>NC_081315.1:29626111-30265000 GCF_026419965.1 Kogia breviceps
AGTTTTCTCTTTGGCCTAAAATATACATTTCATTGGCTTTTTTATAGGCAATTACATTCATAAAAATTAGAATTCCTCTTGCAAACAAATTTTAAATAATATATAGTATATTTCTTTTGGAAAATCATTTAGGAAAAAGAACTCAATCCCTCTTGGAAGTGTAGAGAATAGTGATTTCTGTACCCAAAGCATCTAATTCCCTCCCACTTTCTTCTCCTCCGCTTTACCAGTTCATCATTCCATCCTCTTATTTGAGTAGTATAATAATATAGGGGGAAAACAACGTTAATAATCTGTGAAATAACTTGTTAAATTTTTAATTTGCAAAATAGTATTTGTTCTCTTTTTCATATAATTTGAGTTTTACAGTCCATTTTTATTCATTTGTTACTTATTTTCAGTGATGAATCATAATGTCAAGGGCCTAAGGAAAATCTAGAAACATTTTTGAGAGTGAAGTGAAGGGAACAGTTTTCTTTTTTCCCTAAGTGCCTCACTTCCAAAACAGAAAAGTTTTGGATTCTCAATTTTTTTAATGACAAATAAAATACTTAAGGTAAATAATAATTGAATACCTTACTTAGAGCTTTACTACCACCAATCCCACAATAATCTAAGGACTATGAGGAGGAAGATGTCATAGCAAATAAACTAGAGTTTCAAATCATGATATATTTCTATATACTGACTAAAAGTGATACACTGCTTTTTCCTTTTTAAAATTTATGATTTTTTAAAATTCTATTAAAGTTATACATAAATATACTTTAAAAAGTGAAATGGCACATGCAAAAGAATGAAGTTGTACTCTTAGCTTGCACCATATACAAAAATTAACGCAAAATGCATCTAAAACCTATATGTAAGACGAAATCTTCGTGACACTGGATCTGGCAATGAGCTTTTTTTATATGACACCAAAAGGAAAATAGATAAATGAACGACATCAAAATTTAAAGCTTCTGTGCATCAAAGAACACAATCAACAAAGTGAAAAGGCAACCTATTGTAAATGGGAGAAAGTTCTTGTAAGTGATATATCTGTTATGGGGTTAATATCCAGAATATGTAAAGAACTCCTACCTCTCAACAATAACAACAAAAATAAACTGACATTTCTCCAACGAAGATTTACAAATTGCCAACAAACATAAGAAAAGATATTCAAGATCACTAAGTCATTAGGGAAATGCAAGTGAAACCACAAGCTATCGCCTCATACCTGTGAGGATGGCTACTATTAAAAACAAAACAAAACAGACAAAAAAAAAAAAAAAAAAAAAGAAATGTTGTAAGGATGTGGAGCAATTGGAAATCTTGTGCACTGTTGGTGGGAATATAAAAGATACAGCCACCAGGGAAAATAGTGTGACTATTCCTCAAAAAATTAAAAATAGAATTACCATATGATCCAGCAATTCCACTTCTGGGTATATATATATCCAAAGGAATTGAAAGTGGGGACTCAAAGAGATATTTGTACATATCTGTTCACAGAAGCATTATTCACAATAACCAAGTGGTAGAAGCAACCCAAATGTCCAAACAATGGATGAATGGATAGACAAAATGTGGTATATACATGCAATGGAATATTATTCAACCTTATAAAGGAAGTTCTGGCACAGGCTGCAACATGCATAAAACTTGATGACAATAATGTGAAATAAACCAAACACAAAAGGACAAATATTGTATGATTCCACCTACATGAAGTATCTAGAGTAGTCAGATCCATGAAGGTGGAAAGTAGAATGATGGTTGTCATGGCAGTGGGTAGGGTGGAATGGAGAGTTACTGTTTTATGTGTACAGAGTTTCAGTTTGGGAAGATGAGAAAGTTCTGGAGATGGAAAGTAGTGATGTTTGCACAACAATGTGAATGTACCTAATGCCATGAATTATACAGTCAAAAATGGTTGAAATAGCAAATTTTATATTTATACAGCTATGCACACATACACACATACACACATACACACACTATACATGTACATGTACATATACACATACTTCCTCTCCCCCTGCCATCTTCCTAAAATAGATAGCATTTTTTGCTAAATCAATATTTTATCATGTGTATGTAAATGTTGTTGAGCCTTATGGTATACAATGACTATACTCCCTTTTATGTACAGCCTTTTCTTTTCCTTAGAGTGAATGAATCATCACCTCAGAGTTTTGATTGGGGGAGGGGGTAGGGGGGTTCATTTTCGATGTAATTCTTTCATCTGTATAATTCATTTCCATATAATTCCTCACTAAAATTCTCCAGCAGAGCTGTAAAATTCCTTTCAATGTAATAAAAAACATTAAACAATGTCAGTTTCTTTTTTTTTTCTTGGGGATACTTGTCCTAGAACCCACCATCCTCCCCTCCAATCTGGATTTGTAGTCTCAGCCTGCTGTGCAGCTGTCATATTAGGACATCTATTCACTATCACCCTAGGAATTCCTTTCACCTTCAGAGTTCTCTGTTGTTGCTCCTCTTTCCCAGATCTCACAACTATTTTTTTCTTGAATTATTTCCTTCTTTTGGTGGGACACATTTCCAGAAGCTCCCTGAGAAAGGATACATGGGAGGTTAATTTTTTTTTTAATTCTCTTGTAAAAACAAAACGAAACAAAACAGAACAAACTTTATTGTAACCCTCCTGGGAAAAAAATGTTGATGACTCTTGAATTCAATAATGGAAATAATGTTTATTCAGAGTGTTGAAGCCACTTCTCATTGTTCCCCAGATTTATGGGTTGCTGTTGAGAAATCCAGTGCCATTCTGAATCCTGATCCTTTATATTTGACTTGAGTTTTTTCTTTCTAGACATTCTGAGGATCTTCTTTTCACCCATAGTTTCAGAATGATGTACTTTGTTTTAAGTACAAACATTCCCATTAATGTGTTTGGTACTTAGTAGATACTTTCAATCTAGAACTTCATCTTTCTATTCTTGGAAATATTATTTTTTAAGTTATTTTTTAAAAGTTTTATCAGCTCCAGTTTTTCGCTTCCCTTTCTTTTGAGATGACTATTAATCAGATATTAGACCACCAATTCAATCCTTTAGTGTTCTTATCTTAGTCTCTTTGCTCTGATTTGATGGTATATACTCCTTTGATTAGGTTATATTACACGGCAAAGTGGAGTCACTCCGGTGATGACATTATCTTAACGAACTGGAGTGAGAGGTTATCCTTGCTGGCTTGATGCAGTAAGCAGGCATGTTAAAGAAGCCCACGGGACAAGAAAGAGCAAGTAATCTCTAAGGACTGCAGACGGCCTCTAGGACCAGAAGGCAGCTGATAGCTGGAGTAGGGGGGGTGGGGTGGGGAATGGGGCTCAGAGTCATACAGCAGCAAGAAAATGAATTCTGCCAACACCCTAACTATACTTGGAATTGAATCTTTCTCCACTTGAGCTTCTCATGAGACCACAGCCCCATGTGAAACTTGTGTCATAGCTTTGGGTGACCCTAAGGTAGAAAACATTAATAAACCATGCCAGAACTCCTAACACAGAGAAACTGTATGATGAAAGTGTGTGTTGTGTAGCCCACTAGACTTGGGGTAATTTTTTATGCAGCAATTGAAAACAAATACACTGATGATTTCCTGAACTTTATTTTCCAACTTTTTCATTGAAAGTTTAAAATGTCTATCATATATTTAATTTCCAATCTTTTTTGGTTTTGTTCTTTGAATACTTTAAAAATGTCAGTAGAATCCAGTTCAGGTTATAGAGGGAGGGTAGGAAAAATAATCTGAGTGCTTCTTTAGAATAGATCACAAAAGTGGCCACAATAATCTCTTCCCATATTCTTGGCAATATGATTGTAACTCTTCCCATGAAAATGTAGAGTTATTTCCCTAACTCTGAGCTGGTCTCTGACTTGCTCTGGCCACTAGAATGTGAAAGAAATGCTCGTGCACCTGTTAGAGCTTTCGCATCACGAGGCTTCATGCTTTTACTTCTCTTGAGACCCTGCCTCTGCCTAATGAATAAGCCTGTTGAAGGATGGGAGACCACACAGACCAGAGCTGAGTCAGCCTAACTGCACCAGCCAAAGTCCCAGAGACGTGAGAAAGCCCAGCCACAATCACTGGAGCTCCTTACCCAACTGGCAGATGACTGCAGATGCATAAACAAGGCTGTCCTACAGCCAGCCCACTGGTGACCAGAATACCATGAGCTAAATAAATGTTTGTGGTTTGAGATTAACAGAAACACACTACTATATATAAAACAGGTAACCAACAAGAACCTACTGTATAGCACAGGGAACTATACTCAATATCCTGTAATACCCTATAATGGAAGAGAATGTAAAAAAAGAATATATATGTGGATGTATAACTAAATCACTTTGCTATACACCTGAAACTAACACAACATTGTAATCAACTATATTTCAATAAAAACTTTTTTAAAAACCCATTTAAAAATGCTTGTGGTTTTAAGATACTGCATTATAGAGTGGTTTGTTATACAGTAATTGCCAAACAATACATAATTCTTTTTTTAATTTAATTTTATTTATTTACTTTTATACAGCAAGTTCTTATTAGTTCTCTATTTTATACATATTAGTGTACCTATTTCAATCCCAATCTCCCAATTCATCCCACCACCACCCCCCACCCCGCTTTCCCCCCTTGGTGTCCATAGATTTGTTCTCTACATCCGTGTCTCTATTTCTGCCTTGCAAACCAGTTCATCTGTACCATTTTTCTAGAAAATATATGTGGACATATATTCCACATTAATATATGATATTTTCTCTTTCTGACTTACTTCACTTTGTATGACAGTCTCTAGGTCCATCCATGTCTCTACAAGTGACCCAATTTCATTCCTTTTTATGGCTGAGTAATATTCCATTTTATATGTGTACCACATCTTCTTTATCCACTCATCATTTAGGCATTTAGGTTGCTTCCATGACCTGGCTATTGTAAATAGTGCTGCAGTGAACATTGGGGTGCATGTGTCTTTTTGAATTGTGGTTTTCTCTAGGTATATGCCCAGTAGTGGGATTGCTGGGTCATATGGTAATTCTATTTGTAGTTTTTTAAGGAACCTCCATACTGTTCTCCATAGTGGCTGTATCAATTTACGTTCCCACCAACAGTGCAAGAGGGTTCCCTTTGCTCCACACCCTCTCCAGCATTTGTTGTTTGTAGATTTTCTGATGATGGCCATTCTAACCAGTGTGAGGTGATACCTCATTGTAGTTTTGATTTGCACTTCTCTAATAATTAGTGATGTTGAGCAGCTTTTCATGTGCCTCTTGGCCATCTATCTGTATGTCTTCTTTGGAGAAATGTCTATTTAGGTCTTCTGCCCATTTTTTGATTGGGTTGTTTTTAATATTGCATAATTCTTTACACAGGTTTTTAACGAATCTTTTTTTTTTTCCAGCCCCATTCTCACTCTTCTTCAGAGATATCTGTTGCCTCTGGTTTCTGGGGAATCTATGGTGTTAGTTGGCTTCTCCCTCTGTATTCCATTAAGGTTTCATCTTCCTAGGTTCTGTTAGATCAGCTTCAGAGTTTCCTCTTCCAAATTGTCATTGCCAATTCTTATTTGGTATCATGTCCTCTCCCATCCTTTTTGACCTTACTTATTTCTTTACTCCCATTTTAGTGGGATTTCAGGAAAGAGTGGAGATAAGCCTCTGTATTCAGAAGTGTTATTATAACCACAGATTCAATACAATCCTCAATTGCAAAAGCAAGATGTATTTGTGTTTCCAAATTTCATGCCATTTTTATTTTGAAAACAAGATTATTCACTCTCCTTTGCTTACCATTCTTTTCTTCATGATTTATTTCTGATCTAGACGTCAGCAGCAACTCCCTCTACCCTGACCCAGGACTCTCTGTTCCCTTTTTCCTGCTACATTTTTCACCACTTATCAGGTTTTCTTAACTGGGGTTCCAACAGAATCTTTGGATTCTGTGATATGTCGCTAGGGTTTCTGTGAGAAACATAAATGAAAAATATAAACCTTGAGTTTTTTGAATTTTGCAGGTTATGCAATTCTAACATGCATAGTGATGGATAATGACCAAGCAGCCCAGTTAAAATTTGTTTGGAAGTCTTTCTGCCCCATATAGCAGTGCAGTGTAGGACCATTTCGTTTGGTTAGCTTCTCTCTCAGTTTTTGCTGTGAAATACGGGAAGCCATTGATGATTGCTGAGCACAGAACTGCAGAGTGGAAGACAGTAGATTAACGATGTCAGCCTCTCTCTTCCAAATTATAGCCCCCAACCACCCCCTTACACGTACAAAGTGACCTAGGCAAAAAACAAACTCTACCAGCACAGCAGAAAATCAGAAGGAAATTTTTATTCTAAAGAAGGAATTTTTATGCACCATGACTCAGCTTCTCCCCTGTCACTTTGCTGTTGTTGTAAACCTTGCATGGATTATGCATTTTAGAGGTGCATTGTGTTGAATGTTTTCATAGCCTTTCAAAAGTCTTTTCAAAAGTCTTTGCTTAGATTTTTTAGGTCCCTAAAGATGTCCACCTTCTAATCCCTGAAACCTGTTAATGTGTTACCTTATATGGCAAAGACTGATCAAATTTAAGATCTTAAATAAGTCTTAACAGGGAGACTATCCTAGATTATCCAGGCAGGCCCAACCTACTCACAAGGGTCTTTATAAGAGGGAGGCGTTAGAGTCAGAGAGAAAGATTTGAAGATGCTAACTTTGAAGGAGGAGGAAGTGGCCATCAGTGAAGGTGTGCAGGCAGCCTCTAGAAGCCGGAAAAGACAAGAAAATGGATTTTCCCCTGGAACCTCCAGAAGGAACATAGCCCTGTCGACCCATTTTGAACTTCTGATCTCCAGAATAGTAGGCTAATAAATTTGCGTTGCTTTAAGCCACCAAGTTTGTGGTAATTTGTTACAGTGGCAGGAAACTAGTTATGTGACTTAGTTAGGAAACTAATACCTAGGCCTAATTCAATAAGGTTAAAACACACACACACAATCATACAGGTAATTTTTTTTTAATAGGAGATAAAATCCGAATTTCTTCTACCTACAGTTACTGATTTACTTTTGGGGATTACATGCTTTGTGGAGAGGGGAAACCAAACTAAAAAAGGCTAATAGGATGGCCAAAAAAGGCAGATCCATAGGAAAATAGCATTCTCTATTCAAAAGATCATTGGCAACTATTCTCAGATTATCCTATCTACAAGTTACTGACCCTGTTAATGTATCATGAGCTGCAGCTATAGTAATTTTTATGCAGAGCTTCCCTGAGACCTGAAAGTTATTTCAAGGGTCCATCTGGGTAAAAAGATTGAGAATGGCTATACTGCATGCTTTCTTGCTGATCAGTGCAGACTGCAGCTGCTGACTCACTGTGAAGCCCTGTTCCCCTGCAGTCTGCCCTGCCAGGTTCCGCAGCTCTGCCTCTCTTCCTGGAACAGGCCCTCTGGTTCTCTTAGGAGAAAGAGTTGTCCATTCTGAAGCTGCAGCCTCAGTGGTCTATTCCAAGAGTTGACATCTACGACCCACAAGCCAAATCCAGCCCGCTGTATCTTTTCGTAAAAAGTTTTATTGGAACACAGCCATGTTCATTTGTTTATACGTTGTCTAGAGCTACGTTCAAGTTACAACTTCAGTAGTTGTGATAGAGGTCTCATGGCCTGCAAAGTCTAAAGTATTTACTAACTGATATTTGAAAGAAAAATTTGCCAGCCTTTGCTCTATGCTTCTATATGAGAGGAGGGTTTTGATCCTCCTTCCATTGGAACAGACCCTTCCTGTTTGGATTAAAAGTTGAAAATTATTCCTCCGTTAGTGCAGTACAAAAGATACCTGCTGTATCACAGTGTCACATAAGTTTACCTAACCCATACTAATATTGGGATATTATTGTTAGACAGTGTGAAATAGCATAACAGATAACAAAACAGGTGCCATACAAAGAAGATATTGGCCTATCAGAGAAAATGGACATTTCAAGTTGAATATATATGTATAAAGAAACACTGATTTTAGTTCTATGATAAAGTCTTCACTGATTTGCAAAAGTTCTGACCAAATAGTTTCAGAGATATTCAAGTTCGAACTGTTCTCTCCATATTCTTGATAACTTCAGTGAGAATTTTGCTCACAAAGCTGCTTTTTGAGCATGTACCTCTTTATATTCTTTCAGAATAATTGGGGCGGTTTTGTAATAATTAATTTTTAAACCTATGTAAAGTGACATTGAATGAGTAAGACCAAAAGTTCTAAATCTTCTCTCTTCTTTAAGAAAACTCCCTGTATCTCAGCAACTGAATATAGGAATTTTGTTCACTCTAGTCAGCATTATTTATAGATTGCCTCAAATTTGCCATTTTAAACGGGAATTTAAAGACCCCATTAATTTAACATTTTAAAAATATCTAATTAATTCCGTAGCATAAAGAACTGTTCAAGCATCTAATCCAGATTCTCAGAATGCAAATAACCTGAGCATGTTTCTCTGCCTGGCAGAAGGTGGCACTAGAGTTATGCTTGCAGAACCACTGCTAAATGTCTAGAGTGTTTAATTAGCCAGCTTTCAAACGCTTGCAAGAATCGTGATATATACAAATCAGTTTGTAGACTTCAAATATATTTACCAGAATCAAGGCCATATCGATTTAACTTCTCAGAATCCTCCTCCAAAACCTTTAAACAAATACTTATTAAGTCCCTGCTATGCACAAGGTACCCTGTATGTATGTATGTATGTGTGTATATATATGTATATAATGTGATACTCAGGATATAGATATTAAAACTTATCTTTCAGTGGAAGAGACAGACATTAAGTAAGCCATCCACAATTACCTATGTAATGACAATTGTCATGAGTCTTATGAAACAGATGTACAGGATGCTATGACAGGATATTAAAAGAGAACCTGACCCAGTTGTGGGGACTAGGTGAGAGGTCTTCCCTGAGTCCGTCTTCCTGAAAGGGCCCATTCTTCATTCCTAAAATGTCATTCTTTCTAGACCCTATTTCTATTTTCACTCTTAAATACCACTCAATAATTAATTACATTATTAAAATTCTGTCCCATTTTCCATGAGTTCATCTAGCACTAGGTAATTTCCCTTGGTTTTTGCAAGGCTAGTTTCTTCTGAGCATTCAAAAGAGTTGTTGTTTCCACCTGGGGCAGGACCACCCTCGTGGGCAATTTAGAAACTTGCGGAGGTGTTTTTGTGGATTTCACAATGATTTGGAGGGTGCTCCTGGTATTAATGAGTGAGGGCCAAGAATCCTGGGCATCCTGCCAGGTATGGAACCATCCTGCACAAGGAAAACGTACTCCTCATCCTTCATGACCCTCCAGTGTCCCCGTGGTCACTCATGTACATGAACAGCCTGCTTATAATTATCTCATGTTTTACATGTAAACACAAAGTCTTCTGCATAGTTTTCATGTAAACCAAAGGTTCCAGGAGTGTAACTAGAAGGAAGACTGTACTTGTTTAGTTTGAAACTTTACCAGAAGTTCCTAACCATTTTAGAAAAGTCCTTTCACTAATGGCAGTGCCACAGCTAATATTTGAGTTGCCGATATGATACACCAGGGGTATTCTGTTTCTATAGCTGACATGTTCATAAAAATTTAACAGATGGCTGTAAGCATCTGGCCACTTTACCATGTCTTCTAGCCATTACATATGGAAATACGTATTATTTCATTAAAAATTACTTCCCTTGAATTTCTCCTTTATATTAAAGCCAGGAAAAATTTTTTATTATATGTGTAGGGAGGTTATATTATCTGTGAATTTCATTTCAGTGTTTTAAAGAAGACTTTACATGATATTTGCTTTTAAAAGAGGGCATCGGTTCTGATGGGGAAAACACTGCAGCCGAACCTAATAGTTGGGAAACCAGGAGATGGCCAGACCTCCCCCTACTGTCTGTGTGTCTTTGGGCAGGTTTCTAAATGCTTATCATCGGGCAAGTTTCTAAATGGTTATCATTTCAGTGTCTCCATCTATGTAACAGGACACCAAGAGAACCCACGCAACAGTAGTGCTGTTGTTTCTGTGAGGATTAACTGAAATAATGTTCAGAAAACGTGCAGCATGATACCAACCACATCATAGAAACTCATTAAATGTTATTTTATGATTTTAATAGTCGAAGTGGCAACGCATAATGCTTTAGGGATTATTTTCCCAGTTGGGTGAAGGATACTTGTATCTGTCTTCTGAATGTTAAACTCTATATTATGATTAAGAGTATGTTTGGTATGTGCACCTTAAAAAGAAAGTGTTTAATTATTGTTTTAGGTTTTAATCCTTCAGGATTAAAGCCATCTGGCTTCCACACTGAGTCCAGCTACACACTGCCCTATCATCTTCATTTACATTCCTGCTACATCATCCTATAATCAGGGAGAATAAGAAAATGTACGGGGCTTCCCTGGTGGCGCAGGGGTTGAAAGTCCGCCTGCCGATGCAGGGGACACGGGTTCGTGCCCCGGTCCGGGAAGATCCCACATGCCGCGGAGCGGCTGGGCCCGTGAGCCATGGCCGCTGAGCCTGCGCGTCTGGAGCCTGTGCTCTGCAATGGGAGGGGCCCCAACAGTGAGAGGCCTGCGTACCGCAAAAAAAAAAAAAAAAAAAAATGTACGTAGTTGGTGACCAAAACTGATCAACAGGAGTCAAGACCTTGTATTTGTTGAGGAAATATCCTTGACCCCACTTCCTCTGTAAACCCAAGACCACAGTTGTCAGAACCAAGTAGGTCATTGTCCAAATGAAAATCATTGTCTCCCAAATCAGGTTGAGAAAAAGATTGATATTATCCCTGAGTAAACTATTAGGCTTTTCATGACTCTAAATAATTCATTCATTCAACAAATATTTATTTGGCTCTTCCTTTGAACAAGGAGATGTGCTGGGAGCTGAAGTGAATCATGAACTATAGATTCAGAAGTTAGTATTCACTGATTCATTCCTTCAACAGATATGCATTGGCATGATGGGCACTGGGCCAAGTACCAGGGATGCAAAGATGAATAAAATAATGGTCTGTGCTTCAAAATCTGAATCCATATGAAAGAAACCAGCAGAATCTGAAATGTAAGCAATCTTATTTTACCTCAGAGAAAGTTTGTAAGATGGAAAGTAAACTAATTATTGAGTAGCCACCTGTGACCAGAGTACTATATGGTACTAACTACGTTGTCGTATCACTAACACAGGTTTTCATTTAAGCCTAACGCCCAGCCTGAGATAGGTATTACAGGCGTCCTTGTTGTTGTTGTTCATGAGGAAATCAACTTAGTGAGAATATGTAACTTTTCCAAGTTAGTGATAACAACAAGAGCTGGTTTTTATTGACTCAAGTCCTGTGCATTAAATCATATATAGTCTTAAAATGATACAAATGAACTTATTTACAAAACAAAAATAGGCTCACAGACATAGAAAACAAACCTATGGTTACTAAAGGGGGTAGTGGTAGCAGGGGTCGGGCGGGGGGAGATAAATTAGGAGTTTGGGATTAACATATACACACTACTATATACGAAACAGATAAACAACTGGGACCTACTCTATAACACGGGGAACCATGCTCAATATCTTGTAATAACCTATAATGGAAAAGAATCTGAAAAAGTATGTATATATATGAATCACTTTGCTATACCCCTGAAACTAATACAACATTGTAAGTTAACGATACTTCAATTTTTAAAATTGCATTCGTTCTTTACAAAAATCCTACATAGTAGATATTATTATTGTTCATATTCTATAAAGTGGAAACAGAGGGTGAGGGAAGTTTAAGTAAATGTTGCAATTTCACACGACACTCCGTGGAACCAGTATAGAGCCCAGGCCATCTGCTTCACAAGCCGGTGCTCCCCACCACTGCGTGAGTTTCCTACTGTCCCAGCAGATGGGTAGAAGAATCAGAAGGACTCCAGCCTGCCTGACTTCAGACTCCGCGCTCTTCCTACCAGACTCACCTCCTCTAGCTCTGGTCCATGTCTGGTGACCATGGAGGAGCTGCTCTCCAGGGCTTTTTGAACCCTTAATGAAATGAGATCCAAAAGGAGCTACACGGATGGAACAGAATGGAACAGTTTGAGGCAGGCCAATGCTCCTGCCAAGAACAAGCAGAAAAGTCAGATAAAATACACAACTCATCTTTTTAAAAAGGATCCAAGAGCTTCAGAAGGAAGAGGACCTCAAGGACTGAAATTCTGGAGAAGGGAGAGCCTCTCAGAGGTGAGCTGAGGCTCTGAGCCTTTTTTTCTTCCTGAGGGCATTTACTAATTCCGGGTGGACTAGAGACTCTTTGGGGTCTTATTCCCTCCTTTGTTCTTAGAAAATGTGTCAGTGCCTTAATATTGTGAGCAAAAGCGTAAACATTATAGCTAACAAGGACTCTTAGCTGATTCTCAAGTTGTGTTAGAGTCAAGGGTGTTTCTTCCTAATTTGGAGTCAGCTAAGTTCAGACTCCAGACGCAGGGAAAATGCAGAACAGGACTATCAGTCTTCTTTGTTCAAAACAGATGACTCTGTAAGTATTTGCCTAGTTAAAAATAACAGCATTCTTTCCCCAAGTCATCAGCTGGACAGTCTAGCCTGCTCATATTTTTTTAACCCAGTCAGGGGAATTAAGGTCAAAAGGCTACGTACTCAGAATTAAATTTTTTTTTCACCATAGATTATACTAAAAAATTTGTCTACCTTTGGTATTTTTCTTTAATGATTTTCCTACTTCCCATTGTGAAAAATGTAATGAATTTACCTTCAATTGCCATTGAATTGATTCTCTTTCACCAATTTTTCACATTGTTAACAGAAAAGCCAATTAATTTTTTACCAAATTGCTATTTAATTTTCTTTATGAAAATTTCTAGTAATTCCAATAACAACAGTCTTGCTTGAATTATTCCATCTCTTGATGGCTATTTGCAACACTGTATATCAATTGAACAGTGCTGATATTTTCATTCTATTGTCTCATTTGTATAATTTCCATCCCCACATGGATATATCCTTTTATTTGATTCAGATAGAAACTTGTCACATTCTCCCTCACTTTTCTTTTTTTACTTTCTCATACCTACTCTTTATTTCATCTCAAGAATTTTATGCAAGAGTAAATAAATATATTTGGCATTTTAGGATAAGATTTCAGTGGAATGTCCCAGACTCTTCTATCTCTTCCCCATTAATCTATGCTCTGCCCTATCCCCAGCACAGAGAAAAGAAAGGAACCATCCAGAGCAAAATAAAGTTATATGAACTTGTAAAATAAATGTCAAAGCTCTCTCTTTTAAAATTCAAGTATAATTTATTGCTATTATAAAAGAGTGACAGTGAAAGAGTAGTTGATAGCATGATTTTGGCGATTAAAGCATTGTGAGCATTAAGGAGATATTTATATTCCAGCTGAGAAGATTTCAGAGCCTCAGGGAGCCTGCATGTGGTGTTTTTTATTTTAATTATTCGTTAGCTATTCTGAGTTAATCAAATGTTGAGCTATCCAACACTGCTTTTCAGATTTGGAAAGGAAATACTATGTTGTTGTAAAATCCACGCCCCTTATGGGGCTCCTATCACTTCCCATCTTAATGCCCAGGAGATGTGGTACAAAACACAGCATCAGATGATATATGTCAGTGTGGTTCCTGATCCCACAGATAAAGATCATGCAGTTGGTACTGCATATATATATAATCAGCACTGTTGATTGTGATCTCAGCAATCCTGCACAGTATGGGTCCTGGCTACCTGAGATCATCTTTCTCCCCTGAGGGCTTCACAGTAACCGCAAAAGGCAATGGAAGGCTGTAAATGTGGTCAAAGACACATGGAGCCACAGGGTGCTTTGAGGGTCACTGAAGGGCAAGTATGCTTTGTGCTCCATTTGTACCCCCTCCTCTGTGATCACTGGTGGTGAACTGGGGCATGCTTCCTCTAATGATTCCCCAAAGGAGGGTTTTTTTCATCAAGTTCATACCCTTGACCTTCAGATCAGGCAATGAAATTAGAATGTTCAAGAGCAGCAAGGCTAGGAAAGTTTATGCTTCTCTAAATAGCCGCAACGTAGCATCCAGTGTATGATTTCTAAGATAATATTGCCAATATAGAATTTTTAAATTCACTTATTCACTCCATGAATTTTTAATTAGGACATAGAGGTGTGATGACCATCCAGACAAGAACACAGTCAGCCTTTTCAACTTCCAGTAGACTGGGAAGCGTGCCTTGTGCATTCTGATATCTAAATCACGTGCATCTTCCTTCAAACAATAATGCCTGATATTTGCACTCTGGGATTTTTGCCAGAATTTAACTTGAACAGGCTGCTCCACAGCTTCTGTCAAAAGGCAACAGAGAGAAGCAATATTTGAGCAAGATAGTTTACCCAGCCATCTCTTTAGGTATTCTAAACTGTCTTCTTTATCCAAATAATCTCTAGAAACCTATTTACTTCACAGACTTAGACCCTTGAAGAATTATCTTCACTGAATTTTCAACATATTGTTATGCACTTGGTATTTGTTAAAGGTTGGCTTAAGAAATACCTACCTGAGGGGCTTCCCTGGTGGCGCAGTGGTTGAGAATCCGCCTGCCGATGCAGGGGACACGGGTTCGTGCCCTGGTCCGGGAAGATCCCACATGCTGCGGAGCAACTAAGCCCGTGAGCCATGGCCGCTGGGCCTGCGCGTCCGGAGCCTGTGCTCCGCAACGGGAGAGGCCACAACAGTGAGAGGCCCGCATACCGAAAAAAAAAAAAAAAAAAAAAAAAAAGAAATACCTACCTGAAAAACATTTTCAGTGACCTGAAATGGACAAAAGAAGAATTAGAAGGTATTAGAAGTTATAAGTTAGGGGACCCTGCTTTAGGGCTTGTTGATGCCCCCATACTAGCTGGGTGACATCTCAAAAGCTTGGTTTTCTCAGGTTAATAAGGGACCAAATACATTAAGTAATGATTAAAGTAAATGAGGTACCATAGAGGTCTGACACAAGAGTAGATGCTTAAATATGAATTGAATCTATATCTTGTATGAAATGTGTTGCTATTATGTTGTTCATAGTCCTTCAAATAGTAAACCACTACTACTAAGAAAATATTCATCCTTTTAGGGAATCATTATAAGTCACTTTAAAAGGTAAAGTATCCAATCTGTGTCTAAAGATGTGGCTAACAGGAAGGGTGCAGCTTAATTTAATGCTTAAAAATGATATTTACCTAAGTGTTTTTCATTGTTTCACATGGTCATCTTTATTTTCTAATTCTTAATCACAGTATCATAGCTTTGAAGGCTCAGGAAACAGTCAGCTAGCTTTTCGCTAGATTTTATCAGCTCCCTTTGTCTTTCCTCACAGTGACTCTTCCATTCCTGCCTCACTGTCCTGAAGCCAACACTAACTCCACCACCATTCTCAAGAAATGATCATAAGTCTGTACTAGATTCCTGGGGCCAGAACAAAGTACCATAAACCAGGTGGCCTAAAACAACAGAAATGAATTCTCTCACAGTTCTGGAAGCTAGATATCCAGGATCAAGGGGCCAGCAGGGCCGTGCTCCTCCCTCTGGGACTTTGGGTAGAGTCCCTCCCCGCCTTCTCCCAGTTTCTCGTGGTGGCCAGCAATTCTTGGTGTCCCACGGCTGGCAGCTGCCTCACTCCATCCTCTGCCTCTGTTGTCACATGGCACTTTTACTCTTCTTATAAGGCCACTAGTCATATTGGATTAGGGCCCACCTTACTGACCTCATCTTAACCTGAATACACCTATAAAGACCCTATTTCAAATTAGGTCACATTAACAGGTATCAAGGGTTCAGATTTCAATAAATCCTTTGGTGGGGACACAATTCAACCCAGAGCAACTTCCTGCTTCTCAGAAAAAAGCTGATATATTGTTTCTAAAATATATGCACAATTATCCATTGTGACCCCAAGGCTTCTGTACTTCCCTGCAGTATCAGAAGTTCTCTCCTCCTTTCTGTAGCTGGAGCTTTCACCTGATCTCTGGGTCCCTTCTCCTCCCCTGCTTCACCAATTACCCCTTCTCTCAATCTCTATCTCAGAAATTTACTTCTCCTCCTCCAGAATTCCTTTGCTTTATTCTGCAAATATATTCAAGCCTTCCCCATCTATTAAAAAAAAATCTCTATTTTGAATCTATTTGCTATCTTGAATCTGCTTTTGCCATGACTGTTATTCTCCTTCTCTTTGGGATCCAGGTTTATGGAAAACTTATCAAACCGAAAACCTATAAACCCACCGTCTCTGCATTCCTATCCCCTGTGTTCGTTTCACAAGGAATCACTGAGTGAAAAGGCACTGCCTATCCCTGGCACTGGGGTTGCAGCAGTGAGCCAGATAGATGGGGCCCCGATTTCAAGAAGAGAAAACAGATACCAAATAATACCTACTGTTCGCCGTAGAGAAGACCCAGAGCTGTGAGAGAATGATAAGCAGGCTAGTCTAGACTGAGGAAGTGAGGTATTCCCTGAAGAAGTAGCATAACCTAATAAAGAAAGAATTCAGAGGAATTCACTGCATGAAGTGGGGAAGGGGCTGGCTTGGGGGTGGGGGGAGTGGAGATTCCAGGCTAAGGGATGAGTGGCTGTGAAGACTGTAAGGTAGAAAGAAATGTGGTGTTTTCAAGAAACTAGAAGAGGGCCAGTGTGACTTTACTGTGGGGTCTCAGGGGGAAATGGTACAAAATTATGTTGATGGGACACACAATGGATGAATCATGAGGGTCTTTGGGCCATGCTGAGGATTTGAACTTTACTTTCAGGGGAACAGGGGGAAAACTTTAAATAGGGATGTGATCTGATCAGATTTGCTTTTCAAAGGATCACTCTGGCTGTAGGAGCAGCATAAATTGGAGAAAAGAGGACAGATAGGAAAGAACAGTTCAAATGCTATTATAGGAGTTCGGCAGAGAGGCTATAACTGCATTATAGTGATGACAGTGGGAAATAGAGCCCTAGAAATATTGAAGAAATTTAAGGAGATAGACTCAACAGGACTTGGCAATTGATTGGCTGTCTGAGATGGAGAACCCAGACACATCCTGCCTGACCCCCAGGTTTCTGGCTAGACAGCTGGAGAGATGGTGGTGTCATCACTGAAAGAGAGAACACTGATTTCCTCAGGAAAAACATGAGTTCCAATTAGAATATGTTGACTTTGAGGTACCCACGAGACTTCCGGGTGGAAATATTGATAATAAGTAGGCAATCGTCAACTTTAGTAAAACCGCCAGTAACAAGCCAGTTGCTGAGTATAATAAGTCCATTTCAGTATTCAGCTCATTGGAACTATCTGAAGCATTTGAAGCTATAGGTCATTCCTTCCTTGAAGCAAGAGAACTTCATCCTTAATTTCTTTTTAGAACACTGTCCTCCTCTGATTCTTTTCCTTCTCTGGCTCATCTCCCTCTGTCTAATCTTAAAATGTTTGAAGTTTTCAGAGTGATTTTCTCTGCCTTTATCTCTTCTGACTTGCAGTCTCTCTATGCCAACTCACTATCTTTCAGTTCTGCCCTTGCAAGTGTTTCAAAGAGGATCTTAAATTAATAAATCCCAAATCTGTATCTCCAGCCCCAGCTTCTCTCAAAACATATATCTGAGATTCCTCTACCTGTATTTTCCACAGGTAGCTCAGATTCCATAAGCCTAACTCAAATTATTGTCTACCTTTCTGCCTCACCAGATCATTTCTTCTCCCGAAAACTCTTCCTCATTTAATAGCATCTAAAGGTGAGTGAGAAGGATGAGGAGTCATCAGCAAAATTCATTCCATTTCTAAGTCCTTATAATTCCACCCAGGGAGCATCTCTCCCAGTCCTGTACCACCACACCTGTTATCTCTTACATGCACTATGGCAACCATGGTCGAACTTGAGGGCCAGCAAACATTTTCTTTTTCTTTTTTTTTTAATTGAAGTATAGTTGATTGACAATGTTTCAGATGTACAGCAGAGTGATTCAGTTATATATATATATATTATATATATATTCCTGACAGGAATATATATATATTCCTGTCAGAGTGGCTATCACCAAAAAGACAAGAAATAATAAGTGTTGGAGAAGACATGGTGAAAAAGGAACCATCTCATCATACGCTATTGGTGGGAATGTAAATTGGTGCAGCCACTATGGAAAACAGTAGTGAAGATTCCTCAAAAATTAAAAATGGAGCTACCACACAATCCAGCAATTCCACTCTTGGGTATTTGTCCAAAGAAAATGCAAACACTAATTAGGAAAGATAATGTCCACTTCTATGTTCATTGCTGAATTATTTACAATATCCAAGATATGGAAGCAACCTAAGTCTGTCAGCAAATGAATGGATAAAGAGGATGTGGCATACATACATAGACGCGCGTGCGCGCGCGTGTGTGTGTGTGACTGAATATTACTCAGCCATAAAAAAGAATGAAATCTTACCCTTTACAACAGTATGGATGGACCTAGAGGGTATTATGCTAAGTCAAATAGAGAAAGACAAATGGTGTATGATTTCACTTATATGTGGAATCTAAAAAACAAAACACATGAATAGAGTCGAAGATACAGAGAACAAACAGGTGGTTGCCAGAGGGGAGGGGCTGGGAGAGAGGAGAGAAACAGGTGAGAGAGATTAAAAGATACAAACTCCAGTTGCAGAATAAATGAGTCACAGGTATGAAATGTACAGTGTGGGAATACAGTCAATAATTATGTAATATCTTTGTATGGTGACAGATGGTAACTAGACTTATCATGATGACCTTTTTGAAATATATGGAAATATCAGATCACTATGCTGTGTAACAGGAGCTAACATAGTGTTGTAGGTCAATTATACTTCAAAAGCAAACACACAGACAGACTCCTAGAAAAAGAGACCAGATTTGGGGTCACCAGAGGTGGGGGATGGGAGGCTTGGAGGAAGGCAGACAACAGGTACAAACTTCCAGTTATAAGATAAATAAGTACTAGGGATGTAATATACAACATGATAAATATAATTAACCCTGTGTACATTATATATATATATATATGTAAAATCCTAAGAGTTCTCATCACAAGAAAATAATTTTTATTCTATATCTTTAATTCTGTATCAATATGAGATGATGGATGTTCCCTAAACTTATTGTGAAAATAATTTCATGATGTATGTTAAGTCGAATCATTATGCTGTACATTTTAACCTTATACAGTGCTGTATGTCAATTATATCTCAATAAAACTGGAGGAAAAATAGACTATATAAAGGGAAAAGGCCCGAGGCTATTATTTTCAATTTTCTATTATTTGTAGTAAAAGCTTTATTATTATTTTTTCGTAAGAAGAGCCTTCCCTTGATGTGCATAGCAGTTCCTACTGGCCTTTGGTAGGAGACATGTGCCTGCACTGAAGGTGATTTTTATCCCATATAATTTTATGCATCACGGAGTGCTCTTCTTTTCTTCCCCCACGTAATAAGGTATAAGCCAATGTTAGTTCTTAGGCTGTGCCAAAACAGGTGGCAGGCAAGGTTTGGCCCGTGGGTCCTGGTTTGCAAACCCCTAGTCTAAATAGCTTCTCTGCCCTCACAAGGCAGCCAGAGATGACTCAAAACACAAGTCTCGAACATATATGTACGTCCCCTTCTTCAAAACCTCGGATGTCGCCTTTGAGCTTGCTGGACTGAAATACAAGGCTCTTCCACCAGGTGGCCCCAAACTTATTTTCTAAACTCATTTCTTACTACCATTCTCCCCTCACAGAATGTCCCCATGCTCCAGACAGACCAAGCCTCTGGCTGTTCCCAAGCCTCTGATGCTCTCAAGCCTCTGTTCCTTTATGTCAGCTCCAAGTTAATCTAAGCCAGTTTGGTCACGCTTAAGACTTAGGTGCTTCTTGGTAGACAATGATAGCCCCAGAAACCATTTGAAGTAGGTACACTACTCTCCCACAACTCGGCTACCTAGTTATAATGAAAGCAAGTCTCAGATCAAATTCTTCCATAACAGACACTTATCAGGCATAAAACTGCGAAATCACGTGCTTAACGTGAACGTCACTGAAGTTTGAAATCTTTGTCTACATTTTCTCACTTCAAAGTTTCCCCGAGGCAAACGACATAATCCTGATAGCCAGATTTAGCTAACTATCCACTCAGATTCTGGCCACCAAGAATCAGGGAATAAGCCATTAGACCCAGGACCGATTGGGAATCAAACCTGGGGTGCAATTCTTAAAAGTAAAAAAGATCTTGCTAAATTTCTATATATCATTCATGCAAAGTAGGAATGTCTCCAAAATATACTCATCAATCCACATACACTGAATACCACTAATTTGACCACTGAAGGACAATTTCTAATATCATTTATGCTAAATAAGTAGCCACTAATTTTACTATATATACATATATATATAGATATAGATATATAAAGATATATCTCCTATAGTAATGATCAGGGATAAAAAATATCTGAAGCCCTTGCAGTAGCCCCCTCAGAGTACAGCCTCATGATTAAATGGCAGTGTACACACCCTGGAGGTGTGCATAATCCAAACTACATCAACTGAGGACCCCTTGAAGTGTAGTTGTAACTAATAAATATTATACTTATGCACATAAAAACAAGTGACATTTCCTCTACCTGAAATATTCTTTTTTCTTTGCCTAGAGAAAGCTTATTCATCCTTTACAACTCAGTTAAAAGATTGCCTATTATTGTAAAGAATTCCCACCAACGTATAGGCATTCCCTGTGGTGCTATTAGTTGAACCATTTGGCAGATGAGGAAACTGAGGCTCAGGGAGTTAAGTGGTTAGCCCAGGTTAGGATACGAAGCTAGAATTCAAGCCCAGGACAATGGTGCAAAATCCTGTGAGTAAACTTGTGGGTACGTGCTGGAAAAAAAGACCTAATAAGTTCAATTCAACCCTACCTTAAGAATCTGTGCTGTCTTCTGTGTGACCATGTGCTTGAAGATGACTGAACTGGGATAAAATATAGAGAATTATGAGAAAAAAAAAGCATCTGACATACCTATCTCAGAGATGTGATTTTATTGCACAGGTTTGAGATGAACTAGCAGTGTTTTATGTCTTTTTAATCATGTATATACCAAAGCCCAATAAAGTCCTTTCCCTGCAATAATCAAGATGCCTAGTTCTCTTACCACCTAAAATAAATACATTGATGAGGTATACTGGCCCAAGTAGCCTGGCATATAATGGGTGCCCAATAAATATGGAATAAATGAGCTGCATGGCTTTCTGTTCATTTTACGGTCTGACTCAATTCCAGGCTACCAGACATAGGTTCTACCTAACACTCTCATGAAAACAATTTCTTTGATATAAATCTTATCACACAGTTAAGGTAATGTGAAAGTGCCCTTTTAGAATTCACTTAGTCTATTACTGAACCCTCAAAGGCATTGAGAAACAATGTAATTTTCCCACACAAGGCATCTTTTAGCAGCAGATAACTCATGCTCATGGTTATTTAAATTCCTCAGGCACGCCCAGTGTAAGACAGAGACAGTGTGAAAAACTCACAATCATCTATTTAGTCATCTGCGAAAGATGAGTCAGGGCAGTTATAAAATGTTAGACTTTCCAGCAAGTATAGTAAAGCACAATCCATCTTCCTCTATGGCAGAAGAATCAGGGCACTGGTATTTAAATTCAGTCTCCCCAGCTCACAGACAAGTCTGAGAACATATGAACTCAACAAAAGACTCCAGAGCTCCTTACACAGTGGCCTAATTAAGGGTATGGGATTATCCTTGTAAAAGGGTCACCATAGAGGCATTTGATCAATACTACCTAAAAGGCATGACTATAGAGGTGGTTGTAGAACTTCTTAACCCTGCTGGTAACAGCAGTGATTTCTTTGTTGGCCTTATGGTCGGTCTACAGATGACCCAGGTTTTAATCTGTAAGCAATTGAGAACTCAGTGTCCTCTCACACTTTGTGTCTTAGCACTGCTCTAACTTGTCAGGAGCGCAGAGTAATAAAAAACAGGTTTATGTTCATAATAATGTACCATCTTTGACTCAGAAACCAATAATAACTTGAGATGATGGATGAAGCCCTTCTACCAGAAGCCCAACACCATAGAGGGTCTTTGTAGAGTATGTGACAAAATGCCACCTTTTGGAGGGGAAGGAAAAAATGTTAGAAACTAAATAATCCTAGGTATTTGGAAGCTTTTATTTTTTGAGAGAGTCTTACGGGTTTTACATATCCTTTCTTGTGTAGGGAGAAGTCATTTTTACAGTTGCCTGAGAAGCGTATTTCCTTTCATCACTTTACTGAAATGAAAGCTTTCTGTCAGTTCTTCTTCAGCTGATACCCATCCTTGTTTATATCACAAACTTAGAATTAATTATTAGAATTCTGGAATCTACAATCTGATTGTAAAACACACACAGAATATCCCAGGTACAACAGAAATTTCTGGTATTTGACTCCAAAAGCACCTTGTTTAATAATTTGTTTAACTTTGGTGGTCTGTTGATAAGCTATTAAGGTTAGGTTTTGCAAAGGCCTCCACCTCAGGGGGCAAAAATGTCAAAATTTATTGAGAGCAGCTTCTACGTAGGGGTACTTCTTAAGTGCCTTATTCAAACACAGTTCTTAGCGCATGTGACTTTGGTACTAGCAGAATTGATATAGCTCCCTAGGCTTGTGAAACTGGATGGGAAACATATGCACATATGCTGAGGATCTTATCTTCACATGATACTGAACTTTTCTGTACTTCAGTTTCTTCCTCTATAAAAGTGGAGGTAATAATAACACTACCATCCCTGCAGAATGCTTAGAACAATTCCTGGCACATCGTAAATGCTCGATTAATGATGACTATTAAATTTTTTCTGACCTTCAAGTAGAGTGAGGGAATAGTTCACCAAAAGTGATCTTACTGGGTTGCTCTACTTCCTTTTTAAGCTTCTCATTCTCGTGAAGTATGCTGACATCTTCATGTTATTTAAGAAATTCTCAAAACTAGGATACACTAGAAGATAATGCAGTGTTACAAAATGAAACAGTGATACCCTAACCAACTTGATGATATTATTATTATTTTTTAATATTTATTTATTTATTTAGGCTGTGCCAAGTCTTAGCTGTGGCATGCAGGATCCTAGTTGCGGCATGTGGGAGCTAGTACCCTGAACCAGGGATCAATCCTGGGCCCCCTGCATTGGGAGTATGGGGGGGGTCTTACCCACTGGACCACCAGGAAAGTTCCCCAGTTTGATGATTTTATTTGTGAAATTTGAATCTTTGAAGACTGACTAATGGTGATGAAAGAGCAATACTCCAATTATCTCAGGAGGCTATTTCTACAGCTCTGTTCTACATATTTTGTTTTATTATTTTTTAAATTTTATTTATTTTTGGCGGCATTGGGTCTTCGTTGCTGAGCACAGGCTTTCTCTAGTTGTGGAGAGCACGGGCTCTCTCTAGTTGCTGAGAGCGGGGGCTACTCTTTGTTGTGGTGTGCAGGCTTCTCATTGCAGTGGCTTCTCTCATTGTGGAGCACAGGCTCTAGGAGCATGGGCTTCAGTAGTTGTGGCACACGGGCTCAGTAGTTGTGGCTCGCGAGCTCTAGAGCGCAGGTTCAGTAGTTGTGGCGCACAGGCTTAGTTGCTTCACGGCATGTGGGATCTTCCCAGACCAGGGATCGAACCCATGTCCCCTGCATTGGCAGGCGGACTCCCAACCACTGCGCCACCAGGGAAACCCCTGTTCTACATATTTTAAGTGAAGCAGGAGTGTAGTGTACCTTGCTTCACTTAAAGCAAGGACTTAAAGGGGATGGACTATAGTGTACCTTGAAATTTGCAAATGCAGATTGCCAAGGGCACAGAATATATTTCTGTTCTTGGTTCTCTATTTGGTTTCCTTCTGGAAAAATAATGGAAATTTCTAGGCTGTCAAACACAGAAAATAAGCCAATAAACAACAAAATCTTCAATATGCTCCCAAGACAGTCCTTCACATGTTTCACAAAAGTAATGCATATTTAGTGTGGAATTTAAAAAATTTTTTCTATATCAAAAGGAAAGTAAATTATCTTGATTCAACCACCCAGAGATAATCACAGTTAATATATTGATATGTTTAATTCCAGGCTTCATACCCAGGCATGTATACACACACATGCATGTATATACACACATAAGTAAAATTTGGATTTTACGTGACATCCCGTTTGATAATATACTCTTTTCACTTAACTTGTCATGAATCTTTTCCCATTCAAAGTGAGTGTCACACAAGAGGGAAGAGATATGGGAACATATGTATATGTATAACTGATTCACTTTGTTGTAAAGGAGAAACTAACACACTATTGTAAAACAGTTATACTCAAATAAAGATGTTAAAAAAAAAAACAAAGTGAGTGTCACAAACAGAAAACTCTTCAGGGAAAGAAATAGGTGGAGATCCTGGCAAACAAGCCACAGGTTATGGGGATCTTCTCACAGGACTAGAAGGAATGGTCAGAGGAAGGCAGGACACTGTCCAGGATGAGCAGAGATATGAACTAGGATTGCAAGATGGAGAGTCAGACATCAGGAAACAAGACAGGGACCCAATAGCTGAAATTAGGATACAAGGTAGAGACTTGGCAAATTGGAGCAAAGACAAAACACACAGAGTACAGATATTAGACTTGGGACTGGTGACTTGATTGCCCGGTTGCTTAGAGACTCCTGTGGTGAGCAAGCAGGTCAGACTGACAGATTCCGCACTGCAGCTGCAGGTCAGCTTTGGGGTGGAGGCCATTATGGCCATGGCGGCAGCATCCTCCTGACCTCTAGGCTACAGTTACAGTGGTGAGAATTGAAACCAAAAGCTCAAAGGCAGTTCCCAACTTCCACTCACTCAGCCTTTCCTAAGATCCTATGTGCGTCCCATCCCTTGTAGTAAATCGGTTTCTGGGAGACTTCTGGTCTCCAGTTTGACATGTAAAGAGCTTGAAAGCTGTCACTCTGTCCTCACAAGAACAAACTGAACAAACTGAAAATCAACAGTTCTTCTTAGATCCATCAGAGAATAAAATTACAGGGCAAATAGCTGCCCCCCAAACTGGAGAAACAGGCAATACAGAGAATTAGAGCTTATTAGGACCAGAAGCCCACAGCAGGGGTCAATATGAAGCCCACACCTGGAGCTGATATTATTAGTAGGAAAGCTTCAAACTGTAATTGAGGAATTGCTGGAGGCTCAAGATAGACTAGCTTGAGAGTTAAAAAGCTGAAGCATGCCCAGTCTTGGGGGAGTGGCTCCCACACTTTCATAAGTTTTACCTCCAGGAGCCCCACAAGATTTCTCATGGCGAAAATCAGAGAAATATCTGCTAGTTCGTTCCCACGGAGGGAAAAGTAACCATTTTGAAATATGCCTAGAGATCTCTGTTATCCTTAACAAAGCCTGCCCTCAAAGGAAACTGTTTTAGGGACTTCCCTGGTTGTCCAGTGGTTAAGACTCTGCACTTCTACTGCAGGGAGCATGGGTTCGATCCCTGGTCGGGGAACTAAGATTCCATATGCCACATGCAAAAAAAAAGGAAACTGTTTTACAAGCGCATAATGGACTGGGGTTTTCCCAAACCTTAACCTGGGGAAGGGAGATACCCACTTCCAGCTCCTGCTACCCTTCCTGTCTCACTTAAGGCAGGGGAGGAGGAACTGAGAAGCACGTGTGAAGGTCATAGCCCAAGGACACAGGCTCACTCAAAGGCAGAACTAATCACAGAACTAGAATGCTTCCCTCCCCACACACCTCACCAACACCAGTGGGGCTCCTGTGAAAATTACAGGAAATGATAGCTGAAAGAACTGCAAGCCTCAGACCTTATTTAAGGAGTCTTTAGGAAAACCTAAAGACAGCAGGGCAGAAAAAAGCAAGGACTAGAGGAAATTTTAGCCTCTGACACTATAAAGCTACAGCAAACAGTAAACCCAGCTTAACTTCTAAACAAATTAACAAAAATTCATACTAAAGGCCTGTTTATGTGTATGTATATCAAATCACCATGATATGCACTTTAAATGTCTTATAATTTTACTTGTCAATTATACCTCAATAAAGCTGAAAAATATTTTGAGGTCCTATTTAACTCAGTTCCTTTTACCCAATGCATCATCATATTCAGCTTTCACACACACACAAAAAAATTACAAGCCATGACAGAATGCAAAAAACACAGCCTAAAGAGACAAAACAAACATTAGAACCAGACTCAGATATAGCAGAGATTTTGGAATTATCAGGCCAGAAATTTTAAATAGCCATATGCTTAGGATTTTAAAGAAAAAAGTAGACAACATGCAAAAACAGGTGGGTAATATAAGCAGAGAGATGGAAACTCTAGGAAAGAAACTAAAGGAAATGCTAGAAATAAAAAGTACCATAACAGAAATGAAGAATGCCTTAATGGGCTCATCAATAGACTGGTCACAGCCAGGAAAGAATCAGCAAGCTTTAAGAAATGTCAATAGAGGGCTTCCCTGGTGGCACAGTGGTTGAGAATCCGCCTGCTGATGCAGGAGACACGGGTTCGTGCCCCGGTCCAGAAAGATCCCACATGCCGCGGAGCAACTAAGCCCGTGAGCCATGGCCGCTAGGCCTGCGCGTCCGGAGCCTGTGCTCCGCAACAGGAGAGGCCACAACAGTGAGAGGCCCGCATACCGCAAAAAAAAAAAAAAAAAAAAAAAAAATGTCAATAGAAACTTCTAAAACTGAATGAAAAGAGAAAAAAAAGACAAAATAGACTAAGAACTGTGGAACAATTACAAAAGATATACATAATGGGAATACCAAAAGGAGAAGAAAGAGAGAAAGGGACAGAAGAAATCATTGAAGTTAATGGCTGAGACTTTTCCAAAATTAATGACAGACACAACACCACAGTTCCAGGAACCTCATTAAAAATGAGCAGGATAAATAATAAAAAATCTTCATCTAGTTATCTCATAGTTAAAATGCAAAAAAATCAAATCACTTTCTATTTGAAACTACCAAAGTCATCTGTTTCCTTTACTGAACACCAGCTATGTGACATTCTAACTTAACCTCCTAAGCCTCAGTCTCTTATATAAAATGAGGTAGTAATATCTAAGAGATGTTGTGAGAATTAAATTAGATATTACAGCTAAAGTACTCAGCATATTGATAGATAGACCAATCTATCTATCTATCTATCTATACCTATCTATCTATCCTCAGTATGTGCTAGTTATAATCAGTTATTACAGATGATGAGGCACTGGCCCAGGAATTCTTCATTTTTCTGTTGGCAAAAACCTGGTCCTGGCCTGAGCCAAGCCTCATGAGGAGCTACATGACCCCAGGTATGAGGGTGAACAGTTGCCTGGGCAGAAAGCCAGACAGAGCATTCTCTTAACCTCCTTAATTCTCAGGAACATGCTCTTCTGCTTACCTCTCCAGGGTACTTGCTACTTCTTTGCCAACTTCCTGCACCATATGGCCCAATCCTAAGCCACATGGCTTCCATTCTTCCTAATTCATAATATCACAAGTTCCTTTAACTCTATTCAAGGGCCTTTCTGAAATGGTCCTTACACTCTTGGACTCTTTACTATTTTCTAACTCCAGATTTTCAACATGTTTGCTATTCTTATATTTTCAATACATAGGAGCTGGTACAATTATAACGTCAACATTTTCCCACATATAGAGCATAGTATTTAGAACACAGGAAATTTTATCCACCACAGAGACATTCTCATGCCTGTGATTAGGATACTTAGAGCTGATGTTGTACACTGTAAGGGCACCGTGATACCCTGAATCATTCCTGGAGCCCGACATATGCTGGAAGTTACATACAAAGTTACAGTTTAATTGCCAAGAGAAATGAAAGAGGATTCCATCCTTCATTTGTGCTCATGAAAAGCATCTGGAGAGGTTGGGACTCAGAATGCACACCGACATTCCCACACCTTCTCTGCTCCCCAGTTTTCTCATGTGCCACAGTTATTCCCAAGCTTCTCACTCAAAAACACCCTCCAGAGAACTTCTCCCAGATTATTAAGTTTCAATTATCCCTCCCTTTTGTTTTCTATTTCCTATGGTAAGTCTCTTCATTGTGTGGGTTGAATTAACCTCTGACCTCAGCATGGTTCCCTGCCCCCAACCCATTTCTCCTGATCCTGCGTTACAAAACGTTGAAAATCTGAATTGCTCTTGGATTGCAAAAAAGAAAGAACCTAAACAGGTAGAGACAAAAGCACACTCACCTGTAACTCAATCTCAGCCCTGCCACAGACAAGTTGCTGGCGTCCCTTCCTGCAGCTGCAGATTGAGTGCCCTGTCCTCCATCTCCTACCTTTGCTGCTGAGGGGCTTCTGCCCTGGCTCTCTGCCAGCTTGTAAGGCAACGCAGCAGGGCCCAGCAGGAGAAGGTCACCACTGCCTCCACACCCCCACAGCCCAGGGCCCATCCAGCTCTATCCCCACTTGCTTTCCTCTGGGGCCTGCCCTGACCCTCTGTGGCTTTAGAAAAATAAAAGTACCTTCTAGACAGGAAAAATTAGGCCCCTAAAAGTACCTCTTCAGAGTCCCTAAAAATGGATAGAGTATTAATTACCTCTCCCTTCCTCCCCCCAGCCCCGAAAGTGTTAAGTAACCCTCCTGGGGAAGGGAAGAGGAAGAAGTTAGATGGCTTTGATATCATTCTTCCTCCAACCCTTCTTATCTCTCCTTCTAGAGTCTGCCTTGATGAATCAGCCAAGCCCCTCTTCCCTGAAGAGACTGGGTGATCTTCTATCTCCCCAATGGATAGATTATTTTGTACAAAGCTCATTTGCTAATACAGTGTTTGTCCTGTGAGTCCATGGAAGGTGGCAGTAGGGAAACAGAAGAAAGGAACTTTTAATTTCAATAATTACCTCAAGCATAGAAAAGATCTAGAGTATAATGTAAAGAGCAACCTTATACCAACTACTCAGGATTCACAAATCTTAATCTTTTGCTCTATTTGCTTCAAAGCTCTTATAGGTACAGTCAAAGCCTCCCCATGATCCCTTTTCCCTTGTTACTTCCCAAAGGTAAGCATGATCCTCTCATTTTTTTCCTGACTTTGCCCAGAGGGCAGGCTGAATTGGGGAACAACTTAGTGGGTGCAGATTGCAAAAACTCCAAGAAATGCTCAACTTTCTGGCCAGAAGACCAAAGAAAAGGGTCCCCAAGAGCCAGAGAAACACACACAGCTTCCCTGGCATTGGTCACTTGCTACAAAATTGGCCACATCTTCCAGCTGACACCTGCCAGTTGGGAACATCAAGTCAAGTTCCTCTAAGTATCACACCTCTTTGCCCATGCTACTGTTGCCACAATCATGCTTACCTTTGGGGTTCCATCCTCCTTACCTCTCAGCAACTAATAACAGGGGGTGTGAGGACAGATGGCAGCCCCCTGGGGACCCATCCGTAGTGCTCTCCCTCCCAGTTTCTCTCTTCCCCAGTTCCAGTACCACAGGGACAGGTCAAGAAGTCTTGACTCTAAGAAGTTGATCAATGGTGGGACAAGGTACTAGTCTTCCCTCCTTTCACACATCCCCACATCTCTATAAGTGGTTCTCTGGAGACTTTCCTTGGTTTCGGATAAGGGGAAGCATCTCTACCTCTCCTCCATGAGGGTTCGGGTGGCATCCATTGCACATTGCACTCTGCCTCAGAAGAACTACTTCCTCTCTTCTACTGATTAAGGGTGTGGGAGCTAGAGTGGTAGATAAGTCAGTCTTGGAGCATCTCAGAAAACTTGTGGAGAGGAGGCTAATAACAGCAACATTCATTAAATGCTATTTGTGAATGTAGAATACGGCATCCTAGATACCTTTTGTCCTCAACTTTTGATCTTTGTCACAATTTGGGGACAACACGACAATCATACCAGAAATATTCATGCAAAACCAATTATTAGATTGGAAAAGAACTAATCCCAGTGTGTACAATAAAAAATAAGAGCAAATTTTTCAAATTGTTCTACATCCATCTCATGTTGACTTTCTCTAATCCAGTGTTAGATTCTAATCAAGTGTTTTTGAAATGGGCTTGGGACCCATAGGTGAGGTGTAAAATCAATTTAGTCAAACAAATGTACGTTGATCAGCATCAATTAAATAGAATAGAATAGATCAGCATATCTATATTTTGTGAAATTTTGGTTTGGAAAGCCACTGTACTAACTGGCAGAGAAGAAAAAGGAGATGGTAAACTGTGCACATGTGGCAGGAAATCTGTCGTGCTGAGAGTTCCACAGAAGAGCCCTACAGGACAAAGGCAGGTTTTCTCTCACCGAATGAATGACGGGTCCAGAGAACCACAGAGATTATGTAAAATACAAAATGTCAGGTTTTGGCATTTGAAATTTTCTTAAGGATGGAATATACAATTTCCTCAAATCCATCTATATCCCACCCAAATCTGTACACTTCCTGGATTTTTATTAGAAATCACAAATATAACAGCAATAGTTTTCAAGTAGCCCTACTTAACACTAATACGTACTTCCAGTTCCCAGCAAACTCACAGTTGTATAATCTGCTCAACTCGATTCTGAGACAGAAAACTGTTTAGCTTTTCAAAGTTAAAAACCAAAATCAAGAAAGGCCATTTTGGAGACTGTTTCCATGTGTAGAATTGTGCCCAGTTTAACAAATATTTATTGAGAGCCAACTCTGCAAGTCACTGTGGAGGACAAAGATAAAGTGAATATGAGAAATTTTTCATTGGAAAGAATGTATCTAAATTTCCCTGGGGAAAAAAAGGATTATGCATGATTTCAATTCAAGCCAATTAAGAAAGACTTAGTTTGACTGAAAATTTTTTTATGTTTACATATAGATGAAGCTCAATGCAAAATTCAAGTGGGGAGAACCCCTCGAACTAAGTAGAATAATCCCATTTAATAAACATGTATACAAAAACCAAAACACTTACTCAGTGCTATATCTAGAATTTTATTAATCAAAACATGCAGTAGGGCTTCCCTGGTGGCGCAGTGGTTGAGAATCCGCCTGCCGATGCAGGGGACACGGGTTCGTGCCCCGGTCCGGGAAGATCCCACATGCCGCCGAGCGGCTGGGCCCGTGAGCCATGGCCGCTGAGCCTGCGCGTCCGGAGCCTGTGCTCCGCAACGGGAGAGGCCACAACAGTGAGAGGCCCGTGTACCACAAAACAAACAAACAAACAAACAAATGCAGTGTTTTGTACCTGGTGATGTACCCAGTAGGTTCATTTTTTCTCACTTCAGATAGCCCAGGGGTTCAAGTAGGAAAGCACCTAGAGACTGAGCTACCTCTGGCATCTCACTTTTCCATGAAGTGTAGGGGCTCAGGCTTGTATCTTCAGAGGAGCCACATGAGAGACCTGAACCGCCACCTTTTGGCTTGAAAAATGGAACAATTACCATAAGTGACCAAAACGATATAAGACAAAATCATATCATTAAATATCCCTGAGTAGTGACTAAGCCAGAAGTGAAAAGAAGAAAAGCCCAACTCACTGCTTTAAGAGCAATAGGCTTTAGTTAAATGCTTGTTGAATTGTAGGAATTTGATGATATTTCTATCTCAGGCTGTTTGAATTTAATTCCATCCCCTCTTGTTACTAGTTTTATTACTCTTTGGCACCACTTTCTTAACTCCTTTGTGTCTTAATTCCACATTCATGAGATCTTGTTATGAAGAGTAACTAGGATAACCCATGTAAAGCCCTTAGCCCAGGGCTTAACATACTTTAAGTGTTTATGAAGTTTATCCTTCAATATTATTAGTGGTAATACTATTCCATTTCCTGAAAGTTCTTGCTAGCTAGATCCGATTTCCTGAGGTAATACCACACTGTCAAAATATCTACCTATATAGTGTGGGCGAGGGGGAAACAGCCTACATTTTAAACTTTTTTTTTTAATGTTGGTTTTGGCATTTCTTTTGCTTAAAGCCAGTGTTCAGGGTGACCTAATTTTAGAAGCAAATGAACTTAATAATTTTTTTCATCACAATTAGAATGAATTGTTCTGCCCTTCCTGTAGGCAGGAACTTAAATCCAAATGAGATTCTGAAGTGGAAAATAACATTCACAAGTAAGTACCATCAAGGCTTGTGCCAGATGCTACTCTGTTCGTTTTTAGTGCACTAATTTCAGTATCATTGTATCCTAATATTAGCTAACACCACAGAGTCAAGCGGATCAAGACTACTGTTTCTTCTCACTCCTGGTCCCTTTGTTCAGTTCCAGGACCCATTCCCTGTTACCACCAGGTTTATAAATGTATCTGCCTGCCTGTCTGCACCCAAGAGTAAATTCTCTTCTTAGAAAGTGGTTGGGTAGCCTTCTGTTCAGTATCAGACCTCAATTTCCTCACTCGAAAAGTGGACATAGTAATAATGTCTTCTTAGCACGGAGCCTAGCACATAAGAAAAAGTTTAATAGTAATTATTATTAGCTGTCATGACTTTTGTTATTGTTATTTTTAACCAGCTCCATCTTGATATGTATGCTTTTTCTAAAAGACCATATTTAGACTCTGGCTTATTATTTTCCCTTCTGGGGTTTCCAAAATCACCAACTAGGCAGCTGTCCACTAAGCCAATGCCTACAGCTTGGCCCAAATTAGTCCTTAAAGGACTGGGACAAAGTCTTCTTTTCTTTTTTATCCACTAGAGAAGCTAGCACAAATGTTAATGAAGATTTTAAAATAATTTTCTTTTATTTAACTGCATCCAAAGTCACAGAATAATTTTTCAGAAGTTGCCTTTCCCTTTTCTTGTGTATATTTTTAAAAATCATGATAGAATAATGTAGATTCTCCATTGGGAAAAAAAGAGAGAGAGTGAGAGAATGAAAATCAGAGTCAGTTAAGGAAGAAATGTAGAAGTTTTTGGCCTTAGATTAAGGACACACATAAGGAGAAAAAACCCTCAAACCAGGAGGCTTCCCAAGGTAATAATTTTCTTTGGGCTAGTGATTCTGAAAGCACTGTAATTGTTATTTGGAAATGATTCAGAACTTTAAAGTTTATTTTGAAAGTGTATAAAAAACACAGATTAACAATTGATGTTTCTAAGTTCAAATGAAATAAATTTGAATCCATGACAATATTTACTCAAAATCTATGACACTGAGAAAATATTTGCTTTTATAATACAGCTGTCAACTTACAGTGTGTAAGGAGGCCAAAATGTTTTTAAGATAAGGGGGTCCTTCTGTCAAAACCACTTAGAATTATGAACCTAGACTAACAGAGTTTGAGGCCAGATCCTACTATTATATGGCCCCAAACACTTGGAACCCATGTCACCACAAGGGAAAAACAGAAGACACACCACAGCAAAGTTCAGCTCTTCTTGTTTCCTATCATAGCTTCCTGCTGGCAGCCCCTGTGTTATTCGGCCTCCATAGGGAGCTCCAGCAGGTCTGCAAAGTCAAACAAACCAGTCGTTTCCTCACCAAGCATAGTGGTTAAGACGTTAGGTCTCAGTGTATATCCTGGCTCAGGTATTTACTAGACCTGCGGCTTTAGGTAAATCACCTCTCAGCACATTTCACATATTCATTCATTCATTCATTCATTCAGTAACTGCTTTTGAGCACCTACGATGTATTGTCATGGAGGATGTAATCAATGGTGTGTACAAATGAGCATAGTCTTTGAGGAAGACCCCATAGGTGGACGAACCAATAGCCACTGTCTACCCTCTCCACTGCTTCTGTTCCACAGTGAGCTGCATGGCCCGACTTAACTTCCTTGAGCCATTTTTTCTCATCTGTAAAATGGCTGAGTTGATCTCTATTTCCACTGTGATCTGATCCAGCTCCATGATTATATCTGCCTGAATTCTGGGTGCTATTAGTCAAGTTTCTACCTTGTGCAAGCACTAAATAAAGCTGGGCTAGTGAGGGAAGATAAAACATGATAGCAGGCGAGGGCCACCAAAGCTATGGAAGGAGTCAGCCATCGTCTTCATAGCATGTCCATGGCAGAACCACAAGTTGTCTCTGCCCCAAATGTCTCCCCCTACCAAAGCATCCATCAGCGGTGGGGCACAGAACCTGGGAAATCACAGCACGTTCTTCCCAGCATCCAACAGTCATGTAACAGTAAAACTAGGTTAAAACAAATATCAAGGGAAGAAAGAGATCACAAAAGAGTGAGGATGTCATCTGTCCTGAGGAAGGAAGAAAGGCAGGTCCATATGATTTGCCTGGTGATGAACTACATATAATACTCACAGCATGTTTGAGATAAGGAAAATTTGTTACTAAAGGAGTAGATTTTGTCATTTGACTGTGGTCATTTTGTATAGCTTTGGTTATCCTCTTGTGTTCTCTAAACCTAGGTCACAACTCATTGGTGGACCAGTTCCCTCTTGAAGGGTGCCAGAACTCCTGATGTCTTGCAGGGTAGAAGGTAGACCCCGAAGAGGACTTAGGGACAGGGGAGCAGGCCTTAAGAGGCAGGAAGGAGGATTCAAGGTTGCTCTCTTGTCTTCCTTCTCTTGACCTATACTTTTTTTTTTTTTTTTTTTTTTTTTTTGCGGTACGCGGGCCTCTCACCGTTGTGGCCTCTCCCGTTGCGGAGCGCAGGCCCAGGACGCACAGGCTCAGCTGCCATGGCTCACGGGCCCAGCCACTCCGTGGCATGTAGGGTCTTCCTGGACTGGAGCACGAACCCGTGTCCCCTGCATCGGCAGGCGGACTCTCAACCACTGCGCCACCAGGGAAGCCCTTGACCTATACTTTGATGAGTAAATGTAGCTAATAACAGTCCTCCCGGTAGAAGGGAATACAGAAAGTCTTTGAAGTGGGATTTAGGAAGGAGATTGGGCAGGGAGAATTGGAGCTAGGGGGAAAGGATCCATGATTTACTCACATTATCCAGATTCTTATTTTAGTTTCCTTTGTATTATTCCCCAGCTTTGGGGTAAAATTTTGTTTAACTGTTTAGCCTCTTCTCTATTATAGGATATGAAGAGAAGGCTATAGGGAGTGAAAAGAAGGCTCATTTGTCAGTTAAGATTTGATCAGGGGAAAAAAAACAACTAGAAGTTATATAATCATAAGGGATTTGTTATAGGGATTCAACCATAGGTAATTACAGGATCTGGTTAAACTGTCTATGTGAAGCTGTTGGCTTTGCATCTGGTGCTGGATCCTAAAGTAAGCAGGGAAGGAAGTTAGGTAGGGAAGATGGATGTGAAGTCAAAGAGAACAAAGACAAACCGGAATCCACAGAGATGAACCAGAACCCATATTTCTCTCCCTGCCTCCAAACCTGCCATGTTGATGATGCAGTGTCCTACAGGAGAAGCTGGTGCCCTGAATCGTAACACTAAATATGCACATGGTCCAGGAGTCAGAGAAACTGCAGGAGGACCCAGAGGAGACTGAAGAGGCTGCAGGCTAGGCTGCACACCCAGCCAACAAAATAAGGCAGAAGATAAAAGGTCATGTGCATGAGTGACAACACCTGGTGCCTCTAGATTGACCTTCCAGACATAAAGGGAATATGGCTGCTTCTTCACCTTCCAAATCTCATGCAAATTGTCTTTTGTAGCCTCTTAACTCAAAAATATGCAAGGAAAAAGAAGGACTTCTCTGGTGGCATAGTGGTTAAGAATCTGCCTGCCAATGCAGGGGACCACGGGTTCGAGCTCTGGTCTGGGAAGATCCCACATGCCGCAGAGCAACTAAGCCCATGCGCCACAACTACTGAGCCTGCAGTCTACAGGCTGTGCTCCACAACAAGAGAAGCCACCTCAACGAGAAGCCCGCACACCGCAACGAAGAGTAGCCCCCGCTCGCCGCAATGAGAAAGCCCACACGCAGCAACGAAGACCCAATGCAGCCAAAAATAAATAAATTAAATTTTTTTAAAATGCAAGGAAGGGATTTCTGGGAAAAGTAATTCCAGTATAGCTAGCCTGACAAATACAAATCCACCACAATTCATTTTTCCACACTTGTACCAGATTATTAAATGAGGGAGTGGTGCTCTAAGGCTCCCATGGTGGAAAAAGTAATCAGCTAGTGTTTCAAAGAGGACAGTCTGAGAGGTAGGGCAGCATGATCTAGCTGTCCCTCCTGTCCTAGAAATTTCACTTACAATGCCAACTCATTAACTTGTAATATGGAAAGAAGTCTTTTCTTATACAAGTGCACGAACCATGGGTATTCTTCAGTATGAACTAGTAGAACCATCTCTTTAACTTTTCTTCTTCTCTCTCTCTCACATCCCTGCTTCATTGCCCATATGCCTGTGAACTCCTGGGTCTGGGACTTTCTTCCCAATTCACTACACCCACAGGATGGCTCTTACACCACCAGTCTAACCATGTACACATTTAACATTCCTACCAATTGAGTTAAACTGCCTTTGAAAATATTTCTACTGCCCTTTATGATAAAAGATATGTTTTCAATAAATAAGAATGCTAAAATTAAGGATTAAGGGACTTTTGCTTCTAGTTAAAATGTAGAAAATCTCAACTCACTATCCCCCGCCAAACAAGAGCAAGCTAAAAAAGTGAAAGTAAACTATAGTAAAAACTATGAAAAGATAGTATATGATTTGATACTATATCAAAGTATCAAATCATACTTGAAACCATCAAAAAGCTGAGGAATGAACCTAAAAGAACTAAAAGAAATTTAAATGCATTAAATTCCAAAAAGGAACAACTCTTTTTAAGAGAGGAAATGCACATGCCTGCTTTTATCTCTGGCAGAAAAATGACAGGAGTAAAGCTGCCATTGACAAGGGTGCAGAAAAAATAGCCTGACCTTGAACAAATGTGGGATGGTTGTCTGTGGCTGGGCCATATAGCAGAGAAAGATCACAAGATTCTCACTGATCCACATATCCCAAGACATACTAGCGAGAAAATACTGATTCTTTGCTCTAAACATTTGAAGCCAAAGGCTAATTGAATATAATGAAAGCTCCTACAAGTCTAGAAATGTATCAATTACAGATTAGATTGACTTTCTGTTTCTACACCCTGCCCTTCCCCAACCTAGCAGCTCAAGAGAAGAAAGAACATACCCTTTGCTAGGAATAAAATATTACTTACTTCCACCTCTACTATTTTTTACACATGTTGGTCATGAGTAAAAAAATTACAAGCTATGTGAAGGAGTAAAGTGTGACCTAAATTCAAGATTAAAAAACAAACACTAGAAGTCACTCAGAGATGACATGATTTTAGAATTAACACAAAATACTTTAAAATAACTATGACAAATATGTTAAGGAATATATGGAAAAGGTTAAAAATAAGATAAACGTTGGATTTCAGTAAAGAAATGAAAACTACAAAAGAGAACAAAATGATAAGTCTAGAAATGAAGATTACAATATCAGAAATGAAGAACTCATTCCATGGAGTTAATAGTAGACCAGAAAATACACAAGAAAGAAAAGCTGAATATAAATCAATAGAAATTATGCAAACTGAAGCAAGAAGAGGGGGAAAAGAGCAAAAAAGAACAGAGCATCTAAACCCTGTAGGACAACATTAAATGGTCTAACACAGATGAAATTTGAGTTTTAGAAGGAGAAGAGATGAGAAGATGGGATAAAAGAAATACTTGAAGAGAAAATATTTACTAAGATGAGAGGTATTAAACCATGGATCCAGGAAGTTCAGCAAACTCCAAGCAGAATACAAAGAAAATGAAATCTAGACATATCAGAGTCAAAATGCTGAATACGGAAGATGTAGGATAATATAAGCAAACAGATCAAAGAGATGTAACACATTCAGGGGAACAGTATTAAAATCTGACAAATCTGACATCTGATCAGAAACAGTAAAGGCTATAAGACAATAAAACAACATATGTCAACCTTGAATTCTATACTCAGTAAAAAGATCCTTCACATTAAAGATAAAGATGTTTTTGGACAGACAAAGCTGAGATAATTCATCTCCAGCACACGTGACATATAACTATGTCCACAAAAAGAAAAAAAAGAACTTTTACTAGAGAGTACATAGAAGCCTTATTCTTTGTCGTCAAAAACTTGAAATAATTTAAATGTGCAACAACAGGGAATGGAATACTATTCAGCAATAGAAAGGAACAAACTACTGATAATCATCAGTATGGATGCATCTCACAAACATAATATTCAGTGAAGGAAGCCAGACACGAAAGAATATATATTCTATGCTTCAGTTATAAGAAGTCCAAGACCCATGGTAACTACCCCATCTATGGTGATAGAAATCAGACCATGGTTGCCTGGAGCAAAAAGGATTGACTGGAAAGGACAAGAGATAATATCTGGGGTGATAGAAACATATTCTAGATCTCAATTTGGGTACTGTTATTATACAGTTTTCAAAACTCATCAAACTGCACACTTAGTATCTGTGCGTTTTATTGCATGTAAGTTATCTCAACAAAAAATGTAAAATTAAAAAATGCATATTGAAACTATATGGGGTAGTTGCAATAATTTTACCACTTACTATTCTAACCCACTTGTACAATAGTAAGCAAGCATTCAGTTCTGAGCTTCCTGGAAACTAAGGTCAAGAGAATGTCTGTATTTTACCTGAGAGAAAAGGTCTTTGACATATAAAGGCTTGCTAATGCATGAATAAACTTAAATATATCAGATTTGCTAGCTGTCACCTTGAAGCTAGCTCAGGGCCATCATCATTACCACCAACCTTTAGCTTCATTGATTGCAATGTTCTCCCAAATGTGTGCTCTGCCTCTACTCTTTTCTCCCTCCAATCTATTCCTCAATTTACAGAGATATTAAAAAAGAAATATGGCAATGACTTCCTATCTACTACAAATAAAATACAAACTTTGTAGTACGGTGACATATAAGATATTATATAACCTCACCCCTATTTTGTACCTTAAAGTCTTGTGAAACGCGATTGTTCAAGTGTCCTTGCACATTGTGTGTTGTTTACAATCCCCATGCCTTGTTCATACTCTTCTCTGTGCCCAGAGTTGCCTTTTCAGCCTGTCTTATCCTCAGTAACTTATCCATCCTTTTCAGGCTTAGCTCAGGTGTCATCGTTTGTTCAAGATATGTTCCTTGAACCATCACGTTCCCACAGTACCTGGTGTAGAATCTAGCTTAGCACTTAGGCTATTTAAGCTCATTAACGAATACGGGAGGACCTTCAAGATTGCGGAAGAGTAAGACGTGGAGATCATCTTTCTCCCCACAAATACATCAGATATACATCTACATGTGGTACAACTCCTACAGAACACCTACTGAACGCTGGCAGAAGAACTCAGACTTTGCCAAAGGCAAGAAACTCCCCACGTACCTGAGCAGGGCAAAAGAAAAAAGAGAGACAAAAGAATAGGGACAGGACCTGCCCCAGCAGGAGGAAGCTGTAAAGGAGGAAAGGTCTCCACACACTAGGAAGGCCCTTCCCGGGCGGAGACTGCGGGTGGCGGAGGGGGGAAGCTTCGGAACCACGGAGGAGAGCGCAGTAACAGGGGTGCGGAGGGCAAAGCGGAGAGATTCCTGCACAGAGGATCGGTGCTGACCAGCACTCACCAGCCTGAGAGGCTTGTCTGCTCATCCGCGGGGGCGGACGGGGGCTGGGAGCTGAGGCTCGGGCTTCGGAGGTCGGATCCCAGGGAGAGGACTGGGGTCGGCGGCGTGAACACAGCCTGAAGGGGGCTAGTGCACCATGGCTAGCTGGGAGGGAGTCCGGGAGAAAGTCTGGAGCTGCCAAAGAGGCAAGAGACCACAGTTTCAGGTGTGGGAAGAGAGGGGATTCAGAGCACTGCCTAAACAAGGTCCAGAGACGGCTGCAAGCCGCGGCTATCAGCATGGACCCCAGAGATGGGCATGAGACGCTAAGGCTGCTGCTGCCGCCACCAAGAAGCCTGTGTGTGAGCACAGGTCACTCTCCACACCTCCCCTCCCGGCAACCTGTGCAGCCCACCAGTGCCAGGGTCCCGTGATCCAGGGACACCTTCCCCAAGAGAACGCACGGCGCGCCTCAGGCTGGTGCAATGTCACGGCAGCCTCTGCCATAGCAGGCTTGCCCCACATATCGTAACCCTCTCTCCGCCTCGGCCTGAGTGAGCCAGAGCCCCCTAATCAGTCACTCCTTTAACCCCCTCCTGTCTGGGCAAAGAACAGGTGCCAGAGGGTGACGTACATGCAGAAGCAGGGCCAAATCCAAAGCTGAACCCCAGGAGCTGTGCAAACAAAGAAGAGAAAGGGAAATTTCTCAATGCAGCCTTAGAAGCAGCGGATTAAATCTCTACAATCTACTTGATGTACCCTGCATCTGTGGAATAGCTGAATAGAAAACAAATAATCCCAAAATTGAGGCAGTGAACTTTGGAACCAACTGTAGACTTGGGGTTTGCTGTATGCAACTGACTAGTTTCTGACTTATATGGTTATCTTAGTTTAGTTTTCAGCACTTGTTATCATTTGCAGATTTGTTTATTGGTTTGGTTGCTCTCTCTTTTTTAAAAAATATGGTTTTAAACATTTTTATTTTAATAACTTTATTTTATTTATTTCTTTTTTATCTCCCTTTTCTTCTGAGCCATGTGGCTGACAGGGTCTTGAAGTTCTGGCTGGGTGTCACGCCTGAGCCTCTGAGGTGGGACAGATGAGTTGAGGAAATTGGACCACCAGAGACCCCTGGTCCCATGTAATATCACTCAGCAACAGCTCTCCCAGAGATCTCTGTCTCAACACTAAGACCCAGCTTCACTCAATGACCAGCAAGCTCCAGTGCTAGACACCCCATGCCAAAAAACTAGCAAGACAGGAACACAACCCCACACAATAACAGACACGCTGCCTAAAACCATACTAAGTCCACAGAAACCCCAAAACACACCACCGCACGCAGTCCTGCCCAACAGAAAGACAAGATCCAGCCTCATCCACCAGAACACAGGCACATGTCCCCTCCACCAGGAAGCCTACACAACCCATTGAACCAACCTTACCCACTGGGGGCAGACACCAGAAACAACAGGAAATATGAACGTGCAGCCTGCGAGAAGCAGACCACAAATACAGTAAGTTAAGCCAAATGAGAAGACAGAGAAATATGCAGCAGATGAAGAAGCAAGGTAAAAACCCACCAGACCAAACAAATGAAGAGGAAATGGGCAGTCTACCTGAAAAAGAATTCAGAGTAATGATAGTAAAGATGATCCAAAATCTTGGAAATAGAATGGAGAAAATACAAGAAACATTTAACAAAGACCTAGAAGAACTAAACAGCAAACAAACAGTGATAAACAAACAACACAATAAATGAAATTTAAAATTCTCTAGATGGAATCTATAGCAGAATAACTGAGGCATAAGAATGGATAAGTGACCTGGAGGATCAAATAGTGCAAATAACTACTGCAGAGCAGAAGAAAAAAGAAAGAATGAAAAGAATTGAAGACAGTCTCAGAGAGCTCTGGGACAACATTAAACGCACCAACATTCGCATTATATGGGCTCCAGAAGTAAAAGAGAAAAAGCAGGGGACTGATAAAATATTTGAAGAGATTATAGTTGAAAACTTCCCTAATTTGGGAAAGGAAATAGTTAATCAAATCCAGAAGTGCAGAGAGTCCCACACAGGATAAATCCAAGGAGAAACATGCCAAGACACAAATTAATCAAACTATCAAAAATTAAATACAAGGAAAAAATATTAAAAGCAGCAAGGGAAAAACAACAAGTAACATACAAGGGAATCCCCATAAGGTTAACAGCTGATCATTCAGCAGAAACTCTGCACTCCAGAAGGGAGTGGCCAGACATATAAAGTGATGAAAGGGAAAAACCTACAACCAAGATTACTCTACCCAGCAAGGATCTCATTCAGATTCAAGAGAGAAATTAAAACCTTTACCCACAAGCAAAAGCTAAGAGAAATCAGCACCACCAAGCTAGCTTTACAAAAAATGCTAAAGGAACTTCTCTAGTCAGGAAGCACAAGAGGAGGAAAAGACCTACAATAACAAACTCAAATCAATTAAGAAAATGGTAATAGGGACATACATACCGATAATTACCTTATATCTAAATGCATTAAGTGCTCCAACCAAAAGACATAGACTGGCTGAATGGATACAAGAACACAACCCATATATATGCTGTCTACAAGAGACCCACTTCAGACCTAGGGACACATACAGACTGTAAGTGAGGGGATGGAAAGAGACATTCCATGCAAATGGAAATCAAAAGAAAGCTGGAGTAACAATTCTCACATCAGACAAAATAGACTTTAAAATAAAGACTATTACAAGAGACAAAGAAGGACGCTACATAATGATCAAGGGATCAATCCAAGAAGAAGATTTAACAATTGTAAATATTTATGCAGTCAACATAAGAGCATCTCAATACATAAAGCAAAAGCTAACAGCTGTAAAAGGGGAAATCAACAGTAACACAATCATAGTAGGGGACTTTAATACCCCACTTTCACCAATGGACAGATCAACCAAAATGAAAATAAATAAAGAAACAAAAGCTTTAAATGATACATTAAACAAGATGCACTTAGTTGATATTTATAGGACATTCCATCCAAAAACAACAGAATACACTTTCTCCTCAAATGCTCATAGAAGATTCTCCAGGATAGATCATATCTTGGGTCACAAATCAAGCTTTGGTAAATTTACTAAAATTGAAATCGTATCAAGGATCTTTTCCGACCACAATGCTATGAGACTAGATATCAATTACAGGAAAAAAATCTGTAAAAAATACAAACACATGGAGGCTTAACAATACAGTACTTGATAACTAAGAGATCACTGAAGAAATCTAAGAGGAAATAAAAAAATACCTAGAAACAAATGACAGTGACAACACGATGACCCAAAACCTATGGGATGCAGCAAAAGCGGTTCTAAGAAGGAAGTTTGTAGCAATACAATCCTGCCTCAAGAAACAAGAAACATCTTAAATAAACAATCTAACCTTGCACTAAAGCAATTAGAGAAAAGAAGAACAAAAAAACCCCCAAAGTTAGCAGAAGGAAAGAAATCAAAATCTTTTTTTGACTCATCAAGAAAAAAAGGGAGGGGCTTCCCTGGTGGCACAGTGGCTGAGAGTCCGCCTGCCGATGCAGGGGACATGGGTTCGTGCCCCGGTCCAGGAAGATCCCACATGCCGCAGAGCGGCTGGGCCCGGGAGCCATGGCCACTGAGCCTGCGCGTCCGGAGCCTGTGCTCTGCAACAGGAGAGGCCACGACAGTGAGAGGCCCGTGTACCGCAGGAAAAATAAAAAAGAAAAGAAAGAAAAAAAGGGAGAAGACTCAAATCAACAGAATTAGAAATGAAAAAGGAGAAGTAACAACGGACCCTGCAGAAATACAAAAGATCATGAGAGATTACTACAAGCAAGTATATGCCAATAAAATGGACAACGTGGAAGAAATGGACAAATTCTTAGAAAAGCACAACATTCCCAGACTGAACCAGGAAGAAATAGAAAATATAAACAGACCAATCACAAGCACTGAAATTGAGACTGTGATTAAAAATCTTCCAACAAACAAAAGCCCAGCACCAGATGGCTTCACAGGCGAATTATATCAAACATTTAGAGAGGAGCTAACACCTATCCTTCTCAAACTCTTCCAAAATATAGCAGAGGGAGGGACACTCCCAAACTCATTCTACAAGGCCACCATCACCCTGATACCAAAACCAGAGATGTTACAAAAAAGAAAACTACACGGCTGCCCTGGTGGCGCAGTGGTTGAGAGTCCGCCTGCCGATGCAGGGGACACGGGTTCATGCCCCGGTCTGGGAGGATCCCATATGCCGTGGAGCGGCTGGGCCCGTGAGCCATGGCCGCTGAGCCTGCACGTCCGGGGCCTGTGCTCTGCAACGGGAGAGGCCACAACAGTGAGAGGCCCGCGTACCGGAAAAAAAAAAAGAAAAAGAAAACTACAGGCCAATATCACTGATGAACATAGATGCAAAAATCCTCAACAGAATACTAGCAAATAGAATCCAGCAGCACATTAAAAGGATCATACACCATGATCAAGTGGGGTTTATCCCAAGAATGTAAGGATTCTTCAATATACACAAATCATTCAATGTGATATACCATATTAACAAATTGAAGGATAAAACCATATCATAATCTCAATAGATGCAGAAAAAGCTTTCAACAAAATTCAACACCCATTTATGATAAAAAAACTCTCCAGAACGTAGGCATAGAGGGAACTTACCTCAACATAATAAAGGCCATATACGACAAACCCACAGCCAACACCGTTCTCAATGGTGAAAAACTGAAACCATTTCCACTAAGATCAGGAACTAGACAAGGTTGCTCACTCTCAGCACTGTTCTTCAACATACTTTTGGAAGTTTTAGCCAGAGCAATCAGAGTTGAAATAGAAATAAAAGGAATCTAAATCGGAAAAGAAGAAGTAAGACTGTCATTGTTTGCAGATGACATGATACTAGACATAGAGAATCCTAAAGATGCTACCAGGAAACTACTAGAGCTAATCAATGAAGTTGGTAAAGTGGCGGGATACAAAATTAATGCACAGAAATCTCTTGCATTCCTATACACTAACGATGAAACATCTGAAAGAGAAATTAAGGAAACATTCCCATTTACCATTGCAACAAAAAGAATAAAATGCCTAGGAATAAACCTACCTAAGGAGACAAAAGACCTGTATGCAGAAAACTATAAGACACTGATGAAAGAAATTAAAGTTGATGCAAACAGATGTAGTGATATACCATGTTCTTGGATTGGAAGAATCAACATTGTGAAAATGACTGTACTACCCAAAGCAATCTACAAATTCAATGCAATCCCTATCAAACTACCAATGGCATTTTTCACATAACTAGAACAAAAAATTTCACAGTTTGTATGGAGACACAAAAGAACCCGAATAGCCAAAGCAATCTTGAGAAAGAAAAACGGAGCTGGAGGAATCAGCCTTCCTGACTTCAGACTATACTTCAAAGGTACAGTAATCAAGACATTATGGTATTGGCACAAAAACAGAAATATAGAGCAATGGAACAGGACAGAAAGCCCAGAGATAAATGCACGCACATATGGTCACCTTTTTTTTGATAAAAGAGGCAAGAATATACAATGGAGAAAAGACAGCCTCTTCAATAAGTGGTGCTGGGAAAACTGGACAGCTACATGTAAAAGAATGAAATTAGAATACTCCCTAACACCACACCCAAAAGTAAACTTAAAATGGATTAAAGACCTAAATGTAAAGCCAGATACTATGAAACTCTTAGAGGAAAACATAGGCAGAACATGCTGACCTAAATCACTGCAAAATCCTTTTTGACCCATCTCCTAAGGAAATGGAAATAAAAGCAAAAATAAACAAATGGGACCTAATGAAAGCTTTTGCACAGCAAAGGAAACCATAAACAAGACAAAAAGACAACCCTCCAAATGGGAGAAAATATTTGCAAATGAAGCAACTGACAAAGGTTTAATCTCCAAAATATACAAGGAGCTCATGCAGCTCAATATCAAAAAAACAAACAACCCAATCCAAAAATGGGCAGAAGACCTAAATAGACATTTCTCCAAAGAAGTTATATAGATTGCCAACAAACACATAAAAGGATGCGCAACATCACTAATCATTAGAGAAATGCAGATCAAAACTACAATGAGGTACCACCTCACTCTGGTCAGAGTGGCCTTCATCAAAAAATCTACAGACAATAAATGTTGGAGAGGGTGTGGAGAAAAGGGAACCCTATTGCACTGTTGATGGGAATGTAAATTGGTACAGCCACTATGGAGAACTGTATGGAGATCCCTTTAAAAACTAAAAATAGAACTACCATACGACCCAGCAATCCCACTCCTGGGCATATACCCTGAGAAAACCATAATTCAAAGAGTCACGTACCACAATGTTCATTGTAGCTCTATTGACAATAGCCAGGACATGGAAGCAACCTAAGTATCCATCGACAGAGGAATGGATAAAGAAGATGTGGCACATATATACAATGGAATATTACTCAGCCATAAAAAGAAACGAAATTGAACTATTTGTAGTGAGGTGGGTGGACCTAGAGTCTGTCATACAGAGTGAAGTAACTCAGAAAGAGAAAAATACTGTATGCTATTACATATATATGGAATCTAAAAAAAAAAAAAAAAAGGTTCTCTAGAACCTAGGGGCAGTACAGGAATAAAGATGCAGACTTTGAGAATGTAATTGAAGACACGGGGAGGGGGAAGGGTAAGCTGGGATGAAGTGAGAGACTGGCATGGACATATATACACTACCAAATGTAAAATAGATAGCTGTTGGGAAGCAGCCGCATAGCACAGGGAGATCAGCACCGTGCTTAGTGTCCACCTAGAGGCGTGGGAGGGAGAAGCAAGAGGAAGGGGATATGGGGATATATATATACTTATAGTTGATTCACTTTGTTATACAGCAGCAACTAACACAACTAGCAGCAACTAACGCTCCAATAAAGATGTTTTTAAAAATACATATTGGGCCTCTACTATGCACTGAGCACGATCTCAACCCTGAGAATAAATCAGTTAACTTAACAAACCATCTTAACATCAGGTAATTAAATTTGTTAATTTACCTTGTCCAGCTAAATCACCAATTCCATGAAGCCAAGCCATGGTTTTTAAAGTTTGTACCTGCAGCACCAAGCACCGTGCCTGGCACATAATAGCTGCTCACCACAAATTCCTGTGAATTGAAATGAACCAAATGTTGGAACAGGACATAAGATGGCTACATGTTGATAAGCAGGAATGATAAAGGTTGACTCAGAGCTTCCTGTGAAGCACCAGCCACAGGGGAGGACTCTCAGCTGCAGGGAACAGCAGTGCAGCTCTTGGGGCCACAGGGGAAGAAGTGCCGAAACCAGGCTTCACAGACTACACAATTTTGCCGAGATCTGCCCCTACGTGAAGCAGCCAGTTATAATTTCAAGACCACATAAGTGCTGAGTTTTGAGTGGTGGCAGATCCCTGCTGACATCCCACTGAGGATGTTTGATTGCCCCCCTATATTCCAAACCAGATGTCTTTGGATGGCAATCTCCTTTCTCTCACCCTGGGGTGGCCAGAGGGGAAGTTCGATTAGAAGTATGTGGGCAATAGGGTAAAGGTTTAAAAAATATTCCATGACTGATTGCCTAAGATTATGTATGAGGAGTGATCATAAAGTAGTGAGAGCTGTTTTCATATGTGATTTGTCTTATGTTTTAATCACACCTCATATAGGAATGTGTGTCATTTTATACAATGTTTGAAAATTACCACAACCCTAGAGTATTTGGCAGGAACAGTGAAATTGTTACTGAGTGCTGTTTTGCTAGGTAGGTGTACCCTGGTTTCTCCTCAGAGCGTGTGTGTAATTATGACTATGAAGAGTCTTTTCTTTTGAGAATATGTAATTCCAGGCATGTTACCCAAGAGAAGAAAGAAACGTTATATTTATAAAGTTATGATCATCTAAACACTTCACAGCGTTTGACAATTGTTATAAACTACTTGACAATAATGATAAAAATGAAACTTTGTGAATATATAATGAACATACATGTGGAATTAAAGAGAAAAGTCAATTAAAATTATGAAAGTGATAATAATAAAAGATTTCTATACTAAACAATTATCATACTTGTTGCAAGCATTTACCATTATTATCCAAAGATTTTCTAAGGGAATCTAGGTGAGGATTTGACAGACATGAAAACAGTAACGTTGAAACATAGACTTTTATTTATTTATTTATTTGAAATATAGTTTATTTACAATGTTGTGTTAGTTTCAAGTGTGCAGCAAAGTGATTCAGATATATATATATGTATGTACGTATATATATTCTTTTTCAGATTCTTTTCCATTATAGGTTATTAACAAGATATTGAATATAGACTTTTTAAAAAACCAGTTCCTGCTGTAGCTAAAAGAATACAACTGACCAAACAAGAGAATAACCATATTTTTAAAAATTTATTTATTTATTTATTTTTGGCTGCGTTGGGTATTCGTTGCTGTGCACAGGCTTTCTCTAGTTGTGGCGGGCAGGGTTTACCCTTTGTTGTGGTGCACAGGCTTATTGCAGTGGCTTCTCTTTGTTGTGGAGCACAGGCTCTAGGCACATGGGCTTCAGTAGTTGTGGCTTGTGGGCTCAGTAGCTGTGGCGCATGGGAACAGTTCCTCCGCGGCATGTGGGATCTTCCTGGACCAGGGCTTGGACCCTTGTTCCCTGCATTGGCAGGCAGATTCTTAACCACTGCGCCACCAGGGAAGTCCGAGAATAACCATATTTTAAGAACCTAAGATTTGAAGTTAAAGATGTCAAATGCCAAAAAAAAAAGAAAAAAGAAAAAAGAAAAGAAAGAAAAAAAGAAAAAGAACCAATTATGAGGTTGATAATAATGGGATTCTGTCTTTGGTCACATGGAGCTAAATCCCTGACTGTCAATATTAGATCTTGAGGGACAATTATGGCCAACTCAGCATGAGAAGTAGAAATGTCATGAGAAGCCAGACTTGCACCCAGCAGAGTATGAAAGGGAAATTTAAAGAGCCGTTTTATCTGGAGTGTGTAATTTTCAAAATGATTTAGAGCTGTAGTACTCAAACTTTATGGTTCATAGAAATCACCAGGGTTGCAAATTCCTCTTTAACAGTGGGACAGGAATCTGCATTTTATTCTGATGTAGGCGTCTCCTGGTCATGTTTTTAAAGTAGCATATAGAAAGAACGAATTCTTATATAATTGAGATTTTTCATTATGACTTTACTACATAATTTAACAGTGATAAGACTAGATTTTAAAAATTCAGCAAAACTTTTACTTGGGAAAGAAAATCATTTAAAAATATTTCCCCAGAGGAGACCTTCAAGATGGTGGAGGAGTAAGACATGGAGATCGCCTTCCTCCCCACAAATACATCAGAAATACATCTACATGCGGAACAACTCCTACAGAACACCTACGGAACGCTGGCAGAAGACCTCAGACTTCCCCAAAGGCAAGAGACTCCCACATACTTGGCTAGGGCAAAAGAAAAAAGAGAAAACAGAGACAAAAGAATAGGGACAGGACCTGCCCCAGCAGGAGGAAGCTGTGAAGGAGGAAAGGTCTCCACACACTAGGAAGGCCCTTCACGGGTGGAGACTGTGGGTGGCGGAGGGGGGAAGCTTCGGAACCACGGAGGAGAGAGCAGCCACAGGGTGTGGAGGGCAAAGCGGAGAGATTCCTGCACAGAGGATCGGTGCTGACCAGCACTCACCAGCCCGAGAGGCTTGTCTGCTCACCCGCCGGGATGGGCAGGGGCTGGGAGCTGAGGCTCGGGCTTAGGAGGTCGGATCCCAGGGAGAGGACTGGGGTTGGCGGCGTGAACACAGCCTGAAGGGGTTAGTGTGCCACGGCTAGCCGGGAGGGAGCCCAGGAAAAAGTCTGGATCTGCCGAAGAGGCAAGAAACCATTGTTTCATGGTGCACGAGGAGAAGGGATTCAGAGCACCCGCTAAATGAGCTCCAGAGATGGGCACGAACCGCGGCTATCAGCACGGACCCCAGAGATGGGCATGAGACGCTAAGGCTGCTGCTGCAGCCACCAAGAAGCCTGTGTGCGAGCACAGGTCACTCTCCACACCTCCCCTCCCAGGAGCCTGTGCAGCCCGCCACGGCCAGGGCCCCGTGATCCAGGGACAACTTCCCCGGGAGAACGCACAGCATGCTTCAGGCTAGTGCAACGTCACGCCGGCCTCTGCTGCCACAGGCTCTCCCCACATAACGTACCTCTCCCTCCCCCGCGGCCTGAGTGAGCCAGAGCCCCCTAATCAGTCGCTCCTTTAACCCCCTCCCGTCTGGGCGAAGACAGGTGCAGAGGGCGACGTACATGCAGAGGCGGGGCCAAATCCAAAGCTGAACACCGGGAGCTGTGCGAACAAAGAAGAGAAAGGGAAATCTCTCCCAGCAGCCTCAGGAGCAGTGGATTAAGTCTCCACAATCTACTTGATGTACCTTGCATCTGTGGAATACCTGAATAGACAGCAAATCATCCCAAGATTGAGGCAGTGGACTTTGGGAGCAACGATATATATATTTTTTCCTTTTCCTCTTTTTGTGAGTGTGTATATGTATGCTTCTGTGTGTGATTTTGTCTGTATAGCTTTGCTTTTACCATTTGTCCTACGGTTCTGTTTGTCCGGTTTTTTTTTAGTATAGTCTTTAACGCTTGTTAACATTGATGGATTTGTTTTTGGTTTGGTTGCTCTCTTCTATCTTTCTGTTTTTATTACTTTTTAATTTTTAAAATTTTTAATCATTATTATTAATTTTTAATTTTAATAACTTTATTTTATTTTTCTTTCTTTCTGTCTTTTTTTCTTCCTTTTGTTCTGAGCCGTGTGGCTGACAGGCTTTCAGTGCTCCAGCCGGGTGTCAGGCCTGAGCCTCTGAGGTGGGAGAGCTGAATTCAGGACATTGGTCCACCAGAGAGCTCCCGGCTCCTCGTAATATCAAACGGCAAAAGCTCCCCAAGAGATCTCCAACTCGACGCTAAGACCCAGCTCCACTCAATGACCAGCAAGCTCCAGTGCTAGACACCCCATGCCAAAAATCTAGCAAGACAGGAACACAACCCCACGCAATAGCAGACACGCTGCCTAAAATCATACTAAGTCCACAGAAACCCCAAAACACACCACCGCACGCAGTCCTGCCCAACAGAAAGACAAGATCCAGCCTCATCCACCAGAACACAGGCACATGTCCCCTCCACCAGGAAGCCTACACAACCCATTGAACCAACCTTACCCACTGGGGGCAGACACCAGAAACAACAGGAAATATGAACGTGCAGCCTGCGAGAAGCAGACCACAAATACAGTAAGTTAAGCCAAATGAGAAGACAGAGAAATATGCAGCAGATGAAGAAGCAAGGTAAAAACCCACCAGACCAAACAAATGAAGAGGAAATGGGCAGTCTATCTGAAAAAGAATTCAGAATAATGATAGTAAAGATGATCCAAAATCTTGGAAATAAAATGGAGAAAATACAAGAAACATTTAACAAGGACCTAGAACTAAACAGCAAACAAACAATGATAAACAACACAATAAATGAAATTTAAAATTCTCTAGATGGAATCTATAGCAGAATAACTGAGGCATAAGGATGGATAAGTGACCTGGAGGATCAAATAGTGCAAATAACTACTGCAGAGCAGAAGAAAAAAGAAAGAATGAAAAGAATTGAAGACAGTCTCAGAGAGCTCTGGGACAACATTAAACGCACCAACATTCGCATTATATGGGTTCCAGAAGTAAAAGAGAAAAAGCAGGGGACTGATAAAATATTTGAAGAGATTATAGTTGAAAACTTCCCTAATTTGGGAAAGGAAATAGTTAATCAAATCCAGAAGTGCAGAGAGTCCCACACAGGATAAATCCAAGGAGAAACATGCCAAGACACAAATTAATCAAACTATCAAAAATTAAATACAAGGAAAAAATATTAAAAGCAGCAAGGGAAAAACAACAAGTAACATACAAGGGAATCCCCATAAGGTTAACAGCTGATCATTCAGCAGAAACTCTGCACTCCAGAAGGGAGTGGCCAGACATATAAAGTGATGAAAGGGAAAAACCTACAACCAAGATTACTCTACCCAGCAAGGATCTCATTCAGATTCAAGAGAGAAATTAAAACCTTTACCCACAAGCAAAAGCTAAGAGAAATCAGCACCACCAAGCTAGCTTTACAAAAAATGCTAAAGGAACTTCTCTAGTCAGGAAGCACAAGAGGAGGAAAAGACCTACAATAACAAACTCAAATCAATTAAGAAAATGGTAATAGGGACATACATACCGATAATTACCTTAAATCTAAATGGATTAAGTGCTCCAACCAAAAGACATAGACTGGCTGAATGGATACAAAAACACAACCCATATATATGCTGTCTACAAGAGACCCACTTCAGACCTAGGGACACATACAGACTGTAAATGAGGGGATGGAAAAAGACATTCCATGCAAATGGAAATCAAAAGAAAGCTGGAGTAACAATTCTCACATCAGACAAAATAGACTTTAAAATAAAGACTATTACAAGAGACAAAGAAGGACGCTACATAATGATCAAGGGATCAATCCAAGAAGAAGATTTAACAATTGTAAATATTTATGCAGTCAACATAAGAGCATCTCAATACATAAAGCAAAAGCTAACAGCTGTAAAAGGGGAAATCAACAGTAACACAATCATAGTAGGGGACTTTAATACCCCACTTTCACCAATGGACAGATCAACCAAAATGAAAATAAATAAAGAAACAAAAGCTTTAAATGATACATTAAACAAGATGCACTTAGTTGATATTTATAGGACATTCCATCCAAAAACAACAGAATACACTTTCTTCTCAAATGCTCATAGAAGATTCTCCAGGATAGATCATATCTTGGGTCACAAATCAAGCTTTGGTAAATTTACTAAAATTGAAATCATATCAAGGATCTTTTCCGACCACAATGCTATGAGACTAGATATCAATTTCAGGAAAAATTCTGTAAAAAATACAAACACATGGAGGCTAAACAATACACTACTTAATAACCAAGAGATCACTGAAGAAATCAAAGAGGAAATCAAAAAATACCTAGAAACAAATAACAATGACAACACGATGACCCAAAACCTATGGGATGCAGCAAAAGCAGTTCTAAGAGGGAAGATTATAGCAATACAATCCTACCTCAATAAACAAGAAATATCTCTAATAAACAACCTAACCGTGCACCTAAAGCAATTAGAGAAAGAAGAACAAAAAACCCCCAAAGTTAGCAGAAGGAAAGAAATCATAAAGATCAGACCAGAAATAAATGAAAAAGAAATGAAGGAAATGATAGCAAATATCAATAAGACTAAAAGCTGGTTATTTGAGAAGATAAACAAAATTGATAAACCATTAGGCAGACTCAGAAAAAAAGGGAGAAGACTCAAATCAACAGAATTAGAAATGAAAAAGAAGTAACAACGGACCCTGCAGAAATAAAAAAGATCATGAGAGATTACTACAAGCAAGTATATGCCAATAAAATGGACAACGTGGAAGAAATGGACAAATTCTTAGAAAAGCACAACATTCCGAGACTGAACCAGGAAGAAACAGAAAATATAAACAGACCAATCACAAGCACTGAAATTGAGACTGTGATTAAAAATCTTCCAACAAACAAAAGCCCAGCACCAGATGGCTTCACAGGTGAATTCTATCAAACATTTAGAGAAGCGCTAACACCTATCATTGTCAAACTCTTCCAAAATATAGCAGAGGGAGGGACACTCCCAAACTCATTCTACAAGGCCACCATCACCCTGATACCAAAACCAGACAAAGATGTCATAAAGAAAGAAAACTACAGGCCAATATCTCTGATGAACATAGATGCAAAAATCCTCAACAAAATACTAGCAAACAGAATCCAACAGCATATTAAAGGATCATACACCATGATCAAGTGGGGTTTATCCCAGGAATGCAAGGATTCTTTAATATATGCAAATCATTCAACGTGATACACCATATTAACAAATTGAAGGATAAAAACCATATCATAATCTCAAAAGATGCAGAAAAAGCTTTTGACAAAATTCAACACCATTGCTGATAAAAACCCTCCAGAAAGTAGGCACATAGGGAACTTACCTCAACTAATAAAGCCCATATATGACAAACCAACAGCCAACATCGTACTCAATGGTGAAAAACTGAATCCACTAAGATCAGGGACAAGACAAGGTTGCCCACTCTCACCACTATTCTTCAACATAGTTTTGGAAGTTTTAGCCAGAGCAATCAGAGAAAAAAAAGAAATAAAAGGAATCCAAATCGGAAAAGAAGTAAAGCTGTCACTGTTTGCAGATGACATGATACTAGACATAGAGAATCCTAAAGATGCTACCAGAAAACTACTAGAGCTAATCAATGAATTTGGTAAAGTCGCAGGATACAAAATTAACGCACAGAAATCTCCTTCATTCCTATACACTAACGATGAAACATCTGAAAGAGAAATTAAGGAAACACTCCCATTTACCATTGCAACAAAAGAATAAAATGCCTAGGAATAAACCTACCCAAGGAGAGAAAAGACCTGTATGCAGAAAACTATAAGACACTGATGAAAGAAATTAAAGATAATGGAAACAGATGTAGAGATATACCATGTTCTTGGATTGGAAGAATCAATATTGTGAAAATGACTCTACTACCCAAAGCAATCTACAGATTCAATGCAATCCCTATCGAACTACCAATGGCATTTTTCACATAACTAGAACAAAAAATTTCACAGTTTGTATGGAGACACAAAAGAACCTGAAAAGCCAAAGCAATCTTGAGAAAGAAAAATGGAGCTGGAGGAATCAGCCTTCCTGACTTCAGACTATACTTCAAAGGTACGGTAATCAAGACATTATGGTATTGGCACAAAAACAGAAATATAGAGCAATGGAACAGGACAGAAAGCCTAGAGATAATCCCACGCACATATGGTCACCTTTTTTTTTGATAAAGGAGGCAAGAATATACAATGGAGAAAAGACAGCCTCTTCAATAAGTGGTGCTGGGAAAACTGGACAGCTACATGTAAAAGAATGAAATTAGAACACTCCCTAACACCATAAACAAAAATAAACTCAAGATTGATTAAAGATCTAAATGTAAGGCCAGACACTGTAAAACTCTTAGAGGAAAACCTAGGCAGAACACTCCATGACATAAATCATAGCCAGATCCTTTTCGACTCACCTCCTAGAGAAATGGAAATAAAACGAAAAATAAACAAATGGACACACCATTGTAAAGCAATTATACTCCAATAAAGATGTTAAAAAAATAAACTAAAAAATAGACAAATGGGACCTAATAAAACTTAAAAGCTTTTGCACAGCAAAGGAAACCATAAACAAGATGAAAAGATAACCCTCGGAATGGGAGTAAATATTTGCAAATGAAGCAACTAACAAAGGGTTAATCTCCAGAATTTACAAGCAGCTTATGCAGCTCAATATCAAAAAAACAAACAACCCAATCCAAAAATGTGCAGAAGCCCTAAATAGACATTTCTCCAAAGAAAATATACAGATTGCCAACAAACACACGGAAGAATGCTGAATATTACTAATCATTAGAGAAATGCAAATCAAAAATACAATGAGGTATCACCTCACACCAGTCAGAATGGCCATCATCAAAAAATCTTCAAACAATAAATGCTGGAGAGGATGTGGAGAAAAGGGAACCTTCTTGCACTGTTGGTGGGAATATAAATTGATACAGCCACTATGGAGAACAGTATGGAGGTTCTTTAAAAAACTAAAAATAGAACCACCATACGACCCAGCAATCCCACTACTGGGCATATACCCTGAGAAAACCATAATTCAAACAGAATCATGTACCACAATGTTCATTGCAACACTGTTTACAGTAGCCAGGACATGGAAACAACCTAAGTGTCCATCAGCAGATGAATGGATAAAGAAGATGTGGCACGTGTATACAATGAAATATTACTCAGCCATAAAAAATGAAATTGAGTTATTTGTAGTGAGGTGGATGGACGTAGAGTCTGTTTTACAAAGTGAAGTAAGTCAGAAAGAGAAAAACAAATATTCTATGCTAACACATATATATGGAATCTAAAAAAAAAGAAATTCTGAAGGACCTAGGGGCAGGACAGGAATAAAAATGCAGGCATAGAGAATGGACTTGAGGACACGGGGATGGGGAAGGGTAATCTGGGACGAAGTGAGAGTGTGGCATGGACTTATATATACTACCAAATGGGAAATCGATAGCTAGTGGGAAGCAGCCGCATAGCACAGGGAGATCACCTGGGTGCTTTGTGAGGGGTGGGATGTGGGGGTGGGAGGCAGATGCAAGAGGGAGGGGAAGCGGGGATATATGTATATGTATAGCTGACTCACTTTGTTTTACAGCAGAAACTAACACACCATTGTAAAGCAATTATACTCCAATAAAGATGTTAAAGAAAATAAAAGAAATAAAAATATTTCCCCTAAGTTTAATTATTTGAGGGGTCTGTATCCTTAAGGGTATGTAAGAGAATGCTTTGAGAACTTGATTTTCTCCAGACTGTGATTAATGACTTGCAAATCACTAAGAAATAGGAGAAATAACATAAAATTTAAGGTTCAATTTTCAAGTTATAGGTTATTATTCAAGATAGATCAGTGTTGCCAGAGGGTGTTGATTTGACATGGAAACCGGTTTGGAGGCATTCATGTTTGTATGGATCTAATTTGAGTATGCAAATATAGACTTCTTCCTGAGAAGCCCTTTTGCATATTTTGCCCAGAATTGCAAATGCAAGCTCAGAATGTACTACTCCCACATCCTCCATAGGGTCCAAAGCTGGGCCAGTCCCATCTGCCAGGGGATTCTACTACTTGTAAAAGCAGCAGCTGCTACTTTTCTGGTTTATGTTGATGCAAAACTCCCAAGGAAAATAAAAGATTGGCATCTGGGCTTAATTTTACTTTGATAGAAACTTTATCATGCCATGTTTGTAATGAGTCCAAGGGGGATTTAAAAATAATTAATGAGAGGGATACATTTCTCAAAATTCCCAATTGAGTTCTCATGCATGTTTTATTACATATATGTCTGTCACAGAGAAACAGGATCTGATTACTTACACTAATATAAAAGGGGGCTGATAAATAAGGTACTATAGAAGCAAATATAGAAAAAAGCTAAATTTTATTCCAGCTTAAGTGTGATTTTCTATATAGTAGTAGCTGTGCAAGCAAGGTTTTAAAATCATTGGAAATATGTTTGTGAAAATGACACGAGGGAGATGGCTTCCTTTCCAATGCCCTTAGTAGTGAGGGGAAGAGAGGAACACATGCAAAATTATATCGTCGCTATGATACAAGGACATACGGGTCAGAGAAGGGGCAAAAAGGAGAGAGTGGACCATTTTACCTGGAGAAGACTGAAACTTCTCCCTAGGAGGGTGAGCTGAGACTTTAAAAAAAATGTCTAGACCAGGAGGAAAAGTGTATCTCAAGTAGGACATCATGGGAATTTGAGGAACACCAGCAGTTTGATAGGGTATAAGGTGGAGCAGATAAATGTCAAAACTAGAGAGGTAAACAGAAACAGGGATGGCAGTTCAGGAGCTCTGTCTGCTTGGGAGTTACATCAGAACCCTGGGAGGAAGGCTCCTGCATTAGAACCTTTTAATAGCTCTGTAGGTGATTATTATATGTGTTGCCAAGATTGATAACTACTGCTCCAGTGCATCCTCTTCAGTTTTAACATACATGTTGTATATGAATAATCCCCATTTTAATGTGGGGCTGACGTCGTATATATAATACTAAAACTTGAACATTTCCTTAACATCTGCTGCAAACAAATAATCTGTTATTGTCATTGCAGTTAGGATAGCCTGTGTGGAAGGGATTTGAGAAAGGAGATGGACGTTCAGGTAGTAGGCTATTCCAGTAGTTCTGGTAATAAGCCTGAAGCCAGGCAATCAACCAGGGGATAAATAGGAGGAATGGGTGTAAGAAATAGGATGGAGACCTAAGTGACAAGACTTGATCACAGATGCAGGGATGAGGAGAAAGAGAAATCAAGGGTGGCTCTGAGGTCTCTGGTCTGGATGGCCTATGGATGAACTTAGCATGAATATTCCCACTTGTAATATTCAGATTTTACCCATCGCACCCACTAGCACTTCTTCCACGTGTTCCCTGCTATTTCTGATAAGGATCTTTCTTCTGACCATCCTTAGAACCTTACCTGTATTTCTCTGTAGTACTTATCATTTCTAACCATTTGCTGAAGTAATGCATACATAAGTCTATACAGTAAGCGTTCCATTCAAAGTCCTTCCCAGCCATATCCAAGACCTTGCAATTCTGTTCAGTGAATAAATGAAACTACGCCTATTATGCCTCCTGGAAGTTTCTACCTTGAGATGAAGCTCCAAAGCCAGTGTTCTGTGTGTTTTTTCTTTTGTTTTGTTTTAAATTAAGCTATTTATTAGAATCCTGTGGACTCTGCTTAGGAACAAGGCCAGGGAATCTTGATGGTCCGTGATTGTGGGCCTGGACAAGGAATCCCATTTTTTCGCTCAGAAATTGTCAAGCCATAGACAACAGGAACTGATGCTATTTAGGTTTTTTTTGGGTTTTTTTTTTTGGCTTGCTGGATCTTAATTCCCCAACCAGGGATCGAACCCGTACCCTTGGCAGTGAAAGCACCACGTCCTAGCCAGTGAACCGCCAGGGAGTTCCCCAAAGCCAAAGTTCTTAAACTTTTATTTGTGTCATGGACCCTGTTGGCAATATAGAGACAATTTGGTCAAGCCAGGAATCCCTTTCAGAAAAATGTTTTTTAATGCAAAAAATAAAATACATAGAATTACAAGAGAAACCAGTTACACTGAAACATGGCTGTCAAAATAGCTTTGAAAGAGAAATGTGTAATACAATACTATTTGTTTTTTATTATTGTATTAAATTTAAAAATACATTAAAATATAAACAAAAATAAATTTACCTTCAAAGACTTATCAGTGGGAAGTCTGCTGTTGCTAGGTTGAATAAGAACATTAAACTCTGGAGAGCTCTTTGAAAAAGCTATAGGCATGTCATGTTGGGTAAACAACTGATGTCAATTTTTTTTGTTATTATTTGTTACAGGTGTTGAAAATGCTGATTTGTAAATGTAAATCCTTGTAAATGGATTAAAGCTTTTTAAGCTACTTTACAAGATAAGAATAGTTTCTGTCAAGGAACCCCTGAATTCTCCAAGATTTTTTGAATTAAACTCGAACTGGAGTTTGTTTTTTTTGTTTTGTTTTGTGTTTTTTTAACCTAAAACTAATGAATTCCCCTTTGGCTAGCTCATCTTCTCAATATACTTTATATCAAAAAGAAAAAAGAATAATAGTCCATGGTTCAACTTTGATGCCATCAAGATAAAGTAACTGGTAAAACTTTCTGAAATGTTTCCAGATCTTTGCAAATTTCTGTTTTCAAAGAAATTGACAGAGAATTTTGTATCTCATCTTCATGGGGTAAAGCATCCACTCCAGCACTGACTGACAGTTAACAAGGAGATTTCCAAGAGTATCCATTAAGGTGACAATAGAACTTATGTGCTCTATTCAAAAGGCTTTGCTGCCTTGCAGAGAGTTAAGAATTCTTATTTAAACTGTCTAGTTTTGCAAAAATTTAAGAACTAATTCCTCATATTGTTCAACGATCGTAGATGAGTAATCCTGTAAAGCAGCATAAATGTCTGGGATATCACTGTAGAATGACATGATTTGATGTTTGGTGAAAGTATAGAGTTGACCAGTAGCTGGCCAGCAACATTGCACAGTATCTGTGAACATGAAGATTATGATCTCATGTGATCTTTCTAATTCAGAAGTAACAAGGAATATGAGTGATATTTTGTAAATTTGTAATAGTTATAATGTGATATGAAAATAGCTGTGGTTTTTTTCTTGGTAACAAAGTCACAGGAGTGCATAGCACTGCTGTAGTTTGTCACCTGCAGTCATAATTGAAGGGCAATTAGAGTTAGATGTAATAGAAGCGTATTTTTTTTCTATCCAAGTTCACAGACCCCTCAAATTCTGATTTCTGTCCATAGAACTCCTGTTCTAAAGGTAAAACCGAAATTTCAAGTTTACTTCTGAAATTCCAAAGGAAAAATATCAAATGTAATTCTCCAACGTTAGCATACTCATAAAATCGCACTGTTCAAAGCACCTTTGGTGTGTGGGGGGGGGCGGGAGAGGGGAGTATATTAATAATTAAACCACAACAAAAGTCTCCAGACAAGACTGTCCTGGGCAAACCAAGATGTTTGGCCATGCTACCCAAGGTAGAAAGGAGATTAACTTGGAAAATATATACTGCAGAAGTCAAAAGTCAATTCTCCCATTTTATAAAGAATCATGGAATCTGAGGGAATTAGTGACTCCATTCCATTAAGAGGTTAAACTTTTTGCTTACATCTTAGCAGGTATAATAAGCCATAGCCATCAATAATATAATTTACTTGTGTGTGAAAATGATCTAAATGAAGTTTTTTGGCATGATGTAAAATTTGCCTTGCTCTAATACCCACTTTCTATTAAAAATGTATCCTAGTTTGGGAAAATTATCTTAACATGCAAGTCCAAATTATTATTAATATTTAGAAGATGACCTTTTCACCCAATCATGGCCTGTTGTAATCCATGATCTTATGCTACTTTATCAGCTCTTTATACAAGAAAAATAGAATAGGCATCAACGTGGCTGACCGTTTGCCCATAACTTGGTACTCAAGGGCTTGAGTGAGCAAGGTCATTGGAGAGTTCTGAACATGATGCTTTGCCTGCAAGCTCACCAGGCTGTAGAGTCCCAGTGCCTCAGAGACACAGATGCAGGGGAGAGGTGAGCCTTTGCAGTCTCTGCAAGTCTTCCCAAGAGTCAAAGGAAGGTGTCTTTTCAGAGAAAAACCTCAAAAGGCTTAGTGAAAGTCACAGGCTTTTCTTCCTGGAGGCACAAAATTGAGTGAAGGAGAGTTATTGGGGAGGAAAAGGAGAACGCACTCCTTTTTGGAGGTCTACATGTACCAGGTATTTAATGTATCACCTCATTTAGTAATAAACGGGTAAAGGTATCATTACTCCTGTTTTACAGTTGAGGAAATTAATTATCAGAAAAAGTAATTTACTTGCTGGAGGTCACAAAGCTAGGAAGTGCCAGAGATAAGTTTTGAACCTGATCTTTCAGTCCAGACCACTCTCTGCTCCATACTGACAACCCAACCCAGTCTGAGAGATCAAGAAGGACACCATGCTTACCTTCATGCCCCTGCAATATTATGTCTACCTCCTTCTGAATCCAAGATCTAAAGAATGGTAGGGAGAGAGGCAGGAAGTCCTGAGTTCGTGGGAGAAGAAATTCAGTTCCTTTGGGGGTATGGGTCAGAAAGGTATTTCTTAGAAGAATAAAGTAGATATTAAGGTTAAGTTGCTTCTGCTACAAATTTTATTAGGCTATAAGAGCAAGAAGTCAAGGATTTTTCAAATCTCAAGGAAGATTTTTCACAGCCCAATGCAATTGTTACTATGACACAACACACTTATTGGGCTTTCAACCAAGTCTATTATGATTTGTATTCATCATAAAGCCAATACAGAGTCATTGCAACATGTGTAGAAAACATAGCTTGAAATATTGTTTCATCAATCTTTTTCCCTGTCTATTGTCCATCCCATAATTTGGGGCCTGAGCTATGTAACTATAGCTGTTTCTAATTAGCAAAATTAGCTTCCACTCCCCTTCGTGTTAACATGTAACCAGAAGTCTTAACTTGAAGATAAGACCGACTGCCCTCTTTGAGTAAAGAGCTTTCAACAGAAATCACAGTTAATTAGAAAAGTTTCCCTTGAGATATAAACCACAGGGGGAAACAAACAAACAATAATGAAGAATTATCAGAAATTTAATATTTTATCCTGAAAGGCAGCTTTAATAGCAATTGTATTTATACAGTTCATATTCATCTACTACATTTTTCTGTCAAGATACTCCACAAATGTAAATGAGATTACAATTAAAAAAAAATAAAGATGGAGACTTCATTCATTCTTTCATTCATTTAATAATTTTTTGAGCACACACAATTTTTCACACATCAACAATGTGTTAGGCATTGAAAATACAGAAGTGAACAAGACAGACACAATACCTACCCTCATGGAGTTCACAGACTAATAAGAAATCCAAAACCGTTTAAAAAGTACTCAGAGGATTAAGGAATCCTCAATTCTCTGGCAGTAGAAGACTATGCAGACAGACCCACGTTGTGCAAAAACAAGAAATTTTAAATCAAAAGACCCAAGTTCTCGTCTCAATTCTGCCACTATCTCCATGAATATATTACTTAGAACTCTTTGTTAGAAATAATAGAAACCAGCTCATATCAGTTTAGGCAAAAACCAGAAGTTTATTATAAACATATGTAGCATGAGTGATATCTCAACATGTAAACATTACCAGTTTCTCTCAAAACTTCTATTTCCTCCCTGCACCTCCCAAGTTTCCAAGTTTTTGTGATGGGTAATAAAGATAAGGAGAGGAAAGAACGAGAGGGGGTGGGGGGAGTGAAAACAATGTGACATAAATCCACACAGGTTGAAGCTAAAGTGAGAGTTTTTAATTTGTCATGTGAGTAGTTTCAGAATAGGCCTGAGGAGCTAGGAATCAGGTTGAAAGTGGCTTTTTAAAAGATGTTCTTATGGGTTGTAAATTGTCCCCAAGAGACCCAAGATTGGGATTCCTTTCAAATTATTTTTTGCTTGCTATTTCATGATTCTTGCAAACACATGGTTCTTGCAAAGCCCGACTTCTACCAGAGTTATGTTCAATGAGTTCTTTACTTCATTTTCAAGCATTACTTTCCAATAAAAATGACAAGTGTCTTCTCTAGTCTGTCCAACTTCTGCTCCAAATGCTATCACAGATGCAAGTCTGTCTCAGGGATCTGGGGCAGATAAAGAGCCTGAATCTGGACTCTAAAACACTTCTCCCACCTCCCCCGTCCCTTCCCCCTTCACCCCTAGCCCTCCTACTCCTGCTTAGCTACTTATGATAGGCAGAAGACCAACACCCCAGAGCCCTGCTGGGCAAACAATTTGATTTTTGGTCACCCTTCCAGCTTCTCTTAGAAGGACTTCTGGTTGACCCAGTTTGAGTCAGATACCCACTTCCGATCCAAACACTGTGGGAAGGGCGCTCACCTCTGTGAGTCTTCCAATCTCTAGAACAAGTCATTGGTTTTGTTCCCTCTGTATTTTTATTTGCTCGGCTGTGAAATGAAGATAATTTTAATTATCTAGCCTTAGCACAGCATTACTGTGGTTTTTAATTGAATAAATATAGATAAAAGTGACCTAATAACCGTAAAGTTCTCTTTAAATGCATTATTTGCATTAAACTGCTTGAAAACAATGTGTTTATTTATGATCACAAGTAATAGCATCCTGATGCCATTTCTGCACCTACTCTCAAACAACCCTTTTGACTTAGAACAAAAGTGTCTGCTTTGGTGTTCCGGCCACAGGATCCCCACTCTACAGCAGTGTTGGTTACCCTTTTGGGGTTACACCCCTCTCTGAGTCAGTGGTGGAAATTGAGGGAGGTTCCTCAGAGGGAGGAACCTCTTCCCACAAAAACACTCACACATTCCCAAATTCAACATTTTGTATATCAGCGGCTCCGTAAACCCACCGAAGCCCTGTCTCCAGCTCAAGATGCAGGGAGCACCCTCAGAGGCTTAGTAACCTGCACCTCCTCTCCACTGACAAGAAAGGGAAAAGTCACTTTCAATAGATTTCACTGTCACAATTGAATAAGAGCATTAAATCAGAGGCAGAGAGGAAAAAAAAAAACTACATCCTCTTAAAAGGTTACAAATTCCATTTTTATCTCTCCAAAGACCATTTCCTTTTCAATTTATCCAACAGTAAGCCTTCCCTCTTGTGTCATTATGGAACAGGAATTAATGTATTTCTGCCCTCTTTATTTCCTTAGTAGAAATTTTTTAAAATTTAATTCATGAAGGTAGCGCTATCCAGTATGATGATTCATAGTATCAGGTTCTACTATAAGACAATAAAATTCTGAAAATAAATCGTATATAATATTTATAATCAGAGATATATATGCAAAATGAGAGGTCAACATGTCCACTCAATATGCATTTAAATATGATGAATTTCTGGTCAATTTCTCCCTCAATATGTTTGGACAGTATTCTAATTAAACTAGAAACTTGATTATTTATTCTACTAATTGTTTGTCCCACTAACAAGGTAAGTGGGTAAATCTAATGAGCATAAACATGCATCTAGATAATTTGGGCCAAATCCACTTTTTATAAATCTCCAGCTTGACGTACATGGAAATTGTCAGATCTACCAACATAAAGCTGAAGATATTTCAATAGATAAGGACAAACTGTCAAGTCATATTTGCTGCTGATCATCATATGCCGTCTAACATACTAAATCATATGGACGTTGACCTAAATCATGTGGAACTCTAGCTAGCATCTAGAGTCTCCTAATTAATGTATAAACTGGTATGATTCTTGAAGTGAATTAACCTGGATAAGGCTTTGGAGCTCCTTAAGTGCCCTACTGCACTCCTTTGCTAAATTGTACCCACGTTTCATTCATTAAACCTGAATGAAAATCCTATTTATGTCATTCACCAGCTGCATGACCTTTAGCAAGTGACTTGGCTTTTCTGCATGTAAATTTTTGTAGCCACAGAGGGGGGATGACTTGAAGGGTTGTCGTGAGAATAAGAAAATGTGTGTACCTCACACAATGCCAAACACAGAGTAAGTACTAAATAAATGGTAAATTGCTAATGCTAGAAAATTTACAAAAATAATGGATGAATTTGCCATTTGTCCTTCCATGCTGTAGACATTACCCTGTGCTCAAAAGACATGCACAGGTATACTCTACTCTTACAAAATATTTTTATTTGACATTTACATTTACATTTTCCTACTTGTTCACCTGGCATCTGAACCCCTATATGATTTTTTGTGGGAGGCACCTCTCACTGTAGAAGTCTAAAAAAGCCAGAATGTTTCTTTCCCAGCCTCCATGGCAGCTAGAAGGGTACATAAGTTAGGTCAATCAGTTACTCCATCGCAGATTTTGAAGAAGGCACTTATGACACAAAGAAGGAGGGTATGGTGGCAGAGAATCTATTTGGCAGTAACACTCAGCGTCCGGGAGTGGTGTGGGCAGGAGGGGTATCTGGCGTTCATCAGCAATGGCTATGGTGTCCCTGACAGACCCATTCCATGACATGACTGTATCTGTGGTCCTGTGTCCTGCCTGCCTCTTTCTACCTATTGTCCAAGCCTGACTTCCCAGCCATCCACAATTCAGTTAGGCACTGATTGCCTTCGGGCATTTCCTTTTCTGCTTAAACCAGCCAGAGTCAGTTTCTGTAGCTTGGACAAAAGAACCCTGACTGATACACTAAATCTAAATCCAGAAACAAAACCTTTTATAACAGGTATCTTGAATAACTGTGGAATTTTTCCAAAGACTAGATCAGAGTATCTAATTCCTACTCAGTGAATCATTCGACTTAAAAACAAGCAAACAAAACATCTATTGACCTCATGCCTATCTCCAACCCACAACCCATTTCTTTGCTTTGATTCTGTATTAATTAGGAATAGATTTGGTTAACATAAGAGGGGAAGACATGCAAGTGTTTCTTCTCTCACACTAAAGATGTGCAAAAACAGGCAATCCATTGAGTCATCAGAGATCAGACTCCTTCTACCATTTTTTCCACTGCATTGGATTTGGATGTTGTGCTCTAAATTACCTCATGGCTCAGGATGGCTGCTCTTGAGGTAAAGTCATCACACCCCACATTCCAGGCAGCAGGAAAAAGGTGAAAGTGGTGTTCTTCCCAGCGGAATTGCTTCCTTTTAAGAAGCTTGCCTAGGCGAGTCCGGTCTCAAAATGGAGGTAAAAACCACAGCCTGGTCGCCCCCAGCCCGACTCTGGCCATCGCCGCCGCCTCGGGGGGAGGAGGTCCATGATCCAGAGGAACCAGAACAGTTGAGAAAACTGTTTATTGGTGGTCTGAGCTTTGAAACTACAGATGATAGCTTAAGAGAACATTTTGAGAAATGGGGCACACTTACAGATTGTGTGGTGATGAGAGACCCCCAAACAAAACGTTCCAGGGGGCTTTGGTTTTGTGACTTACTATTGTGTTGAAGAGGTGGATGCAGCAATGTGTGCTCGACCACACAAGACTGATGGGTGTGTAGTGAAACCAAAGAGAGCTGTTTCTAGAGAGGATTTTGTAAAGCCTGGTGCCCATCTAACAGTGAAGAAAATTTTTGTTGGTGGTATTAAAGAAGATACAGAAGAATATAATTTGAGAGACTACTTTGAAAAGTATGGCAAGATTGAAACCATAGGGCTTCCCTGGTGGTGCAATGGTTGAGAGTCCCCCTGCCGATGCAGGGGACACGGGTTTGTGCCCCGGTCTGGGAAGATCCCATGTGCCACGGAGCAGCTGGGCCCGTGAGCCATGGCCTCTGAGCCTGCGCGTCCGGAGCCTGTGCTCCGCAACGGGAGAGGCCACAACAGTGAGAGGCCTGCGTACCGCAAAAAAAAAAAAAAAAAAGATTGAAACCATAGAAGTTATGGAATACAGGCAGAGTGGAAAAAAGAAAGGATTTGCTTTTGTAACTTTTGATGATCATGATACAGTTGATAAGATTGTTGTTCAGAAATACCGCACTCTTAATGGGCATAATTGTGAAGTGAAAAAGGCCCTTTCTAAACAAGAAATGCAGTCTGCTGGATCACAAAGAGGTCGTGGAGGTGGATCTGGCAGCTTTGTGGGTCATGGAGGAAACTTTGGAGGCAGTGGAGGTAACTGGCCGTGGTGGAAACTTTGGTGGAAGAGGAGGCTATGGTGGTAGAGGTGGTGGCAGCAGAGGTAGTCATGGAGGAGGTGATGGTGGACATGATGGATTTGGAGGCAACGGTGGTCACTGTGGCGGTGGTGCTGGTTACAGTAGTAGAGGAGGTTATGGTGGTGGTGGACCAGGATATGGAAACCAAGGTGGTGGATATGGTGGCGGTGGTGGAGAATATGATGGTTACAATGAAGGAGGAAATTTTGGAGGTAACTGTGGTGGTGATGGTAGCTATAATGATTTTGGAAATTATAGTGGACAACAGCAGTCAAATTACAGACCCATGAAGGGGGGCAGTTTTGGTGGAAGAAGTTCGGGAAGTCCCTATGGTGGTGGCTATGGATCAGGTGGTGGAAGTGGTGGATAGGGTAGCAGAAGGTTCTAAAAACTCCAAAGAAAAGGGCTACAGTTGTTAGCAGGAGAGAGAGCGAGGAGTTGTCAGGAAAGCTGCAGGTTACTTTGAGACAGTTGTCCCAAATGCATTAGAGGAACTGCAAAACTCTGCCACAGAAGGAACGATGATCCTTAGTCAGAAAAGTTACTGCAGCTTAAACAGGAAACCCTTCTTGTTCAGGACTGTCATAGCCACAGTTTGCAAAAAGTGCAGCTATTGATTAATGCAATGTAGTGTCAATTAGATGTACATTCCTGAGGTCTTTTATCTGTCGTAGCTTTGCCTTTTTCTTTTTCTTTTCATTATATCATGTATATTGCCCCGTAAATTGTGGTAGCAGTACCAGGAATAAAAAATGAAGGGATTTTTAACTTTTCAAAAAAAGAAAAAGAAGCTTGCCTAGAAATACTATGTCAAGAACCTAGTCCTAGGACCACATTTCAGTCTTCAACTACAAGGGAGGCTAGAAAATGAAGCCTTTGCTCCAGGCAGCAAAGACAAGGTCAAGAGGCTTTGCTTCTAAAGTAAAAGGGGAAGATAGGTGTGAAGAAGGCAAATAGTGTCTCTGCCACACCTCCACAGCAAAATTTGTCCCCCCAAATAAAAGTCGTTTATATTCATGCTCCTCTCACTGTCCTCCCATCAGTATTCTCCCACCTCCGCCCCCTTGAAACTCTTCTTGTCAAAGTCCCCAACTTCCAAATTGCCACAGCTCATGAAACGTTCCCAACTTGACATTCTTTTACTTCTAAACAGCATGCGACACCATTTACCACTTTCTCCTCTTGCTCTCCACCACCCACTAACTCCTCCTGGTGTCCCCACTCCCTCAATGGCTACTTCTTCTCAATCTTCTTTGCTGGCTCCTTCTCCGCTGCCCTCTTCTTTGATGACACACTCCCTCCAAGGCAGTGTATACAATCCCCAGCTTTAAATATCGTCTCTATTCTGATGGCTCCTAAAATTATATCCTCAGCCCTGACCTCTCCTCTGAGTTTCCATACTTATGTTGATCTGTGTCTACTCCACATCAACACTTTGCATCTCATATTCGGCATGTCCAGCATGACACCCCTGATTTCTAAATCAACAAACAAACAAACAAACAAACAAAAAACGACTGCTACTCAGATTCCCCCCACTGTGTAAATGAATAACCATCTACACAGAGTTGCTCAAACCCAAATACTGCTATCCCTTGATTCCACGCCTTCTTTTGCACCCACACATTCAGTTCATAAGTAGGGGGTTGTTAGCACCCCTTCTAAACATATTCCAAGCCTGTCCACTTCCCTCCAGCTCCACAGCTGCTCCCACAGTGCAAAGTTCAGAACCAGCATCATTTCTCACGTGGACTGCAGACGTAGCCACAGAACTGACTTACCTGCTTCCAAACTTCCTCATCCCACTTGAAAATATAAGCCAACCCCAAACCCTTAAATAGCTTCCACTTTTACTACGAATCAAATCAAATGGCCTATAAGGCTCTTTGTGGTGTGGACTCTGCCTACATCTATGATGTCATACTACCCTCTCCCTCTCTAGCTACACTTGAGCCACACTGGGCCTCTTTCTCCTCCTTCAACACATCAGGCTCATTGTTGTTTTAGATCGCTTGCATTTGCTGTTCCCTCTATCTGTGGTATTATCCCCTCTGAGCTTCATATGGTCGGCCCCGTTAGCCATTCAGGCATTCAAGCGCCACTGCCTCAGAGACGACCCCTTACCAACTCATCTGATATTGTGCTCCACCCACCCACCTGGTCCTCTTTTACCCTACATGCTTTTTCTTTTTCTTTCTTTTTTGTTTTTTTAATAGTCATGACCCTATCCGAAAGTTTTGGGTATTTATGCATTTGCTTGTTAGTTGTTTTTCTCCACATTGGAATGTTAGCTCCATTACAGCATCAAGCTTGTCTATCTTATTTTCACACTATCCCAGCTTCATCTGAGATAAATATTTGTTAGCTGAACACATGCACGTTTGCACCATAAGAAAGAGCAGGAGGAGGAAGAGAGACTCCGTAATGGAGAGTCCTAACACTCCATCAGTCAGAAGTGGTTTTTACGCAAGTTCCTCCAGTGTGGTGTAAGTACAAGAGAAACCAAACTGGGTCTGGTACGCCCTATGATCTGAACCAACAAGACATTTCCAGGCATCAGGAAAGGCTGAAAGTGAGGAAAAGTGCGATTCAGTCAGAAGGCAAGCAGGGGGACGAGGACAGAGTGTATTCTGAGGGAGGGGTGGTGGCAAGTGGTTCAAAGCCAAGCCAAGAACAACCTGAGTATATTGAAGTTGCCCTGTTATGTGAGGTCTGCGGTGTGGGGCAGGATTGGGGCTAGTTTCTTAAAGGAACTAGAGAAGAGTCATAACCCAGGAAGAATCCATCTCAGGGAAGAGAAGACATTTATACATTGGATAGGTGGCGCCATTTCGCCAATGTAGGTCATGTGACAATGACTGCAGTGAAACTGGTCATGATCCCCATTGCTGCAAGTGTGTGAAAGGCCTTCTCCACACCCCCCCAAAATATTAATGCACTGTCTCTTTCCCCAAAACAAATAAAAACATTAGCACTTGTTTACCAGTATAACCATTATTACTTAGGGTAAGTTTGATGTCAATGATCAATGTGGTCCTACAGTGCTACTGGATTATAAATTTCCCTCTAAACCTTGGGGCCGTGGGAACATTTCTGTATGTGGAAATACAAACTAAATAAAATGTGGATCTTTCTAGATCATTACAAGAGCAAAAGTCATAAAAATATTTTTATCCATACTCCCATTCCTCAAAGTGTTTTCAGGTAAATATTTCTACAGAGGAAAAAATTACACTGTACACATATATTTAATATAGATTATAATTTAAGACCACAGATCAACTAAGCTCCTAACAAAAGAGGTATGTTTAAATATATTTCTGGTATACCAATGAGTGGACTACTAAATTTAATAATGGAAAAATGAAATAAAACCAAATGGAAAAAGTAGAACACAAATGTGTCTACAGTAAAATTATATGCACGCACTGTGTATGTACATGTGTGGATGGATACACAGTGATGTGCTGGAGCTGACTTGCATTGTAGGTTTTTCAGAACCAGTTGCTACATTTTCAGGGATTTTGCAAGGCAGTTGTTAAACATGGTCATTATGGAAAATTAAATAGTTATCTGTATAGTGGAAATACCATGTGCTGGCCACTACTGCACATGTCTTATTTGGTACCTCATGGATGGTTTGAAATTGGCCATGATGGCAGCACTTACACCACGGAGACTGGCAAATGCTACAAATCAGGGTCGATTATTTTTGTTATGCGGATTGTCTAGACTTAAGAAAGTGGTAGAGAATATGTTAATAATGCTATTAAACTTGAAATGTGTCCAATCTGTTGTCCTTACATTGTAAGTGGAATCAAAAACTGAGGCAGTATTTTGCCAGTATTTGAAAACTTAGCAAAAAATGTGCTCTTCTGACTGACAAATGAGGGAAGATCTTACGTTATTACTCTTTTGTCATAAGCATTAATGTAAATGAAAATATTAATCGATGTTCATGTTAGACCCACACTTAAAGTGCCAGTTGCTAAACATTTACCAGCACAATACTTTGTGTGCCTGTAAAACTAGAGTTCATTACTATAAAGAAAGCAACAGATAAACTAAAATTATGGATGAAATACTAATTTTATTTTATTTATTTTTAAATTTTATTGGAGTATAGTTGATTTACAATGTTGTGCTAGTTTCAGGTGTACAGCCAAGTGATTCAGTTATACATATACATATATTTATTCTTTTTCAGATTCTTTTCCCATATAAGTTATTACAGAATATTGAGTAGAGTTCCCTGTGCTATACAGTACGTCCCTGTTGGTTATCTATTTTATATATAGTAGTGTGTGTATGTTTATACCAAGCTCCTAATTTATCCCTCCCCACCACATTTCCCCTTTGGTAATCCTAAATTTGAAATCTGTGAGTCTGTTTCTGTTTTGTAAATAAGTTCCTTTATATCATTTTAAAAAATTAAATTCCACATATGAGTGATATCATATCATATGTGTCTTTCCCTTTCTGACTTACTTCACTTAGTATGATAATCTCTAGGTCCATTCATGTTGCTGCAAATGGCATTATTTCATTCTTTTTTATGGCCAAGTGATATTCCATTGTATATATGTACCACATACTAATTTTAAATATTTCCATTTGTAATGATTTTAATATAGAATAATAATTATTTTAAAAGTGAAATAATATAACAAACAAACCTTCCTAGAAATTTTAACATTTTCCAGAAGAAGTAACATTATGGCACCAACACAATGAATTATTTATCTCTTGACTTTCTTTCCTTCCACAAGTATTAAGCCCCTACCATTAGCAAGGCACTGTTTTATCCCTGATCTTATAAAGCTTATAAATCTTGTGTGGAGACAGAAATAAAACAAATAATTGTAAAAACAAATATTTAAATGTCAATTTTGTTAAATATGTAAAAGGAGAAGACTAGGAAACCTAGACTAGGAGGATAGGGAGAGCATCTTTTAGGAAACGAACTTTAAGCGGATATTACAAGTAAGAATAGGAGTTAGCTCAACAAAGAGGGTAGAGAAGAGCATCCCAAGCAGAGGGAACAGCATAAGCAAAGGCCCTGAGGGAGGACAAAGCTTAACCTAAGGACACGTCAGTGTAGTGTGGAGTGGCCAAGGCATATAGGGCTGGGTCTGAGTGCCAAGGCTGGAACCACATTGTACAGGGCTTTACAGACTATGGTAAGGGCTCTGACTGTTCTTCTAAGAGTAATGAGAAGCCATCACTGAATCTTAAAATTGTTTGGCGAGTAGATGCAATGGAAATTAAAAATCAAGGTAGCTCCACTGGGTTCCAAGTGAGAATTATCTGCAACGCAGAAAGTGGTATAATCAAATCCTTTTTTCTTTTGCTTTACATCATACTTCATGATAATTGGGATAACATTGAGGAAGATCCAAAGGTCTTGGTCCCATCAGATCTGGGAAATCGAAGGGAAATAATATCATTAGAATGCTTTAACTTGGCCTCCCTATTGGAACCTGGTCTTTTGAGATTCAGATATAAGTATTTCAAACCACCCAACCCACATGGTCCAATCCCTTTCCAAGATTATTGCAGATTCTCAGGGACTTCAGTTTGCCTGGTTCCTGGGGCACATGAAGTTATTCCAGACACATCTGGAATCTCGTTCTTTTCCTACTCAATCCTAGAATCAGCCATACCTAGCTTCCTTCCTTCCTTCGTTCCTCCTTTCCCTTCCTTCTCCCCCTTTCCTCTCCTCCTCTGCCTCCTCCTCCTCCTTTTCTTTTTCTGACTGTCTTCCTCTCTCTCTCTTTTGCTCTCTTGTTGTTTTCCTTGCTCTCCTAAAATGAATTCATCCTGATACCTCCAATACTAACCCAACATTTCAGGGTTCCTTCTTGTTTGTCCCTTTTGCTGTTTGTAACCCCTTTTCTTACAATGAAGAACCTGACTCCCCTTATCCTCAATATACTGACCTACTTGCTCATGCCAAGAATACACAATTTTTTTTTCAGAATTGCTAAACCATACCACTGAGAAAACACATCATCTGTATTTTGTTAAATAAAGACACTGCAGTTCAGAATGCTTCAGTGATTTGCTTGAGAGACTAGGAAATGGCAGAGCCAAGGTTATCCTTCTATTCTTCTGATTCCTTCTTCTGTGTCCTTCCCACCATTTCTGTTTCTTCAAGACATGAAACAAAATAATGACTAAATATTTTATCTCTGCTTACAATTCGTCAGCTCCACATGTTCAAATAGTACTCAAGGTGTCAGAAACATTAGGGAGTGAGGGTGTTGACAGTTTCGACTGGAGTTTTTTGAGTAAGTTCTATACTTTTCATGAGGCAAAAATTAAATTTAGAAGCCACTTTAAAAATGACATGATTTTTACCGTGTAGTTTTTGAAAAGTTAGCCGATGAGATCAGTGAATTAATTCTAATTAGATGGAAACAGATTATCGTGAGCTTATTTTGACTCCCAGTGAGTTTTTTCTCCACCCTCACACCCTAGAGAAGTGAAGTAGGCAGAAAGGTAAAAATTAGCCCACTTCCTTAGATGGGTGGGGTATTTGTTTGCTAGAGAATCACAGGGTTAAGATTCTAACATTTGATGAAATACTGCCATTTACAGCAACATGGATGGATTTAGAGATTATCATACTAAGTGAAGTAAGTCAGACAGAGAAAGACAAATATCATATGTTATCACTTATTTGTGGAATCTAAAATATGATACAAATGAACTTATTTACAAAACAGAAACAGACTCACAGACACAGAGAACAGACTTGTGGTTGCCAAAGGGGAAAGGGGAGGATAAATTAGGAGGTTGGGATTAGCAGATACAGTCCACTATATATAAAACAGATAAACAACAAAGACTTACTATATAGCACAGGGAACTATATTCAATATCCTGTATAAGCTATACATAATACCTTTCATAAGCTATAATGAAAAAGAATATATATATGTATAACTGAATCACTTTGCTGTACACCAGAATCTAACACAACGTTGTAAATCAAATATACTTCAGTGTAAAACAAAGATTCTAACATTTGAGATCGTGCATAAAATTTTTTATATAATTTAAGGCAATCACATTGTGTTGCCAGTTTGCACACTCAAGTCACCTTTGTAGGGCTACTAGAAAGGACATCGATGCCGGAGTCCATGTTTCACTAGGCAGGTTTAGGCCTCAGAATATAAGTAGGTTAACTGAAAATAGAAGCAGTTTTTTTTTTATCCCTTGAGCAAGAAGACCTAGGTAAGAAGCATTGTAATTAGAATGTATACAGTAATTACAGATGTACTCCTGTACATCAAATGTGTTATACTCCTCAAAATCTATTATTTCATGGTCTTTGAAGCAACCATTACGACATCATGATGGTGAAGCTGTAATTAGAAGCTAAGTCGTACCAACACATTTTTGCAAAACAAAGTGAAAAATATTACCCTTTTCTTCTTCAGGGGAAAGAATAAGATTTTACCCATAGCGCTAAAAATTAAGAAGTGTTAGGAGTAAATAGGAAAGGCAACTCTATCTCACTCTGTGAGCCCCTGGAGGGCAGTTCTGCAGACTTTCTCTTCCTGGGACAGCCTGAAGCCACCAGGAAAAAGATGCAACAGAGTATGAGATAAACAGGAGGAGTTAATGAGCCGCCACTGATTACTACTTTGAAAGAACGCCACTATCCTTGAGACCTTATTTGTAAAAAGGATTTTTAAGTGGATTCTCAAGGAATACAGCTTTTGCCCAGAAAACCTGTAGAAAAAGCCAAAATACTATGGTCTGCTGTGGGTGGTGGGATGTGATGAGGCTGGTGGAATATTATCTCCTCCAAGGACATCAGGGCATGGGCTGGGGCTCCAAGGGTCAGCCCCTCGCTGGCTCCGCCCATCTTTGGGTGCCATTTCGCCTCCACTGCAATACTTTGCCATAGTAGGTGCTCAGTGAATCATGCACTAAGATCTCACATGAATGACACACTGCACGAACCAATGAGATGAGGGTTAGGGAGTGACTCAAGAGTCTGGTGGGGCGGGGAGAGCACAGATAACTGGGTTCATTCTTAAGTTGGAGAAGTCAGGGGAGGACCTGTGTTTTGTATACAGAAACATAATCTTCACAACTACTTGGTGACCATCCTTTTCCCCATTCGGCACATAGGGAATTGAAGCTTAGAGAAGTCTGATATTGCCCAAGCCAGGTGGCTAGCATGGGATCCATTTACTCATTATACTCCAAATGCTTACTCTACATCATGCTGGTAAGCTATGTTAGTTGAAGAAAAAATATTTTGTGTCTTTGGATTAATATTTGTGTCTGGCCAGTGGCAATCAGGTGATCATCAGCAGGTACAGCAGGTACACTCCTCTCACCAAAGAATGAAAACGTTGTATTTTTCCTGGGCTGGGCTGGCAGAAGAACTGTATAGTTGATGATTCAGACCCTGCATGTGAATGCAAATGGGCATGTTAGGCCCAGGATATACACACCCCCAGGTTTGCTCGGCTCTGCCTGCTTACTCCATGAAGAGCCCCAGCCACTGTCGCTCATTTCCAAACTCCCAGATCCCTTCCAGAACCCCCTAGAGGGGGGGCCGGGCGTGGACACAATCTCCATTACACCCATGATGGCAGGACCTGTGGCAGCCCTGGTACCCAGGCCTAATCTGCCTGGCTCCACAGAAGTTCTGCCCCTGGCAAAGTACGGTACCCCCAGCTGTGTAATCTGCCTTCCCAGTGGGGCCGTGTAATTCGGCTAGTGTGCGTTAGAGGAGGCAAACTAATCTATGCAAAGGAAATGTATTATAAGGGTCTGGTTTTTGCCAGGCACTGTTTTAGAACCTGGGGAATCCATGGTGAACCAGTTCTCAAGAAGCTCATATTCTCGTGGGGAACCTCAGGTTATCTGACTTGGAGCCGGTGCTTTTAACCTCAACAGCACATTGCCAATTCCAGTGACCCACCTGATACATGTATGTTCTTTTTAAAAAAATTTTTTTATTTTATATTGGAGTAGAGTTGATTTACAATGTTGTATTACTTTCAGGTGTACAGAAAAGTGATTCAGTTATACATACACATATAGCTATTCTCTTCCCACTTAGATTATTACAGAATATTGAGCAGAGTTCCCTGTGCTATACAGTAGGTCCTTGTTGGTTATCTATTTTATTTTTTATTTTTATTTTTCTGGCCACATCATGTGGCATGGGGGATCTTAGTTTCCCAACCAGGGATTGAACCTGCATCCCCTGCATTGGAAGTGCAGAGTCTTAACCACTGGACCGCCAGGGAAGTCCCCATTATCTATTTTAAATATAGCAATATATATATATATATATATATATGTCAGTCCCAGACTCCCAATTTATCCCTTCCCCCACCTTCTCCCTTTGGTAACCATAAGTTTGTTTTCTAACGCTGTGAGACTGTTTCTGTTTTGAAAATAAGTTCATTTGTTTCATTTTTTTTAGATTCCACATGTAAGCGATATCATATGATATTTGTCTCTGTCTGAATTACTTCTGTATGTTCTAATTCTCACTGCAATATTTGGTAATAAATGAGAAACTAAATATATAGGGATCCGTTATAACAAAAACATCCCCAAATGCTGAATCTCCAAGAGTCCTACTATTATTCCTAAATAACATTGGAGTGTGTGTTGGGCGTGACTCAACGCAGGAAACAGAAACCACTCTTCACATTTTAAACAGAAAAGTATTTAACACATGGAATTAGGTGCTAATAAAATGCTTGGCAGAGCTTGGTCTCTAGAAATGAAATGTAGAACCACTCCTTAGAACCAACTCCCTGGGAAGCTATTCCTCTGAGGCTATTTGAACAATTGAGCTCAAGAACATATGGTCGTAACTGTAGTGGAGAAATGAGGAAGTGGGAGTGTAGAAGCTGGACGTGGCATTCAGCTTCCTCTCCACAGCAACACCTGTGAATACATAGAGACCTGGATAATGGACACGGTAACACCACTAGCAGAAAACTTCACATTTTATGACCTTGTTTGCCAATGGAATAAGGCAAAAGTCAAGAAAATGGCCTCCACTTCTGCCTCCCAAATCTCATGCAAGTGCACCAAATTGGAAGAAACTACCACGAGAAATGAAATTTTTCAGCATTCCAAACTCTGCAGTATAGAAAAGCACACTAGAAGAATGATCAAATAAAAGTTGAATTAGCAAGTCCACAATGCCCAACACACAGAAGGAAAGACTGAGTTTACCATGTTGAATGATCACTATGGAATTACCAGTTAAGTCACATCTCCAACCTAATGCCTAGTATAACATCCTACACATATTAGATGCTCAATGAAAAATTTGATAAATAAAAGAATGAATCAATGCATTGTGGATGTCGCAAAAACAAACTTTAATGGCTTTTTTCTTTTATTCTTTAAAAAAAATTATTCCTAAATGAGGTAGTGATGGTTGTTTTGTTCAAATACAAACTGAAATATTCTTGACTGTCTCATTTCCCTTTTGTGTCTATCTAAGCAGCTTTTACAAAGCTCAGGAAGTAAAATAAGTTTTAAAAAATAGAAACCTAGATTTTTTTTCTTCTTGCTTTTGTTGGACAATGAATTTCCCTTTCAAACTTTTGTGGTTATTATTGCTAAATGTTTCCTCCAAGGAGAAGTCTTCCTATTTTGTTTATTTTTAGAAACTTAAGGTTGCATACAGAGAAGGCTGTTGAAAACTGGAATCTCAAAAGGGAACTTCTAGGCAATGGCTCTTTATCTAGACTAGGATAGCAGCAACTTTGAGTAGATTATAAGAATATAGCTCTGCAGTGGGTCAACCTCTGATCCTCTTTGTTCCAAATTGAACAGCATTTTTCAAGAGACAACCGAATCCACTTAACCCTAACAAAAAGTCATCCAGATGTTTCCTTGCTTAAATTGGAACTAATTAGGATTGGCACTAAGTTGTACAAAGTATTATCATAGAATGCTGGAACCAAAAGGAATTTTAAGTCATACCGTGCTACTCTCTTGTTTGTAGGTGAACCTCTTGTTTGTAGGCGAGCAAACTGACATACAGTGAGGTTGAATATTATTCTGTATATTCAGCCTCTACTCCTTACTTTGGAAACATTCTCTCATGTATATTTGTTCATCCAGTAAATATTTAGTGTATGTGGCACACAGAGCACTGTTCAAGGACTTGTATGGAGATGCTGGGATGATTCTAGGTGCGTACCCCAAGACTACATCCCATAAGCCACACACAGATCCAACCACATAGGACTGAATGCATGAAATAATATGCATTTTCATGACTGCTCATTCCTTACCTGGGCTTCCCCCACAAGACCCAACCTCCCCCTCTCTTCATGTCAAAATCCTGTGCATTCTTCAAAGCCCAATTCAATTGTTAGTTACTGCTATGGTCTGAATGTTTGTGTTCCCTCCAAATTCATATGTTGAAATCCTAATGCCCAATGTGATGGTATTAGGAGGTGGGACCTTTAGGAGGTGCTTAGGTCATGAGGGTGGAGCCCTCATGAATAGGATTAGTGCCCTTAAAAAGAGACCCTACAGAGCTCCCTAGCCCTTTCTGACATGTGAGGATACAACGAGAAGCCTGCACCCTGGAAGAGAGGCCTCACCTGACCATGCTGGCACCCTGATCTCAGACTTCCAGCCTCCAGAACTGCGAGCAATACATTTCTGTTGTTTATAAGCCACCCAGTCTGTGGTTTTCTGTTAAAGCAGCCAAAACAGACTAAGACAGTTACCAAATTAAGACTTTCTCAAACTGTGCAATCACAATTGATTACTACCTTTTAAGAATTTCTAAAAGATTTCTTTTGTTTTTCTGTTATGGTATGTATCCAGTTGTCATCTGGTGGGGTAGATATTTTGTAGATGGATACATATCTATTTTTGATGTGGTTCCAGCACTGTGGTAGACTAAGATAAAAAGGAATCCCAGTAGCTATAAACCCTTAGGAACACTGGATAAAAAATAACAACAACAACAAAAAGTTTTTACAGTTAGTTTTTATCTGGAAGAAAAGGAGTCCTCAAGTATATACGTAGGGAATTGAAAGCCAGAGTGATAAATATAAGAACTGAGACTGTGGCAACTTGGGGAAGCTGATGGAAACAGTGGCATTGATTTGGTAAGACCAGGGTTTTAATGCCCATCAGGAACAAAAGCCGTCTTCGGCCCACCTGAAGGGGAGCAGGAACAGAGATGCCTACATAAGGCCAGGACTTGCCAAAGCTACAATCCCAGCCAAAGAAGACCAAAAATCTCAGCCAACCATATCAAGAAATGACAGTTAACTCTGTGTAGGAAAAAACACGACTTCTGTGAAAAATAAAAACTCCAAACCTATTGCTTTCATTGGTGTGTAATCTGAATTTACTTTACCTTATCCTGCAGGAAACCTCAAGCCTAGAAAATATCCTGGGTGAGTATTGCCTCCAGTACACCAGGAGGATGTTAATATTAAACTGTGCTGCCCATGCAGCATGGAATGAGCACAGACAAAAATGAGCCTCATTGCAGGGGAGCTCATAATAAAAATTCACATAGAATGCAAAAGAAAGAATCAGGGATATAAACAGAAGATTTTTTTAATCTCAAAATTTGGTATATAGAAAAATAATCTGAAAGAGACCATAACCTAAGTATGTGTTTTAAATTTTGAAAGTGTAAAAGGCATCGAAAAAACAAACAAATGGCAATTCACTGTAAAAGAAAAGCCAAAAATTTTGAACAAATTCGAACATCTGAAGCCAAGTCCCTTTACAACCGAGTTCCCTTACAGAGTTAATGATTTATCTCTCTATCCAAATCTTTATTGCCTTTTTTGTCCCATCTGACCTCAATCCTGTGCTAACTGAACACTAATCCACCAGAATCAGATGACTGAGATTGTTGTTGTCGATAATATTGTTAATGTTCTAAAATTGTTGATGTCACCATTAAACATACAAGCTCGGATTGTTTCTCCAGGGCAAGATGAGCTAACAGATCTCCGAGCCATAGACCACCTGGCCAAAAAAAATCGTTAACCAGAGACATCCCAAAACTATGATTAAGATATGTCACAAGACGATGATTAACACCAGCTTCTTTGTTCTTCCTCTTTAAAAGTACCCCCTAACTCAAGGACCAAGTTGGAGTGGATCTGAGGCTTGTCTCCCACTCCCTTTCCTGGCACCCACAATAAATCCTTTCTTTGTTGCAAACTCCCACTGTCAGAGTCTGGCTTTCTGAGCTGTAGGCACATGAATCTTTGCTCGGTTACACATCTAAAAATGAATGGTCATTTAAATTTACCACTGGACAAATGAGTTAAGCAGCAGATTAGAACCAGCTGAAGAAGGAATTAGTAAACTTGAAGATACATTTGAACAAATTTTCCTCACTGTAGGACAGTTAAAGGAGTAGAAAATATGAAAAGGCATGGAGAAAAAAATTTGAAGGTCCAACTTACATCTAACAGGAATTCTAGAATGAGAGAATAGACAGGATATGGGAGATAAAATATTTGGAGAGATAATGGCTGGTTGATAAAAATCAGTTGATAAAAGATATATTTTCCTCTTTTGCTAGATAACTGACTGCTTTGGGGCATAAACTAGTTATTCATATTTATATTATTAGAGCATTGTAAGAATTCATTAAATATAGATTGAATTAGTATAATGGAAGTGTACAAATATCAATAAAGGACAAATATTAAAAATAAGATGTAAGGGACTTCCCTGGTGGTGCTGTGGTTAAGAATCTGCCTGCCAATGCAGGGGACACGGGTTCGAGCCCTGGTCTGGGAAGATCTCACGGCCACAGAGCAACTAAGCCCATGCACCACAACTACTGAAGCCTGCACACTTAGAGCCCGTGCTCTGCAACAAGAGAAGCCCCCACTCACTGCAACTAGAGAAAAGCCTGTGCGCAGCAATGAAGACCCAATGCAGCCAAAAATAAATTTAAAAATAAATAAATGTGAGAGGTATTACTAGAGGAATACAAAGAACATGCTACTGATGAAGAATTTACAGCAAGAAATTGCTTACAGTTGGGATTATTAGAGAAGAATTCATGGAAGAGGGAAAGGAGTACAATTTGGCAGGTAGCAGGGAGGGGTTGGCCATTCCAAACAGGATGATTTAACAAAGGCAGAGAGTGGGAAAAGGCAAAAAGCATTCAAGAAAAAGCAAGTGGTCAATTTTGGTTAAATTGTATATCTAAGGAATACTTGTAGGAGATGAAAGAAACAGAGCCAGATGATGTAGGCCTTGAACGTCAGACTAAATATTTTGGACTGGTCGAGAAAGAAAAAGCACCTCAAGTAACTCATTGCTGGAGGTGTTTCAACAGTGGGTGACAAGATCAGAACTGTTGTTTAAGAAGATTGATCCAACCAACAATTACACCCAATATGAACTAAAGGGAAGACATAGGAGTCAGGAAAACCAATTGATTTGTGTGTCACAAAGGACTCTTGATAGTGACAGAAAATGCAACTCAACCTGGCTTGAGCAAAGACTTTTATTAGATCATGTAACCAAAATGTCCAGGGTAGATCTGGTCAGGTATGTCTTTACCCAGTGTTCTATAATAAAGAATTTGACTAGCCTTTGTTCTTGGCTCCTGGGAAGTAACCTCTAAATCCTTGGAACCTCCGGAGTAATAGGAGTGTTTTTATCATTCATGGTGAACCCTGATAGTTTACACTAATGAGGTGACTCAGGTTGGGCCCCTTAGTTTATGCTAAGAAGATGACTCATAGGGGGTCTGGCCACACCAAAAATCAAGGGTTGAGGAATTGAGCCATGTGATATCAGCCCAATCTCCACAGAGGGGAGGGGGACTGGAGACTGAGTTTAATCATTTGGCTAATGATTCGATCAATCATACCTACATAGTGAAATCTCAGTAAACATGCAAGATAACGAAGCTTGAGTAAGCATCCCTGGTTAACAATATTCTGTGCATGTTGTTACATGTTGATGCATCCTGACTCTGTGGGGAGAGGATACAGAAGATTTGCATTTGAGACCCTCCCAGACCTCTCCCTCTCTTCTTTTGGCTGGACCCAGTTTGTATTCTTTCTGCTGTAATAAAACTGTCACCATAAGCATAATGTTTTCCTGAGTTCTATGACTCATTCTAGTGAATTATGAAAACTGAGAAGGTAGTGTGTCCCCAGTTAATCAGAAGAGTGGGTGGCCCGGGAACCCCTGAGCTTGCTGCTGCTGATGGAATTGAGGGCAGCTTTATGGAGGACTATGCTCTTAACCTGTGAAGTTGGACTGAATTCTGGGCAGTTAGTGTCAGAAGTCATGGTATCCAGCAATGCAAAGACCCTGAGGTGGGATCATGCTTGGCATGCTCCGGGAACAGCAGAGGGGCCCAGGTGGCTAAAGCGAGTGGTGGTTAGAGGGATACCTATGAGCCTGACTGATAGCCAGGGCCAGATGGTTCTCAGCTCTTAGAATCACTGGGGACCTTTTAAAAGAAACCAATGTCCAGGGTATACCCCAGGTCGATTAAATCAGCTTCACTTGGGGGTGGGCGGGCACAGGCACCTGTAGTTTTATAACTTCTTCAGGTGATGTAGGTCCTGATGTAGGCCCTTGATGGCCATAATGTAAGGACATTAGATATTGTTCTGAGTGTAAGGGGAAGCTATGATGCCTACTGAACAGAGTGACATAATCTGTCTTAAAGTCTTAAAAGACTCACTCTGGGGCTTCCCTGGTGGCGCAGTGGTTGAGAGTCCGCCTGCCGATGCAGGGGACATGGGTTCGTGCCCCGGTCCGGAAAGATCCCACATGCCGCGGAGCGGCTGGGCCCATGAGCCATGGCCGCTGAGCCTGCGCTTCCGGGGCCTGTGCTCCGCAACGGGAAAGGCCACAGCAGTGAGAGGCCCGCGTACTAAAAAAAAAAACCAAAGACTCACTCTGGCTGCTGTGTGAAGAATATAGTGAGACAGACAGGTCAGGTGAGAGATAAGATGGCTTAGAATAGGATACTTCTGTATGTGGCAGAGAGAATTGATTCTATGTGGGGTATATTTTGAAGGAAAGTAATAATTTGCTTATGAATTAGATGTGGGGTATGAGAGAAAGAAAGAAGTCATGGATGAGTGCATGATTTTTTTTTTTTTTTTTTTTTTTGCAGTACGCGGGCCTCTCACTGTTGCAGCCTCTCCCGTTGCGGAGCACAGGCTCCGGACGCGCAGGCGCAGAGGCCATGGCTCACGGGCTTAGCTGCTTCGCGGCACGTGGGATCTTCCCGGACCGGGGCACGAACCCGTGTCCCCTGCATTGGCAGGCGGACTCTCACCCACTGCGCCACCAGGGAAGCCCCACATGATTTGTTTTTTGTTTCTGTCTTGTTTTTGGTCTAAGCAACAGAGTAAAAGGTAACGCTAATCACTAAGGCCAAGAGAATGTGGTCAGCTTGCCAGGACTGAATCACATGCCCATCCCTGGATCAAGGGTGAAGTCAGTCTTGCCTAACACACATATACTGAGAGTGTAAGAGAATATTTCACCAGAGTAAAAATCAGGGCATGACACTGGAGGCAGGGGGAAGAGACAACGGGTGAGCTAAGAACAATAGCTCATTAGAGGTCTGTTGATTATATTCTAGAGGACACACTGAGAGTAAAATAAACTTAAAGAAAAAAAAAAAAAGAGCTCTTGCTCGTTCCCTTCCCAAACAATTCAGTCCTAAAGCCATTAGTTGGGGCCAAGGGGATAGCCATGGTGGACCAGAGCAGGGTGTTTGACCCCAAGCAGGGCTAGGAAGGCATTTAGGTGAGGAGGGAGCGGTGACAGCCAGGCATCGCATGTTGGAATCTAGGCGGGGTGAGAAAGTCAACACGTAGGAGGACTGGCCTGTGGGGAGAATCAGAGCCTAAGTAGGGTGAGGAGGGTCTGCACAGGAGGACCACCCAGTGTGTAGCATCCAAGTCCGCGTAGGATAAGGAAAGCACCCATGCGGGAGGTGGCCCAACGCAGGGCACCGGGGTCTCAGTGGGGTGAGGAGGACCTCCGTGTGGAGAAGCGGGCTGCGGTGTGACTGATGGTTTTCAAGATACATGTATGTGTATACATAGATCTCCTAGCTCTGTCCACTGAGAAGCCCAGGATGGAGCTGAAACTCAGTGGCAATGAGCACACCTATTACCGTCTTGGCTCCTAAATATCATTATTTATCAAAAGGAAGGAAAATGACTGATTCCAGGGCTAGGGCAGAGAAAGCACCACATGAGTCCAGAACATATAACCAAAGGTAAGGAAGTGCTAGAAAATTATGGGGACAGCAAAAACGCATAGAAGTCAGCTTGAATGCATTGGCCAAACTGGGGATAATTTAAGCATTAAAATAAATAATGATAGTAATTGACACCGTGAGTCCAAAATGGTAAAACAAATGAATAGATTGAAAGTTTGAGGAATAATAAGATATTTACATAAGTTACAAGGTGACTTTTGACAAAATACTTATTAATAACAAAGGAAAAAAGAGTAAACGTAAGCCTGGCAGGTACCACTTAAATCAGGTGATCAAAGGGAACATCATCAGTGATGAGACAAATTGAAATTGACCCCCCCCATATGATACAATAAATGAGAGCACAGCATCACTTCTCTGATATTCATGCCAAAGATGCATAACTTGAATCTAATCCTGAGGAAGAATCAGACAAACCCAACTGAAGGACTCTTCAAAATTAGTGGCTGGGGGACTTCCCTGGCGGTCCAGTGGTTAAGATTGTGCGCTCCGAATGCAGGGGGCACGGGTCCGATCTCTGGTAGGGGAACTAAGATCCCTCATGCCACATGGCGTGGCCAAAAAAACTGGCTGGTAATCTTCAAAAGTGTCAAGGTCACGGAGGCCTAGGAAAGACTAAGGAACTGTTCTAGGAAAAGGAGACTAAAGAGACAACATAGAGAAGCACATGGTGTGGTTCTGAACTGGATCCTTTTGCTTAAAAGGACATTATTAGGGCATCTGAAAAATTTGAACGGGTTCCAAAGATTAGGTGGTAGCAATTTACCAGCGTTAACTTCCTGACTTTGATACCTGCATCGTGCTGTGTAGGAGAATGTTTTTATTTGTAAAAAATATACAGTAAATTATCTAAGGATGATGAGACATCATGTTGGCAACTTGTTCTCAAATAATTCAGAAAAAAATTGCTTTGTACTGAACTTGCATTTTTTTCTATCAGTTTGAGGTTGTTAAAAAGTTTTTTTTAAAATAGAAAACTTGGGGTAAAGATTGTTTAGGTCTATCAGATAGAATTAAAACTAAGAGAGGAAAAAATAATTTCAGAGCTGGCTAAGACCATTTAGTCTGTGATCCAATACAGACCTTTTAAAATCATTCATTTGCTCCAAATAATTATTAGTAACTCTTTAAGGCTTTCTTCAATTATTATAACAGATTTTTCTGATATTGAATGTGGATAAATTTCTTTAAAAGTATTTTTAATTAATATATGTACATTTTTTAGGCTTAATGTTATTGCACACTTAATAGACTACAGTATAGTGTAAACATAAACTTTATATGCACTGGGAAATCAAAAACTTTGTGTGACTCACTTTATTGTGATATTCACTTTATTGCAGTGGTCTGGAATTGAACTGGAAATACCTGTATTATTGAAGTAATAGTAATAAATAGTAATTAATTGTAATACTGAAAGAAATGTAATTTTATATTGTTACCAAGCTATTAAAAATAAACATCAGTTACATTAAGATATACTCTATCAGGTAACTCTTCACCTTAAATGTTTTATATGAACCTTATATATATGCATATATAAAACATACATATATACACAAACAAGTGCACAAACACAGACACACATGCATATATAACAAATCTTTTGTATGAACAGTAAATTATGATCAATAGCAGTTATTTCAGATAGGACTCTGGGAAGTATCAAGAAAATCTATTTTTTTTTTAACTAAATGCATAGCCAAATGAGTACAGATTTACTAAAAGGGACTGACCAAGTCTGCATAGTATCATTATTCCTGTATATAAGATAAATAAATCGTTTCAACATTTGAATATTTCAAATATGTATATGAGGTATAAAACATTTGTCCTAAAATAACCAGCTAATTTGCATTATAAACCTACTGTAGGTATAAAGATCATTAATTTTTAACTATAAATTCCTAAAGAGACCTCCCTGTGATTAATGAATTTTGAAAGCTTGATAAGAAAATCTTCTAGAGTTAGCATACCCTGGAGTCAATTTCTATCTCTGCTGCTTAATCTTTCCTATTTCCTCGTCTATAATCTGTTTCTTTAACTAGGTCATAACTACTTATCAATCATTATAAAAGCTTTATTATCCTTTAAGTACTCATGACCATTATTATTTTAAGCTAATATGTAGAATGACAGGAACACAGTTTGCCGTATTCAGTATTTATACAAACGTGAAAGATGCTACGGAGAGGAGGAAACCACTAAAATCATGATTGATTTTAAGATAAATATAATAATTCTTTTTGAATTTTAAATGAATCAAAAAAGTCTACATTCAAAGAGTAAATTTTATATTGGGTTTGAGATATCTGATTTTACACAAACAAAATGAGAGTACTATAGTAATTTTCTATGGTTTTCCACTTTTGATATTATTAAATATCAAATAATTAAATAACTGTTGAAAATCACTGGCTGTGTCTCCATTCCCTTATCTGGAAAGTAGGGATACTACTACCTGCCTAGATTTTCTTCTTAAGGAGATATAAAGGGGAAAAAGTTCAAATTTCTAAAAAGAAATTTACTTCATAAATTTAATGCTTCTATTATTTTCATTTTAACAGTTATTGCAGCTGAACTAGTAAATGACAAAATAACAGTATAATTTTGAATACATAGAATTAACATGAAAAGTGGAAGTCTTTGACTACACACTTTGTGGAAGTGAAATGGACCAACAGAACTATCGGTAGAACTATTAAACCACAGTTTTCTCATAGAAAAAAAGCGTTTGTATGCTATATACATTTAAAGCATGCATATCTGAATTTTTCTTCCATTCATCTGATATTTTCATTAAAAAATTAAACTTGAAATTTTTTTAAAAAACTTGAAATTTTTGAAAGACTTAATCAATTTTCTGAACCTGAAAAATGTAGTTTTAATCATTCCCTCATACACATTTGCAAAGTCATATTTGTAAAGTGCTTCAAGAATCATGGCTGTAAAGGACAGCAAAGCTCCCAAGGTGAAACAAAAAAATGAGAGAACAGTTCATCTGAATCTTTTTCCAGTCTGGGTGCAGACTAGGGGTAGGTAGGGGTAGAGAGTCTCTTTCTGAACCTCCTGGCTTTATACTCTTTCCCGTTAAAGTGCGACAGAAAACACTAGAATTTATAACCATTAAAGATTATGAAATAAAAAATAATGCCAAGTTTCAAAAATTCAAGTTCATAGTCACTGGGCCCTTTCACTGAAAATAGTTGTTTCATCGCTTTTGCTACTGGGAGAAATGCTTGGCACGCCGTGAACAGAAATGAAAACATGAGACAGCAGAAAGTCTCAGCACAGTGCAGTCTAAAACGTTTGTAAGCACCCTTTATGTAATAAGTAATGGAGTAGCTGGAAAACTGCCTCTAAAAGCAGAAGGTTCTGGCCAAAAGTGAAGACTAGCCAATGCATTTGAGAAGTGAAGTAGCGTGAAGCAAAACCAGGAGATGTTCAATGCAAGTTTCTTAGATAAAGCTCCATAAGGATGTATGGAATAAATAAATCTCATTTAAACAAATTATGCCAAATAAAAATTGTTATGGTATTTCTTAATCAAGGTGGAGATGGGGGAGTGATGGAGCTGGGGGAGGGAGTTAACCACTTGGCTAAAGGCAGCCGTAAAATTGTATTGCTAATCTGTGAAATCTGAAGAGAAGTGTAGAGAACAAAGAATAATTACCTTTCCTTCAAGCCTGGTTGAATGTTTCTGCCCTAAGTGGTTTTTAGAAGATCCCTCTTGGATAGCATCAAGCAAGTTTTCACGTGCACTAGATACTTTGTGATTTAAAATTATTATATATCAAGAGCAGAAAGGAGTCCTTTCTAATCCTGCAAAAAAAAAATGGAGAAGAGATTTTGCATTGAAATTCTTGGATTCTCTGTAGCATAGAGATGAAGCCATTTTTAAAGTTCTCTGCACAACAGGTTTTATTCAGATAATTGTTAGACTAAGAGGGGTTAGGAAAGGGTATAGAGAATTCACAACCAACAGGAGCAATGGTCAAGGCAGGCTTCCAGATGGTAAAGAGGTTGAGCCAGCCCCTCCTAATAAAGCCCCTAAAATCATGACCTGGCAGACAGAGTAGGCAACCACCGAGGAGAAATAGATCATCTCTGGAAGGATGAATGAATAGCAAATCAGATAGTGTTTTTTCTTTTTTTGGCCGCCCCGTGCAGAGCGGCATGTGGGATCTTAGTCCCCCGGCCAGGGATCGAACCCGTGCCCTTTGCAGTGGAAACACAGAGTCTTAACCACTGGAGCACCAGGGAAGTCCCAGGTAGTGTTTCTTGGTTAGAAAAGAAAGGGGGCATCTCAGCAAAGGACATGCCAGTTGAAATATCTTACTCTGCACATTCTGCAACCCCGTGAAAGGGAAGAATTTGTTTTGGCTCTATAAACTTTAGATCAGGAAGTAACAACTCAAATTAATACCTGCCTACCTAGAACCCTCAAGTTTTGTTGGCATTAGAATTGTAATGCTGAAACTAATTTTTTTCTGCCCCAATAAATCTTCAAATTTTGGCCAGCTGGGTCTTGATGTATACCATATTCACTAAGCAACTATCTTATGAAAGGTGATTGCATCTCAATTCTTATATGAAGGTCAGAGATAAAGTTCTTCAAACAAATTAATGCAAAGAGCAGGAACAAAGCGGTTTTGAAAATTAGGTAACAGCTTTGGAAATGCTTTCTCTTCTCCCCCAGCCCCTCTTGCAAAGCAGTAATCTTTGTTAACTTAGGGATAGAATGTTTGGGAATCATGTTAAAATACTGGCATATTATATTGTTGTATTCACTATTTAAGAAGGGTGAACTCTTTTATCAGGAATCTTTGAGTGAGAAAATGTGTTTATGTCCTAAAGCTTGTTTGATTGAACCTGTGCTACCAGGTGACCTCCATGAGCTTCTGGTAGTCATCCTGGTATAGTCTTCTCCCACATTAAACAGGGCCAACCTGTGTAAGGTTACGCAGGCTATTGCAGGAATGACAGTGTATGACTTCCAAGCCTACATCTTAAAAGACATTTGGTTTCCACCATGTTCTCTCTGGGAGCTTGCTCTGGAGGAAGCCAGCTGACATGCTGTGATAGCACTCAAGCGACCCTACAGAGAGGTGCTCATGGCCAGGAACCTAGGCCTCCTACCAACCATCTTAGATCTTCCAGCACCAGTCAAACCTTCAGATGACTGCAGCCCCAATCAATGTCTTGATTACAATCTCATGAGACATCAAGGGAAGCTGTTCCTACTTTCCTGACCCACAGAAACTGCTGAGATAATACACGTTTATTGTCCTGAATCACTAGGTGTAGGATCATCTGTTACTATAGCAATAGATTACAAAGTGGGCCTTTTCTCAAGAAAGGGTAAGAGCAAAACAAATGGACGCACCCATTTTAAGCCATTTGCAAAATTGAGAGGCTCTGCAGTTACTAGTACTTAATGAGGCCTTATCTCAAGAAATTTGCCGTTTAGTTCCTTGTTTCTCAAAGTGTTGTGCCAAGACCAGCTGTATTGGCATTACCTGGGAGCTTATTAGAAATACAGAATCTCAAATTCCACCCCACCCCAGACCTACTGAATCAGAATCTACATTTTATGAGATTTCCCCTACTACATGTAAGTATACATCAGAGTTTGAGAAGCAGCACTGATCTGTTTGAATACTAATGTTACAGCCTATAGTTGGAAACGCTGGCTGTGCATTAGAAGCACTTCCAAAAACTACTGTTGGAGAAGTCCATCCCCAGAAGTTCTGATTTAATTGGTCTGTGTTAAGGTCTATTATGGCCATGGACCTAATTATATTTCACAGTTTTTCCCCTGGAAAACTATGTTGAAGCCTCAGATCAGCCCCGAATTCCCAGCATGTTCCAGGTCTGGTTCTAGAAGTCAGGTATGCCCAGGTGTGTCCCTGAGACTGCCCTGGGAGAACTATGGTGCACTAAGCAGGAATCTTCTGGGGGCACTGCATGCCAGGGCAGCTTCACAGCTGCTGAAGAACTACTGCATATATCTCTGCCTTCTCTGATTCATACTCTTCCAGGACTTAGTTCATTCCAAGAAAAGCATCCATGTTCTTACCTTACAGGTCGGTTTGGAATTGCTGTCTAGGGCCACTCAGAGAACAGGTGGTGAATAACCTAAGGTTTCGGGGTAATTTACCCACCTGTCAGATTAGGACCAAACTTCTTTTAGTTTCATCTTTCCCTAATGGTAAAAGGGAAGTAACTAATATTTCTCACAAGCCTTTGGGGAATATGCTTTTACTGTTGACCGGGCACTACTAAATTAAGACTTCGAGTATGATGGGTGCTTACAAATGTTAGACCTATTACTTAATGAGAAGCTCAAACTGACAACGATAAACATCACTTGAATGTAAGGGGGGGTGGGGTGCAGGGATTTTCAGTTTACGAATGCATCCCCAGCGGCAGAGACAATGCCTGGCACACTGCATGCTTTAATAAATACTTGTTAATTAAGTAAATTCCTCAAAAAACAATAACTTCTGGTCAGTCACTCATTCAAAGTTACTGAACGTACCATGTTAGCGAATCTGCAACGGAAATTGTTTTAGCAAAGGATTTTTAAATAAAGCTCCAGATTTCCTTTTAAAAAATAAATAGTGTGCCCCAATTCAATGCCATGTTTCAGGTTCCTGCCCTAGTTTAGCCTCGGCTCCTCATTTGGAGGCTGGCTGAGGGATGTGATCCCTGCCCTTGAATCTCCTTCCTTTGTAGTTTTTTTGACCTGCGCGGTTCCGTTTCCCAGGCGGAGGAGCGCGCGCCGCGGCTGCGCCCATCAGAGCGCGGAGCGGGGTTGGGGCTGTCAGGCGGGCGGGGCCGCCTAGGACCCTGGAGGGGCCGATCGTCTCGCGCTGCAGAGCCTCCTCTCCCACCTCTCTCCCTCCGGGGATTGGCATCCGTCGGGGAGCAAGAAGCCCCCTCCAGCCCTGACAGCGGGCAGGGCAGGCGGTGCGGCCGGGCCCGGGGGCGGATGCTCGCGGGTGGGCCGGGCCGGCCGGCTGCGGGGGAGGCGGGCTGCGTTATTTCCCGCTAGGGCCAGACTCCGGGAGGGACTGGCGTGCCCCGTGCTCTCGGCCCCAGCCAGCGCGCGCCGCCCCTCGGGCAGGGCCTGGGGGCGAGCGAGGCGGCGGCGCGGCATTCCGGGCCTCGGGCCGGGCGCGTGAGCGGGCCGGGGCCGGAGCCGGAGCCGGGCCGACGCCCCAGCGGCGCCTCTCCCACGCTCGCGGCCCCTCCCCCTCCCTTCCTTCCTTCCCCTCCGATCTCCCGGGAGCGGCGGGCGGACGCGAGCCGCGGCGGGCGCCCGAGCTTTGTGCGCGCCCGCGGGCCCGGGGCGAGCTTCGGGCGGCCCAACTTGGCGGCGGCCGGCGGGCTCCCGGGAGGGAGTTGTGAGGCGTGGCCGGGTGGAGGAGGCGCCTGGGGGGGCGTGGGGCTCCCCGGCGAGCGGGAGGGACAGAGCGAGGCGCGCCGGACAATGAGCTGGGCAGCTCGGCGCTGCGGCCACTTTTAGGGGGGCGCGGGCCGGCCGGCGCCTCCGCGGCTCCACCTGCGAGGAGAGGGCGGGATGCCAGAGCTGGGTGTCCCGGCGCCCTGAGGCTGCTCGCAGCTAGACGTCCCTGAGCCGGTGCTCGCCTTGACCCTGGACTACCTGGAGGCTTTGGCTGGGACGTGTTTCGTGGGGGCGCCCCTGGAGCAGCCGCGATGGCCAGCACCAGGAGTATCGAGCTGGAGCACTTTGAGGAACGGGACAAAAGGCCGCGGCCGGGGTCGCGGAGAGGGGCGCCCAGCTCCTCCGGGGGCAGCAGCAGCTCCGGCCCCAAGGGGAACGGGCTCATCCCCAGCCCGGCGCACAGTGCCCACTGCAGCTTCTACCGTACGCGGACCCTGCAGGCCCTGAGCTCGGAGAAGAAAGCCAAGAAGGCGCGCTTCTACCGGAATGGGGACCGCTACTTCAAGGGCCTGGTGTTTGCCATCTCCGGCGACCGCTTCCGGTCCTTCGATGCGCTGCTTATGGAGCTCACCCGCTCCCTGTCGGACAACGTGAACCTGCCCCAGGGTGTCCGCACCATCTACACCATCGACGGCAGCCGGAAGGTCACCAGCCTGGACGAGCTGCTGGAAGGTAGGAGGGAAGGGCCCGGCGCGGCAGGTGCGGCCCCGCGTGCCGACAGGTGCACGCGCTCGCCCGGCGCTGGGGGAGCCTGCGGGGGGTTTTCTAGGCGGCCGCAGGAATTGTGCGGTTCTGTCTTCTTTAACGCAGGCTCTATGGGTGGGGCGCGCTTTCACATAGACTCTGACTGTCCTTCCCAAAAGATTTGCCTTAGAAAAGAAAGAAAGAAATCCTAACGGGATTTGGTGACATCTCTTAAGATTGGCGGACTTGTTTCTGTTTTTTGCCTTTTTTGAAGTGCAAAGTCTCACGTGAGCATCTGGGTAACCCTCTAGCTCATAAACTGTTCAGCCCTTCTGTGTGGAGCTCAGTGCCGGCACCTGTGTTTCAGCGTTCAGGACCCTGTTGCACCTGCTGTACTCAGAAGCCGTGGTTGTGAAACACTCTAGGTTGGCTTTCCTGGTTTGCCTTGCAGCAGAAGTTCCATGAGGTCAGGAGGGGCGATCCAAGACAGTGGTTCTCAACCTTGGTTGCATCTTGGATCACTGGGGACTTTAAGAAATATGGGTGTCTGGGTCCCATCCCCGGATACTTGGATGTAATTGGTTTGGCGTGTGGTCGGGGCATCTGGAGTTTTCAGAGCTCCTCAGGAGATTTGAATGTGCTGCAGAGATTGAGAACCGTTGTGCTAAAGGGTTTTCCATGTTTGGTTGGTAATGAGGTGAATCAAGGTCAATCTCTCCTGCATCCTCCCCTACTGAAAGTAGCTAGTTAGGGTGATAAAGGCCATTGGAATCAGCAGTTGGGACCCCTTATAAATTAGGCCTAGGGCGTCAACCATGCTTGATTCAAAGGGACTTTTTGGCTGTATGTTGTGTCATCTTTGAATTCCTGCAGTATTTACTCTTCTTTCACTTCAGAGAGAGAAAGCATTACTAGTAGTTAAGAACCTATATCCAGAACTAAACACCACCCATAAAGATCAGACAGAATCCAAATGTGTGCTGACTGTATGTTTATATACAGTCTGCTCTCATGCATCTTTCTTAATGCAAATGGCACATATTGCTGTGGTAGTCATAGCAGTGTTGGCTTGGCAGGGGAAGGAAACTGAACGTGAAGCCAACTATTTTTCTTATATTAGCACATCATGTTCTTATGTTCTGAAGACACTGTCCATTTTACACATGAGGAAACTGAAGCAACATGCCTTGTCATACAGGACCTGCGGTATATGCCCTTTCATCTACAATTCACTTTTAATAAATTGATGTAGCCACACTGCGGAGTCCTGAAAGTGGTTGAGATTCTATTTAGTCACTGTTACTGAAAGTCTTCCCTGCCCTGGCTCGATGAGGACCCAGCCAAAACTAAGTTGTCTTTTCAGTGTGTGAGTGAGTGACTTCACAAATTTTCCTGCTCACTTGAGTGTTTTGGTTTTAAAGGCTTCCTGAGGAGATGATGACAACCAGAGGAGTATAAATAAAGTGAAGATACATTGTTAAAAGGGCTTTATTGCTTTATCGTGTTACATACTTAAAAGCAACATTTGCCTAGTTATTTCAAAACTGAGTAACGAATTTTCTGATTGACCCAAAGCTAGATTAGTAGCCCTGTGGAAGGATCAAGGCAATGCCTTTTTTACTTAAACACTCATTACTCACATGCCCTTGGGATACTGTGCCTGGTGTGGTCTGAGGAAGGACAGTAGTTTTTTTTTGTTTGTTTTTGCGGTATGCGGGCCTCTCACTGCCGTGGCCTCTCCCGTTGCGGAGCACAGGCTCCGGACGCGCAGGCTCAGCGGCCATGGCTCACGGGCCCAGCCGCTCCGCGGCATGTGGGATCTTCCAGGACCGGGGCACGAACCCGTGTCCCCCACATTGGCAGGCGGACTCTCAACCACTGCACCACCAGGGAAGCCCGGGACAGTAGTTTTAATATCCTTCTCAGAAGTAATTTTCCTTCTCAGAAGTAATTTTAACAGTGTATTTGCTACATGAAATGAATGTACTTCAGCGGTGAACATGATCCTAGGGAAGATGGTCAAGGTGTCCATTATGCATATTAATTGAGAGCACATATTGTACATTGAGTTTGTTATTGCCCAAGTGGTGCATGGTCTACTGAGTCTAATTCTCAAACTGTAGGTTCAACTATAAATTGAAGGTTGATAAATATCCTTTGAGTCATTAATTCACTGATTTGTGGAGGAGGGGGAACCATAAGCATATGTAGAGTCCAGATTACACCACAATATGAAAAATAATGGTAGAACACAAATATTTGCACCATGGAAGTGTTTCCCTAGTATAGCCAATTGCCCACTTGTTTCAAATATAATAAAATTACATTTTATTAAATATACTACAATTACTGCAAAAGAAGAAAATTTGAGCACTTCTTTTGTCATAGTGGCATTCTCTCTTACAATAGATCTTTGTCTGAGTCTTGAATTTCCCACAAAATGAGTGGAATACCCTGTTTATAGGCAGTTTTTAAGAAAAGAACCATCAATGTTTAATATCAACTATTCAAGAACTTAAATAGTTTCAACTTTTAGTTAAAATTGTGTACTCGAATGTTCAGATTTATCATGCAGAAGAACTAACCAGCTACCTGTGAAGTTATTATTTGCATCAGTAAAAATAGGTCTGTGGTATTTCCCATGTTGTCAAAATTGACTATTTCATCTTAGCTCATCATTTTTAATAAAGATTCTCTGATAGTATTTTTTTACACCATTATGTTCAGCTGATCTCTCATTTGCCTCTTCCGTTCCTTGAAATTTGTAGTTTAGGAGATACTGTTTTTCCCAAAATGTTTTTTTCTAAAATGTTTTCAGTGGAGAATAGAAAGTGATGACTCAAGATAGCTAGGCATGAACGCTCACTCAGAGCCTCAGTCCCATTGAACTCAGATGACAAAAGAAATTTGCATGGCCCAGATTTTTTTTCTTCTGCCCTTGAGAGTCTCTGGAGACCAAAAACTGTTCAGGTGTAGGCTGTACTCCTGCACTACACTAAACCAGCAGGCATTTTGAGCCTATTGTTCTAGCTCCCCCTTGCTGCATTAATTTCAATGAGTTAGTGCTGTGCGTCCTGTAATCCTGTTTAGTCTTTACAACTGGATGGGGACCTTCTCTCAAAGGAGGACTGTGAGTCCTAACAGTCAGTACTGGGAAAATCAAGTTGGGCTGTCTGAAGCCACGAGCCAGCCAACCGTGTCACATCTCTGATGGACAACGGAAGATGTCTGGATGGCACAGTTCCTAAGTTCTCAGTCAGAACTCTGGGGCTTAGTTTTTTTTTTTTTCATGAGTGTTCTCTTCTTCAAAACATTTAAGCTATAATTATTTTGATGTCCCAAAGAGAGATGCCCAAGGACAGTAGAAACAATGCGTGACCAAGTTGGGGTCCCTAGGTTCTGTGGATTTGAGAAAAATTCACTTCTGTTCTCAGCCTTAGTGACCTTTTCTGTTGAAAGAGAGGTTGGCAGATCATCTAAGTTAGATGCTTTGTGGTCTCAAAGTATATACCCTTCCCCTGCCTAAGTGGTTATTTATTGAGTGTCTGATGGCCTGGGCTGCCTTTCCCTACCCAGAACCTGTCTTCCGGAAAATTGACAAAGCTGCAAATGTCCTACACAGCAGGGAGTGGGTCTATGGCTCTGATGAAGTGTTTGACAGGAGCCAAAAAATTAAGAGCTACCCATCTCTGCCACTTTCATTCCAAAGTAATATGTCATTTTATGATGTTTATACCTTTTACTCCTCAGTCACTAATAAATAAACTGATTGGATTTTTTTGGCATGTGAGAGAATTTTGATTATTTTGACAGGTGATATACTTCCATTCTTCCATTAAGTTAACTTGAAAATTAGCTTGAATTAACTTGAATTTAAGAAAAATAAAGTTCTAAGAAAATCAAGCATTTGAAGTTTTTGAGGTTCTCCTACTAAGCCTAGTTTATTGAATCTCTTTGGTTATTCAATCTCTTTGAAGGTGTTAAACCAAGATATGGTGACAGTTATATTTAAGTAAAAATGAGTTTACATTTAAGTAAAAATTAAGTTACATTTTTAAGTTACATTTAAGTAAAAATGCATAAGAACTCAGATTATAGGTTTTATCCCCTTGAATGATAGATTTTTAGAGTAATAATAGAAACTGAGCTCTTGGAACTTGTTATAGTGAGGAAAGCAACATAAACCCATGAGATGTAAGGTATTTGCACATAGTAGTCAAAAGCAGTACACATTTATATAAGGCAAGCATGATGATTGGACATAGCAGTTTAACATTGAATCATCAGTCTGCCAAAGCTTCTCTACCTGGCAGACTCCTAGATCCAAGACCCTCTTCAAATATCATCTTTCTGTGAAATCTCTTCCCAGACCTCAGGGGCATTGGGCTCAAACTGTTGTTGATTGAGAGGATAGTTGTTGTTTCCGGTGCTGGGGGTACAGTTCTAGAATGCTCACATTCTAGAGGGAGAGAGAGAGAGAGAGAGAGTGAAAACACACACACACACACACACACACGCACACGCACACACGCACACACGCACACACGATGGTTCCAGCTGCAGGGCTGTAAGTGAAGTGGTAATGAGGTGAGGCAGGAGGACCACACTGGCGAGGACAATGGAAAAGTGTTCCCAGAGGAACAGATGCTGGAGCCAAGGCCTGAGGTCGAGCTTAGAACTCTGCCATTTGCTTACTCACAGCATTTTTCCTTTCCTCTATTGTAACACTTACCTTTATAATTAGAGGTATATGGGTCTGTTTTTTGCACTAGACTAAGCATGTCGTGAGGTTAGGGATCTCGGACACAATAAGTTCATTAAATAACTAGCCCAGGAAATGACTTTACCTCTAAGTCTCTTGATTGTCAAGGGAAGTTTTGTATGAATTAAGTTTGAATAGGGTTGTTCCTATGTATTTGTGAAAATATGTATTTTGAAAAATTGGATTATATTCCAGATAAATCAGAGACGCTCTGCTGACTCATCGCTGTGGAGAGAATGACTCTTCCTCAGTACTTGCTTCTATAAATCGGATTGTTTTCTTCTTCTCATTTCCTCAAAACGGGGGAACTCAGGTCTGCTATAATGCAGCTGCATAATAAGCTCTTTCCAGAGGTAATGGGAAGAGAAATTTTCATTTGCAGAATGAAGAATTCTAAAGGGTTGGGGGAAGAAGGGAAATACTTGGGAGAGCATTTATGAGATGAGGGTCAGACAGAATGATACACTGGTAGTTATAAGAAAAGAGCCCTGTTTCATGAGGTTTTAAACTATGGAAATGGACGTTATATGGCCCTGTCCTACGAAATAAGGGAAACTAGATATTCCCTTGACTAGTGATTGTCAAACTGCTTTCTTCATTGTCGAGAGGGCCAAGGGAGTTTTTCTGGGTCTGTACTGCCTGGCTAGGTCTCTTCTCACCCCTACTCACCCATGCTCCTACCACTTCTGTTTCCGTCTCTTCTATTGATAAAGTAAACCATTACCCTAAGGATTAGGGGTCCTATTCTTGCTACCATTTTTTAGATGTTTTATATGCAATCATTGTGTGAGATACTTTGTGTTTTACCTCACCCTTGTTATCCCTTATGGAATATGGCTGCATTATCTTCCCCATTTTGCAGCTGGGGAGACTGAGACTCAGAGGATAAAGAAATTGTCCCCTTATATCAGTCAGAAGAGGTGGGGCTGGAACCTGAGGCCTTTCTCCTTGGCCTTTCAACTTCTGTATTCTTTTTTTTTTTTTTTTTTTTTTTTTTGCGGTATGCGGGCCTCTCACTGTTGTGGCCTCTCCCATTGTGGAGCACAGGCTCCGGACGCGCAGGCTCAGCGGCCATGGCTCACGGGCCCAGCCGCTCCGCGGCATGTGGGATCTTCCCGGACTGGGGCACGAACCCGTATCCCCTGCATCGGCAGGCAGATTCTCAACCACTGCGCCACCAGGGAAGCCCTCAACTTCTGTATTCTTAACTGCTATGTTCTACCACCTGTGAGATGGGGTCCATTCTGACCCCTGAAGTTTGCATAGGTCATGTATCAGCAATCTAGAGCTGCATCACCGCTGCAGCCAAACCTGTTAGTTATTTATATTTGGAAAATGAAGATGGTGGTAGTTCCGCAGTCACTGCAGATGTAAAGACAGGTTTAGGATATGTTGTGTGTGGTTCCTGAAATGAACCATACATTATCCTATACACCAGCATAGTAGGGTCTGTGCATTCAAATTCTGCAGAGTTGTCTTGTTTGACTTTGGTTTCCTTATCTGCGAAATGAGGAAGGTTAGGTAATTGCTAAGGCTGCTTCCGCTTTAAAGTTCAGTGATCTTGGGAAATGCTTCTGGAAGTGGGAAAGAGAAACGATCTCTCTGGCTCCATGTCTCTAAAAATTGGCCAGGTTTTGTGATTGAATGTGGTTACCTGGGTTTAGATGGAGTTCTTAAACCCTCAATAACCTATAAGAGGCTCTTCCCCATAGAATCTTCTCAGGAAAGGGAAAATTATGTACAGGCCCATTGAGGGCTGGGACCATGGTCATTTTGTTAATTCATTTATCCTGTCAATAAAAACTTCTGGCACTTGATGTTTGATGATTAATTTTACTTTTGTGCCATATATAAGGTATTTTGATAGGTGGGAATAGGTGGATATTGGTTTTTAAAAAATCTTTCTTAGTTAAGACAGCCAGCTGGACAGTTGGCTAGATTTGCAGAGGTCAAATAAGGTCATGCAAAAGGCAAATATTCCTTGCCCCTTCATATTTCAGTTTTGAAATAAGTTTTTATTCAAGAAAAAAGGGATGCAGTATAGTTGTATGTTAACAATTTATCAATTTCACTAGTGTCTGAGATGCCTGATTTGATTTTTCTCTTTGGACATCTTTCATAATCATTCTTGTACCTTTAATTTGAATGTATGTTTAAATCCCAGGACTATTCTAAGCCCCCTAATATTTTCAGCATCTGCTTTGAGTTTGTTCTCTGACGTAGCTAAGATTTAGTTTTGTTCGTCTTTTAGCATTCTTATTTTAAGCATTGTCTTTAGAAAATTTATTTCACATATAGTTTAAATCCAGTCTGCATTTTACAATACTTTTTTTTTTTTTTTTTGGCTGCATTGGGTCTTCGTTGCTGCACGTGGGCTTTCTCTAGTTGTGGAGAGCGGGCGCTACTCTTCGTTGCGGTGTGCAGGCTTCTCATTGTGGTGGCTTCTCTTGTTGCAGAGCACAGGCTCTAGGCGCATGGGCTTCAGTAGATGTGGCATGTGGGCTCAGTAGTTGTGGCTCGTGGGCTCAATAGTTGTGGCACATGGGCATAGTTGCTCCACAGCATGTGGGATCTTCCTGGACCAGGGCTTGAACCCATGTCCCCTGCATTGGCAGGTGGATTCTTAACCACTGTGCCACCAGGGAAGCCCCTCTACAATACTTTTTAAATTCTGTGAGTTGGAAATATAATTTAAGGCTAGAATTTAGATATTCTTTCATTCATTGACATGCTATAATTTTTGCTCTAATCCAGGCTATTTTATCCTGTTTGCCATATCTCTTGCAGCCTGAAGCAGTAGACTAGCCATATTGCAATTTGTCAGAAGCTACTACCTTCAAGACAAGGAATGGGAAAATAGTGATTTGTGAGATCGACTTTAGTACTTTTGATTACACTATAACATTTACTAACATCTCAACATAACTAAAATAATCTACAATTATGACCTACTATGTTACCATTTTTTATATGTTGGTTAAATTATAATCACTTGCAACCAAAATGTATCACAATAGAAGTTTTTAAATTGTCATTGATTGATTTCTTCCTTCACTGTGTATGTTTTAGAAACTTCAGATTACTTTGTTAATTTTTATGTAATAACAATGTCATTATTTCTGAAAGGCAGTGATTGATGCTCTCTTCCCCAATATCCTTGTCCATTTTCTTGGTCTTTTAACAGTATTCTACCTCATCTGTTAAGGAAGCAGGAAAAGAAAAAGGAGTTACAGAAACTTACTACTGGTTATACTCTTCATCAAGCCTCTGCAAAAGAACGAACTTGAGAAATAGCCTGACGTAAACTCATCTCTTCTTAGTTTAGTGATCAAGGCCAATAGCTGGAAGGTTCTACATGAACCTTGTAGCACTTAGCAGAGTCGTAGAGTGCAGTGTCTCTTCGATAAATGGGAGTGGTCCTCAGCATCTCAAACCAAAATGTGCATCCTTGTAACTTCCCCCCGTAATTCTAGAGCCACCGTTTGGAGCTATGAAAGACTCCAGATGGAGCTACATGGCAGCCCTTCAGACATTTTATGACAGTGGTCATGCTTTACTGTTTCCCGCTTCTGCCCACCTCCTAAACATCACTACTCTTTTTTGACAAATATCTGGTTTCTGAATCCTTCATCACTTGCACTGAATCTTTTTGAGCTATTCTCACTATCATCACTTGCTTAAAACTGGAGCCAAGGGCTTCCCTGGTGGCGCAGTGGTTGAGAGTCCGCCTGCCGACGCAGGGGACACGGGTTCGTGCCCCGGTCCGGGAAGATCCCACGTGCCGCGGAGCGGCTGGGCCCGTGAGCCATGGCCGCTGCGCCTGCGCGTCCGGAGCCTGTGCTCCGCAACGGGAGAGGCCACAACAGTGAGAGGCCCGCGTACCACACACACACACACGCACGCACGCACGCACGCACGCACGCAAAACTGGAGCCAAGTCTTCCTCTTAGACTCAAAGTGAGATTTAAAGGGATGAGGGGGTGGCGGTGAGGGAGGAAGATCTTAAGCAACGATCTCCAGAAGCTGGGGAAACTCTGTTGAGGGAGGTTTTTACCTCTACTCAGATGATGAGCCGGCTGAAGGACTGACCCTATATGCATTATGCCCCAGTTTACTTACAAATAAGCGTAAGATGGGCACATTTTGGTTTGAAGATCTCTTTCTCAGTATCCTTAAAATTGCAGTGTTTCTCAAACTTTTGCAAGGTTTGGGATAATTAAAATTGAAAAACAATGTAAAAATCTAATAACCAAGTTGCAGAAGCCCAGCATTGCCTTAATTACTTTAAATACATTGTCACTTAAATATTTATAAAGATAGATGTACTTATGCATATAGCTCTTATACACCAGTACAACCGAAACGAGACAACCTAAAAACCAACAAAACTGTATAACCAATAAAAATGCAAAATAGCAACATAAAGCTCCAGATGCTATTTGCTCACACTAAACTGTTCCCATTGTGACCATGGTGCTGAATGCTGAGTTTGGTGTGTTGTATTTCAGAATGCCGTGTGATGAGTCAGTTTTGCACTGCTAACAAGCCTTCATTCCCGCAGAGTAAAATTATGTCCTCTGGCCTTAACTCTCTGTGCATGTCTTGTACATATAGTAAGTCCACTTCTTCCTCATTAACTCCCAGCAGATTTATACCACTTGATGCCAAAGGAGTTGAGGCTTTGGGTACGGAGTGGCCTGGCTGCACTTGATTTAGAAATAGACATTCAGATGTTCCAGAATAAGATGATATGAACATTTTAAGTCTTATCATCAAATTAAGTACAGAACTGGGAGTTCCCTGGTAGCCTAGTGGTTAGGATTCTGGGCTTTTGCTGCCATGACCCTGGGTTCTATCTCTGGCTGGGAAACAGATCCTTCAAGCCATGCAGCGCAGCCAAAAAAAAAGTACAAAATTAAAATTGCCAAGGTGAATGTTGTACGTTGTGGGATACAGTTGGCTCAGGTTTGAGCAGCAGGAAGACAGATGATGGATCTGATCTGTAGGTTCCATCCTACCAGGAGATTAGATAGAATGTTTTTTTCTCAGTGGTTAAGCTTTAAGGCTTTTTGGTTAGTGAGTAGCATTTTTGTTTTTACTTTTACAAAATCTCTTTGGTCTTAAGTTAACTCCTCCCCAATTTCAATGCCGAAGCATGGATTTGTGGACATACTTCTTCCTACATATTCAGATGTTCAGTGTAATGTCTCCACACCTTTCTCCATGGAAGGTATCACAGGCTGTACCACTGGATGTGACTTTAGGAGGTGAGTCGTTTTCAGCCTGTTGCCTTCAGATGTGTTGAAGGGGCACTGGTCTTATGGGTGAAAGATCTCATCTTGTGTCCTCAGCCCCTCCCTGTAGGAAAGGCTGTTATGTTCATTTTGTGAATGCGCCAGCAGTGGTCCAGAGATAAACCAAATGAGTACAGAAGGGAACAGCACCCACGTGAGAGCAGTGTACTTCATGTTACCCTGCTGGTTCCCATAAGGTTAAATTCTGCGCACTGTACAGTTTGGGTAGAAAGCCCAATAAGCTGTTTGCCACAACAGAATAGTAATCTGTCTGTCTTTTCTTTACCCTGTATTCTTCTGAACCAGCTGGATGTGGCAACGTGTCCTTGATGTGCGTTAGATGGAGATAGGCACATCATTGTCTACCCGATAGGACAGTCTTACAGATGCTGTACTTGATTAAGGACATCAAACCATCTTGTAGATGCAACATACCCACATTTATTTTCCTTGGTTACATTCCTTTTGGAAGTAATTTATTTCTCAATTTTGGAAGTTGGGAAGGAATTTAGGTTTTTAAGATTTTTGCAGATATTAGACCTTAAGTGTCAGTCATACGTTCTTTTCTTTTCTCTGTAACCATATTTAAATTGTGTGTGTGTGTGTGTGTGTGTGTGTGTGTGTGTGTGTGTGTAGGGAGGCTTTTCCTTAAGCTTGATGCGTCCTTACACTTTATTATTATTATTTTATTGGAGTATAGCTGCTTTACAATATTGTTTATACTGTACAGCAAAGTGAATCAGCTATAGGTATTCGTGGATCCCCTCTGGTTTGGATTTCCTTCCCATTTAGGTCACCACGGAGCACTGAGTAGAGTTCCCTGTGCTATACAGTAGGTTCTCATTAGTTATCTGTTTTATACATAGTGTCAATATCATATATATGTCAATCCCAGTCTCCCAATTCATCCCACCACCACCCCCTTTCCCCCTTGGTATCCATACGTTTGTTCTCTATGTCTGTGTCTCTATTTCTGCTTTGGAAAAAGACAGTCTATACCAATTTTTTCAGATTCCACATATATGCGTTAGCATACCGGTATTTGTGTCTCCCTTTCTGGCTGACTTCACTCTGTAGGACAGTCCCTAGGTCCATCTGCGTCTCTACAAGTGGCCCTTGCACTTCAGACTTGTGAACGAGTTTTCTTTCTCACCGTCAAACTCAGTGCTTTCTTCTGCTCCAAGAGTTAGGTACAGTCTTAGTGTCCAAATTTTGTATAACTGATTTTCTGCCGTAAAGGTCAAAAATAGTTTGTAATTACAAGCTAATTAATGGTTTTAGGCAGTTAATGTAAGTATTTTAACAGAGGTGGATAAGAGACTTTCATAGTAACTGATAGAAAAGTAGGCTAAAACATTGTGTTGTGGAACTTCCAACTGTGTAAATAAATATGCGTTTAGCTATTTGTAATTTCTAACAGTAAATGGACATTTTAAATGTTAAGGGATTATTTTGATTTAGCTATTAAAATATATTTTGTGTATAATACACAAACCCATTCACACCCACACACATGTTCCATTGAGTGAAAGACACAGTGCATTTATTGGACTAAAATGTGCCATGGACGCTTGGTGCTTTGATGGTGTGAAGTGGAAAAAAAAATCTTGGTAGGTACTCGGCAGCCCTCACAGCCTGCTTGTTTTCCTCTGTGCCTTTGTTTGCCCTTTGATGGGGTCGAATGACCTAAGAGTATCTCAGACCACACATGATGTCCTTCAGGAGCCTGAACTGAGCCTCTCACTGTCATTGGGTGTCAACACCTACACTGTGCAAATGTTTTACCTAGAAGTAACGCAAATCCAAACCGTGAGACGTACAAGTTTGTTTTGGAAATATGCATTTTTTGGGGGGAAGTCACAGTCTTTATAACCTAGTCTCAGAAGTGACATCCCACCATTTTTGCAATATTCCACTCACTAGAAGTAAGGAAGTCACCAAGTCCAGACCATACTTGGGAGGGGATTACACAAGGATGTGAATACCAAGAGGTGGGGGTCATTGGGGGGCCAAATCGGAGACTACTGTAGTTTGTCCTCTGGCCCCCGATGATTCACGTCCCTTCCACATGCAAAATACATTCATCCCTTTCCAAGGTCTGAAAAAGTCTCATTCCATGACAGCATTGCCTCGAAGTCCAGAATCTCATCTAAATCAGGTCCAGGTGTGAATGAGACTCCTTCAGTGTATTCCCTAAGTATGGCTCCTTAAGTTCTATTTGTTTCCCACCAGTAGATCTGTGAAAGTTGAGACAAATCTGTCCCCAACACACCCAACATACGATGGTGCAACTACTGCTACGGACATTCCATTTCTTCTTTTTTATTTTTTTCTTAATTTTATTTATTTTTGGCTGTGTTGGGTCTTTTTTTGCTGTGCGCAGGCTTTCTCTAGTTGTGGAGAGTGGGGTCTACTCTTCGTTGCGGTGTGCGAGCTTCTCATTGTGTTGGCTTCTCTTGTTGCAGAGCATGGGCTCTAGGCGCGCGGGCTTCAGTAGTTGCAGCGTGCAGTCTCGGTAGTTGTGGCGCGCGGTCCCTAGAGCTTGCAGGCTTCAGTAGCTGCAGCGCATGGGCTCAGTAGTTGCAGTGCACACGCTCAGTAGTTGTGCTCGTGGGCTCTAGAGCACAGGCTCAGTAGTTGTGGTGCACAGGCTTAGTTGCTCTGTGGCACATGGGATCTTCCCACACCAGGGATCAAACCCGTGTCCCCTGCATTGTCAGGCAGATTCTTAACCACTGCGCCACCAGTGAAGTCCCATTCCATTTAGAAAACGGGGGAAATGGTAGACACAAAGGAGTCACTGGTCTATAGCTATTGTGAAATCCCGCTGGGCACATGGAAGTTCCTGGATTAGGTTTCAAGGCCTGGGAATAATTCTCCATGGCTCTTGGCTCTGCTCTCTGGGCTCTTGGTCCCATCCTCTGTGCCTTTCTTCCTTTTTCATGAAAGGTATCACATATTTGCAGCTGAGTAGTTTCCCCAGTCTGCTTCCTGCCAGTAAAATGTTGGGGGTCCAATGGTTTCTTTTCATTTTGTACTGTCTCTGTAACCAGCTGCCAGTGACAAATGGTTCCAAGAGTGGGGCTTGGTGTGCCTCTGCTGTCGGTAGTTTGGGCGCTCAGCAGTTGTTCTAGCCAGACTGGCCTTGGTGAAAGTCTATATTATAGAGCCCGTGCCTAAACTCCATGCATGCTGCCACGGCCAATTTGTTCAGGAGTCCCTTGGGTAAAGAACTGAGGTTGGCTGACATCCACAGGACAGGACATCTTGTCCAACTCATTGAGATCTTTCTCCATAGTGGATGCTCTCTGGTGCTCATTTATGTGGGATGTGACTGTCTTCACACTCTCTGCCCATTCCAAAAGGGACATCCATATGACTCTTCCCCAGACCTCCTCCTGGAACAATATTTCAATCCTCTTCTTTCCAAGTCCTTGACCACCTAGCCAAATCATTGCTAACTACTCACGAATCAGTGGTATCCACACCTCTTAACCATCTCTGCAGCCAGGCAGTGAGAATTTCCCTTCCCATTGTCCCCAGGATCAACCCTAAGTGGGGCTATCACACTGCAGCTAGACATGTCCCGCTGGTGCCAGCATATTATGCAAAAGCATCTGTGAACCAAGCTTGAATATTGTGCCTCTGAGTCACCTGGTCACAGGGAGCGCCCCATGAGACTCAGGTGTGAGAAAGGGACGGCAGGGCAGCCAGTGGGGATATGAGCCACCCGTTCAGGCAGCTTTCACTCTGTTTGGTGGCAGAGTGCCGCTGCACATAGACAGCCTCCTGGCTTGATGGGACCGTTCACGCCTGTTGCCGTGGCAGCTCAGCCTGCACAGGTCACGTGGTGTCCTGTGTCCGGGCATTCATTCACAAAATAGATGCGTTTTTCCGTTTTTATCCTTCTCTGTGTCTGGGATTCCTATTATCACAATGTGGCCACTTCTGATATTACCCTCCATTTCTTTAGCTTTTAAAAAAATATTTTCTATCTCTTTATTCTTACCTGTTGATTTCCAGAAGAGATCCTCGGCCTGATCTTTCCACTCACTACTTGGTTCTTCATATGCAGCTCTCCTACCCATTATGCCCTCTATACATACCGTGTGTGTTCCCATAACGTGTCCAGGAACCAGCAAACCACAGGATGGGATCTGCGATCCCCTGGGCCCAATGTGAGAAGGACTCAGGCTGACTCTTCACGCATGACTTTATCCCTCTCTGACTGGTGGACCATGGTGACGTCTAGGTCACAGGGGATTAACTCAGAACCAGTATCCAGTCTATTTCAAAAGGTCTGGGTATTTCCCTGTCCCCAAGGCACAATCACATTGGCTGCAGCTTCTCCTGCAATCTTCCAAAACAGTTGTTAATAGCTGGGCTGCCCTCTTCTAAGTGGTGATTCAGGGTCCTAGGCACCTTCTGTGTAGATGGTCTGCCATCTTCAAAACGTGGCTGCCATTGTACTATTGTCCTCTATATCCCAGCCAACTGGTTGCCGTCTGGGGGCCGCAGGAGCACTCGCCCACCCCTAGCTACCCCGCACGATACTCCGCAACCCGCTGACCGGGAACCTCGGGCCGTCGGTGCAGCCGCTGCCTCGCGCGAGTGGATTCCAGGGGCCGAGAGCTGGACCTCGCGAATGCACTGGACGCTTCCCTCCCGCTTACTGGAGCGCTAGCGGGGTCACAGGCCGCCACCGCTACCGATGGCTCCAGACCGGAAATGTGCATTTTTGTCGTGACTTTGACAAACACGTTCTGAGTGCCTGCTGTTGGTGCTGGGCTAGGTGTGGGTAACACGAAGAAGGGGACAGCCAGTGTTTTCAAGGAGCTTCCAGTCCAGGCAGTAGTTTGTAACCAGAGATTGTGTTCAGTGTCACCTGTGAAGTTAGGAAGGCTTACTCACAGGTTCTGGTGCTACTTTCCAGTGATTCTGGTTCAGTTGAACTGGAGAGGCCTGGGCACCTGTGCTTCTACAACAAAATCACCTGACGAAGAAAGAAATTCTTCTCTAAGAACCACTGGAAGAGACAGGTAAAGAATAAAGTATTATCAGAAGTTAACATATTGTAGGCTCAGGATACAGTAAGTGAACCCAAGAGTGACATCATTTTTTAAATTATGAAACACATATCTATATAAAATTCATAAAACATACATGCACAGCCCAGTGAGTTATTGTGAAGTGAACACCTTTGTGAATACTATCAAGAAATAGAGTATTGGGAATTCCCTGGCTGTCTAGTGGTTAGAACTTTGTGCTTTCACTGCCAGGGCCTGGGCTTAATCCCTGGTCAGGGAACTAAGATCACACAAGCCACATGGCCTGCTCCCCACCCAAAAAAAAGAAAGAAAGAGAGTATTGCCAGCATCCGAGAAGCTCTCCCTGTGTCCCTTCCTAGTTACAACCCTTCCCAAGTTACAGTAGCCTGACTCTTGTTCTTCTTTATATTTTTACCACTGATGAAGGCATCCCTAATCAGTATAGTTTAACTTTTGTCAGTTTTGAACTTAAAGAAATTAAATCCTACTGCATCCTATTCTTTTGTTATCTTTTGATCACCATTATTTGTAAAATTCATCCAAGTTGTTGCATATAGCTGGCTTGTTCATTTCCATTACTGCATAGTAGTAGTACATTATATGAATATACCACAATCTGTGTGTCTGTTCTCTTGCTGATGGATATGTGCATTGATTATCATCTTTGGCTACTGATCCCATTCTATGAGTGTGTGTGTGTGTGTGTGTGTGTGTGTGTGTGTGTGTACGTACGTACGTACTCTGGTGCCCATATACAGCAATTTCTCCAGGGTATTTTCCTGGGGTGGAAACATATATGATGTATATGTTGTCAGCTTATCTATCACTAGATAATGCCCACCTGTTTTTCCTAAGTGATTGAACCAATTTAAAGTACATGGAAGTTCCAGGAATATATCAAAGTTCCTGTTGCTTTACCTCCTTAGCTGGGGTGATTAATCTTGACTGGTCAGTTAAAAAAAAAAAAAAAGAGGTAAGGAGAGAGGAGGAGGAAGGCTATTTCAAGCATATAAGAAGGAATGAGAATAAGAGGGTGTGACGAGTTTGGAAGGAAAGTGCAAGTACACTGGTGCGACACTAACTTAGGAGCCTGTGGGAAAGTGGTGAGAGGCGAGATGGAAGTATGTGATATGCTGGGGAGTCTGGTCTTTTTCTAAAAGCAGTGACACAGGCAAAAGATATCAGATTTACATTTTTTTAAACATCTTTATTGGAGTATAATTGCTTTACAATGGTGTGTTAGTTTCTGCTTTATAACAAAGTGAATCAGCTATACATATACATATGTCCCCCTATCTCTTTCCTCTTGTGTCTCCCTCCCACCCTCCCTATACCACCCTTCTAGGTGGTCACAAAGCACCGAGCTGATCTCCCTGTGCTATGCGGCTGCTTCCCACTAGCTATCTATTTTACGTTTGGTAGTGTATATATGTCCATGCCACTCTCTCACTTTGTCCCAGCTTACCGCATATCCTCAAGTCTATTCTCTAGTAGGTCTGCGTCTTTATTCCCGTCTTGCCCCTAGGTTCTTCATGACCTTTTTTTTCTTAGATTCCATATATATGTGTTAGCATACGGTATTTATTTTTCTCTTTCTGACTTACTTCACTCTGTATGACAGACTCTAGGTCCATTCACCTCACTACAGATATCTCAATTTCGTTTCTTTTTATGGCTGAGTAATATTCCATTGTATATATGTGCCACATCTTCTTTATCCATTCATCTGTTGATGGACACTTAGGTTGCTTCCATGTCCTGGCTATTGTAAATAGTGCTGCAATGAACATTTTGGTACATGACTCTTTTTGAATTATGGTTTTCTCAGGGTATATGCCCAATAGTGGGATTGCTGGGTCGTATGGTAGTTCTGTTTTTAGTTTTTTAAGGAACCTCCATACTGTTCTCCATAGTGGCTGTATCAATTTACATTCCCACCAGCAGTGCAAGAGTGTTCTCTTTTCTCCACACCCTCTCCAGCATTTATTGTTTCTAGAGTTTTTGATGATGGCCATTCTGACTGGTGTGAGATGTTATCTCATTGTAGTTTTGATTTACATTTCTCTAATGATTAATGATGTTGAGCATCCTTTCATGTGTTTGTTGGCAATCTGTATATCTTAGGTGGAGAAATGTCTATTTAGGGTTTCTGCCCATTTTTGTTTGCATTGGGTTGTTTGTTTTTTTGTTATTAAGCTGCATGAGCTGCTTGTAAATCTTGGAGATTAATCCTTTGTCAGTTGCTTCATTTGCAACTATTTTCTCCCATTCTGAGGGTTGTCTTTTGGTCTTGTTTATGGTTTCCTTTGCTGTGCAAAAAGCTTTTAAGTTTCATTAGGTCCCATTTGTTTATTTTTGTTTTTATTTCCATTTCTCTAGGAGGTGGGTCGAAAAGGATCTTGCTGTGATTTATGTCATAGAGTGTTCTGCTTATGTTTTCCTCTAAGAGTTTGATAGTGTCTGGCCTTACATTTAGGTCTTTAATCCATTTTGAGTTTATTTTTGTGTATGGTGTTAGGGAGTGTTCTAATTTCATACTTTTACATGTAGCTGTCCAGTTTTCCCAGCACCACTTATTGAAGAGGCTGTCTTTTCTCCACTGTTATATTCTTGCCTCCTTTATCAAAGATAAAGTGACCGTGTGTGGGGGTTTATCTCTGGGCTTTCTGTCCTGTTCCATTGATCTATATTTCTGTTTTTGTGCCAGTACCATACTGTCTTGACAGCTCTGTGGAGGATGAGGGGGCCTCATGAACTACTCTAATCTGGGGAGAAAAGAGAGGGAACAGGGTTGAAGGGGATGGGTTCCAGAGATGCTTAGACCAAGTCAACAGTTTTGCTAAATCTTGAATATGGGGCAAAAAGAAGAGAGACAGGAGTTTTGGTTTTTGCCTGGGTGACTGTGTAGGTGGTGATTTCATTAAGTTGGGGAATTCCAGAAGAGAAGTGTTTGCAGTCGGGTGGCAGTCGTGGGGAGTGAAGTTAGTTTTAGACTTGTGGCACGTGAGACAGCTGTAGATGATCTCGCAGAGATGCTCTTTAAGTGGTTTGAACTCAAGAAAGGACTGGGCTGGCGGTGTCTCAGAGTCCGGGTGGTGATTGAAGCCGTGAGATGTGGCTGCCCACAGAGAGTCTAAGGAGGGTGAGGTGGATGCAGGGGAGAGGGGGGGTCCTGAAAAGCAGACTGAGAAGGGGCTACCAAAGAAGTAAGAGGGAAGCCAAAAGGAATTAGATCCTGGAAGCTGAGGAGGAAAAGGATCTGCAGGACAAGACTCGTGACTGGTGTCCAGTGCCCTCAGAAGATGGCAAGTGAAATTACGAGAAGGGCTTGGCATTTGGCAGTTAGGAGAGAAGTGCTTGGGATCAGGGTGTTTCAGCCCGGGGAACACAGGGAGCAAAGGTGATGCTGCAGCGAGCAGATCGTGGGCGAGGAAGTGGGAGAAACCAGGCGAGGAGCTGGGCAGTGAATGGAAGCCAAAGCACATTAGGTGGAGTGGGGCGAGGAATGAAGAGGGGTAAGATCTGTGTGTGCTGCAGCGGGAGGTACTGTATAAAGTCCCGTGCAGTTAAATGGAGGGGAGAAGGAGAATGTGCCCGAAACCTCAGCATGAGGAGCAGGAAGGACCCACATGTTGCGAGAGACTTAACATTGAATGGGAGGAGGGTACCCTTGTCACTGAAAAGGGAGAAGAGGTGGGAAAATTGGTACAGACTGAAATACATCTGTAGGGATGACATTTTCAGAGAACAAGAAATTGGGGAGTTCCTAGCTTTTAGTAGCCTCTCGCCTCTTAAATAGGAGGCAGTTCATTTGGTTGAGTAAGGATGAAAGTTAATGGTTAACAAGTACCCAGGTTGTATTACACAACTGTTGACAATTGGTTTGTCAACCTGCTAAATATGAAGTAATGCAGAGTGGCTCTGAACAGATAGTGGTAGGAAGCCATAGGCATGCCACTGGAGAGAGTCAAAGGAGGTGGAAAGACTTTCTATTCCGCACTGTGCTTGAAAACAGTAAAGGTATATAACCACTTCCTGCTTCTATCCATCCTCTTTCTATACAGAAAACAGATCCTCTTTATATATAAAAAAAAAAGTTAATTGAAGTATAGTTGACTAACAATATTAGTTTCAGGCATATAACATAGTGATTTGATATTTTTATAGATTGCACACCATACAAAGTTATTATAAAATATTGGCTACATTCCCCTTTTTGTACCTTACATTCCTGTGACTTATTTATTTTCTAACTAGTAGTTTGTAACTCTTAATCCTCTTCACCTATTTTGCCCCTCTCCCGACTCCCCTCTCCTCTGGTAACCACTAGTTTGTTCTCTGTAACACAAATCCTCTTCTATGTAGGATTCATGTGATCATAATTTACAAAACTGATCTCCCATCAATGTCTTATGGTCAAAGAACTGCTTTTAGAGACACAGAGAGGGAGAAAATGAATATGTCCGAGTGTGTGTATGTATCTCAGTTCTCTTCAGCTAAAGACCACCAAGAACATAACCTGGAGGTGAACAAGTTGAGTTTGCTACTCATTGCCGTAAGGAAGAATGGACATTATAGGATACCTCAGGGCAGCTCAGTAAGAGCTGTGAGAGCTGTCATAGAAATTGGACTTTGGTTCCAAGGAAGCAGGGACTCATTCTGTATTGGGTGCTGTCAGAGGAAGGACAATTCTGTGACTGAATATCTCATTAAATCCTACTTATAGTGAGAGCAGACTAGATTTAGGAAAAAGCTATAGTTGGTAATGAAGTGGCAGTCACTCATTGAGTGACCTTATGTTTGTGTCACTTTGTCATAGTCCCGGAATGGCTTCATTTGATATAGATATTCTGTGAGATGATATCCCACAGAAGACCACAGGTTATAGTAACATTGAGGTCTAGCTGTGAATGTTAGATCAATTCTGGACCTCAGGGACTGCTTTATTTTTCATATATCCATGTATTTTATATATATATATATATATATATATATATATATATATACATAACACATTTATATCTTTAAGTCTAATTTTAAAATGAGATGTTTATCCTTTCCTTGTTTTGGTGAGTGCAGTTTTAATATATATTGGTAAGAGTTTAAAAAATTATCTCACAATGTGTTATTTTATCTATGAATCAAGGTTCATTACTTTAGGATATACTTTTTCAGCTGTATCAGTAACATAAAATGCACTATCATTTGGAAAACTTGTTGTCTCTCTGGGGAATGAGTAGAAAACAGAAGATTCTTGCATGGATCCAAGTGGGAAGTGGGTGGTGATGAGAGCAAAGAGGAGGGGCGTTTTTAGAAATATTTAGAAGGTAGAGTGGACAGAACTTGATGTCAGAATGCAGTGTGCAGGGAAGCCAGAAGGGTGAGGGATGATGCCTAGGTTTCTAGCTGAGGAGTTTGAGTAGGAAGTGATGTTCCTCAACAGGATGGATGGAATGGAGAAGTGACAGGTTGGTGGGGGGCGGGGGGTAACAAATCTTAAACAGGAATCCCTACAGTAGCATGACTCTGGTTGGGGGAAGACTGATTGCTTCTAATCAATCTCGTACGTGCCTAGTGTCTAACAAAGAATAAGAATTTATTGTTTAACAGCAAGAGCTATAACTGCCTAAGGAACCAAAATCTTAAATGCTTTTGTCTGCATATTCTCTCCCTGTAGGCAAATCTATATATTAAAAATGAGGCCATTAAACTGCGTGTGTGAAAAAATAATGAATTCTTTTTGAGTTAGAAGATACCTTGGAGAAAATTTTAGAGTGTAATCCTTTTATCTTGCATGCCAGAAAGTTGAGTCTAAAAAGAAGTGGGTGACTTCTGAGTTTCCTGAGAGAAAAAGTGTGATTTTTCAACATAAAGTTTTGGAACTTAAAATTAATGAACATTGAATCAGTTAACCAATTGACAAATACTATAGTTTTTATGTTTTACTTAGTGAAAATTAAGCAGAAAGCTACATGAATAATGAACACGTTATTTTAACTACTAGATATCCTTTCTCATTTAAGTAGACAATGAAAAGGTTGTCTATTTAAACTATTTTAAATTCATATTCTTCCATTAAGGAAAAAATGCTTGCGGTATGTTTCTTTGAGCTGTCAAAACTCTTCCTTCATTTTTGCAGTGCTTTCATTAATTGAGTAAATGATCATATAACTGAATATGTGAATTTACTCAGCTATGTGAATTTAGCAGTAACTTTTCTTTGATTAGGGCTGAAATCTATAATTGGAAAGAGGAAGAAGACAGTTTTATTTCTTTATGAGAATGTATTATCTTGTGATACAGTTAGTTCTTCCAGAATGAGACATTAAAAATTAAATTAGTTAATGGACTTTTGGAAGTAGAGAGTACCTTAGAATTCACCTGGTTCAACAACATCCCTTTACAGATACTGATGTTGGGAAGCAAAGTGTAGGGACTTCCCTGGTGGTCCAGTGGTGAGGACACTGCGCGTTCACTGTTGAGGGCGCGGGTTCTATCCCTGGTTGGGAAACTAAGTTCCCGTAAGCTGCTCTATCCAGGGTGACATTTGACCAGAATAAAACCCAGATCTCTAGTTTCTCCGTCTAGTGCATTTCATTCTAATGTATGCTGTTCTCTCAAAACCAACCTAGATGCTATTGAAAAGAAAGGGGAGTGGGTAGAATGTAAAACCTGTTAAGTTGAGGATTCACTTAATGGGTGTCTAGCATTTTTGCTTCATACAAAATGCTCCTGTGGTGGGGATAACCACGTTGATAAAACTGCTTTTTGCTTTTTAGGTGAGAGTTACGTGTGTGCGTCGAATGAACCGTTTCGTAAAGTTGATTACACCAAAAACATTAATCCAAACTGGTCTGTGAACATCAAGGGAGGGACCACCCGAGCCTCGGCTGCTCCCTCCACAGTGAAGAGTGAAGTGAAGGAAAGTAAAGATTTCATCAAACCCAAATTAGTGACTGTGATTCGAAGTGGAGTGAAACCTAGAAAAGCTGTGCGGATCCTTCTGAATAAGAAGACTGCTCATTCCTTCGAACAGGTCTTAACAGATATCACCGAAGCCATTAAACTGGACTCAGGAGTGGTGAAGAGGCTCTGCACGCTGGACGGGAAGCAGGTAGGATGTTTCCAGCCCCACGCTCTCTGTCTTACTTTTAAACTCTTCCTGTACCACGGTGGTTACATAGTTAATATGAATTTCATAGTTCCCTAGAAGTTATTCTAGCAGTGCTAGTTGTGAGGGGCCTGTGTGTGTCGGCCTTTATCATGAAAAATGTAAGTGGCTTACCTGTCTCTTTACCCAAATATCTCAAAAGTAAATGTAGAAAAATCTATCATATACTTCTTATGGCTATTGGAAGGGAAATGTAAACTTCTTCTTCTTTTTTTAAATTGAAATATAGTTGATTTACAATGTTGTGTTAATTACTGCTGTGCAACAGAGTGATTCAGTTATACATATATATACCTTTAAAAATATTCTTTTCCATTATGGTTTATCATAGGATATTGAATATAGTTCTTTGTGCTATACAGTAGGACCTTGTTGTTTATCCATTCTATATAAAAAAGCTTACATCTGCTAACCCCATACTCACACTCCATCCCTCCCCCAGCCTTCTCCCCCTTGGCAGCCACAGTCTGTTCTCTATGTCCATGATTCTCTTTCTGTTTCAGAGATAGGTTCATTGTGTCATATTTTAGATTTCACATATAAGTGATATCATATGGTATTTGTCTTTCTCTTGCTGACTTCACTTAGTATGATAACCTCTAGTTGCATCCATGTTGCTGCAAATGGCATTATTTCATTCTTTTTTATGGCTGAGTAGTATTCCATTGTGTATATATACCACATTTTCTTTATCCATTCATCTGTCAATGGACATTTAGGTTGTTTCCATGTCTTGGCTATTATGAATAGTGCTGCTATGAACATAGCGGTGCATGTATCTTTTTGAATTACAGTTTTGTCCGGGTATATGCCTGGGAGTGGGACTGCTGGATCATATGGTAATTCTATTTTTAGTTTTCTGAGGAACCTCCATATTGTTTTCCACAGTGGTTGCACCAGAAGGGAAATGTAAACTTCTGAGAAAAGAGTGTATGTTGAAGAGGCTTCCTACATTAAATGGGATATTCTGTAGTTAAGAATAAGAACAGCTGTTGACCAGTAGAGTCCATATGGGTTTCGGTAAATCACAGAAGTAAAAAATAAAAGATATTTAATGCTTTTAGAAAAGCCTTTCGTCCCTACTTATGTATAATATAGAAAATGCATTTCAAAGAATGGTCTTTTATAGGAATGCCCATTTGAGTTTCATAGGAAACAATAGAGGTAATTAAGCAGCATTTCTAAAAAATGTACACAAATTACACAGGAAGATGCAAGCCAAATTATGGTAACAATATACCAGGGAATCTAATAGATTAAAAAAAATTGAGCAAATTGCAGGAATGCATGAATAGCAGTTATACAAGTATTGAGTTTCATAACAATCAGATTATCATTCCTAAAAAGAAACATGAGGTTTCTAAAATGTATTTTTTCCTAATTTCAATAAAGTTCAGTTGTTTAGATTTACATTGTATTAAACTATAGTTTCCAGCATTCAATTTGTTCCTTCATTCCATTTTGTTTCTTCCCTCTAACATAATTTATTTTGAAGTGTTTGGCTTTTGTAGTGCTGAGAATGAATAATAGAAAACACTGGAGTGGTGTCTTCTGGAAAAACACAATTAGTTTCTAATTTTCTAAGACCAGATCTAGTTGCTGGGTTGTTTTCATAAACATAAACAAAATTTTTAAAAATACATTCTGAAAATTCCAGTAGATTATAGTGAGTTTACAATGACTTTTCTAATTAATTAAATTAATAGTTAGGAGGCATAACGTCTCATAGCAGCCTGCCCCAAGATAGGTTCACAGTATGAATGGAAATAGACACTTTACAAATTGAGTTAATAGCACATCACAACACAAAACACCTTAAGATTCACCCTGCAAATAAGTGAAACCACAAGACAGAAAGGAGATTTGGTAAATCAAATAGCTGATTTTTGGTGGACACAGTGAAGACAGGAACTGGGGGAGACAAATATTTAAGATACCTAATGAAAGGAAAAATGAAAATCAAAGCTGAAGCAAATTAGAAAACATAAATGGCATATAAACAGGAATTCAATAAAGATTTTAAAAACTGAAACAGATTTGGAAATCTACAAATAAATGTTGTTCAGGGAAAATGTAAGTAAAATATAGAAGTTGAACAGCTAATTGAAATAGAAATCACTGAAATTTTAATAGGTATTCAAAAAAGTTATCTTTGAAAAGGCTCCAGACTAGAAATATTCATATGTAAAATTGTGAACTAAAGCACAAGAAACCCAAATCACCAACATATTAAAGAATAATGCTGTTATGAGTAGACTTATGACAGAAATTAAAGGATGGCTTACTATTAAGAAACCCATTTATACATGAGATCTAGAGGAAAAAGCATGATAGTATACACAGTCCCCCCAAAATGTCGCAAAGGCATTTGACAAAATCTACATTCGGTTAAAGATTTAGTAATAAAAATGGGAGGTGAATTCTCTAATACAATAAAAAAAGAAAAATTCCTGTCTGAAACAAAAAGTCCATGTATTGGTAAACAAATGAGTTACAGGAAGCATTTCTATGACAGTCAGGTACAAGATAAGGACGCCTGATAGAACCTAGTACTCAACATTCTTCTTTACATTCTTCCTGATTTTTATTTATAGTTTAATTGCAATTTCGATAAGAATGTAAATGAGTTTGTTTTGGAGTGAGGGGAGTGATACCTGAAAGAGTGATTTTAAAAGTTAATCTGGAAAAATAAGCAGGAAAATTTTGGAAATAATGATTAATGGGCTCTCATGCTACCAAATATTAAATCATCCTCATAACCATACCAAAAAGAAATTCCAGGTGTTTTAAAAATATAGGTGTCAAAATGAGACACAAGAATGAAAGGAAAATATGTCAATAGTTATGTTGAAATGGGAAAGGATTTTCTAAGTAGTAAAGAAGTAGAAAAATCAGAGGGAAAAGTTGATTGGTTGGACATAAAAATTAAACATTTCTAGATGTCCATGCACCCCAGTGTTCATTACAGCACTATTTACAATAGCCAGGTCATGGAAGCAACCTAAATGTCCATCAACAGACAAATGGATAAAGAAGATGTGGTACATATGTACAATGGAATATCACTCAGCCATAAAAAGGAACAAAATTGGGTCATTTGTAGAGATGTGGGTGGACTTAGAGACTGTCGTACGGAGTGAAGTAAGAAGGAGAGAAACAAATATCATGTATTAACGCATATATGTGGAATCTAGAAAAATGGTACAGATGAACTGGTTTGCAAGGCAGAAATAGAGACACAGATGTAGAGAACAAACGTATGGACACCAAGGGGGGAAAGCGGGGGCAGGGGTGATGGTGGGAGGAATTGGGAGATTGGGATTGACATATATACACTAATAGGTGTAAAATAGGTAACTAATAAGAACCTACTGTATAAAAATAAAATTCAAACAATAAAAAAAGAGAAAAAAGTTTTTTTAAAGACTTAAAGAAAATTTCTAGATGTCAAGCAAGGGTTATACGCATTTATGTTGAGTCATACTAGTTTAATATGAAAAAAACCCCACTACAATGGAAAGGTAGATAAAGGGCCAAACAGACAATTTGAGAAGATAGGATTATAAAGTGTAAGCATAAAAAAAGTTCAGTCTTGCTAATAAAAATGTGAATTAAGGCAATGAGATATTCATATTTTAAATTGACAGGTTTTTTTTAAAACAGAAAATGTCTGTTATTTTTTAATGTGCAGTGAATTGGCATTCTCAGTGATGGAAGTGCAAATTTCATAATCTTTATCGAAAGCAATTTATTATGTACAACTCAAAAATATTTTTACTATTTGAACTAGTAAATTAACTTCTAGGAATTTATCCTAAATAATCGAAGATGCAAACATAATTATGCATAAAAATTTTCATCCCAGCAATAAGAGCAGAAGATTGGAAACAATTTAAAATCTCTAAAGTAAAAAACAGTTAAATGATTTGACCATAGAATTTATATGTAGTGAGCATTGCAAATTGTGTTGGGGGAATATTTAAAGACATGGGAAAATGTTAAGTGGAAAAAGCAAGAAAAAAACTCTGTAGTATGTTTTCAATTTATGTTAAGAAAGAAGAGTGAGGAAGAAAATTTTTTTAATGAATTCAGAAGGAGAAAACATTATAGTTGCCATCAGAAATCCAGTATTTGCTGTTCTGATTTTCACTGCTTCTTTCTCATGTCTGCTTAGAAGCAGAAACTCAAGCGCTGAGAAAGAAAACAAGACTGATTTCAATCAGATTGAAGAAGTTAAAACATTGAGTTAATCGCTGAAATTTTGGCATGTGGTTATAAAATGTTAGTATCACTTTTGTCACTTTTTATGTCTTGTAAAAATTAAAGTATTATTTACCACTGCCAAGAAAAGAGATATTTTTAAACTTTGAAATAAAATGTTTATTTGGAAAAATTAGAGATTTCATTTTGATAGACAAAACTTTGGATATTATATTTTCAGATTGCCAGGTATCCTTAAAAGCTGTAGTTTTCTAGGCACTGATTCAACATTTGTACTATAAGCGGACTTACATTTAAACTTCAAGTCTGTCTTTTTGTTGGTTTATGTTACAAGTATAAAGAGTGATGAAATCTTGCTTTGAAATAGCCTAAGAGATTTTTCTTGTTCTTAAGATTAATGCAAACCTTTAAATGTACAGTGTTCATTTTGAATTTTTTCCATAAAATGATTTTTAAAAAATTATCTTCTTTCTGAAAATTTTCGAGAACAGCTTTGCTTAGGTGAAGAGAAAGGAACTAAGATGTGTTCATGAGTTGTCCCTGTACAAAATTTTAGACCATCTGCCTTGACTTTAATGTTCTTTTTCCTGGTTACTTCCTACTCAGATTTGTTGTTTTCATTTTAATTAGTCTGATCTTTGACACAGGATAGAGATGAAACAATTTATAGGTAATTCATCGTGAACAGTCAATGAGCCCATTCTGATACTTGTGCTAGAGTTTCAAGGGGCCCTGCTTATCTTTTATGGGCTTGGAAACTCTTGATTGAAGAAGCAATGGGGTGCCGTGTGCCAGTTAGCATTCATGTTGTGAAAACGATGTCCCTGAAATCTTTTCTTCCCTCAGAATGGATGATCACATCTTCCTAGTAGTATTACCTCCATTTACAAGGTCTGACTTGGTTAGTACAACTAATTGATGTATTTTATGTCTCTTTATGAAATCACTTAAAATAAAATCAAATTTCAGGATTTTATCCATGTTAACTCTTGGGTTTTCTTTAGTGTCAAGACATGGTTCTCAGCTGGGCACACTTTTACCCCTAGGGAACATCTGGTAATGTCTGGAGTCATTCTTTGATTGTCTTGACTGGAGGTGGGGATTCTACTGGTATCTAGTGGGTAGAGGCCAGGGCAACTGCTAACCATCCTGCAGTGCACAGGACAGCCACAGCATAATTCTCTGGGTCCAAAATGTCAGTAATGCTGAGATTCAGAAATCTTGGTGTAAAGTAAGTGAAATGATTCAAAGGGAAATGATACTTATTAAAATAGTATAACTTTGTTATCAGTTAGGCCACATGATATAAGTTCTGTTTATCTCAGACCTTAGAGACGTTCTCACTTTCTGTCCACTTTTTATGTAATTGAGGCAGGTGTGTTAGAATGTCATGGTTTATACTCTTGTCCAGGATTTCAAACTATTTGTCTTCGTTGTGTGAGGCTGACATACAGTTAGGTAGTTGGGTAGTATAGCTTCACAGGGGATTAAATAAAGATGTCGCAAATCATTTCACCTGTATTTAAAGAGAAGCCTAAGAAATCAGGATTTAGTCTCGTGAGTTTTAAGTATTTAATACTTAAAAGTGATAGCATGATTATCAATTTTTAAAAAATATACAACCTAGGTATTTATAGATGGGATGACTAGAAAAAAGTATTCGTAAATAGAAGTCATCACTATTCCCGTAAGTAGTTTTCTTTGAACTCGCAATTAATTTAGATTAAATGCTTGACTTTTGTGTTCCTTCTTAAAAACAAAATCTTCTTGAACTTTTAAGTTAAATTGTGTAGAAAAACAAGGTTTACTTTTTAAATTTTTTGAAAAACAGAGTGACTTTCTCAGAATAAACTGCAGCAGGGTGGTAGTTCTTTAAAAAAAAAAAATCTTTATTCTGTTAAGGAACTGAAAGATCCAAATATAGCTTTAGTCCACATGTGTAAAAAATTCTAGCTTTTAGCTTTCCCAGAACCAGCAGAGTTTTAACATAAAAGAAACATACTTAGTGAAATTTTGGAACAAGTTGATTCTTGTCATGGGCAGAGACAAAACAGACTCAAAAATTGCTAACAGTTGATGCTTTGGGGGTAAAATACTTCCAGACTTTGGGACCGCTGCCAGACTCGGGATGCCCATGTGCTGTGGGTCCTTCTTGGGGAACATGGCAACCCCTTGGAGTACATTCATCTTCTCAGCCATATTAGAGTTTAAGAAGGTTTCCATCCTCACTTTTTTAAAAGTTTATTTCACGGGTACTATACTATTAATAATATTTATTTTGTATCTTTTATTTTTCCAGCATCACATTTTCTAGTGAAGATTCATTTCTTTGTAATGACCCAACCATACTTACTTAAAACAATCTCTCTTCAAATTGCTGCAGAAAAATCACATGGTTGAATTTTTCCTTGATGTAGATGAGAACAGTTCGGTTTTAATTCTCACTCTGCTGCCAATGCATGCACATCCTTTTGTAGATAATAGAAATCCAGACAACAGTGTTTTGTCCTCTTAGATGAATTCACACCTCTGAAGTGTGGGTAGCTGATCTATCTCAAGTAATGGAAGATTTATCCCAATCAGGAATTAACAGACTGTGAGTAACTAGTGGGATTTTTCAGTACAGCTGGAGTCCAGGTATAGAAAGGTATTTTCATATGTTCTTCGATTCCTCATCTAAGCAGATATATCTCTGCCCTTAAAAAGGGGGGGAGAAGCTTACTCTTTGTTTTTTATTTAATGAACCCTTTTTTTCAAAGAGTGATCTGAAAAGTGGGAAGAAAGAAGAAAGCATTTAGATATCCCTCTTCAAGTAAAGTTTGTGTTTTGCCATTTTGATATCCATGGTGTAGGCAATTTCCCCTGACCTTAAATAATACCTTGTCCTTTTTAATGGGAAACTGAAGTAGAAACTAAAATCCTGTTAGTAATGATGGCAGTGGAAAATTAGGAGAAGAGATGCTTAAGAAAAGCAATTTTAGCTCTCAGTGAATTATGCAAGGTAAAGTGTAGGTGAGATTAAAATGACGTTACCACGAACTCTTTTGTTTCCTTATTCTTTTGATGTCTAAGTTGGAGTAACGCATAGAATGTAAAGATTGTATTGAATTAGTTTCATTTTGTTATAAATGAATTTTCCACTGATTATAACAATTGTTAAAATATATATTTTGTCACATATGTATTGTGCAGTGCTTAGAATAATAGATTAATTAGATAATAGCTCATCGTTTACTATGTCAGGCATTATGTTGTGCTTTACATTTGTCTTCTCCACTAATCTTCATAGCAGCCTTGAGCGTTAGGTAGTGCATTTTCCACTCAGCAGTGGGCAAGTTGAAGTAAAGAGAAATCAAGAATCATGCAGCTGGTGGCGGAGCTGGGGTTCATATCCAGAGTGTGATCCTAGATCCCGCCCTTTCCACAGCTACGGTATAAGCCACCTGTGGTCAGACTTTGGGAAAGGCTTCAGTGATAATGAGGGACAGGACAAATAACTAATAAGAAAAACAGGTTATGTCAAAAAAAATCTTTCTTAAGTGTTAGAGTGATGCAATTTTACGTGGGGTTTCTCTAAAATCTGTGTAATAATAGGTCGTGTGGTAAAATTATACTTGGAGTAGGATCTGAAAAATGAAATAATAGGTTAAGGAGTGATTATATGCTTGACAAAAAGATGACTCAGGGTTATTTTATAGATTAAAAAAAATTAAAGTATATGACATTGCAGAAAGTTTAGAAAATATAGGAAAATCTAAATGCACAATCCTTCCATTTTAGCCCTTTGTTTTCGTAATTGACTATTCCTATCAATATTTTCGTATACACATGTTTTTGTCTCTCTTTTAAGAGAAGACTACCCAGGTAAAATCAGTATATTTCTATTGGAAAAATGCAAAAAATTCAGGGAAATGCAAAGAATGAAAGATTTTTTCACATCTGCTTCCCCAACCTCACTCTACTTCTTAAAAGGAACCACCTAATAAGTTTTATTAATGCAATTTAAATGCATATATACACCTAGTTTTTACATAACATGGTTTTTATGTATAATTGTGTATCCTGCTTTTTTCACTTGTTAATCATACTCTTCCGTGTTATATAATCTGCGCATTTCATACTTAAATGACTGAATAATGGTCAATTGGCTCGATAGACTGTAATTTCTCTAATGTATTGCTGGACGTTTGGCTTGTTTCCAGCTTTTCATTCTTTTATCCTCTGATCATCTTGCTTCATGTAGATTTTAACATCATTGGATCAGTTCCTTTCTTTAGGATGGATTAAAAGAATGAAAAGAGGCAGATTAGTAGAAGAGACTCTTACGGATTTGGGGGTTTCAGAGATACAATCAAAGCTGTAGACACAAAGTTGTCCTAGTTGGCAATGCTCCTGGCATGTGCCCCAATATTTCTGAAGCTAGGAGAGGCTTAGGAGTGGATTAGACATGACAGCCAGGTATAAAATGGTCATAATTTGATTTTTTGCATGGAAAAATGTACATTCTGCACAATTCCTGTTGTGTAAATCGAAGCCTACATGCGTTCCTCTTACCACCTTTGCTACTTTCTGTTCTAGAGAGTAGTTTAAGGAGAAAAGCCAGTTGACCTGTGTATCAGTTTCATATTCAAGGCAAGTGACGACCAACTGGTCTTGAAAACGTTAAGCTTAGTAGGGAGAAACCTCTTTTTTTTTTTTTTTTTTTTTTTAAACGAATAGCCCATATTATGGTACTACATCACCTTAATCTTGAACGGAAGGACCCATCATTTCATTCAGTTTTTTGTTTCTTTTTTTAATAACCTTTGCCTAGATATCAAAAATCCCCTGAGTATATTTCTGGTATTTAGTGAAGTCAGGTAGCTTTTTGCTTTGTGGTGTTTTGACTCAGAATTGAGTCAAGGATATTACTTGCAGTAGTCACTTTGTAAACCTCATTGCTTTTGGTCATAGCTAACTTTTGGATTTGTTTTGTTGTTTTTGTATGCTATTACGAGTGTCTGCTGATCACAACTTCTACCAATATGTGTAATATATAGTATTACTTTACAAGTTTTACTAGATTTTATGAAAGGGTCATTTATTCATCATGCCTTATGGTAAAAACAAGGACAAGTGCAAAGTCAGCATGGTGTTTTAGAATGTATAATTGAGATAGGAAATTATTTAGTCCAGCTTGCTAATTTTATAGGTGAGAAATCTTTCAGGGCTCATAATAGCTTTTGAGAACCTGATGAAATCTGTGGCTCTTCTCTTCCAGTTAAAGCCTGACTCAAAATTTTGCGTATGATCAGCTTGTTTGCAGTTTAAGAAACTCTTCTTTGGCCTGTTTTACTCTCTTCCCTTTAGTAGGGGGAAGTGTTTTATTTTCAGCCTTAAAGTCATTGATTTTTCTAGAGAGCAAACGTTAAGCTTGACTGTGGTCATCCATGTTCTTAGGGTGCTGCCTCATAGAAGAGGAATTAATTGAATCTAAACTAAAAATTGCTTCATGGAGAAAAATAGTGCTAGAGTCTGTATTTGTGTTTTCAGTAACCCTGTGCAAATTTCTAGATTTAAAAATTAACCTCTTGCATTTTTCTTAAGTAAGGAAGAGCACCACATTTCAAAGCTAGTAAGACTAGCTTTCATGAATATTCTGTGTATGTGTATTTTTAGAACATTTTAATTGTACTCCAGTGAGCTGCCAGACTCCCAGCAAAGTGTTGGAAAGCTTGTAGTCATTAGAGGTTCGCCTCCACAGAAGTTTAATTCTCTGGGCCTGAGGAGTGTTAGAAATGAAGCAACACTTACCCAGAAGGAGCAGTCTGGTTTTCCTTATGCATTTCAGGCTCGTTTAAGACTTGAAACAGTAAAATTTTATTTTAAATTTTCCTTTTTTGTTTTATAATGGTTTATGGTAAACTTCTCTAAATGTGAGCGTAAAGACATTTGATTATATTTTTAAATATTGCTCTTTGTTTGCCCACATGATAAGTCATTAAATACCATTTTAAGTATGAGTTGTGGAAGATATTTAAATATCTGTGTATTGGTACTTATTAAAACTGACATTCGTTAACATGGTTGTGTTTCTGAAGGATTAAGTCTGTTAAACATTTAGTCTTTGGTATCATTTATGCTTTGTGTTTTTAGTGGTAAAATATTATGGCTACACATGCCATTGTGAAAATGCAAATTAAAAAGACAGTCTTTCTTTTTATGAAATGCAAAAGTTGTGTAAATGGAAACTTGTAAAAGCCCAGTTAGGTAACTTAATGCACATTTTAAATGTCTTTTCACTTAATACAGTAGTCCAGGCTTTCACGTGTAGATAAAAGGTTTAACTTTTCTAGAAGTTTTAAAAGTGATTTTTGCTTCCAGAGTATTCTTGCCTAGGCAGCACTAGTCAATCAATGTCTTAATCACTTCTTGAATTTCTAGGAGTTACGAGAGTTGAGGTCAGTGTGATTTGTGCCCTAAGGAGTTGATTATATGCATTGGAGTCAGAAAATACAAACTGAAGTTTGATTTAAATATATTTATTTCCTATGACTCACAATTGCATTTTAATATTGAATGAGGCAAGACTCATACTTTTGCAATGAGGGATATCATTAAAGATTTTTAGTAATGGGAAAGAAAAGACACCAACATTTAATGCCAGCTCTTGTGGCAGACTGTTTCCATGTGTTGTCGTTTAAGTCTTGGGAGCGCCCTGAGATGGTATATTGAGATATCTCTATGCAAGGAATGTTACAGACTGTGTTTACAGAACTTTGGCCCTTTGGTTTCAGTTAGACATGTTGACGTGACAGTGCACTTACCCTACAAGGTTGCCTTTGCTCCAGACATCTTTTATTTACTTTCAGAGCTAGTTTTCAAGATCCAAAGGAATATTTATCTCACCACTTTCTAATTATTCCTGATTGTTTTCCAAAATCTATTATGTAGCATGATTATTTCCTTTAGTCTTTAGACTTGGCTCAGAATGTCTTGCTAGACTTTCCCCAAAACTTATATTCACCCTCAAATGGTGAACAGTTTATTAATTTTGTTCTATGGATCATAATTCCTTACTATCATTTATTTTGTGGGTCAAGTTGTCCTAGGTTTTTCCAAGTTGGATCCTATGCCTTTTTGAGATATTTAAGAATACATGGAGAGTAAGGACCATAGAGAACCTTGTCAGGTTCATAATTAGACCTTGAGGTGAAGAAAAGTATAACAGCAATTCTGTATCCCAGAGGCAGCTCTAGACCCACTGTTCTCAGGTGTCTTCTCTCCATGTGTATCTAAGACATGTAATTTCTATTCATTGCACATGACTCCTAGTTTCTCTGCAACTCTGTCTTTGTCTCTCTTAGTATGTTTGCCATCAAACCCCTAGAAACTGGGGGCCTGGAGTAAGTCTGATTGAGTTGATTGGTTATTGTCCAATGTAAGAACATCATCGTAGACCATTATCCTCCCTGTTTTTGACCTAGAGATGGCTGCTTTTAAGGAAATGCTCACGATTTGTTGTGAACAGAACTGCTGTGGTTTGAGTCGTATGACCCTGCAGCCTATGTGCAATGAACTTGGCTCTTTAGGGACTTGTGAGTATGCAGGGCATCTAGGGGATTCAGTGACTTTCTGATTCAGTGGCTCTTGGCTGGGAGTAATTTTGCCCCAGAGGGGACATTTGGAAATTTCTGCAGACAGTTTTGGATGTTTTAACTGGAGAGGGGTGGGGGAGAGTGTGCTCCTGGCATGTAATTGGGTACAGGCCAGGGATGCTGCTGTATGTCTCACAGTACACGGGGCAGGCCTTCACAACAAAGAATTATCTGCCCCAGAACGTCAGTAGTGCTGAGGTTGAGAAACCATGGCCTAATTTAATGGATGTAAAGAGGAAAGAGATGGTGTGGTGAGGCAAATGCAGGTGGTTTTGGAATGGCCAGTGTAAGGGATGTAAGTAGATATGTATGGTTGAGTGTAGGTTTTAAAATTTAAAAGTTAGGCAAGGGACTTCCCTGGTGGCACAGTGATTAAGGATCCGCCTGCCAGTGCAGGGGACATGGGTTCGATCCCTGGTCTGGGAAGATACCACATGCCACGGAGCAACTAAGCCTGTGTGCCACAGCTACTGAGCCCATGCGCTGCAAGTACTGAAGCCCGCGCACCGCAACAAATAGTAGCCCCCACTTGCCGCAACTAGAGAAAGCCCACGCACGGCAACGAAGACCCAACGCAGCCAAAAATAAATAAATTAATTAATTTAAAAAGTTAGGCAAGGGAAGGTTATGCACAGGATACACTGCATTTCCAGGGATGTGACCCTCATCCATTAGGCTGTGGGTTGCCATTGAAGAATGGTAAGAGGATCAGGCTTGCATTTTAGAATGTTTACTCTGGAGAGTGTAAAATGAGTTCACAAAGATGATCAGTCCTAAAGGATTGAATGTCCCAGAAGCTGTCTCAGATAATATTATTTCAAAGTTGTGATGTGTTTTACAGTTTCCTAAATGCTTATGGGAGTTGGGTCTTAAACTCTATTTGCATTAATTTTCCTTGTGCTTTTTCAAAAAATATAAATTTATTTATTTATTTATTTTTGGCTGCATTGGGTCTTCGTGGCTGCACACGGGCTTTCTCTAGTTATGGTGAGCGGAGGCTACTCTTCGTTGTGGTGCATGGGCTTCTCATTGCAGTGGCTTCTCTTGTGGAGCACAGGCTCTAGGCGCATGGGCTTCATTAGTTGTGGCACGTGGGCTCAGTAGTTGTGGCTCGCGGGCTCTGGAGCGCAGGCTCAGTAGCTGTGGCACACGGGCTTAGTTGCTCTGCAGCATGTGGGATCTTCCCGGACCAGGTCTCGTACCCGCGTTCCCTGCATTGGCAAATGGATTCTCAACCACTGTGCCACCAGGGAAGCCCTTCCTTGTGCTTTTTATATTGTCACTTTGAGATGTTTGTGGCAGGATGGATATTGGGATTGTTAGTTGGAAGTAATGCTGGAGTGTAGGTAAACACTGCCTTTCCTTATGTGCTGCTGGCCTTGTGGATGCTTTCTCTCCTCCTTTCACATCATACACCTAACAAGATCAGGTGATCTGTGACTGTGAGGCAAATTTATATTTGGGAGAACCTGTTACTGTAGTATGGAAAGTACTGCAATATTCTGTCCCCAATAACACATTTATGAATGACTTCAAAGATAGTCACTATGACAACTAGGAAACTTGAATACAAAAGTGCTTCTTGGTAGCAAAAGAAAAGGTATTTTTCTTTAAAATTATTAGCATGGCATAAAAGTACATGGTTCATTCTTCATGAGCAAGGTCATGATATATCTATTGGAATACTTCAAAACTTTTGATAGCTTTAAAAAGTGTAAACACTCTTATGCTTTGGCTAATAAGATGTGTCCTCGGAAGTATATTGATAAAAGTCAGTTACTGAAGAACTATCACTGATTTATTTTAAAAATCAGCCGTGTTTCTTCCCAAAATCAAAATTTTCTTCTTTATTCATGGAAGTAGAAATTGCTTTGAAGAAGAGCCTAATCTCCATTAAATTATCTGGCTTTTTCATGCAGTTGTACTTGCAGTTTTCATGCTGATCTATTTAGGCTAATTTGATGACATGCAGTTTTGTACCGTTTATACTGTGCGGTGATTCCTGGTTAATGGCCTACTCAAAGGATGTTTAGAACAATTTAGGCAACAATGTGGAGAAATGAGAGAGCAGGATTAAGTCAACGGACTTTTTGCCTGGAAAGTTTTCTTTTACAAATATATAGACAGCTATATAGATATCTATAAATTTTATATACATTTAAAAATCTGTGTAAAATTTCCTCGTTTAGCAAACATCCAGTCCACTGGTCAACTTAATGAATCTGCAATACCGAGGCTCGGAAGGACTGAATATGTATTCAGGGCGAGCTCCCGACTGCTCAGCTCATTCAGATGAGGTGAGGTCTGTGTTCTTGAGGTGCTTCTACACTATTTGGTGAGGAAATATAAAACACATGACATAATTAGGGACTCTGGTGGTCCAGTGGTTAGGACTCCACGCTTCCACTGCAGGGGGCATGGGTCATGGGTTCGATCCCGGGTCGGGGAACTAGGATCCCACGTGTTTGTGGTGGGGCCAAAAAACAAAAAGAAAAAAAGGCTTAATAGGTATTGCTGTGCAGCTAAAGAACAGAAATGTGAACTGGAGGAGCTGGGAAGAGCTCCTGGAGAAATAGAACGTGAATTGGATTACAGTTGGGGAGGGTGATTTAGAAAGACTGTTCCCACCTACCACACCCCCCGATACACACACACACACACAGCAGCAGCAGCAGTAAGGGAAAAGCGAGTGTGAAAAACAGTGGCAGTACTGACGGGAATGGGAATAATGTCCGGTCATAGTAGGAACTGAGTTTGGAGAAATTGGAGGGAGGAGTGGACTTTTGTTCAAAGAAAGAGCAGTGCAGAGAGGGACTGTCACCTTTTTTTTTTTTTTTTTGCGGTACCTGAGCCTCTCACTGTTGTGGCCCCTCCCATCGCGGAGCACAGGCTCCGGACGCGCAGGCTCAGCGGCCACGGCTCACGGGCCCAGCCGCTCCGCGGCATGTGGGATCCTCCCAGACCGGGGCACGAACCCGTGTCCCCTGCATCGGCAGGCGGACTCTCAACCACTGCGCCACCAGGGAAGCCCGACTGTCAGCTTTTAATGAAACAATGATGTAATAAAACTCTGCTCTAGGTCAGTCTGCCACTGGACTGATTTTGGAATAGAAGGAGGGGGACTACACAGACATCAGGAGACCCTCTCAGCAATCGGGCTTTGGTCCCAAGTAGCATGGCAGAAGTGGGACGGCAGCAAACGATGTGAAGCAGAGAATCCAGACTGAGTAGATTTGAAAAGAGCTGGCCCAGTGTCCTTTATACAATTGCCAAGCCACAGAGCTGGCTACAGGCTCCACCACAGAAACCCTTCAAAGTCCTGGTTTCCTAAGGGGCCACTAAAGGTTGAACAAGCAGAAATACCATGGACCCAAAGTATGGCTTCTGCAGTAAGTTGATCATTTAATTTGGGGGGCATGGCAGCTTGTTATTATGTTTGAGGTAGAAAAAAGCCAAGTACATTTTCATCCAGGAGTAAATTAAACTATTTTATTTTTAAAAAATACCCACTTCATTTTATGTTAGCCTAATGAGGTAGAAATAATGTTTTTGTTGAATTCCATACCACAGATTGCTTCTATGGGAGTTTTTTTTTTTGAAGTAGATGTTCTTTGTGTGAAGAAAACAAACTATTGGTTTTACCCAAGTAAAATTTAAACCTAGTTTATGTAGCAGATATCCTTATTTTGCTCTTAGCCTAAACACATGAAAAAGAGCTACTTTGTGACTGGAGCAAACTGCATAATATGTGTAAGAACCCATGAGATTGTCCTGTGAGAAAACAACTGAGGTCCCCTTTTAATGTTTATCTGAGTCTCCTATCTGAGCCTACGACCATCTTAGGTTACCAGAGGGGCTGGGTCCTGTAGTCACTATTCCTTGTTAAAAACCTTTTTACTAGAAGTAGAAATGTTATAACAATCCTAGGGAGACATCACCAGGCACTGGTCACCAGCTTGTTGCATCTTTTTTTTCCCAAATATAATTTTTTTGGAATTTATTTTTTAACCCTTTTAAAAAAACATTGAAGTATAGTTCATTTACCATGTAGTGTTAGTTTCAGGTACACAGCAAAGTTATTCATATATATATATATATATATATATATATATTCTTTTTCAGATTCTTTTCCATTATAGGTTATTACAAAATATTGACTATAGTTCCCTGCACTATATATACACAGTAGTACCTTGTTGTTTATTTTATATGTGGTATTGTGTGTCTGTTAATCCCAAATTCCTAATTTATCTCCCTGTACCCCCACTTTCCCCTTTGGTAACCATAAATTTCTTTTTTATGTCTGTGAATCTATTTCTTTTTTGTAAATAAGTTCACTTGTATTATGTTTTTAAATTCCACGTATAAGTAATATCTTATGATATTTGTTTTTTCTCTGTCTGACTTACTTAATATGATCTCTAGATCCATCCATGTTGCTGCAAATTTCATTCTTTTTTATGGCTGAGTAGTATTCCATTGCATATATATATATACCACATCTTCTTTTTCCATTCATCTGTCAGTGGATATTTAGGTTGTTTCTGTGTCTTGGCTATTGTAAATAGTCTACTATTGATTCCTTCTAGTGTGTATTTTTCATTTCACTTATTGTATTCTTCAATTCTCTTTGGCTGTTCTTTGTATTTTCTAATTCTTTGTTAAAAACTTATAATTTCTTGCTCTGTGCTTTCATTCTCCTCCCAAGTTCTTTGATCATTTTTATGATCATTACTCTGAACTTTTTCTCAGATAGAGTGCCTATCTCCATGTCACTTAGTTCTTCTTCTGGGGTTTTATTTTGTTCCTTCATCTCAAACATATTCCTCTGTTGCCTCATTGTGTCTAAATTGTTATTTGTGTTTTTATGTATGTGGTAGGTTAGTTATGCTTCTCGACCTTGGAGAAGTGGCCCTCTGTATAAGATGTTTTATGCCTCCCAGCAGTGCACTCCCCTCTTGTCACCCAAAGGCCAGGGGCCACCTGGTCCCAGGGTAGTGTCTGGCCTGTGTTTGTGGACTTGATCTGCAGGCTGTGGAACTGTAGTTTTCTTTTCTTTTTTTTTCTTTTTTTTTTTTTTTTTTGCGGTACGCGGGCCTCTCCCATTGTGGAGCACAGGCTCCGGACGCTCAGGCTCACCGGCCATGGCTCACAGGCCCAGCTGCTCCGCGGCATGTGGGATCTTCCCAGACCGGGGCACGAACCCGTGTCCCCTGCATCGAGAGGCAGACTCTCAACCACTGCGCCACCAGTGAAGCCCCATGAACTGTAGTTTTCTTGCTTCCAGTGTCTGCCCCCTGGTGGGTGAGGCTGGTCTAGAGACTTGGGCAGGCTTCCTGCTTGGAGGGACTGGTGCCTGCCCACTGGTGTGTGGAGCTGGGTCTTGGCCCCTTGGTGGGTAGGGCCATGTCTAGGGGTGTGTTTAGAGGCATGTGTGGGCTCAGGAAATCTTTAGGTGGCCTGTCTGCTGCTGGGTGGGGCTGTGTCCCCACTCAGTTTGTTGTTTGGCCTGAGGTGTCCCTGCACAGGAGCCTACAGGCTGTTGGGTGGGACCAGGTCTTGGTGCCAAGATGGCAGCCTCCAGGAGAGCTCATGCAGATGAATGCTTCCTGATATCTCTGCCACCAGTGTCCCTGTCCCCAGGGTGAGCCACAGCCAACTCTCCCCGTCCTCTGCCTCCCCAGGAAACCCTCCAATTCTAGCAGGTAGGTCTGGCCCAAGCTCCTATCAAATTACTGCTTTTGCCCTTGGTCCCAGTGTGTGTGTGATTTTTTTTTTTTTTTTTTTTTTTTTTTTTTTTTTTTTTTTTTGCGGCACGCGGGCCCCTCACTGCCGTGGCCTCTCCCGCCGCGGCGCACAGGCTCCGGACGCGCAGGCCCAACAGCCATGGCCCACGGGCCCAGCCGCTCCGCGGTGTGTGTGATTTTGTGTGCACCCTTTAAGAGTGAAGTCTCTATTTCCCCCAGTCCTTTGGAGCTCCTGTAATCAAGCCCTGCTGGCCTTCAAAGCCAAATGCTTTGGGGACTTCTTCTCCCAGTGCCCGACCACTGGGCTGGGGGGCCTGATGTGGTGCTCAGAACTCATTCCTGTGGGAGAACCTCTATAATATAATTATTCTCCAGTTTGTGGGTTGCCCGCCCAGGGGTTATGGGATCTGATTATACTGCAAGCCCACCCCTCCTACCCATCTTGTTTTGGTTCCTTCTTTATGTTAGTTGTAGAAGATCTTTTCTGGTAGGCTCCAGTCTTTTTCATCAATGATTGTTCTTCGGTTAGCTGTGATTTTGGTGTGCTCATGAGAGGAGGTGAGCTTAGGGTCCTTCTACTCTGCCATCTTGTCCCTCTCTCCCCATCCTTGTTGCTTCTTTTTTTTTTTTTTTTTTTTTTTTTTGCGGTACGCGGGCCTCTCACCGCTGTGGCCTCTCCCGTTGCGGAGCACAGGCTCCAGACGCGCAGGCTCCGCGGCCATGGCTCACGGGCCCAGCCTCTCTGCGACATGTGGGATCTTCCCGGACTGGGGCATGAACCTGTGTCCCTTGCATCGGCAGGTGGACTCGCAACCACTGCATCACCAGGGAAGCCCCCTTGTTGCTTCTTGACAGGACCTTTCGTTCCTTCTCTGCATGACATGTGCTGCCCCTCCCTCCTGTACAGAGGTGAGCTTCTCTTCTGTGGGACTAACCTACTTAGTAGGTCAGTGTAGGAATCCTGTGGGCAAAACCAGCTACGTAATCTGTGGTGCCTATAGTGCAAGACAAAAATTTGCAGGACTCCTTGTTCAAACATTATTAAGAATTTTAGGCCAGTAACATCAGAATATTAAACCCAGAAGGGGCCCTGTGTGTCTGTGCAGATCACATGCCCACAGAGCCAGCCCTGAGTGTGGGGGTAAACTGTGGCATCCTTGCCCTCTCTCAGGGTCTTGCGAGGCTTAGAAGGACTGCCTTGCCTTCCACCAAACGGGAGAGGGAGAACTCAAGACTGGCTGCTGCTTCACCCCCTCACACGGCCCGCCCATGCTCCAGTGTCAGGGAGAGCAGGAGCTCTCTCCATCCCCTCCACACTGAGGTCGATTTTGTTAACAGGGGCATTGTTCTGAGAGTATGGGTTGACTTCTACAGACGTTCAGGTGCTGTAGATGGTAGGTTACAAAATGCACGAGAGTCTCACTGTTTGTGGTAGTTGGGTTCTGTACAGTTGCAGCAGACACTGAATTAGCAAATAACTGGTCTGTTGCTCCTGGGGAACAAAGCTAGGTTCCTGCGAGCCCGCGGTCACAACTTGGTATCAACCAGTCAGTACATAATCTTGTTTTAAGTGTTTTTCTGTTGAGAGACACGTTATTTAATATATATGATTCATTCATTTACGTTAAACTCAGGACCCACAATGCTGTAACTCATGCCCACACGAACTGTATCTAACACATGTATTTTCTCTGTGAGGCACATCACAACCTTCTTGAGCCTGGGAACACTAGGTAGCACTCCAGCTGTACCTTTGGGGACCATTTTAAGAGAGAACAGAAAGCCCCCCAGTACAAAAACAGTGGCACTAAATAGACCATGAGAAGTACGTGAGCAGGAACCAGACAGCAGAGTGTCACTTTGTTCGACCTCAGCTGGGAATTGTTGGGTGACTCATATTTTTTGGCACCGTGCTCGTGTCAGCGAATGACCGCAAAAGTGCCACGAGTATTGATTTGGGGACTAAAAATATATTTTAGAAAGTAGGCAAATTTGCAGATGTACAATCTGCAGATGATGAGGATCAAATGCGCTTTGAATTTCAGCTGTTTTGTCATAGTGAGCTGGTCTGTAATACACAACCATATATCAACATGGCAAAAGGAGGTTACTGTTTATTTTTTATTTTTATTTTATTTTATTTTTTGCCGTACGCGGGCCTCTCACTGCTGTGGCCTCTCCCGTTGCGGAGCGCAGGCTCCGGACGCACAGGCTCAGCGGCCGTGGCTCACGGGCCCAGCCGCTCCACAGCATGTGGGATCCTCCCGGACTGGGGCACGAACCTGCGTCCCCTGCATCGGCAGGCGGACTCTCAACCACTGCGCCACCAGGGAAGCCCTGTTTATTTTTTTTGAAGGCTGATATAATAGGATGTAAACCAAGGAGGCAGTGTTTTCTAAAATTTGGGAGAACTGATTCAGAGTACAGAAAAAGTTGTTCTATGTCAGGCATTTTCAAATTAAACCTGAAATGCATATACTTCTCTCTGATAAGAGAATATGAAGGTGTTGTGGGTTTGATAACAACTGTGCTAATAACAGTCATTGAGCGTCAGCTAATTACAATGTGTAGAAATAAAATGTCCAACTAATAGTGGGTTAATTAGTTTCAGTTCATGAGTCATCTTGTGTAAACAAAGGTTGTAACAAAATGAAGAGATGAAAAGAGTTCAGATAGGAAAAGAGTTTAAGGGTTTTACCCCCTTAAAGAAACTGGCCGGCTCCAAAATACTGTCCAGTGTCTAATTATTTCACGATTAAAGGAATTCCTTTGGAAAACAGACTTAAGTGAGTGTTTGTGATACAATGTTAAAATTCAGGAAATGAGATTACACATTTTGAAAGCATTCTCTTCTGAATGACACTTCCTTTGTGTGCAAAATATTTTGAGACATTCCTATGGTAGGGACTATTGTGTGAAACAGATTAGATGAGGCAGTGCTTCATGTGTTGACAAGATAACTGAAAATGTCTTAAATTGCAGTCACTCATAAGATGCAGTTTATGTCTATTTGTGTTTATGTGTACGTAGCAAGGGCTCATGGCATGTGTCAATGTTTTTTGTTTTTTGATCTCCGTAAGTCATCTTATCACCTCTACGACAATTCTGTACAGTGGTGGCATAGTACCTAAGTGCCTGCGTAGCATCAGTAATTGCTTTCTTGTTGCAAATGTTTTGAAATATCAAAACATTTCCATTTTTCTGTCTTTTCAAAATCCATCTTGTTTTTTTGAAGCGTGGTGTGCTGTGGGATTACAGTTTGGGTTTGTAGCTGTTCTTCACGGTAGTTCTCTAAATCATGTGTTCTTTCTCCTTGCAGCCTTCCATTTCACTCAAGAGACTAGGCTAGCAACTGCCCCAGTGTCCCTTGTAATACCATTTTGCTCTTTAAATGAGTTCATCTTCTAAACAACTGTTTACTGACTTGCCTGAGCCAGATGATAATGTTAGACTGTTGACTATGAGGAAATCCCAATTCTTTTCATTTTATAATGAAATGGTTACTTAGAATGCTTTTAAACAATTTATGAACTAAATTTTAGAAGACTTGTTTCCTAAATTATTATTTTTCTCTATTCTCCGGAGCAGTGGTTCCAGAAAAATCAAAATCCATTGCACCCCACCCCCAACCTTTCACAAACATACACACATACTATATCTGTATATCTATATCTGTACCTATCTATCTATCTAGCCATGTATCAGAGTTTCCTGTTATATTTGAGAAAAGCTTCATTCTTGGAGACTCAAAGTGCTTATTAGCATGTTTAAAGCTTTGAAAAATCCTGCAGTGAAGAAACCTGTTAGAACACTTCCCAGATTATTCTGTCATGGGACCCTTTCATTGCAGAATACCCTATTCGTATCCCCTTAGACTGGTGTTCTGTAAAATGCTGCCCTGAAGACAAACAAGCATTTAAATGTTATTACCGACTCAGATACAGTGAATATTTACTACGCACTGAACTAAGGAAAAGGCATACAATTGGTGACTAGGAGTCTTCACTGCCCCTAAGGGGCAGTGAACACACTGTGATAAGTGCGTGATAGAATAGGTACAGGGTGCTGCTATGAAAGAATGTATAGGCTGGGGAACCTAACCCATACTCAGCAGGAAAAACCATCTAAAGTAGGTGTTCTTTCATTCATTTTGCAAAAATGAGTGTCTTCTATAATGGGGAAATACAGCTGTGAACAAGACAGAGCCTCTGCCCGTGTGAAGGTTAAATTCCATTGGGGAAGGCAGAAAATAAGCAAGTAAATCATTTAGCATTTTTGATAGCAAAATGTTCTATGAAGAAAATGAGGAAAGTTTGAAACAGCTGCTGTATAAATGGAGGAGAGCTCGAAGGGAGGAAGCAGCTAAGAGGGTTCTGGTGAAGTGGAAACCGTGGATTTAATAATGGCATCGTGAATGTACAGAGCCTTGTGGATTTTCTCCAACTGCATCCATTGCCCAGGTGAGATACAAAGAATGTGAAGAGTTGGGTTGACAGGAATCTGGGTTTCCTCAGTCATGGGCACGGAGAGGAAGATCAGGTCTTGGAGTTCTGACTGCATCAGGTAGTCAGAGATCATGGAGGCTGAGCTGGATGGGGAAGGAAACCCGAAGAGGGAAGAAAGAGGGTGGAGAAGGGGCCAAGACTCCAGAGACTGGTGTCTAGGTGTAGTAGGGGTGAGAGAGCAGGAAGATCAGGAAGTTTGTGGTCAGGCAGAGGTGTTTTATTTTAAGGATTCAGAAGTGGGGGGTCCCTCTGGATGATGAACTCCAGAATGAGGCAGTGGGCTACGACGGCTGAGGACCTGTGGTGGTGCTGGCGCACTGGAGCTGAGGAGGTTGTCCTGACCATCAGCGTGGGCTGTGATATCACTCAAGGAAATGGAAGGGATAATTGAAGGGATACTTGGGATGGAGAGGCTATGAACCAAGTGCTAAAGCCTTAAGGAAAAAAGGGGCAATGTCAGCACTGGAAAACACAAAGTGCTATAATTAGATGGTGTGAGACTCCGAGGAGTAGGGAATTTCTTCTAAATAAGCGTGGAGAAGTGATTAGAAAAGTCACTGTGAGCATGTAGCGGGTTCTTCTTATCCTAGGATGTGGTAGAAGGAGCCTCCAGGCGCCTGGAATGTGGTTTCACCGATCAACCTGGCTTCTGAAGAGGCTGTGACTTTTCCAGTGTAGGTGGTAACTGGCAGACAGTAAAGTTCAAACCATGTCTTCAGGCTCTTTGTCCAGAGCACTTCACCCTTAATGCAGAGATGTACCGGCTACAAGATGAAAAATAATCATAAGTTCATAAGCAGCCAAACAAATACTTCTTTGCTGAATGCTGTCGGTACTATATTTACTGTGTGAAGTTGTGTACATAGTGGACCAAGCTTCTGTATTTTCATGAGGTGGTTTTTGAGTTGTGGACATCCAGTACTTGAAAAATTACCTTATTCACGAAATGATGGCTCCCAGATCTTCATCTGTGACTGAGTTTCTCTCCCACCCCTGGTCCCTTACCCCTGCCATGTTCCTCCTTTCCCTTCCATCCTGCCTGGGCCCTGACAGTGGCTAAAATTTTTGTTGGAAACCCAATCAAGCCTGCCATCTCATCCCTAGAGACCTTTGAGAGGTCATTGCTTCAAATGCATTTTCCGGGCTTCCCTGGTGGCGCAGTGGTTGAGAGTCCGCCTGCCGATGCAGGGGACACGGGTTTGTGCCCCGGTCTGGGAAGATCCCACATGCCGCGGAGTGGCTGGGCCCATGGGCCGTGGCCGCTGGGCCTGCGCGTCCGGAGCCTGTGCTCCGCAACGGGAGAGGCCACAACAGTGAGAGGCCCGCGTACCACAAAAAAACAAAAAAAAAAAAAACAAAAAAAAAACACCAAATGCATTTTCCTTGGAGCCTCAGTGAGAGCTACTGGTGCTAAAATGGTTTGTTTTAGAGATTAAGAAGGAGAGTTTTGGGGAATTCCCTGGCAGTCCAGTGGTTAGGACTCGGAGTTTTCACTGCCAAGGGTGCGGGTTCAATCCCTGGTCAGGGAACTAAGATCCTGCAAGCGGAGCAGCGTGGCCAAAAAAATAAAAATAAAAAATAGATTGGGAGTTTTGCACTTGCACAGACCTGAAATTGATTCCTGGGTCCACCATTTATTAATGGTATAAGCTTCATCGAAGTACTTATTAACCTTATTGCTCTCTTTTTTAATGTGAATGAAATAAGATTTATGCTAAAGCACCTAGCACAGGGCCTAACCCGTGGTACTTGACTGATGAATTGTAGTGGCTCTCAGCATCTCCAGAGGGTCCTGGGAACCATCCTTGCAAAACCTGGAGTTGATGGCAGGGGGTGGGGGGTAGCAAGGAGGAGGCTTTGGAATCTATTGTCCCAACAGGGACATCCTTACTCTTGACGTGCTTCACTGTGAACGTGACATAAGTCCCAGTCTCCCATGGACTTTGAAGCCCTGCGTAAAAGTGAAAGGCCAAATCTGGACTGTGAATAGGCTACCTTTCATCTTTTGGGACTGTCAATTAGGGTCCTTAATCATGACTACACATCAGAATCACCTGTAGAACTTAAAAAAAAAAAAGGTACATAGATCCCATGCCCCAGGAGATTCTCATTTATAGACCTGGAGTAGGGCCTGCACAAATGATTTTTAAATGTGTATAAACAGGTATATGAACTGATAGAGTTAGAAGGTAGGACTAATAGTAAAAACTTCCCAAAGTCATCAGGATTAAGGAAAATTGCCTAGTCCGTAACTGCAGTTCAAGAAGTTGTATCAGTTATCTCTTGTTGCATAATAAGTCACCCTAAATACAGTGGCATTCAGAAATAGACAAAATAAGCATTTATTTCTCACCCTTTCAATGTTGGCTGCAGCAGCTCTGCTGATGCCAGCTGAGCTGCAGGACAGAGTGGGGTGGGGCTGGCTGGTGCAGCTTTCCTCCACAAGTGTCTCATGCTCCTGCACCAGTGGGTTAGCCCAGGCCTTCCCAGGGTCTGTCTGAAGCACAAGGGAGCAAGTGGAAATACGTGTGGCCTCTTGAAGCCTAGACTCAAAACATTACTTCTTCCTCATTCTGTTGGCCAAAGTGGATCACATGCGACAAGCCCTCATGTCAAGAGGTGGCAAAGGACACGGGTACAGGGAGGGGTGAGGAATGAGGTTCAGTAGTGCAGTCTGTCACAGAAGACTGAAACACAGGTCTTTACTAGTGAAAGTTAAATGACTGCAGATGAAAAAAAAAAAGTTGATGAAGCATCTACTCTATCTCAGGCTCAATGGTAAAATGCCAAGAAAAAGTGACCAGGAACTGCCCGTAATAAAGGATTAGTAACATGTATTATTTACTCGCAGAGTTAAACAGGCTTGTGCCGGGGGGCTGTGTTCAGGATTTTGGGAATTTATCTCCCTTTGTAACTTCTTCCTCCCCCTAGGAAAATTCATACAGGATTTACATGAGTTTTGGAAAATTATTCATAAAATGTGACCACCTGTATTTTCCATATTTCCATTCTATAGCAAAATGTTTTGTAAAATGTAATTGAACTCCCAAACCACATCCTTTTCAGCTACCATCTAATTACAAGGTTGCATATCAAGGGGAACTTGTGGGAAGCATTACACAGTGGATTTTAAGACAGGGGAAATCGGTACTCTATCTGATGCTTTCATTATGGCTAGGTGCATGAAATTTTTTCTCTGTCTGTTCTTCATTTGTAATGATATCTACCCTTCACAAGTTACTCATTGAGATTAGATGTAACAAAGTATGTGAAAGTAGCTTCAAAGTTGAATATCATAAATCAGTAATAAATGGGAGTCGTTTCTCCAAGAACAGAGAGAGTAAGCTCTTGGGTTCCACAACCAAATTGCCTGGGTGTGATTTCTGGCTTTGTCACACTGGTTGTGAAATGTTGGGCAAGGGGGGTTAACTCCCTTGCCTCAGTTCCTCCTTGTTTAAAAGAGAGTAAGAGTCCTATCTACCCTCTGAGGTGGTGTGAGGACTCAGTGAGGTGTAATCTTGTAAACCTTGTGGTGGGCACAGCGCCTGGCCTGCTGTAACTATCAATAAAGGTTGCATTTTATTTTATTTTTTTGCCACAATAAATGAAATACAGACAAAGTTGCTATTTGGCGAATTAGGCTCAACAATAGCTAGAACAAGTCTAAGATGTGTGGTAAGTTTTGTGAATTTAGGAATCTGAATGGAAAAGTTTGAAGGGTTGTATCTGCTTTGGGATGTTTCAGATCTCAGTTATTTAAAGGTGAGAATTATTTTGCAAAAAGAAACACTGTGGACCTGCCATGTGTACAATAATGTTATACCTAGCAAAAAACTTCAGATATGGTCTCCACCTTCAAGAAAGTAGCAGGCCATTGGGAAAAGCACAGTTATCACATCTGCAGTGATGCCAGTGCAAAGTGATACAATGCAGACTAGGTGCATAAAAGGAGGGTGTATCTAAGCTGCTGGAAGGGTGCCAGTGAAATTCCGTCCATGGGTTCAGATGGCAGTTCAGTGGTTAGCCACAGCATAGGGTGGTTATGTACTTACTTATGCAGAGACACAGAATTAAATTGTGGTCTTACCAGATGTCTGCAGTTGAAATGAGAATCCACAGAGGGAGAAGGGGAGTTTTGTAGTTGATGTTACAGTGCTGCCGAGGACTCAGAAAGGGCCCCTCCTTTCCAAGAGATTGCAGAAAAAAGCCAAGTCAGCACATGTTGTGCCTCTCCCTTACAGAGCAATGGGTTATGTATCATTAACAACGAAGCGGTGTTGGCCATTGCCAGGAGAGACAGAAACTGGCCTCTTCAGGGTACGGTGGCTATGCAGTGCCAAAGCTAATGCCGTTTTGAGCCAAGAGTATAGTTCGGTATATTTGAGCATTATTGTCTTTGCAATCTGTCTTTTTAAAAGTATAATTTCAAAGTTTATATGAATTCATCTTGTTTATCTATTTCTTATCCAACTGATGTGGTTTGTTGTACATTTTGGCAAATGTAACAAGCAAAATATACCTCTGGAATGCCAATGCTTAGTTCCTGCTTAGCCTTATATTGTCGGTAAAGGTGGGTCTTGGTCTTTATCTTAATGTGGCATAAAAGTAAAGCTTTAATGAACCATTGTATGTAACAGAATCAAAGACTCTGGAGGGGTAAGGAGGGGAATGTAGGAGTAAGGAGGGGAATGTAGAATATAATTTTACCTTTGCAAAAACCATAAACAGAACAGATTTCTTTCATAAAGTACATTAAAGTAACTCAGAACAAATTCTAAAATGAAATAGAAAGGTGATGGTTTGTTAGTTTACCTTCTCTATTTGTTATTTTGCAGTGCTTTCTTTCTTAGAATTTATGCTCTGATAGAAGAAATTAGCTATCTTTGTTCTCTCCAGGTGAGTGGGGCTGTAGAGGAAATAGATATATAATAGGTTTCCCTGGGCAAGAATGTAGGTCCTCCTAGACTCCATGGGTCTCCAGGACTCAGGGGAGCTGTGACAGTGCCAGCAAAAGGGTCTGTATGTTGAAGTCCTCAGTGGTGATGCTGTGTGGCAGGCAGGAGACAGTGTCAGAGTCATGAAGACAATTCTTGGGAGAAACGGGCTTTTTCACAAAAGGCTTTGCAGTATCCATGATGTCAGTACTGTCCTATGCTCAAAAGTTGCAGATAAGTCAGTGTGCTAGTGAGAAATTTAATATATTCTGCTTATTCTTCCTATTCTTTCCTGGTGTGCTTTTCACAGGAATCCATGAAGGTGCTACTGTTTTATTTTTATTTTTTTTAAATGTTTTTTGTGATAGTCCACGTAAACTTTTAGATCTTAAGACGACGAGTCCTGTAAAGTGGTTAAAATAATTTGTTGATAACAACAGTGAAGTGTTTGGAACTAGTAAATAAAATGTGTACTAGATCATAACTAGCATTATCATATTTGTGTATCTAATAGTTTTCAAAGCTTTTGCAGAATGTGTAGAGAAGTTGGATGGGAAACTTCTTTTTTTAAATTTTATTTTATTTTATTTTATTTGGGACACTTCTTTATTGTTCAGATTTTTTAAAAAATTTACCCACAAAACTGTCTACCTAGTCAGGGGAATGAATAATGCCACTTCATTCTAACTCATTCTCTTCCTTCAAACATGCAGATTCAGCTAGTCAGGTATTTCATTTATGATTTTGAAACCAACGGTGTGTGGCTTTGAATGTTCTGTTTTTTGGGTGGCAGAAGTCCTCACGGCATTTCCTTAGCCTGTGAGTTTTTTGTTTTTTGGGGGGGTTTTTTTTTTGGTACACGGGCCTCTCACTGTTGTGGCTTCTCCCGCCGCAGAGCACAGGCTCCGGACGCGCAGGCTCAGCGGCCATGGCTCACGGGCCCAGCCGCTCCGCGGCATGTGGGATCTTCCCGGACCGGGGCACGAACCCGCGTCCCCTGCATCGGCAGGCAGACTCTCAACCACTGCGCCACCAGGGAAGCCCAGCCTGTGAGTTTTAATTCCATAATATTTCTTAGTTCTTAGGACTAGGCCAGATTTCATTACATCCTCTGAAATTTAATCTTATAAAAGTTCTAGGGTGATTCACGCTAGCCTTCCCTCCCCAGATCATGACTCATTTTCAAAGTTGTATTTGAAAAGCTATGTAAGTTAAGGTGAAATATTTAGAGTTTGGCGTTTGGTTATTTCCCGATTACTCACTTGGTCTCTGCCAGCAGTGAGTGTGATGACAGGGTTAGGTTTTATTTCTCAGGTGTTCCTGTTGGTGTTTCATTTTGCAGATCTAAACCGGGGGTTAGAAGGGAGTGCTGAAACAGAAGAATAAGCCCTTAAGGTTTTGGTTCCTACGAGATGGAAACATTCAAGGACATCTGGTGCATAGAGCATTGTTAGTTTCTCAGTATTTGGCTCTTAACCATTTTATCAGCGTCTTTACAAGACTAGTCTTCCAGGAATATTCATTTCCTCTTTTCATCTTAGAGTTCTCATTGGAAATATACAAACAAGTCATGGCACAAAAGAGAGTTTTAAAGATATTAGGGATTAGAGAGTGATAAACTTGAGGTACACATCTACTTCTTGGCAGAAAGATGTGAAGGAAACTGTGACTTCAGAGCAAATGAGAACTTTACAAAGGTTTGAAAGATGACTTTGAAACATTTTTTTGGTGTGTGTGGTTTGTTAACTCTGTTTTCCAAGACCGGGAATCTTTCCTCACGGGAGTAGCATGATTTCATGCTCTGGAGTAGGGTCCTGTGGGGAACCATACAGCTGTAATTGGAACACACTAAATTGGCCCAAACTCTAGTTTGAGGTGTAATGCTTGACATGTTAAATGCATCAGTTCTCTTTTAGGAAAAATTTCTGTAACAATGAAATCATACTGTGTTAAGTTAAATTATGTTAGTATCTTTCTTTTAGACAGCAGAGCATGAAATGTGTGAATTTTTTTTCCCCCATTAGTCGTGAAAAAGGTTTATGAACCTGTTACGAATAAAATAATTATTTAGTGTAGTTTCCACTTAATTCCCTGCATTGCCAAATATTCTTCTATGAACCTTTCATCGCTCCCTTCTGACTCCCTCTTTAGATCTGTAGTTTTCAGTAGCACATCTGTCATCATCTTGTATATAATTAGCACAGTGTCTCAGGTGGTGTCATCTGAATTACTCGACAGGGGTAATGATTGGGTAATTTGAAATGTCATCATTGACCCCAGATCTTCCTTCTCTGAATGGTAATAGTAGATAATGGTTTCTAAGCCATTGCACCCTTTCAGTTTAATAGACTGTGGGGTTAAAAAAAAGAAAGAAAGAAGAGAGAGAGAGAGAAAGGAAGAAAGGAAAGAAAGGAAAGGAGGAAAGGAAGGGAAGGAAGAAAGAAAAAAAAGAAAAGAAAGTGTCTTCCTGGATGTTTTTAGTTTCTTTTGTTTCCTTTATTATTTAGCATGCTAACCTTTTACAGCATTTGTTTCCCTCACTTATGTTTCAAATTAGAGTTACTTTCCTCTGGTATTTGTTGACCTCAGAATCGACTTCAGGCATTTTATTTATGAAATCTGCACTGGAGTTAACAATGAGCCATGCTCCAGGGGAAATCGTATATTAAATCAAATATTTGAGCGCCCCTGAATTCAAGAATCTATGCGTAACAGGCACAAAGGTCCCTAAGATATGGCTCATAACTTTAGTGAACTTATGGATGAATTGTCAAAATAAGTATAAAGAAGCAGATTCAATAAGAAAAGCAAAACCCCTCAATTCTGTGTAAGGTTTCTCTTAAGAGCCTTGGGAGGAATGTTCCAGACAGTGAGATGAGATGTTTCAAGGGATGCTGACTCTGATTCTCCCACTTTCCTTGGGGTTGCCTTTGATTTTCTCTGCACCACCAAGCACCACCCCCACCCCCAGGGAGGCAGGTGGTTAGAGGTTATGGGAGCAAACCATGGAGTCTCAGTGCTGGGTTGGGATCTTGGGCTGGTTACTTGATCTTTCTGAACCTGTGACTTTACTTGTAAAAGGGGATGATAATACAAACGTCCCTGGAGAGTGACTGGTACCTTAATAGATGTTGAATAAATGTTAGCTCTTATTACTTTTACACTGTTTTCCCTTTAAAAGCCCAAGCGTTGGCAAAAATATCTTGTTGTTGTCATTCACTTTTGCCAATTGAAACAGACCGGCATTGTAGGAAATAAATTTTCTTGATAAAACGAATACTTATCGAATACCTACCATGTGGCAGAAATTGTGCTAGTTGGTTTAGGTATATTATTTCACCTAATTTTCATGAAAAATGTAAGGAGGTGTAGGTAGCCTTAGCTCAGTTTTACTGATAGCAGAGTTAACAACCGCTTTTTTTGTTTGTTTTTTGTGGTACGCGGGCCTCTCACCCCTGTGGCCTCTCCAGTTGCGGAGCACAGGCTCCGGACACGCAGGCTCAGCGGCCATGGCTCACGGGCCCAGCCGCTCCGCGGCATGTGGGATCTTCCCGGACCGGGGCACGAACCCACGTCCCCTGCATCGGCAGGCGCACTCTCAACCACTGCGCCACCAGGGAAGTCCGTAACAACCTCTTTGAACATCAGTTTCCCTACGGTCACTCGACTAGTATGAAGTTGGAGCTGGAATGCCAACTCCTGATCTTTTTGACTCCAAAAGCTCATGTTTCTTCTACAGTACCTCACAGAAATAATTATGAGAGGACTCTCAAAAATGAGGAGTACCGGGCTTCCCTGGTGGCGCAGTGGTTGAGAATCCGCCTGCCGATGCAGGAGACACGGGTTCGTGCCCTGGTCCGGGAGGATCCCACATGCCGCGGAGCAACTAAGCCCATGAGCCATGGCCGCTGAGCCTGTGCGTCCGGAGCCTGTGCTCCGCAACGGGAGAGGCCACAACAGTGAGAGGCCCGCATACCGCAAAAAAAAAAAAAAAAAAAAAAAAAAAAAAAAAATGAGGAGTACCAAAACGTACTATCAAAGGGGGATTTTCTACTGAATATTCATAGAGTATCACATTTTCTCAGGCTCTGATCCTAAAGAGTTTGTACAACATCGCAAACAAAATGAATTTATTCAAATAAAAACTGGAGATAAAATTTTGAGCACAACAGATTCCTACTTCTTAGCCGCCGATTCTTCTTCAAATGGTGGCCATCAGTGACATCAAGGACCTGAGACCCATTCTAAGATTAAAAAGAGTAAAATACCTAACCCAGTAAAGTCATTTGCTTATGACAAGATTTACAGTAGAAAAGGAGCTTGTGTTTTTGAGTCTTATCACTCCAGGTGTGGTCCAAGGACTAGCATCAACACCACTTGGAAGTTTTCACAAATAAAGAATCTCAGGTTCGACCTCAGCTCTCTTGCATCAGACTCTGCATTTTCAGTCTCCAACTGAGCTGTATGCACAAGTTTCAGACTCACTGTTTTAGAAAGCAATACGAGAGAAAACTATACATCACCTGGACAATTGTACTAACTTAATGTTCAGAAGAGAAGATTACAAAAACATAGTTTATTTCCTGGGTGAATTTACAAGCTAGTTAGCCAGCATTATAGTGTAGTAGTTGAAAGCTAGTTCATTCAGTTGAGAGCTGGGTTATTGGAGTCAGACTGCCTGGATCAAGTCCCAGCTCTCTCACTGAGCCGATGTGTGAGCTTGGGTAAGTCCGTAGCAGAGGGCTGTAATGTGTTCAGAGGCCATCCTACATAGTCAGTGCTTGGCAAAGTGCCTGCCACACAGTGAGCTGGTTATTTGCTGTTAAAGAAGCCTTAGATATATGCAAGAGTTCTATAAGTTGATTAAAGTTCAAGTGGTTGGAATATGGCATGATTTGATGAAGGAAGGCTAGTTGTACAGTGAAAATAGGGTTTTAAGGCTTGGGTTCTAGGTCTGGCTGTACCACCAACCAGCTGCATGGCTTTGGGCAAGTTACTTAAGGCCCAGCTACCCCATCTGTAAAACGGCTTGCCTATCTGGTAGAGTTTTCTGAGGGTCAGTTGAAATAATAAAAGTGCATTGTATGGGCACTTGTAAGGCAGCAAGTAAGAATTGATATTCCAAAGGCCCTTTTTGAATAGAGAGCTTGAGCTAAGTTACCTACTTAAGCTGGGTATGTCAGAGACCAGACCCAAAGCAATTACTTTTATACTGATGCAATGATAAACAAATTGGAATAAAATGATAAGAAAGCTTAAGCGTCATAAATAAATTGTACAACAGCTTTGTCCCATGTCCTTGGTGTTTACTGGTTCCTGACCCTCACTTGGTCATAATGCAAATTGTATACCCTGTTATTCAACCCCATTATGTACAGTTGTGTTGTAAAAACTGGCTGCGGAGGAAACACCTGTACTTCACGTAGAAAGTTGCCTTCCTCTGGAGCCTATGCTGGCAGTACACAGAGTCAGATGCACAATCCACTGTGTACGCAGTGGCATGTCCAGTTTGGGGGGAGCATTGCCAGTGCGTTATCCTTCTTTCTGCCATGATATTTTAAATTTCGTGGTGAGTTATAATATATAGATTAAGTGACATACCGGTCTGGGCAATATTTACTGGGGAAGTGTGGAAGAAATATTTTGTTATGATGGATAGAGTAGATGTTGAAATAAGGGTTGCTTTGGAAAGTGAACTGTGAGAGTGTTAAAAAGTTCTTCACAGGGCTTCCCTGGTGGCGCAGTGGTTGAGAGTCTGCCTGCCGGTGCAGGGGACACGGGTTCGTGCCCCGGTCAGGGAGGATCCCACATGCCGCGGAGCAGCTGGGCCCATGAGCCATGGCCGCTGAGCCTGCGTGTCTGGAACCTGTGCTCCGCGGTGGGAGAGACCACAACAGTGAGAGGCCCGCATACCGCAAAAAAAAAAAAAAAAAAAAAAAAAAAAAAAAGTTGCTCACAATACAAACTGCAATAGGAATCTTATTTTAATGTAATTGACCTAGTAGTATTCGGTGGATCATAAGAATTACATGTACTTTTTATAGTAGATTTTAACTTAAAACAGTAAGTACACCCTGATTCACCAAGCAGTTGATGTCAAGGCCTTTGCTTGGAGTGTGATCACCTGAAGAAAGGTCTACCTTATCTCTCTTGTATAAACCATATCTACACTGTAGAGTTTATAATTGCTAGTTTCAGTTCTTAAAAATGGAGTGAGACATTAGATACCTGTGAATCAATCTGAGGGCAGAATCCATTTACATTTTTGTCAGATCTCATCCCGCAAATCTAAGATGACTTGAGAACGTTTAATTCAGTAGCAATTTATTTGAGTAACCTATCTTTAGGGAGCATTTTCAGAATCATTCAAATTAATTTCCATTGAAAACCTTTGTTTTCATACTTGTATTTCTACTGTTTGTAGAAATACACGTTATAGTTTTAACAAGCACAACTGGCATAAACAGGTTGGGGAGGAAACAGAACTGATTCCTAGTCTATGTTAAAATGCAGCTGGTAGAAGCTTATGTGTTTGGGGTATCAGGAAGTAGCCTGTGAGTACTGAGGGTTCAGTGTGTCATTCCGCAGAATGCTTCACAGAAGAAATGGAGAGCATGGTGGAGAGAGCAGATTTTTATTGTAGTATACATTTTGACCACTGGCTATAAAATGCCTGTCATGAAGTGAAGTGTTTTGGTTTTGGGAAGATTTTTTTTTTTTGCTTACCATTTTGTGAAGACTGTTTTAAGGTCATTTGGCAACCATGTGCTGTTTCACAATATGATAGCTTCTTTTCTCATGGGGCAAGAAGCAAGAAAACATTTTTCTTTGCTACTGTGAATGTCCCTTACTCCAGGCTTTGGAATTGTGTTTAATACATAAAATCTGTAGTGATTCTGGACTTGAGTGAAGAAATCTTGGCAGGTTGGTTGGGGATAGAAATGAGGTAGGTAGTCCAGTGACTTTTTAAATGCTGCTGAATTGTGCATCCAGTTCTTGTTAAAACCAAAAGGACCCAATCTTAGTCCAAGCAAAACTTTACGTGTTTCAATTGCTTGTGTTTGAAAATGAATGTTCTTGCTGTTTTTTCAAAAGGCATTTTGATAAAGAGCATAGTTGAAGTACACGTGAATGTTTACATAATATGCTGACTTCTCAAAAACGGAAAGAGGTTTTTTTTGTTTTCTGAGAGTTCCAGTTTTTCTTTTAACCTATACATTAAAAAAAATATTTATTTTATTTATTTATTTGGTTGCACTGGGTCTTAGTTGCGGCATGCATGTAGTTCCTTGACCACGGATCAAACCGAGGCCCCCTGCATTGGGAGGGCAGAGTCTTAACCACTGCACCACCAAGCAAGTCCTCAGTTCCACCTGTTTAATGGGAAGTTTAAATTTAGTGTTTGAGATAATTTTTTTTTTTAAGTGAGAACAATGTATATCTTCGTATACAGTGTAACAAGGTATATCATGTAAGACATCCATAGTCTCACCGTTTCCCATTTCAGAAAGGTTGGTACTCTTTCATTCTCATTATAATGAAAACAATGTGCTGTGCCTTGACCGAAAGCACAATGGAACTGGAGACAGAAGCCCTAACCTGGGTGATGTCTAGAGTGGCATCTAATCACTCTGAACCTTAGTTTCTTCATCTGTAAAATGATGCAATAAGACCTTTTTCATCTGTAAAATAGGAATGGCCGTCCCAACTCACAGGGCTGTTGTCAGGATTAAGTGAGACTATAACATATGAAAAATGTTTAGCAGTATGTCTGGCACAGAGTAAGTGCTTGATAAAATGGCATTTATCATTTTAAAAATACAAAGGCGATTGCTCCAGGCTTTTACCCTTGATGCTTCTGTTATGTAGACTTAATGCCCTCTTGCTGAAACATTGTTCAGGCCTGTTCCCTCCCACCTCCTGCCTTTTGCCCTCAAATAGGGTGAAATTAGCTAACGGACTGACTAATAGCCAGTTGCCTGCATCTAGGCCTTTGTTGTCTGGTGAGCTGCCAGCTTAACCATTAACGAGCTGCGAATTTCTCTCAGTCTGTCTTGCAAGCCCCCTGTGGGAACTTTCACAGCTGAAATAAAGCAGGGCAAAGCTGAAAGCGTTGGCCAGGGCTTGCCCCTGCCTTTTCTGTCTTCTGTCCTCGGCAGGGAGGCGGTAGCTTTAGGAGCTGCACCTGCCCTGCCAGGGAAGGCTCTCCAGGTAGGCAGCGTCTCAGCATCCCCTGCCCTGCTGGTTTCCAGCACTCTTGCTGCTCACCAGGTGGCTTCTATTTTGTTTCTGTTCTGGTTTTAGTGTGGCTATAACTGTATCATGAAGAAGCTGTTCCCAGGGGAGTGGTTGCCCGATGCTTTCTTATCCCTCCCACATCCCACCCCAGCCAGCTATGTAAGAAGGAGGGAAAACGATGTGTACAACATTTATGCCACCTTCATTTCTGGAAAGGGCACCCAGTGTAAAGAATTTGCAGAGAACAGGTGACTCGGGGGTCTGGGGAGGCATCCTGGTCAGCGTACCTGAGCCCTCGTGGAAGACTTGAAATCTTCAAGTTGGATATTGGGACAGTCACATGTAACTGCAGGCCCCGGAAGGGAATAGACTAGAGTGAAGACAGACTAGCTCCTCGCCTGAGGCCACTGCCTCCCCTCTGCCCCTGGCATGTTTCTGCAGATGAGGACAGCTGAATCAATTACTTTGGAAGTCTAGGAAAATAGCATTTTGAATGTTTGATTCCTCAACAAGCTCGAAATGGAAAATGTGTCTCTAGATTAGACCTAAGACGCTCCAGTGATGTTTTCCCCATAATTATTGACAAGATTTTTTAAAACGTGGCTCTGGTTAAAATTTTAGATAATCAAGTGAGGTGCTAATGCATAATATTAATGTTGTTACTGTAATACCAGCTCACTCAACTGACATATTTTAGGTCAATTTGAATCATGTACCAAATTGTTCAATGAAGTGTAAGAAAGCATTTTAAAAATATATAAATAATGTATAAATATTTAATGTATACATAGATTACACATATATTTATGAAAATTTTACATATATATATATATATATGTAAAAGAATAGGAGAAAAAAACCTGAGAAAACAGCAACCTTAGCAACAAGATTTGGATCCCATGAGTCTTTCAGGATCTCAGACTTTGGTAAATAACAACCGGGTGGGAAATGCATATGTAATTTGAAAGCATTTGTATGACATAAATGATTTTGGGTTTTGCTTTTTTTTTTTTTTTACTCTATACGCACATCAGCGAAAGTGAAAGCCCAATGACTGGTCCGAAACAATGAATTTCCCCATATGCTGCCTTCAGAGTAGCAGCACGGTGACTTAGATTTAACTTTTGAAAACAACCATAATTAATGATGAAGGTAAAACCAAAAATATGCATCATCACTGCTTAAAGATTAATTAAGAAAAAAACCCAACTCTTTTATTTAAAAAGAAAGAAAAAGACTCCTGTCTTGCTGGTGTTTGTATATTTTAAACAGTGCTTTCAATGGAACAGTCCCACAGGGCAACTTCAAGGCCAGTGTTATTACTTTGGCAGTGAGAGGAGCCCTGTAAAGCTTGGTAAATGCTTTAAGATATTAAACAACATACTGTGAGAACAAAGGAATGACTCATTCTAACTGAGAGGATCTTCCCTCCTCTCAAAGGCTGGAATAGTTCAGTAGGGCTTTGATGAATGAGTAAGACTTCAGCTGGTGAAGGAATAAAGGAGAATTTTAGGTGGTCTGAGCAAAGGCATCAAGGTATTAAAGTCCACGGACCGCTCGTCAACGGTGGAAGGGCCCAGCATCGCTGTGTGTGCTGCTTTCCTCCAGGTGGCCCCTAGCAGCTTTGGGGCTATTCTGACAGTCCAGGTGCCCCTCCATCCTTCCAGCAAGCATCTCTGAAGGAACTCTGACACCACAGCATAATTTCAGAATCAGACTGTAACTGGAGACTCGGTGCTCTGATTGCGCTGGCAAAGGCTGTCCTGGATTGAGTGGAGAGAGATAGTTCCCCGAGGAAAAAGTGTGTTCTGTTATAAGCAGAGAGAGGACATGGGTGCTGGGCAACAAAGCCCAATTTGCTGCAGAAGCTCCGTTCAAAGGTCTCCTTGTCTTTAGTGTGCCCAGTCATCCATTGTTACTCTTTCTCTCCATTTGTTACTCTTTCTCTCCGTTCACTAATGGACACTGATCAGAGTCCTTTCATTATATTTTCTCTCCACTAGAGTAGAAGCTCCTTGAACTCAAGGATTCATTTGCTCATTTCACAGTGTTAACACCCACTTGGTACCAAGAATCTTGCTATATGTTAGGGATGCAAAGAGAAGCAAGTTTGGACCCTATTATTCTCTTAGGGTACTTACGGTGGAGTAGGGATTTGGGTCAGAAAGGCGGTTTAAATACTCAGGCTTCAATTCACATCAGGACACTTCATTTCTGTAAAAAGATTTAAATTTCAGATTCAAGTTCAGTTTTTATGTGGAAAGATGATGTGTGCTTTATTTCCTTGCTTTGACTTTTTTAGAAACAAGCTTTCATGTTATTACCAAGTGCATTGTAAACATATAGCAGAAGCTAATCAACTAACTCTAGAAGCCTCTGCTAGAGAAGGGTGCAGAAACAGAAGTGGGTGATGGGTTTTTATTTTTGATTTTTGTCTTTGTCATATTAGAAAGCTTATTTTTAAAAGCAATTAAAAATGTATGTGAATGCACATTCTCATTTAAGTAACAGTAGCTATGTTACTGAAACAGACTTGGGTCCGCTTGCCTGTGAGCAGTAAAGCCAATCAACTGACACCAGGTTGTGGTGAAGGAGAGTACAGCATTTATTGCAGGGTATCAAGCAAGGAGTCCAGAGCAGCTAGTGCTTAAAAGACCCGAACTCCCTCAAGGCTTGCAGGGAAAGGTTTTTAAAGACAGGGTGAGGGAGGGGGGTTGTGGGGTATGTGATCGGCTTGGGGACGTTCTTCTGACTGGTTGGTGGGGAGGTAAGTGGGAGTCAGCATCCTCAACCTTCTGGTTCCAACTGGTCTAGGGTCCATGTGCTTTTAGGCAGCACACAGTTAACTTCTCCCACCTGGTGGGGGTTTCAGTACCTGTGAAACAGCTCCAAGGACATGGCTCAGAATATTATCTACAGCCCTTGAAGAGGAACTGCAGGTCCTTGACTGTGTTTAATGGCCGAACTATTATTATTTTGTCTTGCTTGACTGTTTTTTACTCTTTGGAACTCAGGGAAGGCCTAGGAGGCTGACATTTTTCTACAGGTAAGAGGCAGGTGGAGGACATGGGGCAGAGAGAGGAGTATCTGTTCTGGGAAGGCCCCATAAGGTCCTGCTTGCTTACAGTGCATGAAAATGACTCAAGAGAAAGTTAATTCAGAAAGTTGAACCACCAGCATTGTGAATATACTGATAAGTATATGCTGCATAACTTTCCTATGGATCAAGACCTTTATTTTCCTTCTCTATACCAGCTAAAGCATATAATTCGTATCAACTGTAGGGTTAGAATATATTTTTCAAGAGACTCAGTCTTTGTATACAGCAGAGCACTACTTTATGAGAGAAAGGGCTGTACTGACATTTGAGAAATGAATAAACTACAGCGTGTCTGAAAATACGTTGGATGGTGACCATGGTGACGTGGGCCATGGGGATGTCCCCCTGGAGGGTCAGGAATGGTGGGGGGCGGGGGGAGTAGAGAGACTGAATGGTTACTGATAGTAGGTACAGAGAAAGGCTTCCAGGCATCAGGGGAAGAATCTTGAGAGATCCATGGGAGTAGGTTATGCTGGGCATTGAACATCGGTTTTTGCCCTAGGGATGTTGGGAAGAGAGCAGAGTTAAGACTGTGCAGATGGGTAGGTAGAGGTGCATTCAGGAAAATAGGCAGTACTGAGGGAAAGTTAGACACGGTCATTGAAGTCATGAACAAAGTCATCTGCATGGAGTATAGAACAGGAAGGAAGAAGGGGTCCTAGGACTGAGCCTTGAAGAATTCCAGCTATAAGGGACAGAGGGAGGGGGGTAGATGGAGGAATGGCCTGGGAGGTTGAGGACAACAGGTGAGCGTGGAGTAAAAAGCCAAGGGGTAAAAGGGTCTTTCAGGAAGGAGGCGAATGGACAGATGTGCCCGCAAGAGGTCTTTGTGAGGTGAGAACTGAAACCTGTCCTTTGGATCTGGCTGCGTGGAGGTTGCTGGTGATCTAGAGCCGTCTGTGAGATGCAAGGGAGAAGCCTCGTTAGAGTGCCTTCAGATAGCGAGGATGTGAAGACAGTCTTCTAAGAATGTTGGCAGGGAAGGGGAGGGAAAATGAGGAAGATTAAGTGGGGCTTGTAGAGACTTTGTTTTTGAGGTGGGAGAGACTTGAGATTTTGCTTACTGGACTGAGTGATGGGATGTAAAGCTGCATTCCTCTGTTGAACACCTAATATATGTCGGCACCATGCCAATCTCTAGGAATTCTCAGACACACAAACTAAAATGTGATAATGTGATATATTCCTAGGTGTTGAATGAATATTTGTTGAATGAATAATTGAAGTGTTAGAGTGACTACTTCTGCTGAAAGAAGAAGGTTAGGAAAAACTTGATAAGACAGGTGACATAAGGAGGGGTATCTTGAATGATGAATTGGAGTTTTGAATATAGAAAAAGGCATCCCAAGCAAAAAAAAAATAGCTGAATCAATGGCATGAAGGAGTGAAAGTGCATGGTTTACTGAAAGACTCATGAATATTATGGTGTATGGAAACCTTAGGGAATATGATAGAAAAGAAATGGTAGCCAGATTCTGAAGGATATTGAACAAGAATTTTGCTAAGGGATTTGAATTTTGTTCTTGGAGCAGTGAGGAGTTAACAAAGCAAGCAGGAAAGAGGCCATGTATCATGCTCAGATTGTGCCCTCCAGAAGGTACCACACCAAAGGAGAAACCATTCATATCTGAAACCGAGCCAGGACCCTGTGGGGCCCTCCCAGGTACAGAAGCATTTCTGTGTCTCCTGTTTTTTGGGGTTTGTAGGCCTTCCCTGAGTTCCAAAGGTGGAGGATGGTAACTTTGGGCGGAGCACACAATTCCTGGAACTCCACCCTGTTATCTCACCACTAACCAATCAGAAGAAAGTCATACACCCTGCAACCCTCCCCTCCAAATTTGCCTTTAAAACCTCTTCCCTGAAAACCATCTGCGGGATTCGGGTCTTTGAGCGTGAGCTGCCCGTTCTCCTTGCTTGGCCCCTGCAGTAAACCTTTCTCTGCTCCAAAGTCTGATGTTTCAGTTTGGCCCCGCTGTGCATTGGGCACGTGAACTTGGGTTCAGCAGTACATCCTAGATAGGGACTGACATGAGAGGGGCTGGTGTGGAGATTCCAGGCTGCCCAGGTGAGTTCTGGGGCTGTGGAGGAGAGGCCCTCTGGTGTACATCCCACCAGCTCACCTGTCTGTGCACACGCGTGATCTCCGAGTTAACTTAGCGGTGCTTCGTCTGCCTCTGAATGTCCCCTAAGGTGGCTTCTCTTGCCCACCTGCCACTCTTAGGGACCTAATACTCACGTTTCGTCGACTTGGTACCTCACAAAGGCACCTGAAAGGCGTGGGCCCGTGGAGTGGGCACACTTCTGGCATGTGTGCTCTGCTTGGCGTTTGAGGGGGAGGGGGTGCCGTGACCCTGATAGCTCCCCTTAACAGGGCTTTCATGGTATGCAGTTTTAAGGGAGCAAGATTTGTCATCCCCAATTACGTCTCTTTGGCCTACTGATGGTTTTAAGCTGGCTATTTTCTCAGAAATAACAGACTTTGGAAAAACTCTGAGGACCAAGTAGGAGTTACCCTTTTAAATAAACATTTGCATTTGTAAGAGAAATCTCCCTTTGTAAGGGTGTCTCCCTCACTTCACTGTACCAGGGAGAGGAGGATGACCAAATCTCAAGAAACTCCTATAAGCAGAGAAGGTGATGACTTAAATCTGCATATACCAGATTTGTTGACTGGCGCTTTCCCTGGTAACCTTCCGTAACTGACTCTGCTATGTTTGTCTTTAGCTGAGGATGGGGTTTAAGGGGAAGGCTTCAGCCATTTTGGTGAGTTGCTCAGTTTTTCTGGTTCCCTCCCATATATAGAAATGTTATTAAACAATTGTTTGACTTTCTCCTCTCCATCTGTCTCATGTCAATTTAATTCTTATACTAGCCCAAAGAACCTAGAAGGGTAAAGGAAAAAGTTTTTCCTCTCTGACACTTTAGTATACTAACTTGAAATATTTATTGAAGAAAGGGAACCTTTTTCTCATTTGCACACAGGTAAATTGAGTAATGACAGTGAAAGTGGTATAATTAGGAAGGTGTTTTAGAAGGATAATCTGGGAGGCAAAAAGAAATTTGGATTAAATAGGGATTGGGACATAAGGAAGGGAGGTGGCTAAGAGAGAGGAACATCTTTCTTTGTTTCCTCACTAGAAAGATCAGGAATCCCTGGGCAGGGGACTTGGGAAAAGAGAGAAGCGTGTAAAATCCACAATGGTCCAGCATATAAAAGATTTCCTTTTTCTTGTTTGCAGACCCTCCCTGATGACTTTCATTGTAGGGGAGGGGGTGCTTTAAGAGTAGTATCTTTTTCCCCCTGATAATCATATGTTTGCTGTTTTGCAGCTTTTGAGATTTTATTTACATTCAGTATTCTAGCACCTTGTTGATGTGGAGGTGCTGAGCATGACTGAACTTTATCCAGGTATCTTAGGATTCTTGAAGGCCCTGGGCACTTGAAAACCTAAACCTCAAGGAGGTTTAAATAGCTTACTCCTGCTTCTACAGGGGTATTGTTAAGGCTGAGGAAATGGCAGTATTAAAAAGCTGATGGACTTGTTTTGTTTCACGGTGGATTGGGATAGAGCCAAGACCGGCGTTCCTCAGTGTGTTCAAAGACCCCAATGTTAGACAAGGCGCTGATTAGGCAGACTGTCCCATCCAACCGGAAAGTTTGCTCCGCATGGACTAGGTTCTGAGAGTAGCAAAGGGAAGGGAAACTTTTGTGTTATTCGGTTATAGGTAGGAGGAAACCTATAAATCCTCTACTGCAGGCTGTTTGTTTTATTGGTGAGATAATTAAGCTCCAGAGTGGCTGTGACTTGACTGAAAGAACAGAGCTATTTGGTGGCAAGACTCCTGACTCCAAATCCATCGTGTTTTCAATCATACACACTCCTTTAAGTTTAACAAACAAACATACAAAAACTCACTGAGCTAGTCAAAACCATTTGCATTAAAAAGAAATGAAAAAAAAAGAGGGAAGCAATATTTAGGTAAAACATCTGATTGCTTTGTAGGAACTTTAAATTATAGAGATTGTGAACAGGGGCTGTAAAACTCAGTCACTGAGGATGTAGAGAACTTAGTTTAAGAGCGGTTGGGGAAGCTTTCCTTTTGTGATGTAAATCAGTATAGAATTGCGTAGGTGTAGGCTATCTTTTCACTCGTATGGGTCTTGTAAAACAGTAATAAATGTGCTTTCTATTTGCAGTTTCAGCTAACCTCTATAAATTAGAAAAATTAATGGATACTGGTGAATCTGAAGCCTAGAGAGCCACTTGATAGGTCTTCCCTCAAGAAATAGATATCAGTCTGTTTGTGTGTTCACAGGGTAATATATCTAGGATGTGCATTGCAAAGAAACAAAATACAAATTTTTCAGTTCCCAACGGTCTAAGATCTTTTCCACTTCTTTAGATTATATCAGGTAATTTATAAGATGTGGAACTGATAAAAGACAACGTAACGCCCCATAATTCAGTACAGTAACTCACTAAAGATCTCTGGAATCAGTTTGGTTTTCTAAAATATTAACAGTTTGTGAGGAAAGGAAGGAATCCAGATCACATCCATTTAAAAGCATGCACAGATGCACCCGGAATCCAGAGAGGGGCTGCCATTGGTAAGTATTTTATTCCATTGGCAAATTACAAAGTGCTGGGAAAATGGGAGATGAGTAATCACAATTTGTGAAATTGTTATTTTAGGGCTGAATTGTCCAGGGAACTTAAATTAAAAAGAAAATAATAAGATATTATGTCTGCTTCCTTACCGCTGTAGTGGGGTAAATCCTCAAGTTTTGAGTCCCGTGTATTATAGGGGCTGATGGTTGGTGATTCTTCCCAGGCAGAGTCGTGAACATTTTTCCTACTGTGACTTCCTTCATGTCACCACCTTCTGTTTATGGATTTTGATATATTTTTAATACATTAAAAGTAGAATTGTTAGGAACAGAGGAGCAAATCTAGACTCTGCATTTTTTTTCAAGAGTGGGTTTTAGGGCTAACCTAAATCTATTAAATAGTATTATCCTCCATATACATTTGTATGGCCTTCCTCATAAAATCTCAGACCCATATTATGAAAGATCAGAATGTTACTTTCAGTTACCATGATAAATATTTAGATATTTTAAGGTATTTTAGTGAATATAATTTCAAATCAAATGTACAGATAATTTTGATAATGTTTTCCGAGCTTTTTTTCCCCCCTGAGGTTGTTATTTCACAGGCTTTCCTTGCTTGATCCCTACTGGAAGTAGTAGCAATGTAGAAGGCAATGACTCAGACTCAGGCTTGGAAAAATCTTTTCACTCCTTTATTCTGTCTGCTGGTCCCATCATTCAGCTTAATATTTATTATGACCATAGAATTGTCTAGTGGGTAGTGGTACTGAGAGTGATCTATGGCTGTGACATATCTTCCTTTCTTCCAAAATTGGTAAAATAACCATTTTAAAATCGTTCTGCAGGACAGTCACCTCATCAGATCAAGATGATGAAACCAGCCACTTAAATCATTATTCATTCCCTCTTTTATTCAATAACAGATAGATCATATACTAGTTCAGAGCCCGGGGTCCTAGGCCACCTCCTACCCCCTTGCTCCATAACTGAAATCACTGAGTCCTTTTCCTTACCTATACAATGAGGATATGGTGCCCACCTTGCAAGGTGGTTGTGAGGATTAAATAAGAGAACATTCAGGAAGTGTTCTCTCTGGCTTCAGTACATAATAAGAGTTCAGTAAACGTTAGTTATTATTGAGTACTTACTATATGGAAAAAACAAATTGTGTGGGCAAGCTCAAGAAGATGATATGTGTGAAGCGCACACTTAACTAACTTATTTAATTTGTATGAGATTTTTCCATTTCTAAAATACCCTGGCTTGCATTCCCATTCGAACCTCACAATAATAAAGAAAATGCCCATGATTAAGTGCTCATCAATCTTAGGAAGTTGGTTATTTTATTTTTAATTTTTTTCAACTTTCCATGGTTAAGGACAGTACCACACCATTAAGCCACCTTTCCAACCCTTTGTCGTACAAGTTTTATTCCTGATATTACTGTACGGTTTTTATGCCAGCAATGGAAAGGTAAACCTCAGTTTTGCTTTGGAAATTAGGGTATAATGTCTATCCTCTAAGATAATAGATCTTAACCCTGGATGCATATTAGGATCATCTGGTGGAGATTTTGAATTCTACTGATGAAATGCTGACCCCTTGCCCTAGAGAGTCTGATTAAATGGTCCGGAGCTGGAGCCCAGGACATCAACGTTTAAAAAATATGCAGCTCTGGTGGAAACCACTGCTCCAAGGAATATGTTCTCTCTTTACTGCACATGCCTTCCCCACCCCTTACTCCCCCCCTAAATTAAAAGTCTATAATTCATCAGCAGATTGCAGTAATTCTAGATACTCTGTAGATTTACAGCTATTAAAGACACATTAATAAGTGTGTATACTATTTTAAAGTATTTGAAATCTGATTGTATCAAGTGTAGATTAATCATATGTGGCTCTCTGGGTAATGTTGAGTTGCAATAACATTATACAGAGGAGACAATCCCCTTGGTTCTTGTCACTCTTTAAGACCCTCCTGTTTTGTTTTGTTTTTGCGGTACGCGGGCCTCTCGCTATTGTGGCGTCTCCCGTTGCGGAGCACAGGGTCCGGACGCGCAGGCTCAGCGGCCATGGCTCACGGGCCCAGCCGCTCCGCGGCATGTGGGATGTTCCCGGACCGGGGCACGAACCCGTGTTCCCTGCATCGGCAGGCGGATTCTCAACCACTGCGTCACCAGGGAAGCCCAAGACCCTCCTGTTTTGATCACACTGATTTATGAAAACACTTGCTCTGGTTTACCGGAGTAATTTCTGATTTTGTAGACATGAAATGGGTTCAGTCATCCAAGACAAGTTTATTCATAAGCTTTAGGGAATGTTCCTTGAGGGATGAATATTCCTTCTGTCTTGAATGGTGGAACATACCTTTAGGGAAGGAAATTACTTCGTTTTTTTTTTTTTAAATAAATTTATTTATTTATTTTTTAAATTTTTGGCTGTGTTGGGTCTTCGTTGCTGTGCGCGGGCTTTCTCTAGTTGTGGTGAGTGGGGGCTACTCTTAGATGCAGTGCGCAGATTTCTCGTTGCGGTGCTTCTCTTGTTGCAGAGCACGGGCTCTAGGCACACAGGCTTCAATAGTTGTGGCACGTGGGCTCAGTAGTTGTGGCTTGAGGGCTCTAGAGCTCAGGCTCAGTAGTTGTGGTGCACGGGCTTAGTTGCTCCGTGGCATGTGGGATCTTCCCAGGCCACGACGCGTACCTGTGTCCCTTGCATTGGCAGGCAGATTCTTAACCACTGCACCACCAGGGAAGCCCAGAACTTCCTTGTTTAAAGACCCTTAACAACTGTGGACTATTGGGGTTTTGTAGTTAAATGACAGTGGTCATCAAACTGTGAGCGTTTAATTCTGTGGTTTCTTCTGATCTTTGTCTACCTTTGGGTGCATTAGCACTATTTCTATTCTGTAGGTCTAGCAGCTGTTAGAAATACCACGGATATTTGCTGAAATTAGGTGGTAATTTTATATACAGTGCTGCTGATTAGATTGCTCAGGGTTGAGGTTTGTTTTTGTTTTTTTTTAATTTGTCTTCCCACATAAAGTTGGTTAGGTTGGGGAATTTGCTCCAATTGCTAACAATTGCTTTTTAAATGTGGAGCATGTTACCACAGTTGTTGCCATAAGCAGCTGCACACAGTGTATTAGCTTGAACACATGGTAAACATTTTATGGTTGGAATAGTGAGTGTTGCTTGGAGGAGAGAATTTATTTCAGAGAGAACATAAACTGACCTGGAAAAAAAAACGAGTGGAAACTTTGAACCTTGGCATGCTATATTCCTGTTTAGAATCAACAGAGGGCTACCCTGAATCCTTCAGTTACATTTACAGTATTATCTACATTCATTTTCATTGAGTCACTCAGTGTCTGAGTCTGGATTCTCATCATTGCAGAGAGTTTAGATGCTAATGCCAACACAGTTATTTGTTTAAAATTCTCACCAAAGTTCCACTTGTTGCTAGTGTTGACTGTTGATGAAAAATTAATCAGTCCATCTAGGAAAGAAATGGAAAAATTTTATTCGAGCCAAATTTTGAGGATTATAATCCAGGAAGAGCATCTCAGAAAGCTCTGAGAACTGTTCTGCCTATTAGAGGTCAAGGCACAGTTATGTAAGGTTTTTGAGACAGAGGGCTGTACATTAAATGATGTATTATTATCGACAGTTTACATAATCCAGATCTAAGCATCATCGTGGTGGGTCATGTGACCCTTACAAGATCAAGATGGAATGTTATCTTTTAAGGGGTCCTCTCGTCGATGCTCATCCTCTTGTTCCTCTTTATAGTTGAGCAGGTATTTCCACTGATGAGGCAAGTTTGGTTGATGCATAATGCAGATATACAATCCACAGTAGGGGGAGAGGGGATGCCAAAGGGCAGAAAAGAATTTTTTATGTTTAAATTTTTCTTGCCTTACCATAAAGTGCGAATTATATTTCACACAACTGAAAGAAAAATGCATGTTGTAAGAGCTGTGCATTTCAGTTTTATTTGAGGACCTTCTGGAGGACTACAGCCCAGGAAACCATCTCTCAGTAGCTCTGAGAGGCCTGCTCCAAAGAGGTAGAGGGAGAAGCCAGTATATGCATGATTTTGGCTAAGGAATACGTGTAGTCAGGTATATATATCGGGAAAACGTTACTGCTATTCACAAGGATCAGATATCTCAGTTAATGATTTTATGCTTTTCTATGTATGGGAAGATGCAAGAATCTGGGTTCACTAAATTTTTGTTTTCCAGAGATACCTCTATCTAAGAGGGCTGTTCTTCCAAAGCACAGAGTGCCTTATCTCATTTTTCATCCTCAATTCCTCACATGGTGTACTGTCAGTCAGCGACTGCAGTGGCTAAAAACTTGATCCTTGTAAAAACTGGATGGTGGGTAACATTCTTTGTTTTACACGAGCATTTTCATTTTCGGTTTCTTGTGAAATGGAGGAGGATGTTTCCCTGGTGTTTCATCTCCGAAGGGGTGAAGTTCTGGGCGCTGACTTCTGTGAAGAGTAAACATTTTCCTGTTTTCTTTGTGTGACAAATGACTACCTAATATGCAAATGTTAATGCATATTTTATCTGAGTTTGTAATTAGAGCACAGCTCCAAGCAGTGATTAAAAGTCCTCTCTGCTCATGCAATCTTAGGAGGAGGTGGGCTCTCGCTGGGCTGATTGCTGGTCCTTTTCTGGTTAGGAGACAACCCTTAAAAAGCAGCGCTTTTGGCTTTTTTCAGATCCCTCTGAATGGCAGGGAGCCTTGCCTCCTTTTCAGAGATCTTCCTCGTCACAGGGATAAATGGTGGGCGTGACACTGCCTGATGATGACTGTGATCTTGTGAAATAGCCTCTGATTAAAGAGCAGCTCAGCGGGCCTGCCTGGGTGCATTATTCTCTTGGGAGACACATTACTAGGGTGGGGTTGAGGGAATTCTCTTTCATATTCAGGAGATAAATTGCTCTCATCAGAGGACCATCAGTTAGTTAAAGGCAATTTAAAATGTGCTTTTCTCATTTCAGGGAAAAATGCCCCCCAAAATTACCTATTTCAACAGGAAGAGGGGAAGGGAAAGGACCGTCTCAGGAGCCTGGCCCCAGGCCTGCAGACGGCAGCTCTTTGGGCCTTTGCAGTAGTTACATCCTTGGCTTAGGAAGGGCAGACTCTCTTTGTGGCTACACAAGTGACTCTGAAAGAGACTCTTTTCATGCATTGAATATTCATGGACAGCTTCCCATAAAGTTACAGAAGAAAATAGTTTGTATCTGCCTTCTGACCTTGCACCAATCTGCTAGTTATTTGTCAGCCAAATGATACTACAGGCCTCAGTTAAGACCCAACGGAATTTAACTTTTGAGACCTAAATCTAATAATCGTGTGGAAAAGCTAGAAAGACATTGCATCTTGTGGTTTCCCCATCCCCTCCCCCAAAATGGAGGGGACTGGACTTCTGCGTAGAACTACCATTAGATTATTAGTCGACCAGGACAGGAACCAAGGTCTCTACTTCTGTGTGTGTGGCAGCTATTGCAGTCCTAACGCTGTAACAGCCTTCCGTTAATACTCATAGGTGAATAACTCTGCGGTGGGCTGGCAGTGAAACTTAGCGTAGTATATGCCCTTCCCGTCATCAGTCAGTGCTCTTGCAATGGCTAATCCACATTTCTCACTGATCAACTCTAGATTTTAGCTTGAGCTGACTACTGAGCTGCTTACCAAGCTGAGCTATCTCCCTTTCCTCAAGGTGATGTTGCTTTGGAAGGCCAAAGATAGATGATCTGGTGTGATCTGGAGATGTGTTGTTTAATAGATGTTATGAGAAGGAAGGTCCCATGAGCATTCCAGAGCTCAAAGCCTGTTCTGTCATCACTCCACATAGGAAGCAAGAGGGCCCACCTCGGAGAGACACTGTGTTTGTGCTGGTCAGATTTCACACATGATCTTTGCTCTTCTTGGCTTAGGCAGGCAGACTCCTGGCCCCTCCCAGGCTGCCCTCTTACCCAGGCCCCTCCCCCAGCTGTTCTAAGTGGAGAGAGTGTCATTCACATCCAGGAGTGCTATCTGATTAGAGAAACTTCTCATCTGACACAAGTAGGACCTTTCCTCTGGAAAATTATTAGAATATTTCCAACATAAAAATTAATTTCTAACAATCCTTACACAGGACTGTACTGGTAGAGTTGTCAGATTCAGAAAGAGAAAAAAAATGTATGGGACATACTTATACTCAAAAATGATTCGTTGCTTATCTGAAATTTAAATTTAACTAGGTGTCCTGAATTTTATCAGGCAATCATAGATGCAGGTAATGTTAAAAGAAAGAGAAAAAGAATATTAAAGGAAAAGGAATATCCCTGCTGATATTTGGAGTGGGGAAGGGGAGAAATCAGTAAAAGTGTTTCCTCACTACTGTGACTGTGAGAAACGTCGACATCAGTCCAGCTTACAAGAGACTAGAGTTTGTCAAAATTAGGCTAGAAGCAATGAGAAGAGGGAAGTGGATGCAAAATACTTAGACAGTAGGAGTAGCATGGATCATAGAAGATGAAGGTGTCCCCTGTAATATGGGAAATGAACCATAATATAGGGGAAAGGTTCTTTATAGGTTACTTGGTCTGATTTCTTCATTTCCCCTAGAAGGAAATTGGAAGTGAAATATTTAGAGGCTAAGTTACCTGACCACATTTTCATCGTCATTTAGAGGCAGAACCAAGAACAGAACCTAGGTCTCTGAACCTTCCTTTCTGAAAACCTGTACCTGAAGACTTTGACATACCGTTGAGTTTAGTCAGTCCACATAAAATCAAGTACTTTTGATGGTGGAGACCTACCTCTGAAGAGGTCTTTCGTGTGTAAAAGTGATTAGTACAGAAATTGAAGCAGCAATTACCAAAACACCTTCTCAGTTTCAGTAACTGCACTCTCTGCTACAGTGGTCAGATTCACAATGTCCTCAACATATATTCCTGACTTATTTGGACTCCTGAAGGGAGTATCCCAGTTTACTGACTATAAACTAAGGGAGTTTGGGTTAAATGATCTCATTGGCAACTTCTAACTCTGTGACTCAAAAATCTGTATTATCTGAATCTCTCTTAAGGAATTTACAGTCTTGTTGATAGAAGACATACCCTTATAAAAGAGGTCATTATAAAATTGGTCAAAAATTAATTTTAGTTAATTAAATTAACTAAAATTCAGTATGTCTGATGTAGAAAGTAAATGTTGCCAGGCATAAGGAAAGAGATAGCAGTAGGAACTGGAATGAATCTTCCAGAAGAATAGGAGTTGAACTTAACCTTGAAAGGGCAGAAAAGCTTGCAGACTAGGGTTAGGAGCAGGGCACAGAGGTAGGAAAAGCATGAACAAGATACAGAAATAAAAATGATCATGGAATGTTCTAGAACTTCAGACATTGGCTATAGCATAAAATGTGTGCTTGGAAATCGTGTCAGATAGTACCGCCACAACCTCCACTGTCCTGTACCTTCTCTCTCTCCTAGTTCTTTACAATCATAACTGAGACACTCTGGCTAGTCTGGCCTCTTCATTCCACCTCCTCTCTAAGGAGGCTTTTCCAGAGTCCTCCAGGCCACTCCTTCATTTGACTGGATAGAAGATAAATCAGCCCATGAGTCCCTCTTGTGACATGTCCCGAATGTGGCTCAGTAATGTTGTTAAATTATTTTGCTCCTCACACGCACGTATCTTATCTCCTGCTTACAGAGACTGTCATTCATTTCTTGCTCTTAGTTGCTGCTCCTCCAACACCAGGCACCGTGCCTTGTACGCGGTAAGCATTCAGTAACGTAATTTGTTCCGCGTTGTTTGTTGTTCTACATGTTTGACTTAACAGGTAATAGAAAAGAAGCGTAAGTGCTCTTTGATGAAAGGGACCTTCCTTCTCTTTGTGCCTAATGCAGTGGCAGGACCACATAGCTAATCTCAGTGGAAGGATTGTGTGGAAATATGCATGTGTGTGACAGGAAGGAATCTACAGATCATATACCCCAAACCCCTAGCTTTATGGATGAGAGAACAGAGAGCTGGAACAGTTAGTAACTTTCTCAAGGTTGCCAAACAAATTTTAGGCATTAGAATCCAGGTCTCCTCACTCTAGCGAGTGCTTTAAAAAAATTTTTTTTTTTAATTTAAGGGATGCCTTGCTTTTCTCATCTTTGCCTGGCAGTACAAGAACAATTAGCTGGATTCAAAGTATTCAATTGTCCGTCTCTTTGTGGCATGCCTCTCTCCTTTTCCTGTATTAGGGGTAAAGTAGAAAGAGCCCCTAGGAGTCAGGGGACCTGGCTTCTTTCTAACCCCACCACTGCATTTATGCCTTCGGGGGTTCACTTATCTTCTCTAAGCTTCCGTTTCTGTAAAATGGGGTGGGTGTGGATTTGGCATCACATACACGCTCTGTCCCTTCCAGTTACATTCAGTAATTCAGCAATAGTTCTGAATTTTATTGTCTTTTTGGGGGATCAAGAGTATTCCGTTCATTCCAATAAAGATGTTAAAAAAAACAAAAAAGGAATGTTCCATTCTTCTTGGACTTCCCTGGTGGCTCAGTGGTTAAGAATCTGCCTGCCAATGCAGGGGTCACGGGTTCGAGCCCTGGTCCGGGAAGATCCCACATGCCGTGGAGCAACTAAGCCCGTGTGCCACAACTACTGAGCCCGCGCTCTAGAGCCCACGAGCCACAACTACTGAAGCCCGTGTACCACAACTACTGAAGCCCGCACTCCTAGAGACCGAGCTCCGCAACGAGAGAAACCATGAGAAGCCCGTGCACCACAGTGAAGAGTAGCCCCCGCGCACCACAACTAGAGAAAGCCCCCGCACAGCAACAAAGACCCAACACAGCCAAAAATAAATAAATAAATTTTTTTAAAAAAGTTCCGTTCTTCTCTTCCTTCCCTCTTATAAAGTGTTTCCACAGCATTTGCCAAAAGTAGAAAAGTGTAAGCATGTGCGGAGTGAGGGGGCGGCAGGGAAAGGTGGATCAGGGAGATGGATCTGAGCTTCAGGGTGAGACAGGCCTGGTGGTTCCCGCTCTTCTGCCCAGGTGGCTCAGGATGGAAAAAAACCAACTCAGCAGAATGACTGTGGACTTGAGGACATTACGAATCTTTTCAGTGTGGGATGCCCTATCTTTAGCTCTCACGTGGTCAGTTTGTTTGGTATCTATGTCTGTGGAACAGAAAAACACAGAGAGCAAAAAGACAGGCTCTTCGAGGGCGTCACCAGTGATGGAACAGAGGTTCCTGAGGCATTGTGTGAGGAAACCACGGCAGGGCCCCTTGAGGAGGGAAAGAAGCATGCCCCCTTCACCTCTTTCAAAGTGCTGAGCCTACCCAGAAAGATGTGCGTTTTCTAGAAGGAAAAACCTGCACTTTTGGCAGCCTACTAAAACAGAAATTGAGCTTGACCTATTTCCTTAGCAGTGCAAGCCTCGCATTGTCCTCTCAGGCGGTAAGAAAATCCTTGAACTGGGAAACTGACAGCTGCAATCAGACACTTGCATTGAGGGAAGCATCATGAATTTTAATAGGAGTGCTGCTCCTGGATGAGGTTGGGAGAGGAGAGAGAGCCAAGCCAACTCAAACAAAGGGAGGAGAAGGGGGTTTATTACACCTGCAGCTCATGGCAGTGATGAGAGTAAAATTCACATGATTTATCCCACAGCGGATGTTGATGATTGAAGAGGGAAGGATTGCAGAACTCTTGTGAAGCGGAAAGGGTTATGAATCTCCCATGATTATGAACCCCACAGTACTGAAGGCAAAGAAGGCGGGGACAAAAACATCGTGACTTGTTTAGCAGGAGTGGTCCTTCAACACCGCGCATCAGCAGTGCCCAGGAAATGAGCCTGGGAATCCCGTCACCACCCCACAGAGGCGAGCGCTTCCTGCTCGGACATACCACCGGCGGGCACAGGCAAATGCGCACGTCCACCAAGCGGGTTTCAGGACATCCTTCCGGCAGCCCTCTTTGCTGAGCATAGAACTTCCCCTCCTGAGTCGCCACCAGCATCCTGTTTGTCCTGGGGTGGAAGTGTTGGGGGGTCTGTTCCCATTGTCAGGTCGCTTCACGATGTGGTTGCTTCTTGCTGTTCATATTCCCAAGGTGGTCTCCTAAGGAGTGTCCACTGCAGAGGATATGTAAAAAGAATGCTTCTCTTTTTAGAACATGGTCCTGTCCACCTCTTTACAACTGCGCCTGCTGAGCCACAGCCAGACCGGTTGCGTTTGTCAGAAGCTCGGACTGCTTCTGGGAATGAATGCATCCGTGAGCCACTTTATTCTTTATTTGTTACATGGTTGTGCTTCATTTTAGAAGGAGGACCTGAGTCTTTATCAAAATAGGAACGTGATCATTCGAGAACCCCATTTTTCTGAGTAGATCTTGAAATAGTTTTTTTAAATGAAGATGGCGCTTAAAAAAAAAAATACATTACAAGCTTTGTTCATCAGGTTTTTCTGTTGGTGAGATTATTAAACCTGGGAAAATTGCAGCCAAAGACGGTTCCCTGAGAGAGTGCTGGCTGCCATTCTGAGTACTGTTTATTCAGGAAAGAATGAAGAGAAAAGCACCACATACTGTGCAGAAGCAGCAACTGCCATTTCAAAATGGGATATTAAAGATGGAACTAATGTCTTGGTCTGTGAGAAGGTTCTCCTCCTGTAGTAGGAGGGGAATGAGAAGTGTAAGGTCATCCCTCAGGACCCAAGGGGACACTGGCTCCAGGACCCGCTGTGGATATTCAAGTCCACCGATGCTGAAGTCCCACAGTCAGCCCGGCACATCCACAGTTCCACATCCGAGGTTCACCCAACCGCGGATCATGTAGTAGTTCTGTAGTATTTATTGGAGAAAGTCCGCGTATAAGTGGACCGGCGCCATTCATGCCCCTGTTCTTCACACGTCAACTGTATCACTATGACGAGGAATTGGGACTCAAGCCAGACCGAGGCAGAACACATGGGAGATGGAGATGAGGAACAGGGCTGCCCTTTACCAACCAGACTGTGAAGGAAGGAATCGTCCCCGGTCCCCTGCCAGGACTTGTCACCAGCCAGTAGAGGTGCTGGTGCAGACTCTGTGGGCTATTTGGCCCAGACCTCACATTGGTGAAGGTTTCATATTTAGTCTTTAAAAATATCACCGAATAAATTTAATTTATAGTTTGTCTATATTTAATCATTTGCTGCCCTACGTGTAGAATGATTACCTTAACCCGTTCTCACATTTCTAAATGTTTTAGTAAGTGGAAGTATTCCTGCCTCTTTCTTCCTTAGCTCCTTCCCTGTTCTCTCAGCACACTCTTCCTGTCTGCAGGGCTCCTGATACTGGGGTCTACACGGGGTCCCAGTTATCTTTGTCCCGACTGTAAGCTGGGAATGTTCCATTCAAGTCTTTTAAGTTGCTAGAGCCAAACAGCTATGGTGGCGGGGGATAGGTGGGGTGGGGTTTATTTACTCATTTGGGATCCTGCTGGTGTTCAAATCATTACTACTGTGCAGTCATGCCACCCTCTCCCCTTCCGATCATGTCTGTTTTCTAAGCGCCCTGGTGCTCCATGGCCGTCACCATGATGCAGTGCTAAGAGCTGCCCCCCACGAGTCTAATGCTATGAGCCGCTGGACCTGGAGCCCCTGCCTCTGGGTTGCTCATCCTCTCAGCCATTGGATAAACGTTCCCTGTGTGTCTACACTCAGGCATGGCGCTGGTGCTCTGGGTACAGACAGTGTGGAGAAAGACGGACACAGTCTCCAGGTGCCAGATGTCGTCCCCATCCTGCTCGCTGCTCCCAGCTCATGCCGACCTACCTAAGCCCCCATCTTGACATTCCATCCGGCCTCAGCCACCTGCTTAGGTTGCCAAGGTGCCTTGCCACACCACGAGAATTTAAGGGTAACTTCTGCTGATATTGTTGGAGAAATAATGTGCCCAAACGCCTTCCTGGAGAGAGGCTGAGCGGCCTTAAAGCCGTGGTGAGGCAGAGTATTCTTCAAGTCATTCAGGTGCCACGATGGATTGGAAAATGGCCCAGGAGGAAGGAGGCTCTTCTTTTCAGGCTAAATAACAGCCTCCTTGTTGGGAAGGGAATAATCAATCCCAGATGGAGAAAAGAGACCACGTTCCCTTTGCTTTTCCATTCAAATCTAATCTCATGACATGAGTTTCTGACATGAGTAGCATTCTTGCCCAGACTAGTGGCCCCAGGGAGGGGATGGTTATTTAAGACAGCTGGCTCCCCATGCAAGCCATATAACTTGATGATAAATGCTTACAGACAACTTCCCTTACTCGCTGGTCCCAGTCCCAGTTTAATTGACACCCCCGGAGATTTGCAAAAAAAAAAAAAAAATACAAAGATGTTTCTTTGAAAGAATATCATCTCTCTGGATGCAAGAAAAAGATAAGAAGTTCTACATGCATACAGTTCATCAGTATTTCCCAGCTTATGGAACTCTTCAGGGAGGGATTCCTTTTATGCATTCCCTGTGAAACAGAAGTTTCCTGTGCCTTTAAAACCTGTCTTGTGTTATAGTGTACAATAAATCTGACATATGATTTTGGTTTTTTCTTCCTTTGCTTTGTCTTTTGGAAGGATCTATTCCTATGAATTAGTAGTTTTAAGTCATCTTGCAGACTTTTCTTTTCTGAAAGCGTAGATATAGCCCTGTCATGAATAATTTTAAGTTTTAGTAATTTAAAAATTCTTTTTTCCAGAGTTTATACTCCTTTGGTGTCAAGAAACCCTGTTCTTGGAATAACAGTTATGCCTAAGTCTCTAGACCTAAATGTCAAGCATTTGCTGCACATTCCTTTCTCATAGTTGGAGATGAAGTCTGTGGGCAAAGGAGGAATTGACTCACACATCTGTTATTCTATCTGGGAACTTACTTGGTCACCCTAATGATTATAATATATAAACTGAAATGAATAGTCTGAGAAAATAGGCATTTATCTGAAAGATTCTTAAAGTTTTGAGGGTATGTGCAATTTATCTTTGCAATCAAAAATAGTAATGTTAAATGGTACAATGATAATCTTTTAAAAACAAAAACTTTAGGAATGGATTAATGAGCTAAAAAAAAAAAACAAGAATAAGAAAAACTAAGGCCTGGCTAGATTTTAAAATCAATACCGGGTGAAAAAAGCAAATTTCAGGATGATGTATTTAGAATGCTATAACTTATATAAAGTTTTTACAGCATACTGAACAATATTGCTGGTTGTCTATAATACAAAGTCTAAAAACATGGCTTGGAAGGACCCAGGCTAAATATGTCATAATATTTTCCTGGGGTGGTAGAGAAGCAAGGCGGGCAAGAAGGAGGGGGATGGGGCTTGGGACCAGGAACAAAAGAGATTTTAACTTATGTTTTATTTCCATATATTAAAGGGGTCTGAGGCCAACATGACCAAATAACATTTGTTAACTCTGGGGGCTGGACATTACTCTTTGGTCCTAAATATATTCAATTACCTTAAAATGAAAAAGTAACAAAAAGATTTTTCTACCTTCATTCTAAAGTTTCACACAAATGGGAGTAGCTGGTGCACAGTCGATAGATACAACTCCTCTGTCAGGTGTTTGTATCTTTGATAAACTGATGACTCTGACTGCTGCTATCTTGCTGTAAGTCCTCCTAAACGAAGGACTTGCTCTAACAACTTGCAAATCAGTTATGTATATGTTAGCGTAACAAGTCTTGGCTGTGTTTCAGGAACAGGTGCCTTTTAAACAAGAAAATCTAATTGTGGTATTTGCCTCTGCCAATATCGCTTTCGTTTTAAAAGTGTTGCCCTAAATGATTCAAACGGATGGCATGCTTTCCATTTCTAAATAGCCCCAGGCATATAACTCACTCAGAGGATTTCTCGGCTATAAAAGTGAGACTTCCCTCTGCTAAGAAGACTGTGTTGGAAAAAATTTTCTCATTGCTTTTCATGTAGGATTGATGTTGGAATGAAAATGAAAATTTTGATTCCTTGTCATGGTGAAAATAGATGTAGCTATAGAAAGCAACATCTTAAGGTTTCTGCAGCACAGAGCTGCCTACTTATTCTGGACTCAAATCTAGCCTACTCAGCAGGCTGGACCATAGCTTAAAACTAGGAAATATACAAAGGGAACTTTGTCATTAGATGGTGTAAAATTTGGGCACTAAAGTTTCTTTCCTTACAATCAAAGCCTCTAATTCTCGCCTAGTTTACTCTTCCTTTACGCTGGTTCACAAAACCTAAGGTAGCTGTCCGGAATGTTAAATATGGTGAATTAGAAGTGGGCAGAGGGACTGCTAACAGAGTAGTTGGGGTGGTTCTTTTGATACAAGAAGTGAAGGTTCAGACAGAGCATGATGGCAAGGGAGGAAGAAAATAACTTTATTAAGATGAAAGAAACAGGACTTCCCTGGTGGCACAGTGGTTAAGAATCCGGCTGCCAATGCAGGGGACACGGGTTCCAGTGCAGGGGACACGGGTTCGATCCCTGGTCCGGGAAGATCCCACATGCGGCGGAGCAACTAAGCCCATGCGCCACGACTACCGAAGCCCACACTCCTAGAGCCCGTGCTCTGCAACAAGAGAAGCCACGACAATGAGAAACCCGTGCACTGCAATGAAGAGTAGCCCCTGCTCGCTGCAACTAGAGAAAGCCCACGCACAGCAACAAAGACCCAACACAGCCAAAAATACAAACAAACAAATAAATTAATTTTTTAAAAAGATGAAAGAAACATAAAAAAACAGATATGATTCGTTTTTTAAAGATAAGGGGGAATTCCTCGGCGGTCCAGTGATTAGGACTCTATGCTGTCACTGCCGAGGGTCTGGATTCTATCCCTTGTTGGGGAACTAAGATCCCACAAGCCGCAGGGTACAGCCAAAAAAGAAAAAAAAAAAAACTATTAAAAAAATAAAGATAGGGATGATTTTCCTACAAACCTAAATAACCCTACTACATTAGAGCATGTAATGGTGTTTGCTCTGATAGTGCTGAGTGGTTGGTTGGTGTTTTCCAGAATAAGTATGGAATTAACTGACCAAGTTTTTCCATACCCCTTTCACTAATGGTTCTCTTAGTCTTGATTCCAAGGGTCTTTACTACCTGAATGTGCTTACCATATGCTAAACTGTATGCAGAGAATGAATTTCTTGGAAGTGTTGCAGGTTTTGCCTTTATGTTAAAATCTTAAAGGTCACAATATTTCTTACTACATATTATACTCTAAGAATCTCCAGTCTGGCAGCAAATGGAGTCCTATTCTGAAAAACCATATGATTCCAACTTGTGCTTGTAATTTGTTTTTAGTAAGAGTTAGCCAGTTTGTTTGAAGATATCAATTTCAGAATATATTCAGTATTCCCTAAAGTATAGGAGGTTGGCCCGAACTTGTACTGACCTTATGGCATTACTTAGAAGTTGATCCATAAAAAAAAAAAAAAATCCTAGATATATACTTACATACTTGCCATTCATTTACTTCATAAAAGTATGACATAGAAAAATGGTCTGGTTATTTGGGTTTTAGACAAGTATAAAAACCTCTCTGACTTATCTCTATAAACTCTCTTATGCCATTTTCATAGATTGTAAATCACACTGTTTTCTTCTTTAGGGAGACAGTGTGTGGTCAAGTACAAAGGATACATTCCAAGTCAGACAGGCAGAGTTCAAATCTCAGCTCCTCCCTCACTGGCTGTGTGACCTTGATCAAGTTACGTAACCTCTTTGAGCCTTTGTTTCTTTTTTTGTAAAATTGGAAAAATCACTCCCACTTCACAGGGTTGTTCTGGGGGTTCAATGAAATTGATGTGTAAATGAGAGATTCGTGGTGTACAGTGTGCAGGTGAGGGGGCCGCGCGTGCTTGTCCCCTTTCACTTTCTGTTGGAAACAGAAAAATTTGGATTAGAAAATTGCCACCTTCATTTTGGTTCTCAGTTGCCTCTTCTGTACCACTTAGGATTTCATTGTTTGTTTACTGTTGGAAGATGCCCGAGTGCTAGGGAACATTGACACAAAGTTCTAGTCACATCTGCTTGAAAACATTTGGCTCCCACTTCAGAATTAGAGGAAAACTCATGATGGTTGGTTTAATAAATTTCTTCTGACTTCTTCACCTGAATTCTTCTAAAATTTTTCTCCAGCCTCTATCCCTTGGTGGAAATCTCTGGAGTAGATTTGAAACTTTTTTTTGTTTTTCTGTAGGAATTAAGACTGGGGCCCTCAGTGGGGGGCAGTCAGAGGGTCAGTTTAGAAATCACTTCCTTTATAGGAAGAGTGATCATTGTCTCTCCTTCCAGAATAACGTTTGGTAGCTGACTATCGCTGAATTTTTCAAGGTCTTTTCAAGGTTTCTTCCTGAAACAAATCTTTGGCCTCAAGATTCTATGATTAGTCTTGATTGGAGAATCATCATTATTATGGGGAGGCCACAGTGAGAAAAGGAAGGTTAGGTCCAGTATTTTTAAATGAAAGCAGACTAAATGTAGAGAGTTGTCTGCAGATGCCGCTGAGAAGCCCTTTACTGTAAGTCCCGTCATCTTTTAGCTTCAGTTCTGTTTCCATGGCAGCCACATGGTTGGTGGGTACCCAGCTGAATGGTTTTACGGGAAGCTGAAAAACATTGCTATTCTAAGTAGCTTTCTTTTTTGTTGTAGAAAGGAGTCCTTCCCTGACTGCAGGCTAGCCAGCATTTACTGGGAACAATGCAGGCTATTTATGCTGATTGTATTCTGGGTAGAGGGTAAAGAAATGGGGAGAATCCCAGCCCCTGCTGACTGACCTGTGAAATTATTTTTCTGGTTGTTGTTTCTAGCATTTTGGAAGAACCAAGTGACTTATTTTATTTCTTTGTTTCAGGTATGATTTCTCTGTTCATTTTAAACAGAACTTATATTCCAGAGATAGAACTGGTTAAAAAAAAAAAAGAGAGAGATTGGTGGTAGTGGTATGTGTCTGGGATAATGCTAGTTATGTTGAAGTCAATCTGCTGAATTTATAGCTTTCAAGTATCTATAAGGGCAGTGTATGAAAAAAAAAGTGTCCCCTGCTAGCAATAGAAACAGGAAGGTAATGGCTCAGGCAGTTATAACATTAGGCTTATCCTTTATTGTATATTAAAATTGATCTTTGGATTTTTTAAATATTAAAAAAAGTTATGTTTCTGTTTGTTTATATGATAGAAAAATTATGGTACAATAGTCTATGGGGGGTTCAAAATGCAGTTCTCTTTTAGGCAGTTTATGACTTGTAATGTGACCATTTCTTAGGAAAAAACAAAAGCAAGGGTATCGATGCAATTCCATTAAAAGCCTATATAATAATTTTAGTTTCAAATATAAGCCACTTACTGGATTTTCTTTCTGGAGCTCCTTCAAATCCTCTTTAGAAGTAAGCTAGAAAAAAATGTTGCTGCCTAACTACTCTTCTGTAGAGGCCACCTTTCAAAGCTGAACCCTGATAGTGAAAGCATTTGATTTCAACAGGAACTGTGGACGTTTGTTCTCTCTCTCTCTTCCTCTTTCTTTCCTATACACACACTGTTAAAATGAAAGAAAACCCATAAATTCCAACATGTATTTTTTTTACTTCTGATATCCATCATGCCATTATTCCTTTGATAAAGTGCGATCCTTGCTCCAAAAGGTAGACATTTCAAAGGTGCTAAGATTTTGACCCTGATTCTATTTAGATAAGTTGACGTTAGTTTAAACTAGTCTCTCACTGAGATCCAGTGATGTTTGTTTTGCATTTTTATCAGGTCTTGGAGATTTTTCATAAAATAGGCTTCAAAAGTATCTCAAGAGATCCTTATTTGATAGAACCCCAAGTATTTTTGAATGGCACCAAATGGCAAGATTAATTGCAAATGCTTTCCTCTACCAAGTGGTTGCAGTAGTAGAGTTCATAAGCAGTTTTTCTCAAATCACTCTAAAATCATGATGAGATTTAATTCCTGAAAGGGCTTACATGATCTAAGATGAGTATTTTAAGGTATCCGGAGCCAAAATTTGATTACCAAGTATTTGCTGAATACCTCCTATAAGGAGCTAAGGGTTTGACTGGTGTGGTCAAAGAGTTTATAGATTATGTTGGCATAGAAAACTAACATCATAAATCTGGGAACAAAGACTACCTTGCGTGATAACAGGTTGATAAGAATTCATAGAAAGAGTGTGAGATGGAGCCTCTAGGGAGGGCTACCTGGAAGAAAAGGGACTCAGGGCATTTCATTAATTCCACAGAAATTTACTGAACAGATCCTACACGCTAGGTGCTATGTATTGATACTATGCTAGAATTCTAGTGATGCCCAAGACAATGATCCTACATGTGTGGGACTCGCACTCCGGTAAGAGGTCCAGGCGCAAAAAGCAGGCAATTGCCTCAATGATAGTATCTATGTTGGGCAAATTACAGAGTAAGTGTTAAGGCAACACCTGGATTTGGAGGGCATGAAGATTGCGTTGAGGATGCTTTCTTTGAGGAAATGTGAAGCTGAAACGAACAGAAAGAAATCCCAAATGGACATTGCTGTTTACCCACTTATAACAGTGTTCCTTTTTTTCTCTCACAGAAAAATGCACTTAACTTTTCTGAAAGCACTGTCCTAAAATATAAATAAGCTTTGCTTAGAAACTAAAATACTTAGACTATACAACTTTGTAGTAGGAAGTGATCTTAGAGAAATCCAGCCTGCTTTACCAACAACTCCTTTGTAACTCTGGAAAGGGTAAGAAACACAAGATTTCCAGAGTGCTAGGGGGTCAGGAAATGGAGACCTTCTGTAGTTCAGAAACCAAGTGTCGAGGGAGGATGACATCTCTGTGTCCTCCACCTTTTTTTCTTTGGAGGAAAAGGTTTATTATGCTCCTAATACATGCGTAGTATTTTTATCAGACCTCAAGCCCTTTGTTTCTGTATCCTTTGACAGAGACCAAACAGAGAAAGGAAAAAGAAAAAGTGCTTGGGGCAATCTATTAAGAACTAGCACTGGAATTATGGCTGCCACCTTTTTACCCTGATCTAATTAATCTGTCGACTGAAGGATAGAAAAATTACTGTTTTTAAACGGCCCACATTCATTTGGAAAACTCAGACATGCTCCTGTAGATACATAATTTCTCAGTCTGATGAGAAATAGAAATTTCCCCCTTAGAGCCTGCTGATGGCTTTAATTTTGTACCTTAGCAGAATTATTACTTTCCCTTCGTGTGTGTGGCTTGCTTTTGTAAGCCACAGAACATCCATTATTCGTGAGGCGCTTCTTGCATGGAAAAAAGAATTTAGAAGCAAACCATCGGAGGTCTTCTAAACTGATATGCTTTTCCTCACCCTGTTAAGAATGACTTTGAGACATCATTCAAGGTATTGATACGTTTTTTTCTGAGTCAGGTTTAGTGACATGGCCCATAACTCAGTGTTCAATGCCAGTTTTAAAAATGTATGATAAAAGGAGCAAACAGACCACCAGAGTTGAAGAACAAGAAATATGTTTAAAAGAACTATAAAAGGTAGAATTGTCTAAGTGTCCAAACATATGAAATATTCTAAAGGTATTAAATGTTTTATGGGATGCTGTTTTTCATCAAGTTATTTCTTTGGGGTGTTCTTCTATTACAGCATTCTCTTCTTGTAACGTTTTGATGGTACTTACTACTATTCTTGTTCATCTCCACCACTCGACTGTGTGCTTCTTGCCTTTTGTTTATGCCTGGCATATAGTAGGGACACGATTCATGTTAGATTGAATGTACGGTAGTAAACTAATGTGGCTTCCATTGGTGAGAGAGAGTTATTTTAGCTTACATCAGACCCTGAGCATTTTATCAGGTTTAAAGATATTTATTTATTTATTTAGGCTGCACCGGGTCTTAGCTGCAGCTCGTGGGATCTTTAGTTGAGGCATGGGAGCGTGGAGTCTCACCTACTGGACCACCAGGGAGGTCCCTCAGATGTTTTACTTTGAAAAGTTATCAACTGAGTTTGGGGCACTGTGCAGAACAATTAAATATGTGGTCCCATATGCTTGTGAAATTTAAGCATGCTCAAGTAATGACTGCATTACATGGAGGGCTAGTATTACACAAATATAATTTTGGCATAAAATTAGATTGATATGCTTACAGTTCTGTCTTTATATTATCAAAAAATGTTGGCATTTATAGGTATAGCTTACATCCATAGATATAAGCCAATGCTTTGCTTTGATATACTACATTTAAGTTAATTCTTTTTCTCATTTGTAATTATTCTAGGGAGCTGTTGGTAGAAACATTTTTTAATATATGCATATAAACATTTATATATATTTTACGTGTCATATGTATACCTATATGTGTTTATCGTATATTACATGAGTCACATTTTTATGTAGAATTTCTGGGAGCTTAAGATATCTTAATTTGGGAGGCAGTGATTTTTCCACAAGTGAATATGATCAGTGACAGACAGCTTTCCGAGTTGTCAGTGATTTTTTTTTCTCGGAAAATATCTAATTTATAGAACTTGTAGGAAAGCACTTATTATTTTTTTGTGTATACTTAAAGAAAAGATTATCCATTAAGTTAAATTTTTTTAAAAAACATTTGAGGCCGTGAATTAATGAAAATGAAGAAATAACACGTACCAGCTCCTTTCACGTACTATCACATTTTCCCCTTAAAGACGAAATGAAACTGGTCTGCTGCCCGTTTTGTGGACAGAGAAATGAGCCTCCGAGAGGTTAAGTATCTCCCCAAGGTCCCACCTGTATGAAAGGGAGGAGGTGCAGCACGGTGGTCCTCTGCTCCCAGCAAAGCTGGTGCTGAGCCTGTGCTTCCTGCACGGACATCTGTAGTTTAAACAATACCATAAGTGAGTTATCCTGTACAATGAAAGTAGAAACAGAACTGAAATCTGCTCCTCATTCTTCTGTGCCTGTTAGTTTTTTAGCTCACCTTTAATCATGCTCATCAACTTCCTTCTCTGCCTGCTGGCGTTCTGTTTCTAGCGTGTTTTAGGTTTACGGTTTAGTTAAACATAGTAATGACAGTGCATAACAGTCCACGTTTACACTGTGAAAAATATGAACAGGGACTTGTATTTTAAATCAGCAGCAGCAGCGGGAGAGAAGTTCGCATTCATTCCTTATTTATTCATTATCGGTGGAATCTAGGTTTTTGCATCATCTGTGTTCCTATCGATTTTCTTCTATTGACCGGTCAGGTGCAACCCCACGAAACGGTAACAATTCCAGCTTAAAAAGGGTTTGATGTTTCTAAAATGCCGTATCGGCTGGGTAGCTGCTTTCTAGTTTTAGAACCAAGAATGTCTATTATGCAGGCTGTGGGACCCTGAATGCGCCCCTATTGCTGCCTGCAGGCATGTCATATTTCCCTCCCCATTCATTCTCCCCACAATCACAGGTTGCAATTCCACACCTTTTTTTTTTTTCTCCACAAGTCTGCTGTACTTCCTCCTTCCCCCACCCCCGGCCCCTGCCTCACTTTGAGCTGATGACTTTGCTTCAAGCTTTCTCAGTGAAGCAGGAAGCAATCCACCAGCTCTCCCACCCCCACCACATGTCCCCACCTAGCAGCTTCCACCTGGTTCTCTTTATTGCCAGAGACTGACCACAGTCTCGTGCCAGTGGAGCCCTTCCTCCTGCACACTGATCCCATCCCCTCGCACCAAGGGATGCAGCTCTAGCAATTCCCTTTCTTGCCTCACCATTTTTGTCCTGCTAGATCATGTCAACAGCATAGTGACTTGTGTTATCTCTCTCGTCTTGAAAACAAGCTCTCTTGACCGTGGACTCCCTGCTTCCTTCTGCCCCCTCCCCACTCCTCTGCTCCACTTTTCCAGTCGCAACTCCCTGAAAAAGTTGTCTGCATTCACTGTCTGCAGTTCTTCTCCTGTCCTCTGTTAAAGGTGCTGCAAGTAGACTTTCTTTTCGACCACTGCACCAAAACTACTTCTGATCTTCAGGACCAGTGATCTCCTGGTTTCTCAATTCAGTGGTCACTTCTCAGTCTTCATCTTACATGGCCTGTCAGTAACATTGACCCAGCTGATTGCCCTTCCTCCTTGAAACACATCCTTAGCTTGGTTTCCAGCAAACTACAGGCCCTCGCTTTTCTTCCTCCCTCGATGACTGTTCCCTTTCAGTCTTCTTTGCTGTTTTTGCTTCTTCGCCCTGACCTTGTAAAGTTGCTGGGCTTCGGAACTCAGGGCTTAGACTGCTTCCCTATGTGCATTAATTGCTGTAATTGAGCTCAAGATTTTAAATACCGTTCATAGGCTGGTGAGTCCCAAATTTATATCTCCAGGCTAGATCTCTCTCATGAAATTCAGATTTGTTGATATCCACCTTTCCACCCAACACCTCCACCTGGATGTTTAATAGGCATTTCGCAGCTCACATGCCAAATCTAAATTCGTGGGCATCCTCTCCACCACCAACCTTGCCCATTACCTTGTACTCTTCCGTGAGAGTTAATGGCAGGCCCATCCTTTTAGTGGCTCAAGCCCCAAACCCTGAGCCATCACATTCTTCTCTCTTCTCTCAGGTCCTCATAGCCTTCTCATTCCATCCACTCCTGGCACAGGCCACTCTCATTGCCTGAGTAGCAATAGCTTCCAACTACGCTGCCATCTGTACTTGCCCTTTTAGAGTCTGGTCTGAGCGCCGTGTATCCTGTTCAAAGTAAGTCGTGTTGTACGGTCCTCTGCTCCAAAGCCTCTGGTGGTTTCCCATCTCACCCAGAGGAAAGCCAAAGTCCTGACCAGCAGCTGACAAAGCCCTACCCGATCTGCTTGCCTCCGTCACCTTGCTGACCTGCTCTCCTGCAATGACTGTTCCCCCTCTAACTGTGCTCCAGGACTGTTTCCCGTGACCCTGCCAAGGCTTCTGAATACTCTCTTCTGCTTCCTGGAACACTGCCCTCCCACCTCCATCCCTAGACATTCATGCAGCTTCTCCTTTACCTCTCTTAACATTTTGTTCAAATGTCACCTTTGCAGTGAAGCTGTTTAGTATTGCAGCACCCATGCCCTGCATTCACTATTCCCCATCCTTGTTTTCTTTTCTCTGTAGCACTTATCACCTTTTGAAATTGCATCCATTTACTTACGCATTTTTATCCTGTGCCAACTCACACTGGCTTCATGAGGGCAAGGATTTCTCTCTCGCTCTGTTTTTTGTTGTTGTTGTTTGTTTCGTTTTGTTTTATTGATGTTTCTGTAGCACCTAGCATGCTGCCTGGCACATAAGTTCTCAATACAAATTTGTTGAATGAATGAAAACAGGAGTTGTTTAATATTTTATGAGGTATGTTGGTATCCTGAGTACATGTTAATAAAATAAAATTAGCCAAAATACATGTTTGCTTATCTCAGTTTATCATTTATATGACACCTGTCATTTCTTGAGAGTAGTGATGACTTATTTGAGGTAAATCTGAACCAATTGCTAATTATATAATTTGGTTAACTGTTTAACCAGATATGTACTTAATGGCTAGAATCTGAATTAAAGGGATGCAGACATCTTATGCAAACCATATTTGGAAAGCCAAACTTATACAGGTGAAATCATTAAACAATTGGTTAGGAAGAACTATCAGTAGACAGAACTGCTGGGGGAGGGGGAATAAACCACCTTTTGATCTGTTATATTCCTTAGACTTGATAAATGCCTTGATTCCACATAATAGGCAACTTAATTATTTACTTTGGCATTTATTCTACTCAAATACCAACTAATTTAGTACAAGATGAAATGTTTTCTTGTAATAAAATCAATTAAAAATTAATTGACTTTTCAAACAGACATTCATACAGGTATATTTTAGAAAAATCAGTTGTCATTTTTTCATGCTGAATTGATTACAAAAACAAATGAACTGTTGATTTTTTAAAAAATGGATTAAACTTTGGTAGATGTCTGTTTTATTTGGCCAAGAAAGTAAAACTGGATTCAGTTCCATTTAAGAACCATTTATTAAATGTATGTGTGTAAAAAACAAAACAGTGGGAGATATGAGAGACATAAATGACTATAAAACAAGGTGGAATGTGGTAAGAACTGTAAAAGTAGAAAGGGACTTCCCTGGTGGTCCAGTGGTTAAGACTCTGCACTCCCACTGCAGGGGGCATGGGGTTCAATCCCTGGTTGGGGTTCGATCCTGCATGCTGTGCAGCTCGGCAAAATAAAAGATAAAAGTAGAAAGATGAACTCTGGGATTCCACATAAGGGGAGGCACCATGGTGTTAAGTTTATTTATTTATTTTAACTTTTTATCTTATATCGGACTACAGTTGATTAACAATGTGATAGTATCAGGTGTGTCGCAAAGTGGTTGTTATACATGTATCTATTCTTTTTCAAATTATTTTCTCATTTAGTTGCATAATATTGAGCAGAGTTCCCTGTGCTATACAGTAGGTCCTTTTTGGTTATCCATTTTAAATATAGCAGTGTGTACATGACACCATGGTGTTAAGTTTAAAGCAGAGATATAGATGTGGAGGACCTGTGTCCAAATTCCTGTGCTCGTGTTCATTACCTGTGTGGGGGCAGACTGCTCACTCTAGATCCGTTTTCTTGTTTGTAAATGAGGAGTGATAATAGTATCAACCTCAGGGGTTAATGAGGTAACACATATGCAACACAGAGAGACAATTCTGAGAGCTTAAGTGATGCCTAAATTCTGATGCCTAAATTCTTACATTAAGTGATGGTGGTGGAGATGGCAGTGGAGATTGCATCGGTGGCACCACTCACCCCAGAGAAGTTACTCTGTGTCTGAGAACTCAATTCCAATAGGAGCAGCTCCATACCAAGCCACAGTTCATTCAACAGACATGTATTAAGTATCCACCAAAGCCAGAATTCTCCTAGACCCTAGGGAATGATGAATCGGAAATATCATTGCCTACCTAGAGGTCACGGCACCAAAGAGTGGTCAGAAAGACCACTTCAGGCTGAGAAACAGCATGGGGAAAAATATAGTAGTAAGAACCAGCCCTGAAGTAGAAATTACTCAAATGTCCATTAACTGATGAATGAATAAGCAAAATGGGGTCTATCCATACAACCGAATATTACTCAGCCACAGAAAGGAAGGAAGTACTAATATGTGCTACAACAAGTATGAACCTTAAAAACATGCTAAGTGAAAGAAGCCAGTTGCAGAATGCTACATATTGTGTGATTTGATTTATATAAAATGTCCAGAATAGGCAAATCCATAGAATCGGAAAGTAGATTATGGGTGCTTAGGAATGAGGAGTGAATGGTAGTGGGCCTGGAGGTTTCTTTTTAGATGATGAAAATATTCTCAAATAGACTGTAGTGATGGTTGCAGAACTCTGAATATACTAAAAACCATTGAATTCTGTGCTTTAAATGAGTGAATTGTATGGTTTGTGAATGAAGTTTCAATAATGCTGTTTATAACAAAAAAGAAGCACCAGCACCATACAGGCAGGGAGCCCAGAGAAGTCATGATGTGGCCGGGGAACAGGTGTGCAGAAGAAATGGCAAAGACAAGGTTGGAGGCTCAGGCAGGGTCGGTCTTGTGTGCCCTGTGAAGGAGCATTATCTTGTCAAGGAAGGAGGTTGGTGAGCACTGGGAATGGTGCGGGCACCCTGGCACCTTAAGAGACGGCATGTGCCCACATGGTCTTCATTTATTTCCACACCTGCGAGAACGGTGATGACTGGAACATGGGAGCAGTAAAGACTGGAGTCAGAAAGCCTGTTACTAGGCAGTGGCGGGCGCCCAGGCAAGAGAACGTGAGAGCTGAACCAAGGAGTACAGACAGAAACATTTGGGAGCCGTGTAGGAAGGGAAAATGATGTGAGGGATTGGTGAAGAAGGGAGGAAAGGACGACTCCCAGGATCCTAGCAAGGATGAAGGGGTATGTGTGATCGCCACCTGAGATGAAGAGAAACAGTTTTCACAGGAACGGTGAAAAATGTTATTCTACTATGAACTGCTTGCTTGTGTCTCCCCCAAATTCATATCTTGGAACCCTAATCCCCTGTGTTGGTGCCGAAAGCTCAGCCTCTGTACACCGGCACCGAATCAAATCTCAGAGACAGAGTTTGGGGTGAAGTAGAAAAGAATGGCTTTATTGCTTTGCCAGGCAAAGGGGGACACGGCGGGCTCCTGCCCCGAAAAACTGTGTGTCCCCACCTGGGAGGATTTGATGCGGAGTTTTATAGCAGTAGTTCAAGGGTGGGGTTGCTGATAAGATCAGGGTGTGCAGGGCCTGCCCTCCTTTACTCTGATCTCGGGTAACTTCTTGATGAGCTTCTCGGGTTCCTTTAATCTGGCCTCTGGTGGTGTTTTGGCTGCTCCTCCCTTGATTAGCATCTGTTCAGATCTGCCCTTTGGAACTCAGGGAAGGTCATGGAGGCTGGAGTCTGTTCCCTACAAACAAGAAAATGGGGGACAGAAAGGCTTCTGTGCCCGGGAGCCCCACAGGGTCCTGCTTGGTTTCAGTGTGATGCTATTAAGAGGTGGGGCCTTTGGGAGGTAAGTAGGGTTGCATGAGGTTGTGAGGGTGGAGCCCCTATGATAGGATTTGTGCCCTTATAAGAAGAGACAGGAGAGAGCTGGCTTCCTCCTATGTTGTCCCCCCACTTCCATGTGACGAAACCAGGAAGAGGGTTCTCACCAGAACCCAGCCATGCTGGCACCCTGATCTGAGACTTCCAGCCTCCAGAACTGTGAGAAATAAGTTCCTGTCACTTAAGCCACCCGTCTATGGTAATTTGTAGTAGCCGCCCAAACTGACTAAAACACGCCTTCAAAACACTGTGACCTGAGCTGAGTTTCAGTGAAGTACAGAAGCCACATCTTGGTTGATGAAGGACTGGAACAGTTTCCATGCCTGTTCCACTTATTGTGTATAGTTCAGTATCTTCTCTCTAGAGCATTTTTTTCTAACTCTAGAGTGAGATTTATTTTTTTCAATAAAAAGCTAAATAGTGATCAGGAGGACTTAAGGAATTATTGAGGTTCTCAATCCCTTCAAGTACTAGAGCACTGATTTTTTATTTTAAACTGCATTATTATTGGGAGAGGAGTACTTTTTAAAAAAGAAATCGTATCATACATCCCATTAAAAAACCAGGTACAATTGGAGCCTGTTTATATCCAAAGTCCTGGAAGATGGTTCTTCTTGTCACCACCGGGATGAAGGGGTGAATGTGCTCCCTGGGGTGGGTCCGGGTTCTGTGGGATCTGACACTGATACAGTAGTGGGGAGGACGGGGTGAAAAAAGAATATGAAATTAAGACTACGTTTAGGTACAGGGCCTTGGAAGGGCCATCATTAGCTTCATGGCAAGTCTTCCTCTGATCTTAATGATGTTGGTGGTGGTGAAGGTATTAGCACATTGAGTACCTATATGCCTGGCACCCATTCCAAGTGGTTTTCGTATATTAATCTTCAGGACAACCTAAGGCGCCATGTACCAAAGGTACAGAGACGTCATGCCCAAGGTGACACGGCTGGGACATGGAGTTGCTAGGAGAGAAGAAGGGTAGACCAGTAAACTGGGAGCAGAGAGCTCCATCAGCCCCAGCTCTGCCACCTGTTAATGGGAAGCCTGGAATATATCACTGAGCCTCCTGTGGATGCCCTTGACTTCACCTGTAAACAGGAACATTGATGCCAGCTAGGAGCCCCTCGTTTTGTTGTTCTGAGGTCGGTCAGGAGACATTGTGTGGAAGTGCTCTGTGGAGGGTGAAATGCTTGGAAATGTGTGCTATTAAATAGTTTTTCGTTCTGACTCAGTATTATAGGTGAGGCTAGAAAATATATTTAATTTTGCTGACTTTTGTTTCACTTCTAATGTTTCTAATTTATTCCTTGGACATGATTTTTTTTTTTTTTTTTTAGGTTACTTGTCTGCAAGACTTTTTTGGTGATGATGATGTTTTTATTGCATGTGGACCTGAAAAATTCCGTTACGCCCAAGATGACTTTGTCCTGGATCACAGTGGTAAGGCAATTCATTGACCATCTTTGTAACCCTGAAATGGAGGCTTGGGATTCTCACTTGGTGCACGTTAAGTGGTCTGGTGTGTTGAAGAAAGATGGCATTGGCGGTACTCTTTTTGAATTAATGAAAGTAGAAAATAACATGAAGGTATTTACCTAGTTGCAAAAAACAAAAAAACCTAATTCAAGTGAAATAGTTTTCATTTTTTAGCAAGTTGGTTCCATCTCTTTTTACTGCATTGTTTTGCCTCTGAAATGGATTTCCTACCTTCTTCCAGAATGGTGCCTGGCTATGCCACCTTAAATGTATGGATAGTGTTGAACCTGAAACAGTTCATTATACATTTTCCATGTCCATAAAGAGATACATAAAAGGCTAGTAAGTTGTTAATAGTGATTATCTCAGATTTCTTTTTATCTCATTGCTCTGTTCGCAACTTAAAAAAAATATATAGCATGCATTGTTTATATATGCAGGAAAAATAAAGCTATTTTCATTGATGGGATAAGAAAATCCCTTTCTCTTAATTTTAGCCAAAAAATGGAGTTTTCAACTATTTAGCAATAACCTCAGTGATTTCAGATGATTTTGATCCTGGGAATATTGTTCTTATCTGTTGTCTGGAACTAATTTAAACCTATTGCAGTATTAGTGATTATCTTAGCCGATAGTAAAGTCAACTGCATCTTTAAATGAGATAAAATCATACAGACATAACATTTCACAGAGAAGAGGGATGTTGGAGATTCAGTCCCACTCTTTAATTTCATGAATGAGGAAAGTTGGCTTTTCAAAAATTAAACTGGTGGTAAACCCTTTCCGGTTGCAGTGGTTCGGACAGTCCAAAATTACAGAAACATATTACCAAATAAATATGGTGACACATAGACTTTTTAAAATTCAAGATGATACATTCTGTGGTATCAAACTTCCTTGTGTAATTCTTTCCTGTTACACTATGTCACTTACCTTGGGGCAGTTTATCTACTTTGTGCTTGGGGCTCATTTATCTACTCATCGTTTTTTTCCACTGCTGCCAAATTTCTTGGGGGTTTCTGTACTGTCTTATACTCTGTTGTACTGACCCTGCTTTAGATTAGTAATGCCACCAGAAAGTCCCTAAAGAATTGCCAATACTATTTATGCTAATGCTCTCCCCGTTCTCATGGGTTTACTGAAAAACGTGCATTTACATATCATCTGTATTTTACATCTTTTTTGACTGTAGCTTAATTTCATTTCATAATATTTCTTCGATGTCAGTATGAGTCATTTTGAAAGCTGAGACTCTGAAACTCAATAATATTATACTCCAGGTTGTAAAGTTAATTTGGGTAGCAACAACAGCAATAGAACATTTATTGAGCACTTACTATATATGTACTAGGCATTGTACTCAGGGCTTTACATGTATGTTGTAAATTTACCTAAGCTATTTGAATTGTTCATAGTTTTTTGTTGTTTTGACTACCAAAGAACTCCAATAATTAGAAGTGGGTGAAAGCTACTGATTTCTTCCCTCTTGATCCCTACTTAACCTTCTGCAAACTGGGGATAATAAAAGTGGCTTTTTCATAAAATTTGGTGAGGATTAAATGAGTTCATATGTGTAAAGCAGTTGGAAGTGTGCCCATTACACAGTATGTGCTATCCTTGTTGTTGCTGTTAATGTTATTATTATATCACCACCATTAGGTCATGAAATTTTATGATGAAAGCAAGTCTCAGACCTAATTCTGCCACAAGTGCATTTACTAGGAGTGATGCTGAAATCTCAGTCTCTGTGCACCGGTGCCAAATCAAATCACGGAGACAGAATTTTGGGTGAAGTAGAAAAGAACAGCTTTATTGCTTTGCCAGGCAGAGGGAGGACACAGTGGGCTCCTTCCCTGAAAAACTGTGTCCCTACCCAGTGGGGTTTGGTGAGGAGTTTTATAGCAGTGGTTCAAGGGCAGGGTTGCTGATAAGGGGGGAGAGAGAGAGAGGGAGAGAAAGAGAGAGGGAGGGAGAGAGAGAGAGGGAAAGGAAGGAAGGAAAGGAAGGAAAGGAAGGAAGAAAGAAAGAAGGGAGGGAGGGAGGGAGGGGAGAGGGGGAGGGAAGAAGAGAGGGAAAGAAAGAGAGAAAGAAAGAAAGGAAAGAAACGGGGAACACAGAAAGGCTTCTGTGCCAGGACCCCATAGGGTCCTGGTTGGGTTCAGGAGGCAAAGATTTAAAAAAAAAAAAAAATCAGTTATTTAACTTGTGTTGTAATATTGATGAGTCCCAACTCTGTCCTTTTACACTGCTGACAACATCTTACATTAAAACTCTGTTCAAAATCCATAGAATTCAGCTAAGCTGGTCTTAGTCAAGGAACAAAACCCTCCATTCATGAGCTGGGTGCAGGACTGGCTCAGATTCCTACCCTGGGGGTAATTCTGAAGTTCTGGTTATGGGCTTTCTAGATTTACCCATCCTGCTCACAAGGGAGTGGCAGTGCCTTTAGGAAGTTCTAACTAACCCGCACACCACTCCTTCCAGCAGTGGAGTGCTAGCCAACATCCGTGCTGCTAATTAACTAAGCTGCTATTACTGCAGCCCCTCCCTGGTGTGTATTTTCCTGATTAGTGTATACTTCCCCTGTTAATTTACTGCCTCTGGGGTATAGATTAAAACCAACCCACATTTTAATCTTTCTGTGTAAATTGAAGTATTTTAATGTGAATTACAGACAATATGTTATCTAATTGAGTCCTTATAAGAAGCCTGTGAAGCAGATTTATTTTCATCCCAGTTTCATACGGGAAAAAACTGAGACTTAGACCTAACCAAGGTCCACCAGTTGGCAAAGTCAAATCCATGATTCATCCCAAATCTGCATGACTCCAGAAACCAGGTTCTTAACTGTTCAAATTAAAAGTGATTATTGAAGCTGTTTAATCAGTTCTGGTCCTCTACATGCTAATTTATTTGGCAATTTATGGAAAGACCAAAGTTATTGTTCAAAGCTAGTTTTCTCATTTTTGATGCTTTGGGCAGATGGAAAATAAGACAGTAAGGGGTTCATAAATTAGAGTCTTATACCCTTTGAAAATAAGGTTATCAGAGACTTGGAGAGAACTCTTTGTTGTAGCCTTTGCCTCTCAATGCTACCGACCAAAATAATAATACAAGGTTGCACATGTGTAGATTAGGCTGTGGGTATGTGTGAATCAAGTTAGGACATCAGGATTTCTGTATTTATTAAGAGCTCCATCTGGAACAATGAGGTGAGTCACAAGGTGTGAAGCCTAATTTAAGGTAACCTCAGGTGTGCTTTTGGGACAGTTGCTCTGTATATTAAAGTTGTTTAACATTAATAGGAAAGATGTTCTAGGCAGTAAACTACTGTAACATGTGATCTGTGATCTTCCTTTGGTTAGAATTAAAACCAGATCTACTTAAAGCACTTTCCTTCCTTTCTAGAATGCCGTGTTTTGAAGTCATCTTATTCTCGCTCCTCAGCTGTTAAGTATTCTGGATCCAAGAGCCCTGGGCCTTCTCGACGCAGCAAATCACCAGCTTCAGGTAGTTAAAGGGAAAGGAAATGGATAGTCGCAAAAGGAGCAGATCATTCTGCAGTTTTCTTTAATATGAATTAGTAGTCTTTCCCGTCCTTGTATGCAGCCAGGTTCCAGAATGACATATACATGACATGATTTTTAAATCCAGAAGTTTAAGTCTGTTTCTGAAAGTTATAATAAGTGTCCGAACACTTGGTTTTGTTCTGACACGTTTTCTCAAGAACAATCTGATCTAGATTCTTGTATTTATGTTGAAGTGTTTCACATTTTGACCACTGTGTGCTGCATTTTAAATTTTGTGCTATAAGATTGTGGATATTTTCTTATCTTCCTGGTTTAAAACATAAACACACACGCCTAACAGCAATGTATTTACTTGATAAATTTCCACAGGCTTTTCCACCATGGAGCAATTTAACAGGAGCAACGATTATTGTTAGAAAGTAGCACTGCTTATTTCAGAGTCAGACTTACCTCTAAGTTTCTTTCAGATGTTGAGCCTATAGATTTGTCATAATTTTGACACCTTTTGACATTTTTAAAGAATTAAATTATTCCCCAAATCTTGATATATTGATTCTGTAAGGCTCGCTTCTAGTAGTTACAATTTTGCTGATATCATTTCCCATTGAGGAAAGGATTGTGAAAAAACTGTGATTTTACATGTGGCAAATCTAGAACATGTGAAAGTAGTATTAATAAAAACTGTCTGAAGCATCAACCTTTTTAGAAAATACTGAATTTGGGGGGTGTTCTACTTTTCTACTGCTGGCTTCTTCAGCACCTCTCCGACTTTCTCTAGGTCGGGTTGTTTTGCCCTTCTTTTTGTGTACACGTTTAGACCTGCTGAATAACCACTCTCCTTACTGTCTCCTTTGTTTATACTGAATGTGTCCAGTAAAGAGGGGTGGCCACTACTCCAGGGCCTACTCTACAGCCAAATCCCCAGGTGAGCCATGATTATTATGGCTGTGTCGCTCCGCTGGGCTTTTGTTTCCGTCTTTCGCCATATTTCTGTTTCCTTTTGCTCCATTTCCATGAATGCATCTGGCTTTTACCAGTGGACATCTGTGCAGTTATCAAGCGCTTCACAATGCTTCAGCCTCCCTTACTTGTGAGAGAGCCAGTCATCCTCAGAAGGTTGCCAGGTGCCTGTCAGTGTGTAGTCACGGTACACAGTGATGGAGGAGACACAGCGCTTCAAGGGGTGTGTCTTCTAGTTAATTAGGGAGAATAGCCTGTTATTGAAAAAGGCTAAGGGTTGTTGGTAATATGAAAATGGCCAGAGAAGCAATTATACTCTCCTGTCCTTCCTCCCCACCCTGGGGTTAATAGCCCCAACATCCTCTCTCTAAAATATCAGCGATATGAATATTTTTAACTGAATGCATCTCTCTGATGTTAAGCTTATTTCAACTCATATTGTGCTTTCTGTAAAGCATCTCACATGCAGGGAAAGCTAACATAACATGGAATTTGCGTAAATACACTTCACTGAGTTTACCACGTGGTAAATTAGACTTTTGTCAGGTTCTTAGCTTTCCGTTTTGGTGATAGGTTTACAGATGCTTATGACGTAAGTAATATAAATAAAAGTGGGGAGAGTGGTCCAAGGATCAGGTATCACAATTAGTCTAATTTTGTCTGCCTGAGGTCTAAAGAGGGAAATTAACATATTGAACTAAAAACATGTTTCACAGCCATACTTGTCCTGCAGACCAATTGCTTCATAACATAGTCTAATAAGCGTATAAATCTTTTTAACTAGAATTTGGAATGCTTAGAAATTGATTTGAGAAAATCTTAGGATTCCAGTACTCCAGATTTTCAACTGAGTCCATATTTGGGTTTGGGTTAATAAAGTTTATCTTAACTTATAAGTAAAAGTTGTGAGATGTAGATCATGTTTCAGAGGGCAAATGGCTTGTTTATAAGAGGTTAACTCAAAAGCATGTTCAGCACACACTGCAGTTATAGAAAATGGAGAGAAAGTTTTGTATTATTAAATGCCACAGTACACAGAAGTATAACTCGCTTTTACGGACTGCTTTAGCGATAGTATGCCTGTTACCATATAGAACATTCCACGGGACTCACTGGAATTTCAAACAGAGCAAGTAACTTTGTAAATGTCATATTGTACTTTTTCACTCTTGGGACAGAAGTGCTCCCATCAGTGAAGTCTTCTGGCTGACAAAATTCCCTCAACAAAACTCTAAATTTATCTAAATAGCTAAATGATATGTAATAAACACATAGAAATTAACCTGGGTGATACAAGTGGGTAAATAGTTACCACAATTTGCATCTTAAAAATTCTCACTTCAGATTTCTAGCTTGTGAATCTGTCGTAGTCCACCAGGATAAAAAGTGTTCAGAGCAAACAAACAAGAAAGCCCCCAAGTTTATTTCTTACCTTACAGCCGAGGGGAAGGGTGGATAAGAGCCTTATTTGGGGAGAGAAAATCCAGGGTGTAGTGAAGGAGGGGAGCACTGAAGATGCGCTGGGCATTGTCCACCTTCCTGTTGGTAGCAGCAGTGTCGGGGGAGAGAGCACAGTGTAGCTCTGTCCCAGGCCCCACTTACCCTCCCAGAGACTGGGGAGATGTGCAAATAAATGGAATTAAGAACTTCTCACTAGACAACAGTTTTTTAGAACCTTTCAAATGCTACCAGAAATGTAGAGGGCTATATATGGCTTAGTGTCTCTTTAGGATGGGAGTTATTTGAGGGTAACTATGGACATGTAGTTACTGATACCAGTTCAGTCCCGGGCAGTGAGTTTTGTTAAGAAATTATGTTTAGGCAGGAGGTGTGTTTTTAGGGAAATTGGTCTGCCACCAGGCTTACCATTTGCAGGAGCCAATTTTTCTTCTTTAGTCCCTTTTCTGTCACTGTTCCAAGGAAATCTTTGATATCAAAGTGGTTTCTGAATATCAGTGAAAGGTAACTGCCCTTGGTGAGTAGGAACTGGTGACCTGAACAGGTTGCTGTGTAGAATGAAGGAGAAAAGGAGCCAAACTCAGTATCAGCTCACAGCAAGCTTACTAGTTCACTGCTCACAGTAATCTGTATTTTACGTGAATTCCTACCACCAGTTCCCTTTAAAGAGAATTTTTATTTTTTTCAGTGTGCGGGCCTCTCACTGCTGTGGCCCCTCCCGTTGCGCGGAGCACAGGCTCCGGACGCGCAGGCTCAGCGGCCATGGCTCACTGGGCCCAGCCGCTCCGCGGCACGTGGGATCCTCCCGGACCGGGACACAAACCCGCTTCCCCCGCATCGGCAGGCGGACTCTCAACCACTGCGCCACCAGGGAAGCCCCTAAAGAGAATTTTTAAAAGAAAGAGCATTAATTGAAGTGTAACTTTATTGAAAAATAATCAGGGCTGTTGAATACTCTTAAAAGTTTCTAATTAATTGTACAGTTACTTGTGTTGTACTTGTGCTCTAAATACCCACATACATTTGTTAAGAAAATCTAGATAACTGATAATGATTTATGAATGAGTGGTTTTAAACTAGAAAAATTCAAGTTTGGTAATTTAAAAATAACTGGGAAATTTTTTCATCTTTGCTGAATTTTTACAAGGAGCAATACAATAAACATACATGACTGATTCATCTAATCACAAATACTTACAGATCCAGAATTCGGCCTCCGTTCAAGGACTGGTGCTTAATTTTTTGAGTCACCTATTCAGGACCTTTTTCTCTGCATTTGTTTGGCTTTTTATATTTATTAGCATCATTTAAAATAACAGTTGTCTCCTCCCTTGTATTAAAAAGATTTTTAAAAAAGGAAATGGATTTTGCTTTTCTTTCCATAGAGAGGAATGCCAGTTTTCCTCTGCTTGGGGCAGAAGCATTGAAGATTAATGATAAAAGGGGTTAAAGCACTCCTTAGAAGAGGGAAAAAAAAAAAATATATATATATATATATATATATTATATATACCAATACCAGATGTTAACTAATAGTTTTGTGAAATTACAACAGAAGTGGATCCCATTGGTATAATTAAGAATAAGGCTGAGTTATACTGAGATGTGTGACCAGCATTGTATAGTATAAAATCTGCAAAGTAACCCTCCCCTTGAAACAGCCGTGCCCATACTCTTACCTACCGAGTCTCTGAATTGAGCTTTCAACGCAGGAAGTGTATGGAAGTTTGGAGGAGGGTGTACAAAAAACCACCAAGACTTGCTAAATAGTGGGGAAATTAAGTTGAGAAGACAAGAAAATGGAAGGAATTAGAAATAACTAGTCTAGATAATAAGAAATTGGCTTTCAAACAAATAAGTAGGTATTATAAGGAAAATGACCAGTAATTTTCTTTTTCCATTAAGGATATACTTAGAAAATGTGTTAGAATCACGGTGGAATTGATTTGGGAGAGCCACAAGAACGTCCAGTTTATTCAGGTTGGAGTGTACTAAGACACTGGATATTGGAGTAGTTATAGGACAACCTTCAGAGCAGACCATTACAAATAGAACAGCCATGCATTTCTCTACCCTTGACGGCCCGCAGGATATATGGACAAGTTGTTGCTCACATCTTTAAATCCATAACGTTTTATATATTTGTTTATGTCACTGTTGGAAAACTATTATTGAAAATAATTCTAGTTTCGCTGCTTATTTGTCTGATGCTTTGTCTGTAATGCAGTAAGACACATTATTTTTGCTTTCTGCTGATTTACCGTCTGCTTTGAGCTCTGAATGAATCGAAGCTCCATTGGAGCTATACTGGGCATATGCTGAGTGTTTTTACACAATCTGGTGGTTCTGGGTTTTAATGACCTCTGTCTCCTTTGTTGTCTCATGATCAGTTAATGGAACTCCCAGCAGCCAGCTTTCCACTCCTAAATCTACGAAATCCTCCAGTTCCTCTCCAACTAGCCCAGGAAGTTTCAGAGGATTAAAGGTATGAAATAGGATATGTGCCATATTTGTGTGATTTTGTTATTTTGAGGTGCATAGTTTAGTTAACTTGTTCAGGGGCTTGGGTGCAGTAACAAATCATAAAGGAAAGAGTTTAGGATTTGGAGTCAGGAAGACCTGGCTTTGAATCTTATGTCCTTTTTCATCTTGTAATTTGGGCCAATTCACTTAACTCTTCTGAGCTAAAGTGTTCCCATCTCTTAAATGGGAATATAAAGTTGTGGTTAGGGTTGAACATAATGTGGTTTTATATAAATAAATAGCAGTTTTCCTATTATTATTATTATTTCCTATTATTATATGGAGAACACCATGATTCTTTTTTAAAAATGTCATTTAAAATCATGATTTTAATATCGTTAACATAATTTGACTGTGTGAAAGTCTAAAACAGAGTGAAATTCTAGCGTAATACTTATATACACAAGTTAGTAACACAAGAAAAATATGTTCATTTTGGTGAAGAACTTAGGAATAAATCTTAGGTTTTGACTGTGGTGTCCTAAAAATATAAACAGTAACTTAACATGATTAAGCAGTTGGTTTAATAGGCATTTTATGAAATAGAGAAGGAGAAGAATGAATGATGAGCAAAACCAAATTTGCAGGATTTCTACAAGTTTCATTTGATTTAGTAGCCCTCAATAATTTAAGTTGTAAGAGGAAATTTGCCCAGTAAAATAGCAGTACATGATTTTTCTTAAAGATTGAAAGTGTCCTTTTGTTGGAACAATCAAATTGTCTGTATGGTAATGTACTTTCGGAAGATGGAGGTGTACACAGTGCCGTGATGTACACGCATATTAACTTTCATTCTCTTGGAGTGTTTAACATTGGAAGCACCTTCGTTAGGAATACATTCTTGGAAGTTGGTTGCCCCAACACTTCAGGTATTGTCTGAGTGGTTTTCTCTACTTTAAGGATGCTGAAAAACATTTTTCACTGATAAAGTGAAAGGTAAAAGCCCCAGCACGCCTGGTGAATGTGGGGTGGGAACCTGCTGGGCCGGCAGGGCGGTGGGCCTGCGGGTTCTCACTGCCTGCAGGGCTCTGTTCTCCACCTGACACTCAGGTGTGCTTGTCCTGTCCTGAGAATGTTGTATCTGCCTCAGAGTGAACTGCATGGTTCTTGTCTGAGTGCCTGACTTCAAAAAGAGAAGTTTCTTCTGGAAAAGGACAGATCAGATCATCTGTTTTTGTGCCTGCTTGCTTATGTATGTTGGCAGAATTTGGACTGAGACCAATAGTCAGTTTGGGATTGGGAGCACGTAGCTCTCAGTAACCTCTATGTACTGGAAGTTCCTTATACTTATCAAAAGAACCGGCCATTTTCTGAAGTGCTAAATTGGCTTAGGTCAGTGTATGATGTGATTTCAGTGGAATTTTTTTTAAGATTTATTTATTATTATTTTTGGCCGCGTTGGGTCTTAGTTGTGGCACGCGGGGTGCACGGGCTTCTCTTTTCTAGTTGTGGCGCACAGGCTCCAGGGCGCATGGGCTGTGTAGTTGTGACACGCGGGCTTAGTTGCTCTGTGGCATGTGGGATCTTAGTTCCCTGACCAGGGATCGAACCCACGTCCCCTGCATGGTAAGGTGGATTCTATACCGCTGGACCACCAGGGAAGTCCCTCAATGGAATTCTTAAATGTCAACCCCAAAAGAAAAGTTATAGCCGTTAAAAATCACTCACGTAATTATTTTCAGCTTTTCTTTCCCAACTTATTTTCTCCAGAATAGATTGGAGATGCTGTCTTTTTAATCCGGGTAACTTTCAAGAGAACTAGAGTAAAGATCAAGTTGATCCACCTCTTTTCCAGTTCCAGTTGTTTCATCCTTTGTTAAAACTAAAGCAAGTTGTTCCGAGTGCTGGTAATTGTCAACCTAGGGCAAACCTAACCTAAGCTTTGCAGTGATCCACCTGCAAAGGTCACTTGTATTTCTCCCTCAGGCTGTTGCTGTAGGCAGGGCTGCTCTGATCCTTGACCTAGAAGTGCCTACGGCCATCCCAGAAGGTACCTTACCCAGGGTCTTGGTCATTTCCCCTTTTTTTTGCTATCCATTGGTAACCTGGTCTCCCATTTTTCTTTTTTCTTTTCTTTTCTTTTTTTTTTTTTTTTTTTTTTTGTGGTACGCGGGCCTCTCACTGTTGTGGCCTCTCCCGTTGCGGAGCACAGGCTCCGGACGCGCAGGCTCAGCGGCCATGGCTCACGGGCCCAGCCGCTCCGCGACATGTGGTATCTTCCCGGACCGGGGCACGAACCCGTGTCCCCTGCATCGGCAGGCGGACTCTCAACCACTGCGCCACCAGGGAAGCCCCTCTCCCATCTTTCTTCCCAGTCCATCTTCACCTCTCAGCCCAAGATTATCCTTTTTTGTTGTTGCCACTGGGTCAGTTGGTGCTGCTTCATGCTCTGAGTACAGACCCATTCCTTCATGTATGCGCACAGACTTGCAGGAGATCACTCACAGATGCGGAAGTCTGGAGTGAAGAGGCATGGGATTTTTAAAACATGCTAATAAGCTGTATTATTGCAGAGACATTAGATAAAATTGTTCTCACTACACTAGGTGTATCTTAATTATTAGAGTAACCCCAGCATTTAGCACACACAGTTCCATGGCACGTGGTAAGTGCTCAAGGATCACTTATTGATGCAGAAATAAATGAAGAAGGTTAGGGAAATGCTGATTCCTGGTCAAGAGTGAAGATGAGATTACCAGTAAGAAAGAGTAGTGGTTCTTCTGGTTCTTCCATGACCTCCCACCCCTTCCTTTCTCCTCTACCACACCTGGGGCTTGGCTAACAGCTGTGAGACCTCCTCTTGAGTTTTCTTTTCATCCTCTGCAAAATAAGGATGTTTGACCTTAGATAACTTCTAGAGTGCTAAGATTAGAGTTCTTTTAAGTTGCCCAAAAATCTGTCTAGGAAGCTGGGAAGTCTGTTTTTCTTCCTCTCACTTTAAATCTGATGCAGAATCACTGAATCTTACATTACATATTCGCAGCTAAACAAGTCTCTGCCTCACCCACCAGCTCTTTGGACACAAAGCTAAACACCTCTAACCCCTACCTGTTCCCAGGGGTCATACTTTGTGGACATTTCATCTCATCACAGTTCCCCACAGACCATGGTGCGTATTGTCCTTGGAATGAAAACCTGCCTTTGAAATACCGCAGCTTAGTTCTCTTCACTGTACAAAGTACCGTAATTTCGATGTCATTGTAGAGCTCTAGTCAGCATCTGTCCACGTTTGCATTATTTTCTCTATTCAGTGACATTACAAGTGGAGAATTACAGATAATTACCATGTGTTAGTGCTATGCTTTTTCCTTCCCCTTCATTTAAAATAGCTTATTAAGATCAATTAAGAGGAGATGACTGACAATGGAGAGCTGTTTTTCACGGGCAGGAACTCTTTACCACTATTTATCCTACTTAGATGCTTTCATGGCTTTGGGGATAGTCTTCTTCCAGAGAATCAGGGAATTAACAAAAGCAAGCAAACCAAGCCAGGACAACGTATACAGGAGTTGGTACTCACATCCCTCTGTATCCCAGGACACAGTTTTTGGCAGATGGCTTTCTTCTCTACTATCTGGGTTTTACTTACTAGGGAATTAAGCAAAATTAAGTCAAAGGTAAGCAGAATTTGATATCCTGTCACAGTTTTTCCCCCCTTTGTGCCGGTTTCTGGGAACCATTTTGTGTTTGGTTGGAGACACTGAAAGAACTGAAAATGGAAATAGTGACATTGTGATGTTTAATCTCTGACCCAGAACGTCGTTTTTGTTTGCTCCTTGAAGAAGACAGGAATTCAGAAGCAGCTCGCCCTCCTCCACAAAAAGCGCTCATTGTTTTCTCGATAGTACTCTTGAGAAAAAGACAAATCTGCTCCATTCATACCTGTTCATAGAAGGTCAAGCTCTCTAAGGGGCTGGACCAAAGGCAGGAGAAGAAGCAAAGCTTTCCTGAAATTGGGAATGTTTTTTTGCAAGGTGGGGTGTTAAGAAATAGTGTGACAGGGCAGAAATAGAGACACAGATGTAGAGAACAAACGTATGGACACCAAGGGGGGAAATTTTCTGTGAATGTTCCAATCTGTTCCAGTTAAGATAAGGGACCCATTTGGGCCAGAGGATGAAGGCAGAGATGGCACCCGCTAGTGTGCAGTTACATAGAAAGAGAGGCTCAGAGAAGGGACCAGCCCAGAGGCCCTTGCTCTGAGATGGACACAAGATGATGCAGTGGTTCAGGGTGTGAGCTCGGAAACCGGAGTGTCTGGGTTTCATCTTGGTTTGGCTACTCGCTAGCTGTGTGGCCTTGGGCAACTCACATCACCGTTATCTGTAAAAAAGGGGATTTCTAGGACCTACTGCACAGGGTTGAGATTAACTGACTAAATACAAAGAAAGGACTTAGCATAGCTTTGTTACTCTATTATTCTATTGTTATTCTTTTATATTCTATTTGTATTACAGTAAGCATTGGGATTTCCAGGTTCAGTTTTCACATGAGGGAAGTTTCACTTAGAAAAAAAAATGATATGCAGTAGTGTAGGAGAAGGAAAGAGAAAGTGAGAGAAGTCAGACTCCAGATATTATTACCTTCTCTGCTTTTCTGTTATGACTTTCCCTGCCAGCTCTACCCTTCGTCTTTGTTTTCCTGCCCTCTCTACATGATCCAACCCTATTATTAATCTATAGGTAATTCTGTTAGTAACAAGCTACCCCCAAATTTAGCAACTTAAAACAACCATAAAAAATTATTTTCTCCCACAGTTCTTGTGGGTCAGGAATTCAGGAGCAGCTTAAGATCTTTCAAGAGGTTGTAGTCAATAGGTATACCAGGGCTTCAGTCGCCCGAAGCTTGACTGGGAACGGACGATCCCCTCCCAAGGTGACCCACGCACTTGGTGGCAAGCTGTGCCGGCTCTTGGCAGGAGGCCTCAGTTCCTCACCATGTGGACCCCTCCATAAATTGGCTTCCGGGTCCTCAGAATGTGGCGACTGCCTTTCCCCAGAGTGAGTGGTCTGAAAGAGAGTGCCGTGCAGAGATTCCCCTTTCTATGACCTGGCCTTGCAAGTCAGACACCATCATTTCCATCATAGCTCAGTAGTCACAGATGTCAGCCCAGTTAAGCGTGGGAAGAGACTACACAAGGGCGGGAACATCAGGAGACGAGGCTCATGGGGACCATCTTGGAGGCTGGCTTCCACTCCCCTTCTCTCGGCTTTCATCTCACCCAGAGTTTCTTTCCCAGGCTGTCTCTGCTCCCTCAATAGCTTTCTGTCCATTCTCCCTTTTGAGCACCACAGAGGTCTCTCTCCCCATCCATTTCATTGCTTTGTTTCTCCTTCCAGTCCTTTTGTTCTCCAGACCGATCACTCCCTGTGCATTCTTTTCTCTCCCCTGCAAATCCTAGAATCCTACCACCACTGCTGTTTTCTTCTCTTAATCCCCATCTTCCCCATCCTCCATTTTCTCCTTGACCTCAGCCCGTGATCTCCTGTTTCCTCCACGAAAGCTCCTCCGCGTCCCTTCAATCTAGAGGATAACCTTCCCTTCAGGAATATTTACTGTGAGTAAATCACAGCATTTTCTTTGGGACAGATAGGCAATAAAGAGTACTAAATGTGTCATCAGCTGCCAGATGGATGTAGAAAGCATTTCCCTGAAATTTAATTCATCATCCATATCCCAGTTTAAGACTTTCAGGCTGTAGTAACTCAAGGCTTCAGAGCCAGGGGCACATCTGTGTACACTGGGGATGAAATGTCTCATGTTTTGATGCTGAAGTGTATGTCCAGGGGCTGTCTACTGTGAGCATTCTTGTTGGTTGAAAGAAGAAAGAAAAAAGTACATTTGGAACATTATCCAACATCTTGAGATTATAAACTGTCTGATGTGCTGATATTTTGTCTGATGAATGTCTCCTGGGTCTGCTGGTGGTGAAAGAGTTTCCAGATTTGTGAAGTGTGATGAAAGGGCTGGTAGTATCTCATACTGATTGGCAGAGCTAAAATGTAACTCTTTGACCTTCTGAACTCGAAACTTCTTTTCGAAGCTGTGAAATGTAAATCCACGGTAGCTTCTGACCTTCAACATTTTTGCTTTTCCCTGGAGCTTTGGCTTTTCTTTGGTATTTAAAACTAGTTAATGGTCTTCAGTACGAAGAGACTGATGACTTATATACCTCCTTTATTACCTCAGAAATGGTGGGTGGTGACTTCATCTCTGAACATAATTGATTTTGTTGACAGAAACAAAAGCAAAAGAGGGACTAAGCAGTTTTGAAGACTTCAGTGCCCCAACAAAGTAAATCATCACAATGACTCTCAGATGCTGTTTGAGGACAGTGATTTGTACATTGTACTTGTTAAGTTAAAAAAACAAAAAAAACAAAAAAAAGCATTTGGTGGGTAAATGGCTCACCTGGGTGGAAGCCCTTTTTTATGGGGGTGGAGGCAGAGTTTGCCAAGCAAATCAGTGTATAAATTGGATCAATTGTAAAAACCTTATTTGAATATAAGCAGCATATGTGTTTATCTTAAACACCCCCTTATTCGTGAAAGTGGGTAGTTAGACCTTCTTCTCGGTCACGCATTAGAAAGTTGGATGGCGATAATACTTAGAGGTTGTGGTAGTGAGCTGGCCTGTGCCAGTGACAGACAGTGAGAGCCTCCATTGTTGGCACTGAAGAGACAGGCACCTCCCCCACCATGCAGGCTTCCTAGAAATTGGTGGTACCTCACACTGAAAGCGTGTAGACATGTTTAGCAGGTAGGTGTGGCCATACCACCTGCTGCTGAAAAATCCGGTAATCCAATAAGCAAAATCCAGTGCTTGAAAGGCTCACTTACAGGGATGTGATGAGATTCTGTGCTGGTTTTGGCAGACCATGTAGTCAACTGAGGTGGCAGCGAAACTCAGAGGAACAGAAAGCCAAAGTCAGCAGGTTCCATACAGCTCCTTTTGTTACTGGGTCCAAGCTTGTACTGCTCACCACATGACAGGCTAATAAATTGAGAGAGGGGGCTTCCCTGGTGGCGCAGTGGTTGAGAGTCAGCCTGCCGATGCAGGAGACGCAGGTTCGTGCCCCGGTCCGGGAGGATCCCACATGCCGCGGAGCGGCTGGGCCCGTGAGCCATGGCCACTGAGCCTGCGCGTCCGGAGCCTGTGCTCTGCGGCGGGAGAGGCCACAACAGTGAGAGGCCCGCGTACCGCAAAAAAAATAAATAATAAATAAATTGAGAGAGGAGTTGTTGAGGTAAGGATTAGAGACTTTATTCAGAAAGCCAGCAGACAGAGAAGATGGAGAACTAGTGTCCCAAAGAACCATCTTACCTGAGTTAGAATTCAGGCTTCTTTCCCCCAACCCCCCCCCCCCCGTACGCGGGCCTCTCACTGTTGTGGCCTCTCCCGTTGCAGAGCACAGGCTCCGGACGCGCAAGCTCAGCAGCCGTGGCTCATGGGCCCAGCCGCTTCGTGGCACATGGGATCTTCCGGACCGGGGCATGAACCCGTTTCCCCTGCCATGCGCCACCAGGGAAGCCCTCAGGCTTCTTTTATACTACTAGGGGAGGAGCTGTGGTTGGTTGGCAAAAACTTCTTGATGCCAGAATCCTTTGTTCTTGCAGCTGTCCATGTAGTTCAGGTCACAATGTTCCTCTCAACTTCCAACAAGACAAATGTTATTCTCTGTTCTGCAACTTTTTATCTCTATATGAATGGGAAAATGTTATATCTTTAAAGGTCAGAGCCTTGAGAATGGGCTGTCCTGTATATTTCAGGCTATAAGCAACATTCTTGTAGTTATTAACTTGTAGCAAAAGCAATAGAATATAAAGGTTAAAGTAAAAGAAACATCCAGTATGGAGTCAGGTTTATTCTTCCCTATTAAACTTTCATGGACTAGAACTGGCTACTGTCTCAAACCATGTACATGCACAGACAGTGGGTTCTGTTTACTGCTGTTCTCCACTATGAACCAGTCACAAGTCTCAAGCACCACTGATTTTACCAAATGAAACCAAGTGTAAGGTATGGCTACAGATAATAATACTTTGTATGTTACTAACCCTTAGGTGCTGATTCAGATTAATTGTTCTCATGTCTCATTACTAATACTGAAGTATTTCAAAGTAAATTATTACAAATCCAATATTAAAGCGATAAAGCTTCTGTTTTTAAATGGATGTCTAATTTATACCGGTTTTCCTTCTAATTAATGGAACTGATATTTCTGATATATTTTTTAAAACACCACAGAAATGATAATGAGGCATATCTATTTACAAGTAATATCTAGAATACTGATTTTTTAAAAAATCTTCAGTACATTTCGGAGGTCATCTTTTTAAAGAAAAGTTTTTCTTAAGATTGCTTTATGTGAGGAAAGGCTGTGTATTTATTTATCGACTTGTATATTATTTGACTAAATTATAAGAATGTGATTATAGTTATGTACTCTGAAAGCATGTTCTAAATATACCCCAGTTAATATTTTGATCAGTGAGTCTGGTATAGGGTACAAGACTCCTTGAAGAGGTCATAGTGTGAGACTAGCCGAATAGCCTGGGCTCTGCAGTCAGACCCGGGTTTAAATTCTGAATCCACATTTGCTGTGGCATTTGGGCAAGTTATAGAACCTCTCTGAGCTTTGGTTTCTTCACAGATCGATGGAGATGATGATAATACCTAATTCATAAGATGTAAAAGTACTCATTTTAGGACTTGGCACAAAGTAGGCATTCAGTAAACTGTAATGAGTTGCTTCTTTCCTTTTCTTACAAAGAGAACATTTTTCTTGGGCTATTGATGACTCACAATGGCTAGATTACTGGGTGAGTGACAGAGAGAACTTAAATTAAGATAGCTGGACAATTAATTACGATTACTGCCAGAAACTTCCTCCACAGAGGTTCTCAACCTTAGCTACACATTAGACCTTCTGTGGAGCTTAAAAAAATATTGATGCCTGGGCCCTACATGCAAGAATTCTTTAATCTGTGGTGCAGCCTGGCAATAGAATTTTTCAAATCTTCCCTGGTAATTCTAATGTACAGCCAAGGACAGAGAACCACTGCTTTATAACAACCATACCCTGGGGGTTATTCTGTTCTAAGCGTTTAAAAGTGTAAGAATTATATTGGAGGAAAAGCTTTCCTAAGAAAGTGCTTGTAGACCAGGGATTTATTTTCCTGTGGCCACATTTGGCCCAACGCCTGTTTTTCTCAATAAAGTTTTATTGGAACACAGCCATGCTCATTTGTTTCCATTTGGTCTATGGGTGTTTTCATGCTACAACAGCAGAGTTGAGTAGTTGTGACAAAGACCATATGACCCACAAAGGCTAAAATTACTCTCTGGCCCTTTACAGAAAATGTTTCTGACCGTTGCAGTAGGCCACTTAAAAATTGAATCGTAGTGCTGTTTTCCAAGATGCATTTGAGAAAGTCAACTCACTACACAAGTATATCTGCTAGATTCTGTTCAAACGCTTCCTTTTATGAAAAACCAAAATGAAGTTGGGACTATTAAGTAGTTCTATTAAGTAGCATTAATAGAACTATTTTTGCTACTTTTTTTTGAGAATTGCCTATTTCTGAACAAAACTTCACAATTTTAGTATAGCACTTAACAGTCTCTTTAAATTCTAAGTTTTGTAGAAATAGTAAGAAATTTAATGTAGGACACTTTGACTTAACTTCCTTACTAAAAATGTGGAAAGCTGGCATGTTAATGGTTATCAGATGTACTTACTCAGCCCTGAATGCCCTTTTTTTTTTTTTTTTTTTTTTTTTTTTTTTTTTTTGCGGTATGCGGGCCTCTCACTGCTGTGGCCTCTCCCATTGTGGAGCACAGGCTCCGGACGCGCAGGCCTGGCGGCCATGGCTCACGGGCTTAGTTGCTCCGCGGCACGTGGAATCTTCCCGGACCAGGGCACGAACCCGTGTCTCCTGCATCGGCAGGCGGATTCTCAACCACTGCGCCACCAGGGAAGCCCTGAATGCCCTTTTAAATGAAGCTAGTTGAGAGTACTGTATAGCTTTTTCTGCTTGTTTAATAAGTTCTTAGCAGAAGTAGATTCTTGTGCATTTTCCTTCCTTGCATACTCATAAAAATGGAGCAGCTTCTGCTGCTGCCAGAGAGTATGGTGGCACAGTGGAGCAGGTCCCAGAGAATGTGCTCGGCATTGTCTTCAGTCTTTTTAATCACTTTCCTTTCTTCACTCACCAGGAAATATGTCCCCTCTGCTCCCCACCCCTAAAGATCATCACATCTTTTTGAACCAGTTAGTAATTATGGAGGATATCTTGAAAGAACCCAGTTGCGGCCATCCGTTTATGCTTTATTGAGCAGCTCACACAAATGCAGCGTCTAGGCACAGTCTTCGTGCTATCTCAGCATCCTGGTTGCTGATGGAAGCATGAAAGCTCATTCGCATTTTAAGAGATTTTAAAAAAAAATGTTTAGTTGGACAATAGAAATGGGACAGGTTTAATCAGGAATGCCATATTTTAATCTCTTCTTGCTTCAATAAGAGAATAGTTCTCTTACAAGGGACAAGGAAATCCGTAAATTCTGCCTGGTAAATGGTGGGAATTTTGTAGTCTCATAGCTTTCGCCCTAGTGTTTTCCTTCCTCTTTTGTCTGCATGTCTCCTCACGGCACCGGGAATGCTTTGCTTTATATGTAACAATAGGCACTTCACATTTGCCAGGGATCTGTCCAGAGATCTTGGTGAATACCCAGCTTTTCTTGGATTCTCAGAGCACCAGGCTTTGTTGCCAGGAGGTCACGTGAGCTTAATTGCTAGCAGTGTGATTCCAGCACGCCAAGTGCAGCTTCGTGCTTTAGCGAAGTGGTTCCCTCGCGTGGATCCTCACGGTCGTTTGTAACCATCAGAAGGAACCTTCAAATGGTTAGGTGAGGTTTCTGGGAAGGATTTTAAGGGTGCACACATGCCTCTTCCTGAGACTGCAAGCTTCTGGCAGTAATGACCTTGGCCCTACATCTTTGCATCCTTTGCAGCCAGCACAGGTTGTAGCTGAGGGAGGAGAGGAAAACTGCCCGTGGGTCTAATCATGTCCTGTCTGTTGAGCTGTGTTATAATAAGATGATTACCTCATTTCTTTATGTTTTCATTTTCTTCATGAAAACTTTATTTTCAAATCAAGGAACATATTGGGACAGGTAATCAGTTATGTCACTTCTGTTAACTCTCTAGTTTTTAAATGCTTGAGGTTTAGCACTTTGAAAAAAAATCATTCTGTTTGAGAGTCTTGAAAAATAATCTTCTTGCCATCATTCCTTGCTAAGAGAGCTGCATTTCCTGGTGATTTAGTGAAACTCTTGTCAGGTACACATGAAAGTAGCCTGTCACGTGGGCCTGTGCCCTCACGCTGCCCGTGAGGCAACCTCCGAGGCCGGGCTTCAGCCCAGTTGCTGGAGGACCAGCTTCCACCACCTGCTCTGGCTCCTTGCCACCTCTGAATCCCAACACAAACCAGGTTTGTAATTGCTGGACTGTACAGGGAATCAGGATAGGTGGGAATGGGGGTTTAATCAAAAGAAACATTGAGAAAGTTACAGGGGTTGACAGGAGCTCAGTAAACACTCCAGAGAGCCACACATCCATGTGAAAATGTACAAAGAGGTAAAAATGCCTGCATTTTAGCTCCTTCCAAGACTTCCTTCTTAGCCCTTGAGTCAGAACATATCAGCAGGCTTCCCTGATGGCGCACTGGTTGAGAATCCGCCTGCCGATGCAGGGGACACGGGTTCGTGCCCCAGTCCTAATCTCATTAGGATTTTGTTTGTAACCTGTACATTAAAACACTAGTGCTTAGGAAATCTATTGGAGGCAGAAGCAGTAAAGGGTAGTTTTATGGGAATAACATCACAGATTTTCTGTAGAATACACAGATTTTGACTGGTTAGCAAGTCAAGGAGGCATGCTTTTGTTCTGAAGATATAAACCCTCTTCTAAATTGAGCTCTTATTGGAAGTTAGACATTTTCTCTTGCTGTTGTATTGTTTTGTATTTGCATGATTATTCTGCTTGCATCTCCCTTGTTGAACCGTTGATTTGGGAAAGAGTGCCATTACTGAAAGGAGGTAACAGAATTTTTCTCAAAAACAGAAGGAAATGGTTCTCACCTAACTATTAAGAAATAATCTCTATACTGGTGTACTGACAGAATTATGATTCAGGGATAATAATCCTATGTTGTAACAAGGGAAATTTAAAAAGATTAAGGGAAAAGATAATATTTTACCACTTGCCATCCTTTCCCACTCTCTGAAATGACCAGTATAATGTGGAGAATTCTCATTTCATCTGTAAGGAATGCATGAATTAGGATATGGGGGTTAACAGATAAGTACTGATACATATGAAAGACATAATCAAAAAACACCTAAGGAATACAGAGAGAGGTCTACTCAACAATCTGTAATAACCTACACGGGAAAGGATCCAAAGATGAATAGATCGATTCATACATATAATGAACCAGATGCTGTACACCTAGAACACACACATTTTATCAAATTTGCGGTGATAATAAATAATAATTAAATTTAAAAAACCACAAGAAGTAAGGAGATATAACCTCTTGAGATTTGCCCTGGCACACTGCACTCTAATTTGCAACCTACTAACACAATTTCCAGGAAGCCTCTGTTGCAGGAAAACCCAGAGTTGGAAATGGAGAAATGCTAATAACTAATATTGGGTTATTGTTACATGTCAGCGATTGGCTAAGTGGTTTTTTTTTTTTCCAGCTTCCTTTTTATGTTCCCACTCTGGGGCTTGATTTTAAAAGTCTAGCTTTTGGGCTTCCCTGGTGGCGCAGTGGTTGAGAGTCCGCCTGCCGATGCAGGGGACACGGGTTCGTGTCCCGGTCCGGGAAGATCCCACATGCCGCGGAGCGGCTGGGCCCGTGAGCCATGGCCGCTGAGCCTGCGCATCCGGAGCACAGGCTCCGCAATGGGAGAGGCCACAGCGGTGAGAGGCCCGCGTATCGCAAAAAATAAATAAATAAATAAAAGTCTAGCTTTTAAACATTCTAGCATAGACTCCTGGTGAATTTGGAGTTGCCTTCAATTTCAACAGAAAAAAAATAGAAAGAATAAAACAAACAAAAAAGCTCCATTTTGAGAAACTTTGTCCACCAAGTTACCTGTATTGTGAGGAAACAGTGATTGAACTCTGAGCAGCCAGGTGTTCGTCTGGCTGCAGCACTTTCATCAGGTTAAGGGTGGCCAGAAAGCGACCCACCCGCACCCCCACGTTCCTGCACGGCTCGCCTGTCAGAGTGTAGGACACAGATGCTTATGAGAGGTGTGTTTGTCCCTCAGGAGGGGGCTCATTTGGTGGCTGTCACCACTGCTTTTCCGTGGCCCTGGGTTTCCTAGCAGGACGCGCCACTCCTGGTTTTACTGTCCACAAAGGTGTGGTTACGTGGGACCTGAGAAAACAGCCTAATTTTTATGTGCCTCTCATTCTTGAGGCTCATATTTCATCCCCAGAGAACTTCTGGATGGTCCTGTTTGAAGGAGTGTTGTAAGTATTGGGTTTTCCGGGATTGAACCAAACTCAGCATCTGTGAGATTCTCCACTTCACCCAGAGGAAAAGAGAGGACACAGTGACTCCAGCTTGTGGGCACTGTGGGAAGAGTAGGTCCCTGCCCTAGACCTGTGCCATCTGTGCTTTCATTTAGCAAGTGTGAATTAAGTAGTGTGTGCACCAGGCCCTGTGCTGCCCATGGAAGATGCAGGGATGAAGAAGGCACAGCTGCTATGGGGCAGAAGCTGCCAGGATAGTTTGGGCCTAGAGGCAAGCGTGTAAACATACCAGCACAAAAAATGTCAAAGATGCTTCTCAGTATTTGGTAAGTCTTTTGATGTTTAAACTCCTGAAAGGAATACTTTTTTTTTTTTTGAAAGAGAAGAAAGAAAATTAAAGATGAAAGAGCAAAGATTGAGTTTGAAAGCGTAATAGCCCTTGGAAATTAAGAAAAAATTCCATAAGCCTACAGAATAATAAAGAAAATAAATAATAAAACAAAATAGTAATAAATAAATATATGAATAATCGTCATAATATGAGTTTTTCAGTTTACCTAAGAACTAGAGATATTTCTGTGTTAGACTGGGAACTTCAGCTTTTTGTGAAGTTGGAACCTACCTAAAAGCTTTATCTTTTATTCCCCTCTGGTTCCTAGCAAAAAAAGCTCCTTATGATGCTTCAGAGGAATTCCTACTGTCTTAGGGTGGCGAAGGAGTTGATTGAGCCAGGGCTGTTCTCTGGGTCCTGAAGCTACAGGAGGGTACGGAAGGTGATGCACTCCCAGACATGGGGCTGGACTTCTGAGAAGAGCTCGACCCTAGCAGGGACTCCGGTGGTCAGCCAGGGTGTGGGGAAGGCTGGGGAATGTGGGATCTGGGGACCCTGTGCTGACGTTCTTGTAATTATCTATAGTTCTAAGCCTTCTTGGGCCGCTAGTAACTACCTTGTTCACGGGTGATGCCGTGAAAGTCTCCGTATTTTACTTCGTTGAGATCAAAAGTAACACAGTATCAAAGAAGAGTAACATATGTCAATGTTCCTGATACTAATATGAATTGAAAATACTGTCTCTAAGGAAGAACTGTATTAATGGGATTGTGTATCAGGAGAAAGGTGACCTGAGAAGCAAGAGGATGCTTCCTCTGTTTCTGTACCATTTTATTTTACTGTTTTTGCATTCTATCATGTAAGCATTTTCTGTTCTCTCAAGGATGAGCTAGCTAAAGATTCAGAAGCTTATCCTGGTAAATAATGGGCACTCTCCTCTTTCAGCAGACGTCTGCACGTGGCCGATCTTCTTCCAATGTAAATGGCGGGCCTGAACTTGATCGTTGCCTGAGTCCTGAAGGTAGTTGTCAGTCTGTGGTTACTTCTATGAGGGAAGCCATCCATGTGAGCGTGGTTGCCCCCCAAACCCACTTGTGCTAAATTATGTCCCTACACAGCAATGGGATCCTGACACCAGTTAGCCTGTTTAGCCTCATTGGGCAGGGGTCACATCAATACGTATAGAATCTCGTTAATTAAGCTCCCCCATTTCAAATTTTAGTCTTGAGTCTCCTTTATTTTTCTTTAGTGGCAATCTGCTTACAGTTCCTAAATGTAGACTTTCCTTGTTCTTAGATAACTTTAAGTGGGTTTCTTTGTTTGATGTCAGCTATGTACAGGGCACTGGGGATACATTGTGAAAAGTGGTCGATCTTAACCACTTCCTTCTCCTGCCCCTCCCCCTCTCCTTTTTGAGGACACTTTGAGCCAGAAGTTAGCCTTAACAAGGTATCCTAAGACTTGGCCAGAATTTTCTTCACTAGAAAATCTTGAAGAGAAAATTTCTAAGATTAAGTTCCCATTCTCATCCCCTCCCCCTTTCTCCAGAGCTGACAAAAAGTTTACAAAGTTTTGGTTAGACTTCCCTTTTACCCAAAGCTAATCACTTACTTTCAGCTGATATTTCAGGGATTTGTTAGGTTTATTGATTTTGTTGGTTTCTGATTCCAGCCAACAAGGCCAAAAGGAAATTGGTGATTCAGGTGTTCTGTTCAGAGACTATGCTCAGAGGATTTTCTTTAGTTTTACCACGGATTTAGAAATAACTCCATTGTGATTTATTATTTCACCAATCTGTAGGAATCAAGGTGAAATGTGATGTGTGCATTAGACTTTGTGTTTATCCTTTTTCGCAGGTGTGAATGGAAACAGGTGCTCTGAATCCTCAGGTCTTCTTGAGAAGTACAGAATTGGGAAGGTTATTGGTGATGGCAATTTTGCAGTAGTCAAAGAGTGCATGGACAGGTGAGTGGATAGTGAGGATAATCGTTTGGTCACCGACACATACGTCTCTCCTTTGGAGTTTATTCTTATCTGAATGAACGAAAGCCCTTCTTAAAGAGTCTACTCTTAGGACTAGTGTTTTGCATGCCCACAGGCAACTTGACAGGGGAAAATATATGTATACATGTAGAATATAAACCTGCTTTGTACTTTGGGAGATATATCATATCTCATCCATGAGCCAGAGAAAAATGGGAAAGAGTACGATTCATTAAAAAAAAAAAAAAAAATCTCCTATAACACTTAATCTGTGCCAGGCTCTATTCTCAGTGCTGTACTTACATTAAGTCATTAACCCGCTCAGCTAATAATTAAGTGCATATTATCAGTAGTTCAGGTTACATGAGCTCTGACTTTATTCAATATCAGAATCAGCCAACTTTTGCTCATATTAAAATTATATTTTTGCTTGTCCGGCCTTATTTTGTTTAAGGTCCTAATTTCTCAGATGGTAACAAATCCATTCTTTTACGTTCCAGGCCTTTTGTAAACAATATGAAAACTGGAAAAGACTCAGATTAGAGTCTTTGTGTTTATAGCCTATTATTCTAGCTGTTCTAAGTGGTAATTTTTGTTGTGGTGGTGGGAGGTGGGTGAGAGGGAGTTTTCCAGAAAGTTCTGGTGACTACAGTTTTCCTGTTCTGCTACATCTCCAGTGAAGCTTTACTGCTCCTTATATGGTACACAAAGTAGCTCCCTGTCTTCTAAGCCCCTCTGCTTAGCTCTGGTACACAGATTGCTGCTCAAGCAACAAGCATCTAAAATATGACTTCTAAAGACTCATTAGAAATCTGAGGCAGTGTTTGGTTTCTATTATGGAGAAGCAGTTTAAATAAAAGTTATTCTTCCAAGGTAGGTCTCATCAGTGTGTACTGTGACCACCTGGCAAAAGCAGCATGTGCTTGAGAGAACTAACCTATTCCAAGAATACCACAGTGTTCTTTCTTGAACTGCTTTCCTATTCTAAAAGATGTATTTTTGACATGTTCAGATTAAATTATACTAAAGGTGATTAAAAGTTAAATAACAACATCAGGATTCTTGTGTCAAATGAATGATGTCTCTAGTACCAGATACGGACGTTTAAAGGTGTGGATAAGGTGGCACCAGATCCTAAGTGGAGTTTTGGCTGAGAAATAGAGACTGAAAGTCTAGAGACTTTACAGTTTTGAATTATGGGCTAATTAGTGACTAATGGACTCATGTAAAGACATTGATAAAAGAAAATTTTCTGTTACTTTGATTCATTTTTCTTAATTTTATTCTGTCTCCTAAGAGAACTATTTTTGAGATTTAAGTATGGAAGAACAGCTTCTTGTCCAAGTCTGATACAACAGAATTTAAATACTTTAAATATGTGAGTTACTTAATATTATAATGATTAATAGTTATAAAAGGAGATGGACAGTGTGGCTTTGTGGGTTTTAAAAAAATCTTTTGTGGGTATTTTTCTCCCTTACCCCACTCAGCATCCTCTCTGGTGTATAGAGAAGGAAGCCACTCTTTTTTCCCTGGGTCTGTGCTGTAGAGGAAATTAGGATGGATGGTGTCTTTGATTTATGTCTTTAAATGGCCTTCCTCTGATTATTCCATAGGTCCACAGGAAAGGAGTTTGCCCTAAAGATTATAGACAAAGCCAAATGTTGTGGAAAGGTACAGTATACATAACCGTTTTGTAAAAGAAACTGAAAAAACTTAGAAATGTTTACTGTGGTGAAGGAATTTAAGTGGTGATTTGACAAGATCATAATAGGAATAGTCTGCTGATAGTAGCGGGGGAAACCTTATCAAGCTTTTTTTTTTCCCTGCCATTTTTCAGAGACCTTAATCCTAAAACAGTAAATTGATTTGATCTTTGTCCTAACAATTGAAAAATACAAGTTCTCCTCTCTGGGAGATTTCTATTGAAAACCCAGCATCACACAAAAGGTGCCTCAAGAACTGTGAGGGTTCTGAGACTTTTCAAACTAAGAAATTAGCCTTCCAGCTTTGTAGATGTGGCAGAAGACACAAGATTCCTGGGTCAGAGACAAAAACTATTACTGGTGCCATAGCAGATAGCATGAGCTCCATGCTTGCACTGGTTCCCCTTAACTCCCAAAGCCCACAGAAGTGATGCAGAGGGGCCCAGCTGGATGCTGTCCACACAGTGGGTTTGTGTCACAGTGGAGGACCCCCAAGCTTAGGAACCCCCCAATCTTATGAGGGGGCCACTAGCATCCTACCCAGCCTCTGCCCCAGAGGAGAGCATTATTTTTATTATCATAGTCAGGAAACATATCAGCCCTCCACCCCTGGGGGAGACCCTGTCTCTGTGTTCCAAGGGTGTTTGCTCTACAGCCATACTTGGAAAGATAGTTTGTAACTAAAGCTGATGTGGGATGTGCAGAAACACCATGGATTGTCTCCCCAAATGGATGAACTTTTTTCTCTGTCCTACTCTGAAGATGGGACTGGGAAAAAAATCAAATGATGGAATGCTGCTAGATTACTGCCATTTCAACTATGTTTGAAAGCATAAATATTTTACAATAGTGATGACAAAGACCTTTTTAGATTCCTTTCTGGTAAGTAGCATAGCAGTTAAGAGAGCAGGCTCTAGGGCCTTCCCTAGAAGGTGGTGCAGTGGTTAAGAATCCACCTGCCAATGCAGGGGACACGGGTTCAAGCCCTAGTCTGGGAAAATCCCACGTGCCGTGGAGCAGCTAAGCCTGTGCGCCACAACTACTGAGATGGCACTCTAGAGCCCACGAGCCACAACTACTGAACCTGCGTGCCTAGATCCCATGCTCCACAACAAGAGAAGCCACCGCAATGAGAAGCCCGCGCACCACAATGAAGAGTGGCCCCCGCTCGCCGCAATTGGAGAACGCCTATGCACAGCAATGAAGACCCAACACGGCCAAAAATAAATAAATAATTTAATTAACTGAAAAAAAGAGAGAGAAAGCTCTAGAACTCATGGTCCAACTCGGAGCTCCTCGTGCTTGTGGTGCTGAGCACTTGAAGTATGGCCAGTCTGAACTGAAATGTACTCTCAGTGTAAAACACAACAGATTTTGAAGACTTAATGCTAAAAGAAGAATGTAAGATACTTCATTAATATCTTTTGTATTTGATTACATGTTGAAATGATAATATCTTGGATATATTGGGTTAAATAGGTTATACATTTTACCTGCTCTTTATATTTTTTAACATGGCTACTAGAAAACTTAAATTTACATATGTGGATCACATTTCTATTGAACAGTACTACTCTAGAGCCAGATTGTATAAAGTTTAATCCTGGCTCTGCTTCTTTTTGCTGTATGACCTTGGAAAAATTAGTTAACCCTTCTGTGCCTCTGTTTCTTCCTATAAAATGCAGTTGTTAATAATATCGAAGGCATAGGTTATTGTGAATTAATTGAATTCAAGCATAGAAAACATGTAGAAAAGTACCAGTATATAACAAGAATTTAACATATGTTAACTATTAATATTATTAATATGCCAGAGGAATTCAGAAGTTATAGCTAGGAGGATTTGATGTGATAGCAGTGGTTTTATATTTATGGAACTCCTAAAACTATTCTTCAGACATTTACAAAATTGTGTATTTTTAACAGGAAACTTAAAATATTATGATACAGTGTTAGAAGAGTCTTCTCAGAGACCCAGAATGGAAAATCCAATAGGCAAATTTGTCATACACTTTAAAATTTTTTTTTTTTACTACATTGTGACAGCTAATGAAGCGGAGTCTGTGCAAAATGCCCCACTTTTCTTTGAATAAGGATTTTCCTAAATGTAATTTTCTTTACATAATTCTATGTGTTTTTAGTTATTGTGCTAACAATTTTATTATACTTTCAGCTGCAAAGCCTGTCTCCATATGTAAGTAGGTGTTGCTCTTTGTATCTGATATTGTGTGATTTAAGCAGAATGTGTCATAATTTGGGAGCCAAGTTCTAAACAACTGTATTAAAGTATTTTTTCAAAAAAGTTTAAAAATAATTGCTCTGGTAAGGATACTATTTACATGATTAAAATTTAAGCAGCTGTCTCAGTAGTTGAAAAAAAAATCTTTATGCAAAAAAAATTCAGTCTGGTACACTAAGTGTTGAGGCAAATGAATAGGTCACTTCAAACATTTGGATCTTACTGAATGTCATTTTATTTTTATAATTCATGATCATATACTTATTTCCATCCTTATATTTTGATTATTTGAACAATTATTTCCACATTGACTATAAAAAATTATCATGTTAAAACTTTAAATAAAAACTGAGGGATAGTTGACTTACAATATTGTGTTAGTTTCAGTTGTACAGCAAAGTGATTCAGTAATTTTTTCAGATTATGTTTCATTATAGGTTATTATAGGATATTGAATATAATTCCCTGTGTTATACAGTAAATCCTTGTTACTTATCTATTTTATGTAAAGTAGTTTGTATCTGTTAATCCCATACTTGTTTTGTTCTAAATAGGTAGATTTTTCCACTAAATTTTATAGTTAGGAAAAAAATTGGTATAGAGAATTTGCTTTTTTTTTTATAAATTAATTTTATTTATTTATTTGGCTGTGTTGGGTCTGTTTCTGTGCGAGGGCTTTCTCTAGCTGGTGGCGAGCGGGGGCCACTCTTCATCGCGGTGCGCAGGCCTCTCACTGTCGCGGTGTCTCTGGTTGCGGAGCACAGGCTCCAGACGTGCAGGCTCAGTAGTTGTGGCTCACAGGCCCAGTTGCTCTGCGGCATGTGGGATCTTCCCAGACCAGGGCTCGAACCCGTGTCCCCTGCATTGGCAGGCAGATTCTCAACCACTGCGCCACCAGGGAAGCCCAGAATTTGCTTTTTTAAAACAAAATCTAAGGGAAGGTATTCAGCCACTCTTTGGGGGCATCGGTCATTACCTCTGCCTTGTGGGTTGTATACAGAAAAGTAATAATGCTGAAAATAATATCTGCCATTTATCAAAATGTATTATCTATCCATTTATCAAAATGTATTATCCATCCAGACTTGGACATACAGGAATTTTGCCCATCATCTTTAATGACTTGCAAAACAGATGTACTGGTTTTACAGATAAAGAGACAAATTCAAATTAAATAGCTTCCCAAAAGTTACACAGAAGCAGAGCAGTGATTGGACCTTTGGGCTAGTTGGTTGCACAGCCAGTCTACACTGGCCAATTTACCATGATCCCTCTCCAAGTTCAATTTATGCATTTGTTCCTATAATAAAAACCTGGGAAAAATTCTTAACCTCTGGTTTTCTGTTTGCTTTTCTGTAATGTACAAGATCAATTCACTTGTTTACCTAACATTTGATGTTTGTGCAAGGAATAAGGTAATACTTATTACCTTATTATAATTGGTAGATAATAAGTGATACTGGGCTAGGAATAAGGTAATTTAACATTAATACCAGTTCCGTAAAAGTGTTATGGGAGTTCAGGGTAGCACATGAGAGAGAAGTAGGTGCTCAGTGGAGATGCCTTAGAGCAAGAAGCATTCAAGCTGGATTTGAGCTGTAGGTACGGCTTGAGTAGGCAGTAATGACAGAAAAGCTTTTGAGGTGGCCAGCGCAGCCTGAGTAGAGGCCCAGAAGATGGAAAGCATGTTGCGTTCTTCCAAGTAGGAGGTTTTCTTTTTCTTCTTAAAAAATATTTATTTATTTATTATTTATTTATTTTGGCTGTGCTGGGTCTTCATTGCGGCATGCGGGATCTTCATTGCAGCATGTGGACTCTTAGTTGCAGCATACAAACTCTTAGTTGCGGCATGCATGCAGGATCTAGTTCCCTGACCAGGGATCGAACCCGGGCCCCCTGCACTGGGAGTGCAGGCCACTGGACCACCAGGAAAGTCCCTCAGTAGGAGATTTTCTTAAATTGATTTATAATGTTGTGTTAGTTTCTGGTTTACAGCAAAGAGATTCAGTTATGCATATGTATTTTTTTTCATATTCTTTTTCATTATAGGTTATTACAAGATATTGAATATACAATAGTTCCCTGTGCTATATAGTAGGACCTGGTTGTTTATCTACTGGGTTGGCAAAAAAGTTCATTTGTTTACTGAATATGTTGTTCAGTAAAGTTCTTTGTGAAAATGAAAAATGTCTCTTTTATTTTTACTTTAAACCAAACAAACTTTCTGGCCAACCCAGTATTTTATATGTAGTAGCTTGTATCTGTTAATCCCAAACTCCTAATTTATGCCTCCGCCACCCCCTTTCCCCTTCGGTAACCATAAGTTTGTTTTCTATATCTGCGAGTCTGTTTCTGTTTTGTAGATACGTTCATTTGTGTCATATTTTAGATTCCACATATAAGTGATATCATATGGTATTTGTCTTTTTCTGTCTGACTTACTTCACTTAGTATGATAATCTCTAGGTCCATCCACGTTGCTACGAATGGCATTATTTCATTCTTTTTATGGCTGAGTAATATTCCCTTGTATATATACCACATTTTCTTCATCCATTCATTTTTTGATGGACGTTTAGGTTGCTTCCATGTCTTGGCTATTGTATATAGTGCTGCTATGAACACTGGGTTGCATTATCTTTTCAAATTAGAGTTTTCTCTGGATATATGCCCAGGAGTAGGATTGCTGGATCATATGGTAATTCTATTTTTAGTTTTTTAAGGAACCTCCATACTGTTCTCAGTAGTAGCTGCACCAATTTAAATTCCCACCAACAGTGTAGGAGGGTTCCCTTTTCTTGACACCCTCTCCAGCATTTATTATTTGTAGACTTTTTAATGATGGCCATTCTGACTGGTGTGAAGTGATACCTGAATGTAGTTTTGATTTGCGTTTCTCTGATAATTAGCGATGTTGAGCATCTCTTCATGTACCTGTTGGCCATCTGTATGTCTTCTTTGGAGAAATGTCTGTTTAGGTCTTCTGCCCATGTTTTGATTGGGTTGTTTGTTATTTTGTTATTGAGTTGTATGAGCTGTTTATACATTTTAGAAATTAAACCCTCATTGGTTGCATCGTTTTTGCAGATATTTTCTCCCAGTCCATAGGTTGTCTTTTTGTTTAGTCTATGGTTTCCTTTGCTGTGCAAAAGCTTATAAATTTAATCAGGTCCCGTTTATTTTTGCTTTTATTTCTATTGCCTTGGGAGACTGACCTAAGAAAACATTGCTATTATTAATGTCAGAGAATGTTTTGCCTGTGTTCTCTTCTGGGAGTTTTATGGTGTCCTGTCTTATATTTAAGTCTTTAAACCATTTTGAGTTTATTTTTGTGTATGATGTGAAGGAGTGTTGTAACTTTATTGATTTACATGCCACATAGGAGATTTTTGCAAGATCTACCTTGGGGCCAAATTTAAGGAGGCTTTTGAGAAGGCTATGGTGTTTGTAAATTTAAGAATTCTGCCAAGTTTGATATTCTAAATAATATTCATTCTAAATATTTATTGAATTCCCACGGTGTATGAAGCCCTGAGCTTTCTGTTGTGGTGCTTAGAAGTGGTCCTTCTCTTCCCAGAGTTCTGCATTCATTATCTACATGCTATGGGTCCAGGCAGGACGTAAATCCAAATGTATATTGTATTAGTTTCCTGAGGCTGTTGGAATAAATTACCACAAACTTAGTGGCTTACAACGGAAATTTATTTTCTCACAGTTCTGGTGGCTAAAAGTCTGAGGTGCACACTCCCTCTGGAAGCTTTAGGGGAGAAACTGTACCTTGATTCTAAGCAGCTTCTGGTGGCTGACAGTATTCCTTGGCTTGTGGCCACCTCACTCCAAACCTTCCCTCCGTCTTCACCTCCGTCTCTTCTGTGTGTCTGTTTTTCCTCTTTTGTCTGTGAAATCTCCCTCTGCCTCTGTCTCATAAAGACACTTGTGATGGCACCCAGATAATCCCCTGCTATCTCTTCGTTGCAGTGTCTTTAATCACATCTCCAAAGACACTTTTTCAAATACAGTAATATTAACAAGTTCCAGGCATTAAGACTTGGTAACTTTGTGTGGCCGTTATTCAACCAACCACACGCATCTACCGCAGAAATTACATGTAGCGATCTGAGCATCTCATCTCCCTCGCTGCATGATCCTCAGCAGTACTCACCCCACAATATAGATACCAGCTGTAAAGCCACTGTTGACCGAGAGCAGCACATGACGTGTTTATGTCTTCTGCTTTCTTGAGCATTTCAGAACGAACTATGCTAGTTGCTGGAGGGCGAGGTAAACAGAAAGCTCCGGGACAGCAGGGTGAGGGCTGTGGTTGGAGTAGAGGGCAGGGGCACTGAGAACAAATTCGAGGGGCTCCTAACCCAGTCACAGTTGAGCAGGGGAGGCCACCTGGAGGAGGTGAGGTCTCATGTGGTGCTGAGGGGTAAATAGGAGTTCACCAAGAAGTGGGGAAAGAGAGCTCCAGACAAAACCGCCTGTGCAAGTGCCTGGAGGTCTAGATAAGAGATTGGCAAAAGGGATAAAATGGGAATGGATGTATCCCCGAGGCTATTGAGAAGGCAGACCTGGCAGGGATCGGTGATTGATTGGCTGTGCAGGAGGATGCAGGAAGGAGGGTCCGGGTGGAATTCCTGTCTGCTCTGGGCAGTCCGGTTCATTCAGTGAGACAAAGGACATAGGCGGGAAGGACTGGAGATGAGATGATTCTTTGGTTTGAGAGAGCTGTTTATTCCGCTAATCTGTTTCTCTCTGGCTGTCTCTCTCTCTTTTGTCAGTTAAAAACCACCCTGGCCAAGGATAGGGCAGTATCCTTTGCCAAGTGAGCAGTTTTCTTTGTCATTTACTCTCACATACAAAACTGTGGAACACCGCCATGAAATGATTCATGTGTAAATTATTTGGAGTGAGAATCATGAATCACTTAACATAAATAATGGTAGATGACTGAATAATGCAAGTTCAGTGCAGTACATGATGTTCACGTTGTATTTAGAAAAATTTCCCTGGAAAATGTAACCTAGAGAGCATTTTTGTATATTAGAAACAAAGATTACATACGGGTTGCATAAGAAATAGGACGATAACGTTTGTAAAGATTTTTGTGCGTTGTTTTGTTTTGCTTCTGAGGATGGTTTACGTTAAAAAGGGGATTGTTCCTTCAAAGACGTATTTACATGCATCGTCAGAGGTTGGGAAACAAAGGCAAATAGCTGCCACATCCCAACAAAAACCTTCACTATGTGCATAGAATACTAGCCATTGTTGAGTAGCATACAGTAAGCCGAGATAATAAATAATGGTGGAGAAAATGTTGCAATATTCACTTAATGTTTGAAATGTAACACTGCCCAGAGGCCCTGAGAGAAGTTCCACAATGCGTCTCAGAAGACTCTCTGTTGTGACTTTTAATGAAAAAGATAACTTTGGGGAAGTGTAGTCTCCGTATGTGGTAGACTCCTTATTTTAGCTCCAATTTGAGAGAATTCTTGGGGTACTGATGATGGGGATTATTTTACATATGTCACTCTAAATTAGCATCACAGACAGAGCTCCTGACGAGAGGTAAATTTATAGACTCTCCCAACCTGGGGGAAATTGGGAGGAGGGAGAAAACTGACGTGATAGTTCCCCTTAGCTTAACAAATCAAACACCCCTGGGCTTCCCTGGTGGCGCAGCGGTTGAGAGTCCGCCTGCCGATGCAGGGGACGCGGGTTCGTGCCCCGGTCCGGGAAGATCCCACATGCCGTGGAGCGGCTGGGCCCGTGAGCCGTGGCCGCTGAGCCTGCGCGTCCGGAGCCTGTGCTCCGCAGCGGGAGGGGCCACAACAGTGAGAGGCCCGTGTACCGCCAAAAAAAAAAAAAGAAAAAAAAATCAAACACCCATTTTACTACCATGTCGTCTTGGCTTCACACAGAGTGAAATAAACTCATTTGGTTGCCTTTACATGTTCACAAAGGTACACCCACCTCTGCTTGTTACTGTGATTAAGGACATGGTTGGCACAGAGGAGCCAAAGGCTTCTAAACAGGTATACAAATGTGGCGGGTTTGCTGCATCTTTCCTTTGTCTCTGTGGCCCCGAGGAGTTGGCTGTACAGCTGCTTCCCTTGGGAGGGACCAGGGCTCTGTTGCTGCCTAGTGCTGCTGCCCTGTGGGACTGCAGCCAGGTAGGGGGCCCTGTGGCCTCCCAGCTGTGGTTGGCTGGGTTCTGAGAACCACTGTTCTTCCCTGTCTGCTGACTCCAAAGCCAGTCTAAGTCTTTCCAGCCCTGCTCATTAATGGGCATAGATTCTCTTCCTGTACAAAGCCTGGTGTGGTTCTGCCTTGACTCCCCAGTTGGTGTGAAACTACCTCTAGTTCCTATCTTTTCAAGGAATTAAATAGTTTCAGCTTTGCAGCTATCATTTTGAAAAATTACAACTTTGACTGAAGCTTCCCCCTTTGAAAGGTGATACTGTGCAGTACAAAAAATGTGGACTGGGATGTCAGGACCCTAGGTGTGCATGCCCCCTCCAAGGACTGTTCTAAGGATAAGCGTTAAGACATTACACAGGGCTTCCCTGGTGGCGCAGTGGTTGAGAATCCGCCTGCCGATGCAGGGGACACGGGTTCGTGACCCGGTCCGGGAAGATCCCACATGCTGCAGAGTGGCTGGGCCTGTGAGCCATGGCTGCTGAGCCTGTGCGTCCGGAGCCTGCGCTCATGGGAGAGGCCACAACAGTGAGAGGCCCGCGTACCACAAAAAAAAAAAAAAAAAAAAGACATTACACAAGTACCTTGCACAGCGACTGACAAATAGTGACTAGATTGCTAGATCATGTTGGTTCTTTTCTTTCCCCCATGTTGGTTCAGCATTTGCACTGTCATTTTCCAACATTTACCGAGTGACTACTTGGACAAACACAGTGCATTCAATGCTCGAGAAACACCACCCACCATAAGCAGGAGCCAGCAACAGATTTTCTCTGAATGTTGGTTATTCATCTGTTACAATTCATACTTCCACCTGTTGTCGAAAAGTATTTGAGATGGCTTTGAGTGAAAATACATGTATACATGGATGCATGGAGATGAGAGGAACCATACATGGTATCCTGAACTAGAGATAATTATCTTACTATTGCAGCGGAACACTAAATTTAGTTGAAATTCATGAGAGCAAAAGAGGCAAAAGGGGCAGTAAGTAAGAGGGAAGCGCGCACACACACACACACACACACACACACACATACACACATGAACATATAATATGAATATATGCATATATGTGTATTGAATATTTAGGTAGCAAATGATAGCTCTTATAAGGTAAATTTTATAAAAGCTATATTTGAAAATCTAGAGTGTGTAATAGGTCAATTAGCAATTTTTACAGAGCATTTCCTAAGTTCTAAACAATTCATTACAGTTAATGAGGATTAACAAATATGACATTGTTGAGAGATTTTAATGTCTCATAATAAAAGAGACCAATCGTTGTTCATGATTCATGGGTTGGTGTATTGAAAATAATAATGCCGTGAGTAAATGTTTTGCTACAGTGCTGATCCTAACTGCGTTACTCACCAGGACTGAAAACCAGGTGGTATTTTCAGAGAAGTGATTACAGTTAAAATGAGAATAGTGGTCCCCATGGTACTATATGTTTCCTGATTTCTGAAATACATTCTGAAATCATTTCTGATGGATGATAAGGAACATCCATCTGGTGAATGATTTCATACCCAATCATAGAAGAAGAAAGTTTCCTTTTTATGAATTTCAACATGAAATTCAAATTCATATTGGTAATAGTTTAAAAACTAAAAATGTTTGTAATGCTAGAAGTTGTATCCCATAAGCATACCAAATTTCCTTATATGCCTAGTCTTTTTTTTTTTTTTTTTTTTTTTTTTTTTTTTTTTTTGCGCTACGCGGGCCTCCCACCGCTGTGGCCTCTCCCATTGCGGAGCACAGGCTCCGGACGCGCAGGCCCAGCGGCCATGGCTCACCGGCCCAGCCGCTTCGCGGCATGTGGGATCCTCCCGGACTGGGGCACGAATCTGTGTCCCTTGCATCGGCAGGCGGACTCTCAACCACTGCGCCACCGGGGAAGCCTATATGCCTAGTCTTTATTTCTGAGTGTATACTGAAAGGGACAAGTGATTCCAGCTGAACTGCAAAGCACAGTGTGGCGTACACAGCTTTCATAGCATCACAACCTCTTAAGGTGTTAGAAATAAAGAAGAGACAGGAAGGAGTGTGTTTTATGTGCCAGATAGCATGCCGAGCCTTTTGAGGGATGTATTTTTTTAAAAAAATAAATTTATTTATTTATTTTATTTTTGGCTGTGTTGGGTCTTTGTTGCTGTGTGCGGGCTTTCTCTAGTTGCGGTGAGCGGGAGATACTCTTCTTTGCGGTGAGCGGGCTTCTCATTGCGGCGGCTTCTCTTGTTGCAGAGCACGGGCTCTAGGCGCGTGAGCTTCAGTAGTTATGGCACACAGGCTCAGTAGTTGTGGCAAGTGGGCTCAGGAGTTGTGGCGCATGGGCTTAGTTGCTCCGTGGCATGTGGGATCTTCCCGGACCAGGGCTCAAACCCGTGTCCCCTGCATTGGCAGGTGGTTTCCTAACCACTGCGCCACCAGGGAAGTCCTCGAGGGATGTATTGAAGAATGTCTTTCTGTTAGTTACAATGAGGTGTCACGCTGACTTGTCCTGTCCCTAGGGACACCAGCTGGGCTAGGGTGTGGTTTGTCTCTGTTCCTTCAGTGTCAGATCTACAGCCTGTGTTGTCCTCCAGAACACCAGGGATAGAGCGGAGGGTTCTGTAATTTCTGATCTACCTCTCTAAACCCTTTTTGACAGGAGCATCTGATTGAGAATGAAGTGTCGATACTGCGCAGAGTGAAACATCCAAATATCATCATGCTGGTTGAGGAGATGGAAACAGCTACTGAGCTTTTTCTGGTGATGGAATTGGTCAAAGTAAGAGGACGGAGAGATTTCAAGAGAATTCATTGATGACAAATCCCAAGACTTACAATATTCTTGAAGGACCTAATTGGAAGAGTGTTTTGCTACCTTGAAACTTTCACTATTTATAATCATCAATTTTAGTGGCACTTGTGTCATTGTTTTCATCTACTCCAGGCTGATGAGCTTTCTTTGTTACCTTCCTAGGACTGCCACTGTTGATGTTTAGTTGTTTTTTAAAAAATATTTATTTATTTATTTATTTGGTTGCATTGGGTCTCAGTTATGGCAGATGGGCTCCTTAGTTGCGGCACGCAGGCGCCTTAGTTGTGGCATGCAAACTCTTAGTTGCGGCATGCATGTGGGATCTAGTTCCCGGACCAGGGGTCGAACCTTGGCCTGTTGCACTGAGAGCGCAGAGTCTTAACCACTGTGCCACCAGGGAAGCCCCCACTGTCGACGTTTTGATATGTTCTTTCATGTGTCCTTTAGGGTGGAGATCTCTTTGATGCAATTACTTCTTCAACCAAGTACACTGAGAGAGATGGCAGTGCCATGGTGTACAACCTGGCCAACGCCCTCAGGTACCTCCACGCCCTCAGCATTGTGCACAGAGACATCAAGCCAGAGAACCTCTTGGTACGTCATCTCTGCCTTTTCTGTTCCGACTCAGGCCTCTCTCCCTTTAAAGTGACAGTAATCGCATGCAAACAATCATATGCAGACTATGACATTTTAAAGTCTATACCAACCCTGCAGATACGGGGCTGAGAGAATTTAAATCTAGAAAATCAGCCTGACTCAAGTCAGTGAGCATAAAATGTTAATGGATTTCTTGAATTTTGATCTGCACTTCTGCATTTACTGTTTACCAGACATTAGAAAACATATTTTCATTTACGATTTGATGGATGGTGCTAACTGAAGGAAGGTGAGCAGGAAAATTATTTTATGAGGCAAAAAATTCTGAAGAATAAATTGGAGACAGAAACAGAATTAGAGGCTTGTAGGAGACAGCAGTAGAACACGAGCGTTCGTTGCTGTGCAGGACAGAACTTTGGAAATCATCTAGTCCATTCATTTCAGCTCTACAGATATGGAAATTGAGCCCCAGAGACGCTAACTTTTCTTGTTTAAAAGTCTCATTTGTCCCGTTGTTCTACAGGTGAAAGTCTTATTCTAATATGCACGCAGCTTCATAATCTGGTTCCAATTTACCTTTCCAGCCTCTTCTCCTGTTACTCTCTTCCCTACCCATCTGGCCAGCATGGCACTCACCTTCAAGCCATATTTAACTCACCTCATGGTGGCCTTCAAACCAAACATCGCTAATGGGGACAGTCCTCGTGTCTACGTTGTAGATAAATTTTAGGGAAGGCCATTTGGGAGCTCTGCACACGCACATCCCCCAAACGCACACAGGACTCTCGGCGTCTCTGTTTCCACCTTTCAGGGCTGAGCATCCACCGTCATCATCGCTACTGCTTGGCAGGTGCCTGTCTGAGTGTCCCATAGCGTGTGCATCCAAACACAGGTTTCCCCGGGTCCTGGAGTTGGTGAAGACTTGGCTTCCTCAGCAGCATCACACCTCATTGTTGGTGTCCACGCTGGTCTCTGTTTGCAGCATCCTCTCCCCCAGCAACGTGGCAAACACGTTCATCTTGTAAGATACTGAGCGAGGCATGTTTTCTTGATATCACCCCAGGCTGCCTGGGCAGAGTCAGGCGTGGCCCCCTCTGGTTTTTGCTGCACTTGCCGTGGTGCAGTGATGTTACTGTTCACTTGTCTGTTGTCTTCTCTAGGTCGTAAGCACTAATGGGGCAGGGTCTGTGTTTCAGTTACTTTATATCCCCAGGGTCGAGGAAGCAGACGGTGGACGTGGGTAGACGGCTGGTGACTGACCACCATGGTCACCTAGGTCGCCAGCAGCTGGCCCTCAAACACAAATCTCCACAGCCCGCCTCATACGCCCAGCACGCAAATAACAACCGAATGCACCAGGCTTTGGGGCCGTCCTGGGGCTTTCTGCTCATCCAGGGTATCTGTTTCGCCTTTTGGTTAATACCATTTGATAATTTCCGAGTGTCCACTTAAAAGTATGTGAGGTTTTTTTTCTTACTGTCTCCTGCCTTGAGGGAATATGTTTCATTCCTGTTTGTCCCTATTAGGAAAGTAAGCACCCCTGCTCTGTAAAGCCAAGATGTGTTATGTGAGCTCTAAGGAGGAACGGAGGCAGCGGTAAGCCAGGCCCCCTGGGTGGACGCGAGGGCGTGGGCTTCCCTCCTCTCGACGGGCTGCGCCTCCACCGAGAGGCTGCGGTCTGGCCTGGCCCCGCCCCTCCCCCACCGACGGAGCTCGGCCAGGGGGCTCCACAAGCAGAGGGGACGAGGCTTCCCCCCCGCGGAGCCAGACACGGTGCCGAGGTGTTCACGAGGACGGCCCTGCTCTCCACGGCCCACGTCACCGCAGTGGCCGCTGTGATGGACGTTCTCGGAGAGCACGGGGCCGCAGGGCCCGAGGACCAGTGGGTACCGCCGTGCCCGCGCCGCCTGGCTCTGACTGCCGGGGCCCAGCCGGCGAGGAGGGGGGCGGAGGGGCGAGTGAGCTTCCCTGTGAACCCGAGGGTGCCCGTTTCCCAGCCCACTGATTCCCTTCGCACCCCGTTTCCCCCCTTTTCCGCTCACAGTTCCTAACTATGCAGAACGTCAGAACCCTGCCCCTCGTCCTCTTCTGCTCTTACGCATCAAGGGAGGATAGCAGTTGGAGACATCAGTCCCCGTTAGGGTGAGTCTCAGACTGTAGGCAGGAGATTGGAATCGAGCGCCTCATCTGCCTCACCTGCCCCACCTGGATGAGTGTCCGCCCCGCCCCGAGACCTGCTCCAACCCCGCTGTGCTGCCCGAAGGGCAGAGAAGGGAGATGATGAAACTGACGTGGGGCCGAGGCTAACGTGCGACATGAAAGGGCCGTGGGGTCAGGCTTCGGAGACCCTTAGCTGCGCAGATCTAAGTAGAATATGTGCCTGCCATTGGAAACCTAACGGGACCCCTCGGCTGAGCCTAGACAGAGTCAGCAGGTTGGCGTGAAAAAGTGCCATCGAGGCTCTGAAAGGAAATACGCAGAGGGACTGCCAGCCTCTTGCTACTGTAAAAGAGAATTGGGTCTTTAAACACCAGAGCATTCAGACATCTGATTTGCATCCCGTCTTCTGGCAGCAGTGTCATAATTTAAACCCCTGCCGGCAGAGATGTATGGGTCACCGTGTCAGGGAGCACAGGGGTGGCCGTTAATGCCGTGAGTTACAGCCTGGCGGTGCCCTGTCAGAGTTAACTATGAGAGACCAGCGATAAATTCCACGTTTCCAGGAGTTCTGGGGGCAGGGGAGAGAAGAGGGTTGGTTGCTCATATTTGAAGTTCTGCTAAATCATGATGCTGGCATTTTATTTAGAGAGCTTGTGGCATTCACTTTGTATGTGGGATCTGCATTTCTCACATATTTCAGTTTTGCATTCCGAGAGCAACTTTTGACAGCGTCTCTCAGCTTGTGGTGGGCCCTTTGAGCACCGCAGGGCTGGAGTTCTCACAGTGGTGGTTGTTCAGATCTCACCGAGAGTCTGCAGTCGGTGCAGGCTTTTAGACGCAGGAGGGTGCGGTGGACGGCAGTGGTGTTGTTTGGAGCCCCCCTTGGCTGCCTGCTCGTAACTTGAGCTTTCTGAGCCTCAGTTTCCTCATCTGTAAATTGAAGCAAAAGTTCTCTTCCTAATTGTCCAGCGGGGTGACTATAGAAGTGCAGTGAGACAGCATTTAGGAAAATATTGGAATCTCCCAAGTCCTGCGGGGATACGCGTTACTGGGTAGAACTGAACTCTCTGCCAGAACAGAAGGCCTTTGGAGTCCCTGTGCATTTAGCCACCTCTTTCTTAAAAACCAGTCTCTTAAAGCCATGTGTGTGTGTCCGGGTCAGTTTCTTAAAGCAATGTCATAAATTAAAAAAAAAAAAAAATTTTGGCTGCATTGGGTCTTCGTTGCTGCACGTGGGCTTTCTCTAGTTGGGGCGAGCGGGGGCTACTCTTCGTTGCAGTGCGCGGGCTTCTCATCGCGGTGGCTTCTCTTGCTGCGGAGCACGGGCTCCAGGCACGCGGGCTTCAGTAGTTGTGGCACACAGGCTCAGTAGTTGTGCTCGTGGGCTCTAGAGCACAGGCTCATTAGTTGTGGCGCATGGGCTTAGTTACTCTGCTGCATGTGGGATCTTCCCGGACCAGGGATTGAACCCATGTCCCCTCCGTTGGCAGGCGGATTCTTAATCACTGCACCACGAGGGAAGTCCCAGCAATGTCATAAATGTGTGTGTGTGTATGTGTAGATTTATAGATGTATATATATAAATATTTTTTTTCCTGCTTTGAAGAGAATCTCCAGCTAAGATTTGAAATTTACTTACATTCTCTTCCACATATTTGCCTTTGTGTCTAGCATTGGGGAGAGATGAATCAGATAAAATATTATTATTTCAGGCTTGTCTGCCCCTTATGACACTTCCCTTTTGATGTTTAGCCAAGGAGTACCACTTGCCCAAACATAATTCAACGATTATAGACTGTTCAGTCCCTTTCTATTTATACTCCTGCATCTGACTCTGAATTCCTTATAGGGAATGTGAAAAACGGGACTTCTGGGACTTCTGAGTATCTGACAACACTTAAATACCCCTAGGCATCCCTAAATTGATTGTCTAAAATAAACACTATTTTAAAAAAATGTACCTAATGAGTGTATTTTAAAGTTGTAAAAACAAAATGACATTAACAAAACTATTTTTTTTTTTTTACTCTTCATGATAGAAACATTTAGAATTATAATGTTGGTTATAATGTTCTTAGCACTGCAATTACTCAGGGAATTTCTAAAGTCTGGGTTTCAGTAAATGCATCATAAATTCTAACTGTAATTCAGATGTTCTTGTTAATGTTTATATTGAACATAATGGATGGAAAGTCGTCCTAAGACTAAGCATGACTAAGAACCTGGTTTCTGTTGCTTTAGGCCGAATCATTAGTAGCTTTGAATATGTTTCTGCTGAGTTGTGGGCTGACTCAGAAAGATAAATATCTGTGAGGGACTCCAAATCCTCATCATTAGTCCTGTGAAACTTGTAAGTCATAAAGATGCATGCTGGGCATGGGTATTTAATACATCAACATGGAAGCAGTTATTAAAATACTAAGGTGAAAAATACTCCTCTTAAACTGCTGAGAACATCACAGGCGAGGAAGGTATTTCAGTGTCATCCTTAAAAAATGCCTATTAAGATGGTGGGGTCATTGGTATGAGGGAGGCCAGAGGTTCTTAATGTCTTTTTATTGAGGAGTTTATAAATCACCCCCCTCATTAAGTATCAGACTAATGGATGATTTGTAAACATGCTTATCTTGAAAAAACATAATTTGCTAAAGTGGTTTAGATGAAAATCTGATTCAGTTCATGGCAGAATACAAGGAAACACAAACAGAATATGTTTAAAATGTAAAAGTAGAGGGAAGATATGACATGAGTACAGGTTAGGTTTTTGTACTTATCCTCTGAAATTGAGTGTTTTCAGAATGGACGTCCAAGAGGCAAATGTACAGCTTGTTAAAGATCCCACAGTCAAATCTCAGTTATGTTCTCACACACACTCATTTGCTTCTAAAACCATCCATTTAAAATATAACTTCTGGACTTTTATCCCGTCAGGAAAGTTTGTTTATATATAAAATTATTTTTTTCTGAATTATGGAACCAGCACATGTTCATTGTAAACATTTTGGAAACTACTGAAAAGTATAAAGAAAAAAATTAAAGTAACCTGTAATGCTACCACCTAGAGATAAACTTAACATTTTGGGGTGTCACAGGATATATATAATTTTGAATATTTAAACAATTTTATGTAATGTAGTAAATATTTCCCATGATTAATATTTACTTGAAATGTGCTTATTAGTGACTGTATAATATTTCATTTTAGGGATTTACCATGATTTATTAAGTCATCACCCTGTTGGCCATTTATGTTGCTACCAGTTTTTAAAAACAGAGATGAATTCTGAGATTGGCATTCTTGTACATAACCTTTCGGTCCATCTCTGTTGCCTTAGAGCAGGTTCTTAGAAGTAGATTTCCAGGATCGAAGGTTATGAAGGATATTAAGAAATTTACGTATGGTTGCAGTGCTTTCTAGAAAAGTTGTTACATGTTCACCAGCATTGTTAAACCTTTTCCAAGAGGATGATTTACCTGATCTAATCAGCCAGTCCTTCTAGGAAAGGAAGGAACATTCATTAAGTCCTGATCTGTACTACATCTCATTTCATCCTCACACCAACCCCGTGAGCCAAGGACCTGTGTCCTCCCATTTCACAGATGGAGAATCCTGCCCAGGGCGAGTGAGAGACTTTCAAAGGTCACCTCACCAGAAAACGGGTGGAGTGGTTGGTTATGCAAGTGCAGGCTGTCTGACCCCCAAATCATTTTCTTTCTAAATTTCCAGGGTTCTCCCCTATGTAATATTCATATTCATCATTGTCTAGAGAACAAGTCCTAATTTTATTTTCTAAACTAAACATGCAAGTTGGAGAGCACCTAGCGCTTCAGTGGACACTTCATAAACATTTCTGAGGCTCTTACAGCCCCCTTCCCCTCCAGCGCTCAGGAAACACACCACAGAAGTCGTAGAGGGCTCTCGAGCCAACCAGGTAAGCAGCCACCTACACCCCTCAGCATGCAGACGTGTTCATTGTACTCCTAGGTAAGGAACTTCTGCAAAGGTAGAAATATTGTCCTTTTCCTCTTTCGCACAATCAAAATCACATGCAAAATCTCTAAAAAGAAAAATTAGAGCTTTAAGAAGCAACAAAGATAAACCATGGTGTTAATATCACAAGGAGAGATTCCTTTTGATAGTAAATGTATCTGTGTCCTTTCTGCCTAATTCCAAAGCCCGCCCCCCCCTTGCAATCACTGAGGGAAAAAAAAAAAAAGACTTCTGATTATTGGCTGGTTTCTGTTCCAGGTGTGTGAATATCCTGATGGGACCAAGTCTTTGAAACTGGGAGACTTCGGGCTGGCCACTGTGGTAGAAGGCCCTTTATACACAGTCTGTGGCACCCCGACTTACGTGGCCCCAGAAATCATTGCTGAAACCGGGTATGCCTCCTGGGGGTTTGGGTTAGTGCTTTAACTTTGGGAAAGGGTATCTTTTGCTGCTACTGCTGCTGTGTATTCACATGCCTCTTGGGAATGTGGAGGGCAGGAGAGACTGTTACCTGCACCGTGATTTTGATCCCAGGAGCTTGAGTTTTGTGCTTCTAGTTCCAAGAGCCCTAGGCCTGGACTGGTGTCCCAAGGCCAGTCTTGGAGTCCCCAAGATGGTGGTGAGGTTGGGAGAAGAGCAGACACCTTTTGTCCAAGGGGTAATTCATTCCTCTACGTGAAATAAGCAGTTTGGTACCGAAAGGCCTTTTTTTTTCCCTAACAAACAAAGGCAAGTACTCCAGTAATGTGCAGGGTTCCTGGGAGTAGCACCACTGTTCCTCTCCTACCTCCCACTTTGTTTCCCCAGCTATGGCCTGAAGGTGGACATTTGGGCGGCTGGTGTGATCACGTACATACTGCTCTGTGGATTCCCACCCTTCCGAAGGTCAGTGGCTCTTTGAATGACAATATTTGAATTGTAAACCCTCCGCCTTTGATCAGGAAGCAGACATTCTACTCCTGGCAATCAGGACCAGAAACCGCTCAATAAAAATGTCAGTTAAAAATTATACAAACATACCTTTCACTTTTTTATCTTAATTTACAACCTATTAATGTATATTCCTTGTCCACACTTTTGATGTGAGGCCAAGGCCTTCGCTTTGTGTTTGGTCCCCTGAGTTTCCTGCGGTCATTCTTTCGTAAAACACACCCATAGTCCCACAGTCCAGTGTCTATGATTTCCATTCTCAGTCTTTTTCAAGAGGAATAGATGTAAAGTTCCTTGCGAAGCAATTTGATCCTCCCAGGTCAGCCTTTTTCTAGTTCTTGAGAGTTGTCTCTTCTACTTAATTCGACAGCAGTTTTTTGTTTTTTTAAATAAGTTTATTTATTTATTTATTTTTGGCTGCGTTGGGTCTTTGTTGCTACGCACATGCTTTCTCTAGTTGTTGAGAGCAGGGGCTACTCTTTGTTGCCGTGAGCGGGTTTCTCATTGCGGTGGCTTCTCTTGTTGCGGAGCACGGGCTCTAGGAGCACTGGCTTCAGTAGTTGTGGCTCACGGCCTCTAGAGCGCAGGCTCAGTAGTTGCGGCGCACGGGCTTAGTTGCTCCGCGGCATGTGGGATCTTCCCGGACCAGGGCTCGAACCCGTGTCCCCTGCATTGGCAGGTGGATTCTTAACCACTGTGCCACCAGGGAAGCCCCCTCAACAGCAGTTTTTAAACAACTCACTTTGCAAAGCGTTCAACCTAGTTCTTGTAGAAACAGGGAATTCTTTCTTTTTAAATTTATTTTGTCCATTCACATAATATTTAATTAAGTAGAATTACAAATACTTTTGGCATAAACAGAACTGGGAACAGCAGATTGACCCTTGGTGACCCTGCACCTCACCTGGTGGCCACACATGGTGTTGGGGGTGTGTGCTGGGCTCCACAGAGCCCACCCGCACCCAGCAGTCCATGACCAGGGGGTGTGTAGGGCTTCGACACAGCATCTCTTTTGATCAGTTCTGTCTCCCTCTTTGGAGCAAATGAACACTTTGAAGCAGAAGTTCATCTAATGGTGCATGTCTGATTTTCCTCTGAGTTTTCTTGAATGCTCTTTTCCTTTTAATCCCTTCTTTGTTCACTTTACAACTATTTGTAGAGTAGCTCCTGTGGGCCAGGTACTATTCTAAGTGCTGGGAATCGAGTGGTGAACAAAACATATTCTCTGAGGCCATAGTGTTTACATTGTAGTATTCGGTCAGTAAGTGAAAAATAAGTTTATTCCATCCCCCCTCCCCCGCATTTTATTGTGAAAGCTTTCAAACATACAGAAAAGTTGAAAGGTTTATCTTTTTTAAATGATCAATTTTTAATTGAGTTGAACACTTTTTTGTTTTTTGGGTTTTTTTTTTGCTGACATTAAACACAAGAATGACAGAGATGTCCATCTCTACTTGTGAGAGCCTTCTGGTGTAGATACATCACGAGAATATTGATCAAGCAGAATAACTGAACATGAGGTCATGCTAAGTTGGAGGCATGCTTAGTTGAGGGCTAGAAATCACAAAAGGTTTCGTGAAAGATATGACATTTGAGTGGGACCTTGTCCTTGTGGCATGGGTTAGGTTTCTGTAGGTGGAAAGTTCTTTCCATCTGGCCATCAACACCATGGTTTTCCATCAGGATCATTGCTCAGGTGGGTTATACAGACTGTAGGATTACTGGACGTATCAGTTTTTGCTGAATAACAAACTTCCCCTGAAGGCAGGGGTGTAAATCATTCAGTGAGTCCACTGAGCCCTTCTTTTGCTCTGGGCTGGCTCAGTGGGGGCATGAGGTCCAGTGTAGCCTCACTCATATGCCTGGTAGTTGGCTCAGTGTCAGCTGGGAAACAGATATGACTTGGCCATGTGCCTTTCAGCACCCGGTGGGGCTAGCATGGGCTTCACATGATGGTGGATACAGGATATCCCAAAGCAGCCAGAACACTTTCCAGGTCTCTGCTTGCCTGAGATTTCTTCATTGATGTCCCGTCGACCAAACGAAATCAAATAGCTAAGCCTGGGGTAAATGTGGGAGAAGGTTAAGTGTGTACATAGAGGGAGGGGGATCATTTGTGGCTATTTTTACAGTCGCCCTGTGGCCTGGCTGGTTTCAGTGGTGACTTGTTTTGCGAACTAGTCAAGTGCAGAGGGTAGTGGGTTTTGATAGCAAGTAATTCTAGAACGATTTACAGTAGAGTTTCCCTCCTTGGTTAACCCAAGTTAGGAGCAGTTGGAAAAGGGTATCAGGGATCAGTTGTAGAGGAATGTGTGCTCACAACTCCCTCTAGCGTTGCCACTTGCCAGCGCAGCCTGGGAGTTTTTTCTTTGACTTTGCTTTTTACTTTTTAACAAAAGTGAGACTCAGATTGAACAATATGCGTCTATTGTGACATCTTACCCAATGGACAGCAGCTTCTTTGTGGGATCTTGAGATAAGTCTGGCTCATCAAAAGCAGTAAAACTACATTCTGAAAGCCTTAGATGATGTATCAGAAGCTGGTCTACAACTCTAGATAGCTTACTTTTGAAAATGTTTTCCCTCTTTCATACCATGTTGTGATGAAAGAGAATCTATTATGTTAAATACTAGTTACAGAAACATCTTCACAGCGTACCGAGACATTCTGGATAGATTTTATAACCTTCCATAATATAAAATATATTTATTTATATATATTTTATATATCATATATATATATATAGCAAATTATGGAAATGGTCCTTTAAAGAATGATAAATGACTATGGTATAAGACAGATTATCTACTAAAATTTGTACCTAAAATAAAGTCCTTCAAACAGATATCTCAAAATACTTGTTTTCTACAAAAGATGATTTTCACCCAAAGCTTTTTAATTAAAATTGTTCCTTGGAATTGAGAGTTTCAGCTTCTTTCACTGTAGCATCTCTCATTCTTCTTTTAGGGTTTTCGGGCTTTAGTCTTGGGCTGATATATATTTTTTCCCTCCAGTCTTTTCAACACCAGATTCATTGTTACTGAGAAGGATGTTGGTTTTTCAGAGGCAACTAGAAGTTTAGTTATTGCCTAAGCAAGTCTGTTCTTAGGGCCACTGACAACAAGTAATACTTGCCTGACTATGCTGAGGTATTTGATGTTTCTTTTAAAGACACGCACATACCCCCCTTGAAGTCAAATGTTCGCCCATCATTTGTGAAACTGCTTACAACGTTTTTTCAGGTTACCTCGTCTGACCTTTAATGACTCGGCATTGGAAAGAGTGTACACAGGCTCTTTTGCTGTTTCCAAAGTTTTTCTTAATGGGCATTTTCATACTTACAGCACTGTGCTATTTAAGAATTAAAAAGTACCTGAAGCATCTCAGCCAGATTGTACAGTATAAATGTGTAAATGAATCCAGGGACGATTTAATCAGAGAGGCTTTTATTATGTGACTACTAAGAAGGATACATTCTCTTCAGCTCTGCTCTCGTGAGGGGAGCCCGAAATTCCCAAAGCTCTTGCAGTTCACAGCACGGTTCCTGAGGGTGCCATTCTAATTGCCGGGACCCTGGGGTTTTGCTGTTGACTTAGGCTGTTCTGCCAAGGACCTAAATCCTGCAGACACACCCCCAATGTTTTAGCTGTTTGTTAACAAAATAGAAGCCATAGATATTAACAGAACATAAGCTAGTCGAGATTCCAGAAAAATACCAAAAAGGAGATGAGTGCCGTCATAGAGAGGAATGGCTAAAAAGAACCAATTCTGGAAATGGGTGATTTTTTTCTATCGTCTTCTAACGTTGTCTCCCGGGGTCCTCCAATTTTCTAAAGGTTTCTGTAAAATCCCATTGTGTTCTTAGATGCATCCTTTACTCATTTTGAAGGAGAGTTGAGCTGAATCAAATCAGTAGAGAAGTACCAGTGAAAAGGAAGAAAATATTGAGACACCTAGAAAGAGTCTGTGCTCACGCCAAGAGTATCACCTTTTAGGAGTGCGAGGTGGGGAGGGGGGCACCTTTTGCCTTGTCCGGTGATCTGGCCTGACATGTGCTGCTCCGTGTGCTGCGTGGCCCAGACGTCACAGACCAGCGGTGTCGATTCCGCTGGGCTTGGTTGGAGGTCATGAATGTTCACCGGCCCACACACTCTACTCTTTTCTCCTAGAACAGGAACGAGGCAGCCACCTCATCACACAGCCCCCAGATTTGTCGCTGGACACTCCCTGGAACGATCTATTTCTAGGGACACCACACTTGCCCTTGCAGGCCCTGGAGGGCTGGTGGCCTGAGCGGCCTCCTGTCCAGAAGGCTGGGCAGGGTCCCACGTGAGCGCCCTGAGCAGTAAGTAGGCTGCAGGGAGCCTGTCGGGAGCTCCAGGAGGAATGTTGCACCCTTGCCAAGGGAGACCGAACTTGGCTCCTGGAGTTTGATCTTGACCCCAGCAGTACATCCTGAGTTTTCCCCTAGGGCTTTGTGATGGCCTAGAAAGCCAGTGACTGTGTTCTCACTCTGGCCATCGACGTGCCCACCAAGGGAAGGGGCTCTGTGGCTGTGGAGACACAGTTTTCTCGGAGGTAGGGGACGCCCAGCTTCCTGAATTTTTCCCAGCAGTGTTTCCATGGCGCCATCCATAAAAAGCCAAGTCATCATTTATCCTGTAGGCACCAGCTGTGTGTGCAGGTGCACCTTGTGGGTGGGGGGGGGTGCAGGTAGGCACAGGGTGGGGGAGGTACGTTCACCCAGGGGTGGCGAGGTGGGTTTGCCTCAACTGTGCAGTTCTAGTTGATGTCCTTGGATGTGGGCTCTTTGTCTCGGACTGAGCTTCGATGAAAGGCAAGTTCCAAAGTGGGGAGCACCTCGTGTCATGAATGTTTCTCCAGATTCTGAACTCCTTGTGACGTTTTCATATGTGGGCTGCTTCACTGATCTTTGGCTGTTTTCTTAGAAAAGTAGAAAGAGGAAGGACAAGGAGATCTGACTCAAATGTGCTTCTTTTCCCCTCTTACTACCACGAGAGATTGAGGGCAGGTGCTGAACTTGTTTTTTGCTGAAATGAGGATTTACATCATTTGTGGATGCCATTGTTTTCTTGAGTCTTTTTTTATCGTGGAAAAATATGTGTAATATAAAAGGTACCATTTAAACCGTTTTTAAGTGTATAGTTTTAAGGGTTAGGTGGTGTTAAGTACATTTACCATGTTGTACAACCATCACTACCGTCCATCCCCGGAACATCTTCACCTTTCCATGTTGAAACCCTGTACCCACTAAACAAAGTTCTTGCATCTTTGTCTCTTCTCTCTCTCTCCCCATCTCTTCCCCCAACACACCTCCCTCTTTCTCGGTGATTCCCGGGCCCATGGAGATGTTCTTCGGTTCTTTGTCTAAAAGGGAGAGTGTCATCCCAAATGCAGTTGAGATCCACAGCTGAGCTATGAAATGCCCAAGCCAGAGAGACTGGACTCCTACCCCCTCTTCCCATGAGCATTTTGTTAAAAACTGTATGGTGACTCTGACTCTTTCTCTGTTTCTCCATCACTGACTTAGTGAGAACAATCTCCAGGAAGATCTCTTCGACCAGATCTTGGCCGGGAAGCTAGAGTTCCCGGCCCCCTACTGGGACAACATCACGGACTCAGCCAAGGTACCCGTCCAGGCCGGTTTCCAGGGGTTGCGTCGCGTTGAGGGTCCTCACCCATTGTGTGGGGCTGTGGCAGCTCTTGGTGTTGAGCTCTGCGTCTGTCTTGACTTTTTTGTTTGTTTGTTTTTTTGCGGTACGCGGGCCTCTCACTGTCGTGGCCTCTCCCGTGGCGGAGCACAGGCTCCGGACGCGCAGGCTCTGCGGCCACGGCTCACGGGCCCAGCCGCCCCGCGGCACGTGGGATCCTCCCGGACCGGGGCACGAACCCGCGTCCCCTGCATCGGCAGGCGGGCCCCCAACAACTGCGCCACCAGGGAAGCCCCTGTCTTGCCTTTTTTTTTTTTTTTTTTTTTTTTTTTTGTGGTATGCGGGCCTCTCACTGTTGTGGCCTCTCCCGTTGCGGAGCACAGGCTCCGGACGCAGGCTCAGCGGCCATGGCTCACGGGCCCAGCCGCTCCGCAGCATGTGGGATCTTCCCGGACCGGGGCACGAACCCGCGTCCCCTGCATCGGCAGGCAGATTCTCAACCACTGTGCCACCAGGGAAGCCCCTGTCTTGCCTTTTAATGTGTGGTTCTTCATTAAGTTCCTTCCTCAGTGTGGTCTCTGAAATGCATGCTTAACCAAATTCTGAAAGCTGGACTGGCTGTCTTCCCAGGTTGCCGCTACCGTCCTCCTGCGCTCCTCTAAGCCTTAAACGTTTCTTCTTTCATTTATTCAAGAAATGTGTTACAGACACCCGTCAGACTATAGGGGTAGATTTGTGAGACCTGCTGAATTGCCAGAAGGAGCAGCACTGCAGTTCTGCGCTGTGGAATGATGATAATGACCAGAACTCCTAGGAGAGAACATCTTGGGTTTAATGTAGATTCGGGAGAGACCTCTTCCTCTCTCGGTGCTGCTGACACGAGGCAGCTGTGTCTGCGTAATTGCCTCTTAGGCGCGGGCAGTGGAGGTGATAATAGCTTTTGCATTCAAACGGCTGAGCAGCTGTGTCGGCTGTTCTTTGAAGTACTTGGTGCAAACTCAAGATTCCTGTGTTGATGCTGGAATGGCCCCCTTCCGCCTGCTCTATCACCTTCTTTATTTCTTTGCAGGAATTAATCAGTCAAATGCTTCAGGTAAACGTTGAAGCGCGGTGCACTGCGGGACAGATCCTGAGTCACCCCTGGGTATCAGTAAGTACCCACGTCCCTGGGGAACCAACATCTCTGTGTCCCGTGGCCAACAGCGTGCTTCCTCGCCAGGGCTTTTGCGCAGGCAAAGTTCTGCATCCAGGTTCCACGGAGGATTAAATGTCTGTTTTCTCTAAAGAGCAAGTAGCGTGAAGGCAGTTCTCTGGGAGAAAGCGGTTGGCACCGGGACCCCGCTCTGTGAGTGACCTGGCACGTCACTGTCCCTTCCTGGGCCTCAGTTCCCTTGTCTGTGAGAAGAAGGGCTTGGCCAGGATGCTCTCTAAGGAGCTTTTTCTGTCATCCTGGGGTTTGAGAGTTTTTAGGATTTGCCCGGAGATGAGCCTGTGTCAGACCCTGGTCTCTGTCTTCAGGGCACGTGGTCCCAGGAGCACCCTGCCGCGGGCGGCGCGGCCGGAACGCGGTCCTGCCGGAGTCAGGCAGGGGCTGTGTGGCGTTGCCTGGAATTTCCCTGAGCTCGGGCGGTGGCTCTGGGCTCGTGGTAAACACGATCCACGAAATGGCAACAGCAGGAGAGGCTGCGCCCCCCTCAGTCCTGGAGGCTCCGGGACAGTGACGTTAATTCGGGGGCTTTTGCTGACCTTGGCTCCCGAGGCACCTCTGCCACCCGCTGTCCCACACGTCCCGACCTTTCCATTCAAACTCTCTGGGTCCTGCTAAGTGACCTGGCTCTTGGGTCAAGGAGCTGAGATGCCACATTCTTTCAATGAGCGATCAGGACTCACAGCTCCCTGCATCCTGGATTACAATGATAAACTGTTCATTAATTCTGATGTTTCCGTGGGAGGGTTCTGTACTAAATTAGGTGGCATTTGTGCTGCGGGGGGAGGGTCTCAGAACCCTGTAGGATGTCCTTGTGCCACTGGGACCTCTGCCCCCTCCTCGGCCCCCTTCAGACCTCAGCAGGGAGGTGAACGGCAGAGGGTCTTTCCAAGGGCAGGGGACTGCTGAATAATGGTAATCATTTCTAATTACTTCACTTAGATTGTTCCCCCGACCTTGTGGCTCAGATGGGCCCATTTAGGAGGAGATGGTGGTGGTGACGGCTGGTGTGTTACTGCTGAGGAAGAGACAACATAGACGTGAGAACCAAAGGCAGTGTATTTGATTCTTTCCTGTAGGACGATGCCTCCCAGGAGAATAATATGCAGGCTGAAGTAACAGGTAAACTCAAACAGCACTTTAATAACGCGCTCCCCAAACAGAACAGCACCACCACCGGGGTCTCCGTTATCATGGTAAGTAGAACGCGTGGTTCTGCCCTTGGGCAGCTGCAGCGTCTGGCTGACTGCTCGGCCGACATCGAATCTTATCAAGTCAGCCGCCAGGCGCTTCCCTCACGCGGCCGTGGGCACTGTCGTGTTCCTCTCCACTTCAGGAATGGCTTGGCACACGAAGGGCACCCTTTGGCCGGCTCCCAGGCCTTGGGTCCTGGGATCAGAGGTTGCGCAGGTCCCAGCAAGGCCAAGCTGATGGGTCGCTGGCAGGGGTGCCCCGGCCCCTTCTCCTGGGCTTGGTGGCCTCCAGGCAGCTGCTTCTGTCTCGTCTCTGCTTTCCCGTTCTAGAGAGCAGTCCCCAAGCCCAGGTGGGACTTACAGCTAAAGGAAGTAACTCCCTGACTACTCAAGGCCTCAGACATAGATTATTTGAGCTGTGAATGATTCTTTGGGACTTGGGATAAGAAACAGCCAGAGTTAAGCAAATTCCATTTAAAAAAGTCAGTGTTTTATGGTTTTCAAAAGTTCAGAAGAATAAAAAAAAATATTAGTTTTTTCAGGGCTGGTAAAAAATTTTATGAGAAGTCAGTAACAGTGACCCCCATATTTTTTTCAAATCTTCCTTCTTCCAAAATGTTTTTAAAAAGGCAGCTTACCTAAATCCACAAACACAGCAAATGGAAAGTGGCATTAAAGTAAGTGAAGTAGCGTGAAAGTAAGTTCAGCAAATGGGAGAAGAAGGCAGAAAAAATAAAACTGAGACAGAAGTGTGGCGTGGCCCCTCCCACCAGCTGTCCAGACCCAAGTCCTCGCCCAAGTGGGGCCGTGAAACTGGCCCCCGGCGTGTCCGCACCTGCTCCGGTGCCGCGTGTGTAGAACACAGGTCCTCGGCGTGATCTCCGTCCCGCCCACAGGATCAGGGAGCCGCGGCCGGGAGTCAGGCTTTCTCAGGAGGCGGGGGCCTGAGCTGGGTCTCGGCCACCCCAGGACTGCAGGGATCTGCGGAGCCGGACAGCTCCGTCACCCTGACCTCAGGACAGGCCCTCACCCTCTGGAAAGGCTCGGTGTCCTGCCCGACTGGGAGGAAAACAGTTGCTTATTCTCAGGGCACACCGTAGCCTCGGAAGCTTCCCTGCGAGGACGCGGGTCCAGACAGAGGCCGAGAGAAGGCCGCCGCCTCCTGAGTGCGGGAGGCGGGCTGCTCCTGGAGCCTCCACCCACCACCATCCTGGCACCGCCGCGCCGTCCTCCTCCCCCGGGGTGGGCGACTGCGCTCCCCCCTCCAGCCCCCAGGCCAGGCTTGCAGGCTGATGGGCTGCCAGACCCGCGAGTGGGGGTGATGATGGACTCCGGGCCGAAAGAGCGGGAAGGCCTCTTGAGCTGTGGTTTTCCTGGCATCTCAGCAGTGTTCTGCCGGGAGCCTGAGAAAGTCAGAGTTGTCACAGAGCAGCAGCTTAAACCCTTTGCAAAGAACCGTCTTGAGGGAGCCCACAGCATGAGAAAGTTCTCAGGCGGTTCACCCTTGAGAGCAAGGCTGCTGGCTGGGGTTAAGGGGTCACCGCCCTGCCCCCGGCTGCGTTGTTGGGCAGCTTCTGGGGAAATTTACAAAAATTTTAAAACACTGAAAATGGCAGACGCAACAGGGAACAAAACGCTTGAGTCAGCAGCACAATTTAACAACTACACGTTAATTCAGCTTCCTAGAGGAAGCTTCCTAGAGGAAGAACCTTTATAGGAGGCGCCCAGGGCTTACGGCAGCTCCCCCCTCATTCCCTGGGTCACCCGTCAACTCACGGCCCAGATGGGAATGGATGGCCCAAGGCCTGTGGCCCGCCAAGGTTCTGGAATGCTCAGCCCTTCTGCCTTTTGGCCCAGTATAGGTTCCGTTCTGGATAAGGACGTTTAGGCTCTCTCAGACAGAAACTACATCTCAAGGTTTACAAATGGCATTTTTCCATTTGCTGATGGATTTCAACTGTTAAATTTCAGACTCCTGAGCTTTAACGGGATGTTTGTGTGAATGAACAACACTGTATTGTGATTCCAGCGGTGACTGTGAACGTTTGTGTTCCCGTGTGTGTTCGGTGTCATCTTGGGCACGGTGGCAGGGCACGTCACCATCTGACCCCGCATTCCGTACACAACTCCACGGCTCGGTAGCTCTGGGGAGGTGCTGACGAGGTCATCGCGCTCGCTGCCTACGGGGGAATCAGTAGAGCCTGCCTCTGGGGGTACCAGGTTTCCATGGCCAAAAAGCTGGCCTGTGAATTCTGCCTTGTCCCCCAGAGCGGCGGCGAGCAGGCCTCCGCAGGGATGTCGTTACTCATCCTTGCCCGACCGAGGACCTGTCGTGGTTGCGTCCAGGCAGCTTGCAAGGCTTCCGTGTCGTCTGCCTCGCTCTCTTCACCAGTACTGTGCGTCTCTGTGTCCTGCCCTTGGGAACAGTTTCAAATGTTTTCTTAAAAATCATTATTCACAAATGACTCTCCCTGGTATTTATATGTTCTCATAACTGGGGCATGTGAGGCTCACGTGGTTTCCTACAGATACAAATAGCAGTGGAAACAGGGTGTAAATGTTCCGAGGCGGAATCCTGAGGAATGGCTGTGTCGCTCCCAGACGGAACCTTGCTCTCCGCTGCCACCCCTAGTGCTCTCTCCGCCTCGGCCTCCCACGCCCCCTAAAGGATTGGAGCCTGAGGCTCCGGTGAGAAAATGATAGGGTAGGAATGGTAAATAACGGTGCAAGAAAGTCAAGTTGACGCTGTTGTCTGCATTTTGTTTGACAGTTTGATTTGACAGTTTGAGAGACACTTCAGAGTTTCACTCTGTACCCCGTTGAGACTCTGGGGACCCCGGAGCAGAATTCTGGTATTCAACGTGCTATATGCTTCATCAGAGCCGCCTCTAATTGTCACCCCTCTTAAATCTGCATGCTTCTCTTGGACTTTGACACCAGCATCCAGCTCTCAGCTCCTCATGGGTGCAGGTCTCCTATACCTACTGACACCCGTTTCAGCCAAACGCACCCTTGGAAACTTTACTTAAAACTTCTCGCCTTGCCACGTTGCCTTCCTTCCCAGAGCAAAAGCTGGCGAGTGCACGGGAGAACTCCAGTCGTTCTCCTGCTAAAGGCTGTTTTTCGCTTAGGTGAAAAAGCATCTTTTTGTGAATGAGAGCATAAGATGGGAACCTTTGTGAAGGCTTTTGTTCTCTTTCTCCAAATACATTTCCAAAGATGCATTTTTATCAGTAAGACAGTGTAGGTAGGGTCAGCTAGGCTTTGGGATAGGAGAACACGATTGGATAGGATTTTGGTTTAAGACGGGCCTGTGGTTTCAGAATGCACTTGCACTTGCTCTGGCTTATCCTTAGATGCTTAAGAAAGGACCGTGCACCTGCAGAGGGCTCACCACCTCGCCCGGGAGAGGCCATCTCGTGGTGGGAAAGGGAATTATAAGCAACCCCTTCTCGCCGCATTTTGTAGCCTTGTAGCTGAGGGGAGAAAGGATGGATTCAGAAAGAGTGCTTCCCCACTCGGGGATTATGCTCCTTTCAGGGGGGAAGTTGGGAAGGATTGGGGCTTAAGATAGACAAAACTGTTTCGACTGCGTTGCTTCTGTTGAAAGTAAGTCTAGTTTCTGTCCCTGCTTCTCTCCTCGCTCCTCTTGCCTCCCACGCCGCCTGCATTGCTTTCCTCTGACTAGGTCCCAGGCGATGGTATGTACTAACTGCACGGCAGTGCTTCCTTCCACCGCACACATGCGTCTTCTTGACGGGAAGGGAAGAGGAGAAATAACTGCGGGACTGTTGCTTTCTTCTACCCAGGGGAAGTTTTATGGTAGAAAAAAGTGAATGCCGCCTCTCCCCGCTTTCAGTGTTTTCACTGAGGGGTGGCCTGGCCTCTGCTCATACTGGGAGCTTGGAAGCTTGTTAAAGAGCGATGCTGAGGTTCTGATTTGGCTTGTCCACAGTTACCTCTTCTCCAGGTAACGGAAATTGTCCTTGGCAATCCCTGAGCGTTCAGCCCGAGCTGGGAAGGGCCTGTGGAGAGCACCTGTTTTCCAGTTGACACCAAGTGCCCCGAAGGCAGCCGCCCAAGTCTGTCCTAGGAAGCCCCATTGTTTTATTTTCCCCAGACTTTTTTTTTTTTTTTCTTTCCCCCTTCCAGTCAGAGTACTGGAAGAATCAGTGGTGCGCATTTCCCCCTCAAGGTGTTTAGACCACAAAAGGACTTCTGGTCCACGTGCCTTGTAGCAAAAGGTGCCTGAGAACCGAAAGCTCTCCCCACGTTTGGAAAACCCAGTGAGAGGGCCCGCTAGGCCGGGCCTGCCTGACCAAGCACAAGTCCTCAAGCCCACTTAGAGGAGGAGGAAGGCAGGTCAGGGCCAACCTCCCAGGCTAGGGTCAGGAGGTAAGACGACTTCCGCGCCCCTGGAGCAGGGGAGCAGGTTACAGCCCTTGGGGGTGTGACAGGATAAGACACCCGCACAAAGAAGAGACGAGCAGGGAGGAGATGGTGGAGGATGGAAAGATGGGTGATGCAGCACCATCGATTCCCAGGGCTTTCATAGGTTACGGGGCACCGCTGTGATGGTGGGGTGGGAGGTACTTCCTACAGACGACCTGTGAGTACTGTTCGAACCTTCTTTAGAAGAGTTAGCTGTCAGGGACCTCGCATTCTTATGGGGTCTGCTTCTTCTCCGGGACTCTTCTGGGCTCAGGGGCGCGGGGAGAAGCGCCCCGAACCCAGGCAGCTGGGAGCCGGAGCCGGGGAGGATCTGCCCAGGCCGCGCCCAGGGCCGTAGGAGCAGAGGCCGCGGCGCCGGGGACGGGCTGGCCGTGGGCCGCCGTCGGGGGCAGCCGGCGTTACTTCTCCTCTCCTGTTCCGGCCGTGCATGCTCTGCGCGCCCTGCTCGCGGTGCCGGGACCGAGGCGGCGGGCTAACTGTCTCCTGCTCTCTTCTCAGAACACGGCTCTAGATAAGGAGGGCCAGATCTTTGGCAGCAAGCTCGGCGCGGACGGCAGCCGGCCCGGCCTGGAGCCCGCTGCCCCGGAGCCCCCTGCGTCCCCGGAGTCGCCCCCGCGCTCTCCTGCCGCCGCCGCGGAGTGCGAGCGGGCGGGGACCTGGCGCCGCCACCGCGACTGACCGGCCGCCCCCGCCGCCCGCCTCGCTGCCCGCACGGCGCATCGCATCGCCTCGCCGGGGTGGAGAGCGCGCGCCTCCAGGGCCCCCGCTTCCCGCGCGCTCCGCCCGAGTCCTGGAGGGGCCTGTGCGCGTCGTCGCCTTCGGGGACGGGTCCTCGGAGCGGCTTCGTTTAAATTCTCTGTCTTTTCAGTTCAGTGGACATTTGACGGCGTCACCGGGAGAATGTGCAACTTTTATCTGACATTGAGCGCATTTTTATAGAAACACTTTGGATGCACCAAGATCTCTCTCTTATTTAAGTAGACTCAGGAGGGCTCCCTTTTTCTTACAGGCAACTCAGAACTGCGTCTGTCCCTTTGCGGGCGCCCTTCCTCCGCTGACGGGGGTCGGGGGCTGGCTTCCCACGCAAGGCTCCGGGGCCCGAGCGGACCCCCTGGTCCCGGCTCTCCGCCCAGCCTCGGGGGCTCGTCTTAGGATGACACTGGCTCTGGACTTGTGCGCAGACCTCAGGGAGGGCCGTTTCTTCCCTCGAAGTTGTTTCCCTGACTCTTCCCACGACCGCATTAGAAAATGCCGACGACCTTGGCCCTGGGGCTTTTTAACGAGAGGCGTGGTGCACGCGGCGTCGCCGGGGCGCTTCCTTCTCCAGGTCCGGCTGCGGGCAGAGCAGGACCAACCAGCGGCCCCAGGAGCCGCCGGAGCCTCCCTTCTCCATCTGCAGCGGCGCAGCCGCCCGCACGGAGCGCGGGGCGCGGTCGGCACCGGGCGGGAAGGGGCCTGCAGGCATCCTCTGTTACTAACCTTCTGGAAGGCTGCTGGCAGTGTTTCCTTTTTTCCACCACCCTGCGCTTTTTAATGATTGTATATAATCAGTGTATTTGTTTTACCTGCTCATCTTCTAAACGGGTGGGCCTGTAGTTCATTCTCATTGTTAGACTTTTGCCGCCTACAAGTGTATCCAATAAACTTTTCCTTCTTGAGAAATAGCAGTCAGGGTGGGTAGAGGTTCCTGCGTGGTGGTGTTGCAGAGAGTGTGTGGTCAAAGCAACACCTCCCCGGCCCAGGTTCTGGCTGGTGCCAGTGTTTGTTTTTGTCTCGGGGTCACAACGGGGAAGAGAGGTGCTTGGGAAGAACACACGGAGGTGCACCTGGATGGAAGTGTGTTTGATTACAGGGGCAGAAGCTCACACAGCAAAAGCTCAAAAACGAATAGAGATTATTAGTGTACAACAGAGGACTTTGATGGAACCAGAGACAGGAAGGGCAGGCTTTATAAGGAAATGGGGAGCCGGGGCAGACGTTCTCATCTGTCTGTGTCTGTCTCAGAGATTGTGCTGTCTCCTGTCTCTGCTTCTTTCATTGTGTTTTGGCTCTGGGTTTCTGTTGCCCCATAACGTCTGCTTGCCTGGGCTCTGGCTTAGCCTGTAACTGCTTCTGTCCCCAGCTTCGCGAGGCTGCACAACTTCCACGGCTTGAAACCATAGCTTTCAGCTCTGGTTCTCTTCGTTCACATTGCTGTGTGATGACTTCTCTCTGGGCTGGTGCTGACCTGTGATCCAGTCCAGAGGCAGGTGACAGAATGCAGATGGGCTTCCTGGGTGCACAGCTCCGGTGGGTGCAGCCTTCAAGAGAGGGTAGTGATGGGCAGGTCCAGAACATTCTGCCTGTCGCTCTTCTCACTGGTTAAAGAGCAAGCTTTTTCATAGCTTCCAAGAGAAAAATGTCTGTTAGTGGAAGCGAAGAGCTAATGTAAAAGAAAGAGGAGAAAAATGAGGATAGTGAAAATGGAAGAATGATGGAGCGAGGCCTTGAGTGTACTGGTCAGAGCCTGAGACTCGACCCCATCTCTCAAACTGCAAGGTTCAAAGACATTTGCTAAAGACTTAAGAAAATAAATGGCCAGGGCCGTGCCAGTCACTGGTGACGGGCGGAGGAGAACCTTCCGTCCCGCACGTGCTCCCACGTTCTGTGGCACCCGTGGATGGCCTGGAGACACGAGTAGCCTGAGGTGGGTGTGGCGGCGTGGCCTAGCAGTGGCCAAGCAGTTCTTTCGTGATTGCTCCCACAAACACCTCGAGCGTTAAGCGGTGGTCAAGGAACAAACCCAGAAGTTCGGTGACATAACCCGGGTCATAGAACTGGCAGGAGACGGAGCCATGATGTGGTTTCAGATTCCACAGACATCAGACCTGGGCTCTTTTTTTTTTTTTTTTTTTTTTTTTTTTTTTTTTTAACATCTTTATTGGAGTATAATTGTTTTACAATAGTGTGTTAGTTTTCCCTCTACAACAAACTAAATCAGTTATACATACACACATGCTCCCACATCTCCTCCCTCTTGCATCACCCTCTCTCCCACCCTCCCTATCCCACCTCCAGACCTGGGCTCTTTTGAAGGCAGCCTGTCGTCCAGGGTAAATCAAGGCCTGGACCTGAGTGGCCATCTAGATGATGATCCTAAATAAAGGCTCCGACACCACAGCAAATTGTTCGTTCACCCACACATTTAGCAAACGTTATTGAGCTCTTACTCTGGTCTCAGGATCCAAATTAAATAGAGGTCCTTTATTGCTGGGCTCCTCCGCTCCCGCACTGAGAGGGAGGCATGTGCTTGGTTTATGTTCATCCCCTTATTCCAGCAGGGGAGCCACGTCTACAGAAGTCGACCTTTGAATAGAGCAAGGGAAGCAGTGACCTGCCGAAGCCATCGTGGGCCGCCTGCTGGGCCCAGCCAAGAGTCGGCGGGAGTCTGTCTCTCTTTCTTCAAAAAGGTTGCTGTGACCTGAAGGTACATGGAATAGACAGATGGAAGCATTTGGCGTAACTCCCCCAGAATATCTGCATGAATAAGACTGTGAAACGTGAATCAGGAGGTGGGGGACAGTTCAGAACAGATAAACCATGTTGAAAGACGAGTGCTGGGTAGTGATGCTGTCTTGGAGGAGGTCTTTCAGGGCAGTTTGCCGTCCCATGGAAATACAATGTAAGCCACATAATTTAACAGTTTCTGGTACCATATTAAAAAAATCTAAAAAGGAACAGGTGAAATTATAGTATAGTTTATTTAACCCAATATCTCTAAATACATCCCTTTAAATTATTATTTCATCATGTGGTCAATGTAAAAAAAAAATCATTGGGATACTTTACCTTATTTCTTTGTCCTAAGTCTTTGAAATCTGGTGTGCGCTGACACGTACGGCACATCTCAGGTTGGACCAGGCACATTTCAAGCGTTTTCATAGCCTCGTGTTGCCCCACCTGCCAGGCTGGACAGTGCAGCTATAAAGAAGGCCCACAGCACGTGGTTTCTTTGTTTTGTTTAGTTTTGCATATGATGTGTATGACAATGCAGAAAGAATCCTTATCTACTGTTTTTGTTGTTTTGTTTATTTGCGGTACGCGGGCCTCTCACTGTCGTGGCCTCTCCCGTTGCGGAGCACAGGCTCCGGACGCGCAGGCTCAGCGGCCACGGCTCACGGGCCCAGCCGCTCCGCGGCATGTGGGATCTTCCCGGACCGGGGCACGAACCCGTGTCCCCTGCATCAGCAGGCGGACTCTCAGCCACTGCGCCACCAGGGAAACCCTTATCTATTGTTTTAAATGGGATGGACTGATGTAAGACGATCTCAGCAGATTGGAGCACTGATCCAAACCTGAGATGTGAAATCAAAGCGTGAAGTCCTGTGATTCAGTGGCCAAGGCCTTGGCGTTCACTGCTTCACGGGAAAGATCTGGGAGGGGAGAAGTGCAAAGAGCACTGTGTCATTAGGCGCCAACAGAATGGCTTAAGCGTTAGCATGACCTTAAGCCGCATCCTGAAAAGTCCGTGCAGGTCGTGGGCAGCGTGAGTCGAGCCTCCCAGGTTCGGCTCTGCGCCGGGGCCTTGGGGTGTGTGGTGCAGATGAAGCAACCATCGCCCGAAAGAAGGCAGCCAGGGTGGCGAGGGGTTTAAAGCCCTGGGAGCCAAGGACTGGTGGAGAAGCGGTCAGGTGTTGCTTAGGAAAACCCAGAGGCACCTCCGCCTGATGTGTGGCTTCACAGTGAACTAACTGCTCTGTGGCAGGGGGTGCAGACTCCTTTTGGGCGCTCTGGGTGGTGGCCCGAGGTCAGTGGGTAGGAGGCGTGAGGGTCAGGTGTGAGCGCAGCGTCGCAGGAGCAGGCCGGTGACAGAATTCGCTGCTTTCTAAAGGAGCGAGTGTCTAGTTCTGGGAAATGCCTAGGTGCTAAATAATAACGAAAGCTCACAGTTTACAGAGCTTTCTCACACTGTCTTGTTTGAGCCACACCACAGCCCTGAGAGAACAGCTAACATCCCTGTTCAACAAATGTGGAAACTCAGATGGGTCTCGAGCTGACGGAGCCATGCCTCTCCCGGCCCCGGGGCAGGTGTCCTGGGAGCTGCTGTGCCCCACCCCTCCAGGTGGTCAGGGATGCTTTAGGGGCAGCGTCTGTGTCCTAAGGCGGAGGTGGGATGGGCTGGGGAAGACACCTGACAAAGTGGTAGAAAATCGAGGCGGCTAAGAAGTTCCCAGGGCAGGGGCGTGTGAGTTCTGTTAGATGAAGGAAAACAGTAGTCTCTCTGAGGGAGGCGGATGTGTGCAACCTTGGTTAGTCTTGGCCAATGGATTTTAAGGGGCTGTTTTATGATAAAACCTGCAGCCTTGAAGTCAGTGGGCGTGTGTTGCCATCATCGAGCAGCTGAGCGGAAGAAAAAGGTATTTGGTACAGAGACGGACCTGCTTGTGCCATGCTCCTCCTCAAACAGAAGCCGCCTTCATTTGGGGCAGAGCAGGCAGCGTGGCCTTTGGCGGTCAGGAGGGTTTCAGCCCGAGTTTGATGGTGTGAGGCTGGGCACCTGCCCGTGCCGGCACTAAGATCAAGCCTGGGGAGTGTCTCTCAGCTGATCCAAGTCTGAAGCTGCAGCACAGCCAGCTGCTTCTGCCGGGCTGCCCCAGAATTTTGGTTTTGGCAAGGAACAATATTCCTGAACTTGAGACAGGAAAATAGTTCAGTGCATGTTTCTGGCACGTGACTGCTGTGGAATTCAGAGGGACATTTGTAGGTCACCTGCTTCCCCTGCCTGCAGGTCAGACCACCCTGTTCTCTAGGAAGAAGGACGTGAGGCCCTCTGGTTTGAGCAATCTGCATTTCTGGCTCAGAGAGGCAGGGCAGGGAGTGATGTGTCAGTGTCATTCATCGCAGCCTTGGGCTTTTATATGGTGATCATGTGATTTGGGCGACCCAGGAAAAGCATCATGGACTCTACTTTTCAGATCTATTGAAAAGAAAGATCCAAAAGATGTTTCTCCCACTCATCTGAGAGAAAATAGAAGAGGTAGAAATAAAAAATGTTTTTTTAATTTTACTTTTTTGATTTGCTACTGTATGGTCTTTGCCTTCCCAGCTTCCTTGCTTTTCCCTGCAGTGATAACTTGCGATGCCTATAGAATTAACGTCATTACACTTTATGCTACAAAAAAAAAGGGAGGTAGCAAGGCTGATTGCTCTCCTAGTTGAAGTAGAAAACACTTTCCTCCGTCTTTGATGGGGCAGAAATAGCCAAGTGGAGGCACAGGCATATTTGTGGATATGCATGGTTTATGCAGATTTTCAGATTCACGTCCTCCTCCTCTCTGTGTTTGTGAACATGCTCTGGCCTCATGTGATGTCACGTGATGACGTGAGGCTGTGGGGCTGGCATCGTCCAACGCACGCCGGAAAGTGGCAAAGCTGCTCCATCAAGCTCAGTGTGGGATCCTTCCGACTGTGTAAAGACATTTCTGCTTCCTGATGCGGAAGGAATCAGTCCCGGGGCTGCTGGGCTCTTCAGCAGTGATGGAGAGGGGGTGGGGCTGCTGCAGGAAGGAGAACCAAACCGGGTCAGAGCTCCTGAAATCGTGTCTGGTAAAAACGTATCAAAGATCCCTAGTGAAAATCTCTCCCGTGAAAAGTCCTATCTTGGTGGATCTAAACTGTTATGTGCCATTTAAATTCAATTATATTTGCAGAAAGAGGTGCAAAGCGGACGTGTGGCCTGGCTGCATCCAGATTCCCTGGCTGTCTGCCAACTTGACCCAAGTGACCTCTGGCATCTCTCTGCCCCTGCGACAGCGAGGTGGGAGGACACACGGCCCCAGATGTGCGGTCAGGCCCCTGGCTGGGCTCTGCTCTCGGAGCTGAATGGGAACGGGCAGCCTGGTGATAAGCTACCGACCTCATGTGCTACACCCGGCTTCCATGGGTCCCAGGCAGGGGACCGTCCCTCACGCCGACAAGCAGAACTGAAGTGTGGGGTTATCTCAAGGCAGAATTGTTCCTTTTCATTGGATTAATTTATTGGAACATTTATTTGTGGATGTTTGGTCCACTTTGGGAACAAGCTTCTCCTGAATGGATTGTCCACCAGTTCGCATTCGTGTGCCTCTCAGGTTTTCGTGTTCTCTCTGCTCTAAGCCCTCATATGCTTTCTCCTAGAAATCCAGTGGTATTTCTTAAATTAGAGCCTCACGGACTTGACTGATGATGTTTCCGTCAGAATCCACACCATCGGTGAGGGACACCTTACTTGCCCGAGGCAGTGCATTTTAACACTCCGCACTCGCAGCCGCACCGCCTCCTGAATGTGTCGCCGTGGCTCCTGGCTGTTGTAGGTCATCCCGTTTCATCCCAAGCCACCTCAGTTTTGACTTTCTTCCCTAATTGGTTTATATTTATTGGAAGTCATTTCGTTTAAAGGAGTGAAAATTGGATGAAATAAGTGAATGTTGAGTAAACACTAACATATACGGTACTAAACAGAGTCTACCCCTAAGAAGCCTGTGCGGATGCCAGCAGGATTCGTTTTATGAGTAGATACAGTCAGCCCTCGGCAGCCGCAGGTTCTGCGTCCGTGGTCGGTGGAAGCCACGGATGTGGGGAGCTGGCTGCAGCTGTGTGTTGATGCCAGCTGTTAAGGTATTAAGTTTCAGTGGATTTTCCACAGTTGTAAGTTTTAAACAGTAGGGCGGTAGAGGCACCGATTTTCTTCTTAGGCTCCAAGAGGAAGCTGCTTCATGGACTTTGCTTCAGGTTTGTTTAAACAGGTAGTTGAAGTATCATATGCCTGGCATATGACTTAGATATTCCTAATTTTCTTCTACCACTTTCCCCAAAGTTTCCGAAGTGTGATATCACAGGTTAGTACCAGTGAGGAGATTCATTTACCAGTAACCTGGGTATGTCTTTGACTCTAAGATGTACTTCCCCTCTCCCACATTTTACCATCTATTGTTTTGTTAACGGTTTATAAAACAACGGTGGATTTTAGACGGAACAGTGTATAAAGTTCCTTTGGTCTTTTGTTTGTTAGATAAAGGTCTCGTGTTCTCATTTCCGTAATGCCCATTTTCCTGTTTTCATTCAAGAGAATTGCTCACCTATTGGTTATTGTTCAAAAACTATGACTGAACCAGGGTTTGACATTTTCCTTGCAAATATCTATATAATCATCATTGTTTCAAAAGTAGGAGTGAAAAAGATTATTACCAACAAAACAAATACCATCTTATTTATTTTTTCTGGCAAACAACTGAGTTGTTCCATTCCTAAAATCTTTGCTTTTAGGGAAGAGCTGAATGTGTAGGAAAAGGGAGGCGACCCCTTTTAGGTAAGTAAGTTGCAAGAGAAATAGAGATGGAATGTCAGTTTCAACGCAGAGTTCACAACTTACGAAGAATTTATTGATGCAATACAGACCTTTTCTCAAATATTTTTCACAGAATTCCACACAGCAATCTGCTAGAATTCTACAACACCAGAATGACATTTTTGTAGTACAAACTGCTAATCAAAAGGAAGATGAAGATTGTTTAACAACAGACAGAAGGTAAAACGAGGGTTGCTTCACACAGCACCCAGTAGCCTCTGTTCCTGGGCCAGGGGTGGGGATGGAGGCGGTGGGGGGGGGCCGACAACGGCTCTGCCTCAGTGCGTGAGCGCAGTCAGCCCGTTGGGGAGTGAGCTCCGGTGCTTGCATTTACTTTAAAAGAAAAACAGAGGTTGTGAGCACGAGAGCATGTCCATCATTTCATTTTGGTGTGCTAAGAAGGGGACAGATCAGGAAAACATTGTAAATATTTCACACTTGCGATAACATTAGATCCTTTATGATAACCACACAGTAAAATAAAATACCCTCCCCCAAACCATAACTTTCTAGGCCTAAAACATGCTCGAAGAATAATATTGATAGAAATAATTCATTGAGATGTTTTAAATTACATTTACCATAATTTAAACATCGCTATTTAAATCCCAGAAATTTCAGTGCTGAAGAAGCACAGTTGTTTGGAAAAACACAGGCCCCAAAGTACAGCGTAAATAAAATTCCCTCATCCCAGTATTATAACCCGTTCCTTATTGTTAAAATCATACATTTCTCAAGATTACAGATAAATGGGAAGTGTTTTTCCATTAATATAACTAGCATAAGTGGGTTTACTTGCTCCACTGTGTATTTATTATTTCCATAATTGGTGAAAATAGACTTCTCATTATGACTAAAAATATAGATTTTTTTTTTTTTAAACTACAGAACCCAGCAGCCAGTTTTCTGCTTTGCTATTCCCCCCAAAAAAGTCAAGCAAAGTCTACAAAAATAGCAATTAACTTTAAAAAATATTTTGCTTCTTAGAGCAAATTTAAGTTACATTCAGAGATGTGATTGCTATTTCTAAGAGAAAGATGCTGAGGGCGCTTCCTGTGCCCAGGCTGGGGGGCAAGGCTGAAGCCCAGCTGTCACTATCAGTAGCGGGTTTGGTATTCATGATGCCACCGGTTAAAGTCATTGTAGAACAGAACAATGCTTCCTGAGGCCATGCCAGAAATGATGCACCTGGGAGAAGCAGAGAGAGAAGGAGGGGTTTACGAACGTATTTATCTCCTCAGGCTTTGTTACTAAAGAAAGAACTGCCCTCCCCACATCCACAAGGTAAATACAGAAGATGGCAGCCAGACCTACAATTTGTGAGACTTACGGTACGTTTTTTGATGACTAAAATGCGGTCCTGAGTAAGCTCAGAGTCCCACCTCTCACACTCCACACGGATCCAATTCACAGCTTGCCTTTATATTGAAAGTACAGCTAGTTTGTGCAAGATGAGTCACACAAACCTGAACAGACTAGAAAATTTCTGAGGCGGAGAGGCTGGGCAGGTGAATTTTTTATATTGGGTATTGGAAGCAAAATAGAGAATCATAATCTCAAAGTAATTGCTGGTGGAGGAAGCAGCACACAATCAAGCGACTGACAGAGGTATGTGACACAGAATGAATGAAGAGTAAGAAATCAGAGTGTTGACCACCCTGCAGAAGAATATTCTGTGTCCCATCGTGTTGAGGGCAGAGGGGCCTTGTCCTCCCAACACAGCGACTCACTGACATCACTATAGGCAGGAGTTGCTGTTTGCTTCCGCTGTCCCTGAGCTGGTGGTGCAGGGAAAGAGATGGAGCAGTTAAGACAGGCGGTTCAGAGGAGCCTCTCCAGGAGGCAGAAGCCTATTTATTATCTTAGACCTCTCTCTGTATGGTTTGGTTAGGAGAGTCCTTAGATGTCATACTTAGTATCCTTAGTAGTACCTCATATCAAAATTAGGAACTAAAATGTGTCACAACAAGAAAATCAGCTAAACACAGAAGAAGGCAGTAATGAGGATATGAGGGACAAAAGAGCACTGAGACATGTAGAAAGCAAACAGTAAAATGGCAAAAGCAAGTCTTTCCCTAAACTCTCCAATCAAAAGGCAGAGAGACTGGCAAAATGAATTAAAAACATGACCAAACTATGTGCCGTCTACCAGAGACTCACTGTGATCTAAACAGGTTGAAAGTGAAAGGATGGAAAAAGATATTCCATGCAAATAATAATGAAAAGAAAGCTGGGGTGGCTATACTAATATCAGATAAAATAGGTTTCAAGTCAAAATGTTACGAGAGACGAAGAAGGACACTATATAGCAATGATAAAAGGGTCAATTCATCTAGAGTATATAGCAGTTACAAACCTATATGAACCAATCAGCGCCCCCCAAGATATATGGAACCAACGCTGACAGAATTGAAGAGAAAAATAAACAGTTCTACAATAATGGTTGGAGACTTCAATACCCACTTTCAATAATGGGTAGAACAACCAGAAAGAAGATACGGAAATGGAGGATCTGAACAATACTAAAAACCAATTGGACCTAACACACATATAAACATCCACCCAACAACAGCAGAATGCACATTTTTCTCAAATGCACGTGGAACGTTCTCCAAGATAAACCATACATTAGACCACAAGTCCTAATACACTTTAAAAAGATTGAAATCATACAAAGTATTTTTTTGTAAAATCACAACAGAATTAAACTAGACATCAATAACAGAAGGAAAACTGGAAAATTCATCAGTTTGTGGAAACTGACCAATGGGTCAAAGAAAAATATCTCAGGGAAATCAGAAAATACCAAGACAAATGAAAACAAAACAACAAGCCAAAACTTACAGGATGCAGCAAAACCAGTGCTAAAAGGGAAATTCAGAGCTGTAAACACAGATACTTAAAATCTCAATCAGTCACCTAATTCTACACGTTAAAGAACAAGAAAAAGCTGCAAACTAAACCCAAAGGTAACGGAAGGAATGAAACAATAAAGATTAGAATGGAAATAGGGGACAGAAAAACAGAAAAATCAACAAAGTCAAAAGTTGCATCTTTGAAAAGGGCAACAAAATTGACAAACTTTTAGTTAGACTAAGAAAAAAAGACTCAAATTACTAAAATCATAAAGTGGAGACATTGCTACCAATTTTATAGAAATAAAAAGAGGATTATCAGAGAATACTAGGAACATCTGTATGCCAACAAATGGGATACCCTAGATGAAATGGAAAAATTCTTAGAAACACACATTATTCCAAAATTTCATCATGGAGAAATAGAAAATCTGAATAGACTTATAACTAGTAATGAGACTGAATCAGTAATCAAAAACCTCTCAATAAGAAAAGCCCTGGACCAGAGAGCTTCACTAGTGAATTCCATCAGACATTTAAAGAAGGATTAACACCAACTCAAATGCTTCTAAAAAACTAAAGAGAACACTTCTTAAGTCGTTCAATGAGGCCAACACACCCTGACACCGAAGTAAAACAGACGTTACAAGAAAAGAAATCACAGACCATATCCCTTATGATTACTGATACAAAAATCTTTAACAAATACTAGCAAACCAAATTCAGTAGCATATTAAGAAGATTATACACCGTGACCAAGTGGGATTTATTCTTGGAATATAAGGATGGTTCAACATTCAAAAATCAATTGTAATATATCACATCAACAAAATTAACAACAAAAGAAACCCACGTGAGAGAAGGCATTTGACTAAATTCATCATCCTTTCATGATAAAAACACTGAAACTATGAATAGATGGAAAGTACCTCAACACAATATAAAGGGCATTTATGAAAAATTCCCAGCTAACATCACATTCAATGGTGAATACTGAAAACTTTCCCCCTCTTACTGGCAACAAGACGAGGATACCTGCTTTCACCACTTCTGGTCAATATAGTACAAAAAGTCCTAGCCAGGGCAGTTAGGCAAGGAAAAGAAATAAAAGGCATCTAAATTGGAAAGGAAGAAGTAAAATTACCTCTATTGCAAGTGACATGATCTTTATGTAGCAAATCCTAAAGATTCCACACACAAAAAAACTGTTAGAAGTGATGAACTTATTAGCAAAGTTGCAGGATACAAAATCAACAATACAAAAAATAAGTTGTGTTTCTGCATACAAGCAGTGAACAATTTCCATCACAGCAACAACGACAACAACAACAAAAAAGGCTCAGGAATAAATTTAACCAAGGGGGCAAAAGGCCCGTATATTGAAAACCAGAAAATATTGCTGAAAGAAATTAAAGACAACATAAATAAATGGAAAGATATCCTGTGTTCACGGATCGGAACACTTACTATTGTTAAGATGACAATATTAGCCAAAGCCGTCTACAGATTCAACCTAATTCTTATCAGAATCTCAATGTTTTTTGCAAAAATAGGAAAAAAAAAATCTTAAAATTCACATGGAACCTCAAGGGAGCCTGAAATAGCAAAAACAATCTCAAAAAAGAACAACAAAATTGGATGTCTCATACTTCCTGATTTCTAAACTTACTGTAAAGCTACAGTAATCAAAACAGTGTGGTACTGGCTTAGAGGGAGACATATAGACCAATAGAATAAAACAGACAGTCCAGAAATAATCTCTCATATACAGGAACAGTCTTTTTCAACAAATAGTGCTGAGAAAACTGATATCCACATGCAAAAGAATGAAGTTGGACCCTTATGACCATCATATATAAACAAACATTAATTCAAAATGGATCAAACACTAAATATGAGTTAAAACTATACAATTCTTAGGAGAAAATAGAGGAAGCCCTTCGTGACACTGAATTTTGCAATGATTTCTCGGATATAACACCGAAAGCACAGGCAACAACAGAAAAAAATAGATAAATGAGACTTCATCGAAATGAAAGGCTTTTTGCACATCAAAGGACACTATGAGATAGAAAGATGAAAAAGTTCTGGAAATGAATAGCAGTGATAATTGTATAATAATGTGAATATACTTAATGCCACTGAATTATGCACCCCCAAAAAAGGTTTAAATGGTAAATTTTATGTATAGGTTATCACAGTAAAAGAAGTTAAGAACTAAAATGAGAGACTGTATATTGAAAAGAAAAAAGATGCCAGGTAAAGATTATCTCCCCAAAATGAAGGTTTTAGGAAATAAGCCAGATTTCTCAATGGAATCATTATGGACAGACATACAGGCATTTCACATGAAATTCTGTTTAAGAATAAAGGTACTTCAATATAAAAAGCTTCACAGGAATATAATTGGAGTCTTTGTTACTTAAATCCTGTCTATTCCTAGAGAATTCAGCCTTTGTCCAAGATTGGCAATGCCATCAAACAAAATCATGCTTTTTAAAAAGTATCTTGGAAACCCCAATATTCATCAGCGCTTTTGATTGCACAGGTGACCCTCACAACCCAGCCCATCCATCAGCCCATTTACACACATTCCCTCGCCAGTTTTTAAAGCCACCAGTACAGACCGCGATTCCAGTGTTACCTCTGGTCGTAAGATAGTGCCATGGCCCGGATCCCGGCGTCGCAGCCTGGATAGGCGAAGAGCTGCTTGAGGTCAGACACCTGCCAGACCATGACCACACCGTTGTCTCCTCCGGTGAGCAGGTACTGCCCGTCCCGGCTCAGCTGGATAGCCTGTGAGACACAGCAACATTCGGTTAGAGACACGGCTCTCGGAAAACTTGGCCCCTCACCCCATCTCTGATTAATTCGACACGATGCCAGCCGGCTACTGGAGCCACAAAGGGACAGTGTGTGTATGTGTTCCTGAGGAGTTTTCAGGAAATCATGAGTCACAGAAGACTTTTGCTATTTTTCAAAAGTCAAATGGGCAAAGTTAGGCAACGCTTGAGTTTTTGAGTTTTTTTGTTTTTAATTTCTGCTTTTTAAGGATGAGGTGACAAACTCTTCCGATTCTATGACTGCTAATTAAACGGTCCGTGTTGTGCACGGGGACCCGCGCCCTAAAATGAAGCGCTTCCTGGCACCTCTCCATCGCACTGTGGTCCCGCTAAGCCTGTTTTGCGCCAAGGCTGGGCAGACAGTGCTAGCTGCCCTCATATCACTGATGAAACGCTGCTGCCTGTGGGGCTGAGCTCCACAGGAGACCACCTGCAGCTCGAGCACCTTCACTAGGCCTGCTGGGAGTTTACAGCAGGTGGGAAGACAGCTCGGCAGGGAACCGTGAGCTCCCAGGGTGATTAAACCCAGTTTAAGCATTTTCTTCTTGCCCCCAGGACCGACCGCTTCCTGCCAGTGCTGAACTCAAAGTACAGACGCGGAATTTGCTCTTCAGTCCTGTCAAACCTACCAAAGGCAGGCCACTTTCTTTTCTTTTTCTTTTTTTTTTTTTTATGACTGTTTACATTTTTTTCATGGTTAAAAAAAAAAATCAAAAGAATATTTCATGACACGTGAAAATTATATGAATTCCAAATTTCAGTGCCCATAAATAAGCGTTATTGGAACAAAGGCACATCCATTCATTTCTGGCTACTTTTTTTGTTTTTAAGAGAAAGTATGCCGGCTCCTGATGTAAGAGGCCCCTCCTTACTTGAGGAGCAGATCCCGCTCTACCCCTCCCTCTCCTCCTGCCCCCTTCCCTCCAAACCTTCTTTTCCCGGTCTATTAACATACACGTTTCCTTTCTTTAGCTGGGCGACATTGGGAGTTCTAAAGGTTACTGCAAATATCTGTAATCTTATGTCCACCTGGACACAGTGAATGAGGGAATCCAGATTGTACTAGTAGGCCAGAAAGAAACTATCTACCTTCTGAAAAATATATTTATACTGTTCTGTACCCGGAGTTTTAGTATAGTTGCCTTAAGTCTTTACCCTTTGACAAAAATTTTTTTTTAATTACAGAAATGTTTCATAGCCATTCAATTCACATTCAAGTAAATGCCAACTTCCAGAGGTCTCTTAAATACGGCTTATTCTCAAGAACACAAAAGTACACCTAAGAAATCAAAACCTGTGGGTGGAAGACACTTTCATGTAAGAAGCATTCTCTAAATTTTAACCAAATACCCATAGTAAGATTTTTCAATATAAGTAAAAACAAATATCCTTTTTCCCCGTTCATTTCACAAACGTCAATCTCTAGGGGCTTATCTGGGAAATGCAATGAAGGCTACAACAAATAATTATTTGCTACACTTATAAAATTCAGCTGTCGAAAATCCATTAACCTTACGGTTGTGGTTCACTTGAGTTTTATACTTGAGGCTTTTTACTGGATAAGAGCTATATTAAAACATAAATTAAAACCATTAATCTTTAACTCTTTGTCCTAAAGAATCCCTACTCCTAGTTCTGTGTTGAAACAAATAAAACCTGGACTTTTAGGACTACACATGTATAAGAACCTAAAACATTTTATTAAACCAGGTGCCTGCCAAGGTTAAAAAATATTTTGTCGGCCTTTCTCAGGAGGGACTTGTCAAATTTCCCTGAGAATAACAGCCAGGGTAGCATTTCCTGAATAGCACCCTATCTCCCACCCAAACCAGCATTCACGTAGTTCTCAATTCTCATACGCCTCCTCCAGTCTCAATCCAGGTTGGGTTGAGAGTAGAGATTTTAGGAGGGCCCTGGGGACGTGTGACTCTCAGCCCCTGGACTCCTGAGTGCTCGGACAACAACACCGTAGTTGCACCAGTTTCCAGGAGGTACCAGCAGGCCACAGCAATCTGCTGGCGACAATCATATCCTAAGACACAGCTTCCCCGGGAAAACAAAATAAATGAGTTCCTATGGGTGAAATGGGGGCGATCCTTTGTTTAGGATAACATAACTTTGCTGCTCTGTACAGGCTGCCCACTTAAATTTAAGTTATTCATTAAGACATCTAAACATTGCCTAGTTGACGTGCTCTGATATGTTAACCAAATGCCACTGCACAATCTGGCATCTAAATAAAAACAGGTGGGAGGCCTTGATTAGCGAGTGCAGAGGTTCCCCAGGCCACCTGCCTTCAGGGTTCTTGCCATTTCAAAGAAACTTCATTTCTGGTCTGAGCTAATGACTAATTTGTTTCCATGGTCTCCTTTCCTTATACAGGCTCAGACTGCAGGACGGAGGTGGAGATTTTTGTTCTGTGATGTCTCTTAGTCCAAGCCTGTGATTTCCTTCCACCCTTCCCAAGGCAGTTAGCTGCGAAAGTGTGGGTCTCTGGAGCCGGGCACGGGCAGTGCTCTTTTTAGGCAAGCTCACTTCAATCACACAGTTGCCACTTACAAGTTAGTATGATAAAGTGCAGGCGTGCTGGGGAAAAGGCGATGGATTGTTTAAGCCTAAAATCCAGTGGGAAATATTACAGAGGGAAAAAAACAACGGCCATAGGGCAGAGAGGAAAAGCATGTGTGTACGAACAGTCTGCAGAAAGCCTCTGACCGCTGCCTTGAGGAACTTCCCAGGGCCTTTGGTACTAACTGAAATGCCACAGAAACGGTTTTAGCCAGCAAGGGATTTCAAATTACTTTACAGATTTATTAGTGTAGCTGAAAATATAATCGCAACTCAAAGTGACAGATTCTCAACATTATTATCGTAAAGAAAAGAGGAAAGGAAAATCCTCTAATGTGTACTTGGTTTAAATGGAGGGAGGGAAAAATAAAAGCAGAGTGTGAGAATCTCTGTATGCAGCCTTCGTGGCAGAGGTGGTCAAAATGCACTGGAGAAAACTCACAGAATGGGAGAGGGAAGAAAGCCATTTACTGGATTGAGAAATCATCCTAGGATCCAGAAGCAGCAAGTGCCCTTAGTCTGATCAGTGTAATCTATATTCAGGGCCTCTGTTCCTTAATACTTCTTGACCCCAATATTTATGTGAGAGAAGGGGGTGATTAGCCTAGATCCGGGAAACTGGGAGAATTTATGTCACCTAAGTCGCCCCACGTCAGGGGTAACAATAAGCATAGTGGCCAGAACTAGCTTAAACCACACTCAGAGGGCTGAGGCCTCTGCAACCTTCTTTCCACCCCCAATACATCCTGGGTCCCTTCACTGTACTCAGTTCACATGCCCCTCCAACCCCAGGGCGGGAAATGATAGGAACACCAGCTTCATTTTACCTTAACCTGCACCAAGGAGTTCGGAGGTGAGAAAAGAAGGACCTTAAAAAAATAGCCTCAGGGACTTCCCTGCTGGTCCAGTGGTAAAGAATCCATGTTCCAATGCAGGGGACGCGGGTTCAATCCCTGGTCAGGGAACTAGGATCCCACACGCCGCGGGGCAACTAAGCCCGCACGCCTCAACAGGAAAGAAAAAAAACCTTCACACCACAACTAGAGAGAGAAAGCCCGTGCGCCGCAATGAAAGATACCGCAACGAAGATCCTGTGTGCTGCAACTGAGACCCGATGCAGCCCCCCAAAATAAAGAAAATAAGTGAATAAAATAAATATCAAAAACAAAAAGAAAAGAAAAAAAAAATAGCCTCTCCGAGAGCAGTCCTTACTCTTTTCTTCAACCTCTAATGCTTATGGAGCCCTGTCCTGAAAATGAAAGAAGACCCTGGAAGGTCCACCAGCACTACCACCTCTTGTATACCAAAAGTGAAAAATGTCTGCCTGATTCACATCATAATTCGAAGCCCAGCTTCCTTAACTTGGTGAGTTTGGGTCTTGTTATCCACAGAGAAGTCAAGTCTGCAATTACATACTAATCCTAAATCATCATCACCCCTACCAGTCCCGCCATCGGCCAGTTCGAGTGTAAAGAGAGCCGGTTTTAGGGGTGCTCCATTGCACTATTTTAGCTTTGATACCCAGAAGACCACGCTCTGCAGTTAACTTTCTTAGATAAACAAACCAAAACCAAGAAAAAAACGAGCAGTGCCACTGAAAGCCACCCAGGATGGCCGAAGGCGCACCCCCGGCTTCTCCTAGTGACCTCGGGCTGAGCAGTACACGGCAGGGCTGGGAGCGGATAAGCCCTGTCCAGGTGCTGCCTGCTGATTTGGGGTGGAAAAGAGGCCCCTGGTGACCGAACACAGAGGTTTCTTTGGCGAACCCTCTCCCTCCTCCTCACTCGCCTTTACACTTTGAGGTAAAAACATACAATGGTGAAAAGTCTGTAAGGTATACTTACCCTTATGTTATCATCTGTTTCCATGGTGGCCTGGAGTTTTCCATTCACGCTGAATGTACAGAAGAAGCCATTTTCATAGAATATGACACAGTGACCCTCTCTGGAAGCCTGAATGAGTTTTGGTTTCAGGCAGTTTTCAGGACCCTCCAAAGTCCTTAACAAGTCTCCATTCATGGAATGTATGAGACATGGTCCTCCTGAGGAAACAGGAGAAACAAAAGGCAAAATGAAGTTTTTGATTAAGAACAGACAAATGTGACCTGAGTCTTGAGCACCGTTGAGACAGGATGCCAGTACCATAATCACAGTTGTAGAAAGCCTTAAAAAATTATATCTTAGATATCAGTTATTTTGTAAAATCTGCATGCTGGCTAGATCTCACCTTCCACTTGGGAAAGAAGAAAGCCGAGTCATGCACGTTCAAGTTCACTTCTCAAGAGACAGGAAGTTACTTTATGGAGTTCATTATGCCAAGGGATGATAAAAACTGGAGGAATTCAGAAAGGAACAGGACAAATTACAAATCCTAAATAAAAGAGCTTCCAGGAAGGCTGGGCCTCGGCTGAACACCGGCTGCTGTGAGGCACACAGGGTCCCGATGGTAGCAGCACTGGGGCCTGTGTGGTGAGAACTCATCAAGGCAACTTCTGAAGGCCTAAAACATCCTCCCTCCCACTGCTTTGGCTACTTGGTGGTGAAAGAAGGTCCCTGCTAGTCCACCTCCTCACCCCCCAGCCCCCAGGGAAATTCACAGAGATCCTTCCGGTTCTCCTTGGCAAACAAGCCTGCCCCCCGCTGTCCCCTAAACCAAGCGGCATGTACCCGGCCACTCCCCACTCTCCAGGCTGACCTCCAGGCTGAGATGCTTGAGGAGGATGCAGAAACTGCATCTTTACTGAGCGCCTGCGACATGAAAAGCAAAAGAGGAGCAGGTACCCAAAACTGCTTGTGTGAGGAGTAAGTTCTAAGACACGTCTGAGTTGGACAAAAGGGGTAATTAGACTATATGCCCTGCTCCTGTCCAGGCTCAATTTCTCGTGGCTACATGGAATCATCACGTGTTCCCCGCATGACCGTTATAACGTGTCTCTCGGCTTTTTCTTGACCACTCGGGGAGTTGACAGGTTTTTAGTGTTCTCGACATAAATACATAAGGCAGTCTTTGCTCTGCACAGTTCCAGCATGCATGAATTTCAGTTGTCACTCTAAATGACCCCAGTCCCTCAATGCCACAGTTCAGATTTCAGTTATCACAGGAACTGCATAAGGTACACACTTCATGGTCAGCTTGTCAGTCCACAAATCACTATAAATAACAGGTGTGCATCATGATGGGGCACCAATGCCATCACTTCTTTCAAAGTCTGTTAGTGAATGGTCACCGCACGTCTGTGACTCAGCTCACGCACAGACAGCAGACTCTGTAGTTGTGCTGCCTCGCTGTCTCCCAGGAATGGAACTGTATGACATTTTACAAAAATGGATAATCAAAAGAGGGTAGTGGCCAACAAAGATGGATCTGAAGTAAGGAAATGAGTGACAAAGCTGAAAGTAAAATTGGAAGCCAACATAAATGGAGTTAATAGAAGATAGAGCTGACCGTGGGAGTGTTGACATCACTACAGATGCAGCCAGAGGAAGTGAGTGAAGATGATCTTACTGACATAAGTTCTGTGAAACTTATGAAAGTGCTGTAACAAATGTGAGGATGTCCCAGAAGTGATGTCAGCAAAAATCTCCACAGTAAAGGAAACCTAGGAGATATTTCATGACACTGAAAGCACAGAAGATAAAATGTTGGAAGCTGATACAAACTTAGGAAGGAGTTTGACAAGTGGTCAAGGCACAGAGACGATTCTCACTCCTTATCTTAAGTTACACGGAGAGAAGGGGGCAAGCACTTTCCAAGTACTCTTTTTTTTTTTTTTTTTTTGCGGTATGCGGGCCTCTCACTGTTGTGGCCTCTCCCGTTGCGGAGCACAGGCTCCGGACACGCAGGCCTAGCGGCCATGGCTCACGGGCTTAGTTGCTCCGCGGCATGTGGGATCTTCCCGGACCAGGGCACGAACCCGTGTCTCCTGCATCAGCAGGCGGATTCTCAACCACTGCGCCACCAGGGAAGCCCTCCAAGTACTCTTGATGTATTTTTTCACAAAGAAATAAAATACTTTCATTCTTAATGTTTCTAATGTTTTAAATTAGTGTACTAAATGTGAGTTTTACTATTTCTTTCATGTCCATACATATGTGTATGTATGCATATATGTATAAAAGTGAACAAGAGAATTTTTAATGTTTTGATAAAAATTTTTAAAGGCCATGGAACCATCATAAAATGTCCCATTATTTTTCATAATATTTTCCATTGAAATTATTGATTTCTTAATATCTTTGCATGGTTTCATCTTGCATGGTCATTTTTATAGTGCTGTACCACCGTGCAAAGTGAGGACAGCCTGTAATATTATAGGTTCATTTTACATGTCCAGTTTGGGTCACATACAGTCCAGGAACTCATGTTAGCTCAGGATAAATGAAATCATTGGGTATAAGGGAAAAAAATCCAGTAGTTATAGAATTCTTGCTATCATTGTTACTATTTCATTGTTTTGACCAACTACATTTTTAAACACCAACATTTGACTCTTTAATAAGTCTCGTGAGCTAGACAAAGTATCATAGTTCAAGACACAGATAAGGTGACTCAAAAACTCCATGCTTCTCCCTCAGATAAGCCTAAGAGATATGTGATTACAGTACTTTTTTTGTATTCAGAGCTCAGTTCAGGGCAGAAAGACAGAGAGATGAATAGACTATGACAGCTGACTAAGCAATGAACTGGAAACAGCCCTGCTCCTGGTCAGATCCTGATCTGTTGTGTGTGCTCTTAGAAAGCTTGCTGAATATCTTTGGCCTAAATATGTGACGATGCTACGGGACAGACCTCCAGGCCAACCAGCTGAAGAATCTTTCCACTCCATTCTCAATGCCATCCTGGCCCCAGCCTCGTTCGGAGATTTGGAAAGTAAAACAGACTGGGTCAGGAGTTTCCGTTCAGGTGTGAGGTGGAACCCAGCCCAGGCAGAGTCCAGAAGGAGAAACAGACGCACTAAGCCTGGCCTTGTTCTCGCCTGGCTCTTTAGAGCAATGCTGTGAAACAGGACTTCCTGCAGTGATGGAAATGTTCCCTTTCTGGGCTGTCCAATACGGTAGCCACTAGTCGTAGGTGCATACTGAGCCCCTGCAGTGTGGCTAGTGCCACCAGGGAACTGAATTTTACATTTTATTTCGTTTCAGTTAATGTGAACAGTCCCATGGAGCTAACAGTCACTGTCACAGATAGCACAGCTGTAGAGAAAAAGGCACCAAATTCACCTTTGGAAATTTGTTATTAGAAGACACCAAAAAAATGCACCCATGTTTTGAAGGCCCCACAGATTTACCTTTAGAACCGCTTAACACGAGGCCGAGCTCAGCGCAGACGACAGCACAAGTGATCTCAGAGTCATGGCCTGTCAAGATGGCCCGAGGAGTGGTGGTCTCACCTTAAGGAAAAAAAGATTAAACGAACAAATCAATTCAAGTTCGTGCAGGGGATGACCTTCCTTTACTCAGATTAAATCATCAATCATTCGTTCCTGATTCCCATAATGCTTAAATCTTTAATTCATAATTTGGGAATTTGTCCCCAGATCCTATTTTAGGAGTAGATACAAACTGTCTGCTATAGTTTGGGCCTCTCGCTGTTGTGGCCTCTCCCGTTGCGGAGCACAGGCTCCGGACGCGCAGGCTCAGCGGCCACGGCTCACGGGCCCAGCCGCTCCGCGGCACGTGGGATCCTCCCGGACCGGGGCATGAACCCGTGTCCCCTGCATCGGCAGGCGGACTCTCAACCACTGCGCCACCAGGGAAGCCCTCTGCTATAGTTTGAGGAACACATGTTGCTGAATTTCTAAGCCTTGCGTGATTATCAAGCAACAACAGTTTAAAACAGAACAAAAATAAGACAAAATCTGTATTATAAACCGCCTCAGATACTTTGCAAATACAGATATGAGTCCTTTGATTAGATGAGTTTTGGATGGATGATTATAAAGGTAAGGACTGTGGCTTAATTCGCATTTCAAAGAAAGGTGGCCTCCCCCTCTCCCCCCGTCACCCAGCCCTCCTCCGGGCCAGTGAGACCCCTGTCGTGACGAAGATGGTCTGAAGCAGGATTCATGATACTCAGAGCAGCCCCTCTCTGAAATACCTATTGTCTTTCCCAAGGTTATGCATCATCCTGATATAAAATCTTACAGAGTATATTTCTCCATGGTTCATTCAAAGAACAGAGGGGGAGTAAAACTATTAATATTAAATGTAATTCTACTGATAGTGACTGAACGTTAGGGGAGGAGGGTGAAGGTGGGACAGAAAAAGACTATCCAAATAATGGAAGATGTTTCAAAGCGTCTTCACAGGTATGTACCTCAGTCCCAAACTAAAAGGAGAACTGTGGCTGGCTGTGGAGGCGCCCCACGAGGGGCCGACGCAACGGGCCCCGCCTGTGCCATGCTTCGGGCCAAGCCACAGGAGACACCGAACTCCATCTTTAGCCTGGAGGATACTATTTTAAGCCAAACTGGTCCTCTACTTTTATGGTCTCTGGGGACAAGGCCGTAAAACACCTTCATGAAGCGGACTAGTGAGCAGGACTCCGTCAGCACTCTGCGATTTCCTTGATTAGGACTGCTTTTACAGCAAGATTGACAAGTGACACTGTGTGATCCACAGGGGCAACTGTGCCCAGAAAACAGGTCACTACTACCAGCTGTGGAGCTCTGTGGGAAAGAAGAACTTGTCATCCTGACCCCATACCCTTGGCTATCCTTGGAACGGTCACCTACCCTGAGGAGAGGGATCTGGCAGATCAGGGAAACTGCAGCAGAAACCTACGGTCCTTGGAAAGGCAGATGCTGCTGGTCACAAAAATTAACTAGTGGTTTTTATGATGGTCAATGTGTCCTTTGAAATGTCATGCAGATTTCTGTACACGCCTATGTTTTCCTGGGCGGTGGGGAGGGGAAGAAGGAAAGTAGGGTTTATTGAATGCACGGCCCAGGAGAGGGCCTCTACTGTGAAGACAGGGCCTGGTTTCTGTGCTTCTGGCCCCGCTGCCTCCAGAGCCTGCAGTTACGTCACGTCTGGTCGTATCTCGTAATGATTACAATGCGTTTATTGGAGTGCGTGATGCACAGCCGTGTCCCCACAGCGTCCTTCCTCACTCTTGGTGACTCTTAGGTACTTCTGAGTGAGACGTGGGTGAAAAGGCATCATATCAAACTCTGTTCCACGTTGGCCGTGCTATGTGCAGTCAGACTCAGAAACGGGCTTGCGTGCTTGGTGACCAAGGGAGACCTCAAATGGCATAGGAAAAGGCCAGGGGATAAGTAGAACAAGGGGCTTGGTTTCATTTGATTCACTTTTAAAACTTCTTTGGGGAGAGAAACCCACCTTAATACAAAGTTTACTTGATATTTTCCAAGCCAGAAAGCATTTGTTACAATAGCAGCTATTTTTTTTTTTCCCTTAAACATACAAATTCGGTAAATTTGTTAAGAAAAGAAGCAAGTATTACAAACCTATCTGAACTACTTAACTTTCTGCTGGAGATAAGTCTTGCCACAAAAAACAGAAATATTTTTAAAAGTTACCAATACTTCAGCCCCGATTCATGGGCCCCCCATCCCCCATCCCAAGATGCTCTATATTCCACGAAAATGCCAGACAATGTTAGTTTTGAAATGTCTAATTATACCTGTTGGCAACTTTTTAAAAATCAAGAATTAAAATCATTAAGATCTAAGGAATATATTTTCAGTGTGATTGTTCCTTTTTTGTTTTCATAAGGTACCATTTTATAGGGACAAGATTTGTGTTTTAACTTGAACTGTCTTGGAATTCCTCAGTGGAAAATGAGGGTCTGACGGAAAACTGATGACAACTGAAAGCAATCTAAGTGTAAGCCAAAGTAAACGAAGGACAGATGGATAGTGGGGACACAGAGGACGTTGTCACTTAAGCATGCCAATGCTAATTTTTTGTTTTCTAGATCTAAGAATATTTCCTCAGGGACATGGGGAGGAAGTGAGAAGATTGCTGTCAACTGGATTTCTTTCTTTAATGTAAAACAGTTGGAATACTGAGAATTTTCTATGACTATAAAGTTAGAGTTTAGGAAGCCTCACAATTTACCCCATAAAGTGAATTAAGATAGAAGCATTCTTTTCTGTAAACTCATAAATAAGATTTTTATAAGTATGCTTTACTTACAAAATAATGTTTTCCAATAATCTACACTGTACCAATCATTTGCCCCTCCACAAATCAGAAGACACATGTACATGCTGTGTAATTTCAAAACTGAAAAGAGATTTTCCTCTTCCTAGGGCCTGATCTCTGAATAAAGGCCTGTTCAATGCCAGGACTCTGGCTTCAAAGTTTGGCAAAATGTTTTCTAAACCAGGAAGCAGGTAAGACAATTCAGGAAATATGGGGGTGGGGGGAAGCAGAAAGGAAAGGGAAGGGAAGGGAAGGAAAGGAAAGGGAAGGGAAGGAAAGGAAAGAGAAAAAAACAAATTGAAAGCATAAGGGTAAACTTATGATCATTGGGTTCTACTCAGGTAACTGGTTTCACAAACACTCACTAGATTTCTAGTAAAAAAGACCCTGCTACTGAACTTTCTTCCCCTTCAAGAAACGCACATTAATGGCCTCTAAAAATCCACATACAACAATATGAGGAGAGGTATCATTTCCTCTAAGAAAAGCCATTTCCAGTCTTGTTTAAAGACTAAAGTTTGTATTCCCTTTATTATATGCAGTGCAGATTGGGTGTTCTTTACATTTTCTCATTAAAAACTCTGTTCAAAATAAATACTTGGATTTTTGTAAGTTTCAATAAACCAAATGTTTTATGTATTAAAAGTTCACTACAGAAAATAGAATTCTATGATATGGGATTTAAATCCAGCAGGTCCAAACTAATAAGTTCAGCAGATATTTTGGGAACCCCTTTGGAATGAAATTATGAATGGTAGAGGGTTGATGGGAGGCGGAACACAGGCTTCATATGTGGCTCACAGAATCTGTTTATTTCTCCATAGTTACATCCTGATACACCATCCTGCAACACAGCAGTAACATCCCACATACCAATAACGATATGCATATGTGTCTGTGTATATTTGTTTGCAAAGCCTAGAAACAAAATCTGGGAATCATATAACATTCTGACTGCAGCACCCATCTAAATCTGCCCCTCTTAACTACCTGTCAACCCACAGAGTTAATACCTAGGGGGGAAATCAGCTCAAATAAGACAATACTGGCCATGGATTACTTTTTCAAAGACCCCAAAGCTACGGCCATCTCTCAATGAAGTCTCTAAACTGAGTAAGGAGCAGGGGAAAAAGTCTTCTGAAAAATATCAGGTTAATTCTTTGATAAAAATTTGCAGTAGTTAATGGATACAAAAAGTCTTTACTTTTGCTTTCTGAGATAGTAGGATCTACCAAAAGCTAGGTCATAAAGCAGAACACATTCCCTTAAGAACCTTTTAAAGTCTTACTGCTTGAAAAATTGTCATGGCTTTCAATAAAGCTGAAGAGAAAAATTTATCTTGCTGCTAGTTTAAGGGACTACACTTCAAACTCTTCTTAAAGAAAAATAGAAAGAGGATAGACTTCTTGGACTGCTTTGGAAAGCTTGAGCAATTACTTCAAAGGAAAGGGTGTCTTTGTCCGGAGAGCAGGTTTATGACTACTGATGCAAATCCTAACCAAAGGCTGAAAAGGATACTCAGTGCATCTTTATGGACGGCCTGAAAGGAAGATGAACAAGTCAAAGATTAAAGACAATCCAAATCCTGCCACGAATACCAGGACACACCAGTTTTCACAGATGTGCTTTTCTCAGTACGTAATAACCAAATATCAGTTCCTAACTTACAGACACCATTATAACAACCCAACTTGCATTTAAGCAGCACAAGATCTCCGCAATACCCACTTAGCATTTATATTGGACTTATGTTTTAAAATATTACGTGAAATGTTTTACACCATTAGGCAGAATAACAAATGCTGCTATTAAATGTGTTTCTTTGGTGGCTTCATAACACTAAGTGTATTTCTCCATCAAATGGACTATGACCTGAAAGAAGAGAAGGAGGAGACGGTAATTTCTCTAGTATCTGTTCATAAATATCCAATGAGAAAAATATTTCAAAAGATCTGTCTCCATTAAGGCAAAGAGGATTAAAAGCTAGGTAAAAATAGACCTGACATGTTATTTCTGGCAAACTCTGAGTTACATTTTTAAAAATGAATAAAGTTCTTGGTATTTTTGGCACCGTCTCCTCAGTCTTAATGAAAATTAAATTACTTTAAAAAGGCACTGCAAAGTTCTCATTAGCAGTTTAAACGTGTTGTTATTAGCAGAGAGAGAATTCCCTTCATTTACCTTTTTCATATCATCTATCATGAAATGAAGGGCAGTTCAACACTTCCCTAGTCTTAGTTTTCTAGAAATAAAATTAGCTCTTCCAATTAATACTTAGTTTAGATGACTCTTGGGACAGAAATTAATATTTCCCATTTGTCTACTCATTCATTCCTTCACTCCTTCACTAAATAACATTTACTGGGTAAGTATTATGTGCAATGCACTGTGGAAACAAGGAGGGGAATAAAATATGACCTTGTATTTGCAAATAGTTTGATTTTAAATTGTCATTGGATCAGGTTTTGTTGACCTTACTATAAGCCTGCTAATTATAATTACAAATATCTATTATTGGAAAGGTCAAAAAGCTGTACTGAAGCCCAAACTATTTATTACAACTTAATTTTTATATAAAATGAATATTTACCATCAATTAATGAAGTCCTAAAATTAAAAACAACCAATATAATTTTCCAGGTTAGTAAAATCTAATACCATCTGACCTCTTAGAGACATAAAAAACAAAAAAAAGAGGGCTTCCCTGGTGGCGCAGTGGTTGAGAATCCGCCTGCCGCTGCAGGGGAGGCGGGTTCGTGCCCCGGTCCGGGAAGATCCCACATGCCGCGGAGCGGCTGGGCCTGTGAGCCATGGCCGCTGAGCCTGCGCGTCCGGAGCCTGTGTTCCCCAACGGGAAAGGCCACAGCGGTGAGAGGCCCGCGTACCGCAAAAAAAAAAAAAAGAAAAAAAAAAAAAGAAAATCGAGGTGTTATACATGTCAGCCATTTCCTAAAGCTGGATACTTTTTGTTTTGCACATGCCTTCTGTTCCACTTTAATTACATTTGATTACTGGAAACATTCATCAACAAAAAAATTCATATGAAAATTGAATACTAAAGTTTCTCACGTGGCTCACACCATAATGGTAAATCGAGAGAGAGGAAATAAATGGCTTTTCTGAAGGGGAAATGAGGTTAGTTGTTAAATGTTTCTTAAATCTTTCCACTAACTTCCTAATTTTTCAATGGGAATTATAACACTACATTTTAATTATACAAAGAGAAATTATTTGAGTTTGTTCTATTTATTCCATCTCTACCAACTCTTCCCTCTCCTTTCATTATGGCCTTTTTGGTGAAAAAATGTTGATTTGGTTAAACATATACACTACAGAAAACAAGCCATAGCTGCATTTAGTTGTTTTTTTTTTTTTTTTGCGGTATGCGGGCCTCTCACTGCTGTGGCCTCTCCCGTTGCGGAGCACAGGCTCCGGACGCGCAGGCCTAGCGGCCATGGCTCACGGGCTTAGTTGCTCCGCGGCATGTGGGATCTTCCCGGACCAGGGCACGAACCCGTGTCTCCTGCATCGGCAGGCGGATTCTCAACCACTGCGCCACCAGGGAAGCCCCATAGCTGCATTTAGGATGTGACAACCAACAGTAAAATTTGGTAGCTTCCTTTTGTAAATAACTTAGAATTATTAATGCAAGACAATACAGTATTGGTACAAAAAACAGTAATACTAAGTTCTTGATTTATAACGTTTCTCCTCTTCTATAATATATATATCAATATATCTCATATAAGCTTATATATATAAACTTAAACATACATACATAAGTTTATGACAATGGAATCATCTTCTAAGACTACATTGGAAAATGGGTTTGTGTGAGTATATACCAACAACTGTATACTTAAAGTATAACCCTAATGTGTAATAATATTTAAAGAGTACAAAATCCTATCATGACATATACTGTCTTAAGAACTCAGTACTAACAAAATTATCTCTATATTGTCCTTTGCAAATCCTAAGATGGCTTGACAAGGCTGTATCAAATTCTCTACAGATGATGAGCCAATGAAATCAAATTAAAAATGCTGTACAGTTTAGTGGTTAAGAATGGTGTCTCTGGCCTAGAGTGCCTGGGTCTGAACCCGGGCTACAGCACTGCCAGCTAGGGCACCTCCCTTGGGCAAGTTCTCATAGTTCTAGTAAGATCTAGGAACTTCAAAACCCAGGGCAGAAAGTAGAGGCACACGAATACTCTCTCTGTGCCTCATCTATAAAACAAGGATCATACCAGGACTACAATGAGGATTAATGAGTTACTACGCGAAGTGTTTAGGATGGTGCCTGGTGTGTAGTGAGCGCTCAATAAGTATCATCTCGTAGTACAAGCAGTAGCAGTATTTTCACCCTCTGTTGCAGACCCTCTCTCCAGCAAAAGTAAAATATCTGATCCTGTGCCACATAAACGCCAATTAGAGATGCTTCTCATTACTACTGTTTCCAGTCAGGGAGAAAATATACCTTCATTTCTAGAAATTATACTTTGAATTCTCCCATTCCTCCTTTTCTTAGACTTTCCAACCTTCCCTGACAATCCATTTAATTCTGATACAATAAGGGCATGAAGCCTAGGGCAGGAAGGGAAGGTACATTCCAATAATTAGGTATTTTCCTCCCCAATAAAATATCTTTATTGTCTCTTATTATCAAAATAATACATGCTCATTATAAATCATTCATATAATTTAGTAAATTATGAAGAAGAAAATGAAAAACTGCCTCTAAATTCCACTACGTAAAAACAATCATTGCTAACATTTACTGGTTATCGTTAGATTTTTTTCTATATGTAAATATACATAATAATATTAAATAAATATATGTATATAGTAAATATACATATATACATACAAGGTATACAGACACAGACACTTAAAATATATCATATTATACATGTAGTTTGGTGATCTTTTACACTTAACAATACAGAGACCATATCCTTCCATGTCAATGTCACAATGCATAATACGTTAATGGCTGTACAGTCTTTCATTGTGTGGACATATCAAACTTAACTAATGTACTTCTTTTATCCTACTCTCTTGAGACTTTTTCACTTGCCAATTCCCCACAGACGGGCTTATTTTTGGCTCTAATTCACTGATAGCTCCTGTAGCTGCATATGAGTGTCTAGTAAACATAAACATTATAAAACTCTGCCTCCAAAAAGGAATGCAGATACTTAGAAAAGTTGTTGAAAGGAAATCTTGTTCATATTTTTTGAAAAGTAACATTTCCATTCTTATGAATATGAAAATATATGAAAAATGAAAACATAACTATTTTTATCTATCTATCCTAAATACCCAAGTCACATAAAATTCTTTGTAATTTGTCCTCCTTAACACTTTTAAGGTTCCTTTGTTAAAGATACATAAGTAAGCCAGTAGTGAAAAGTATAGAGGGTTTTCACATCTTTAGCTATTAGAAACATCCTGGATTTGACACCAAAAGCAAAGGCAACAAAAGTAAAAAATAAACAAGTGGGATTACATCAAGCTAAAAAGCTTCTGCACAGCAAAGGAAACCATCAACTAAATGAAAAGGCAACCTATGGAATGGGAGAAAATATTTACAGATCATATCCCTGATAAGGGATTAATATCCAAAACACATAAAAATTCATGTAACTCAACACCGAAAGAACAATCTAATTTAAAAATGGGCAGAGGCTCTGAACAGACATTTTTTACAATGAAGACATATGGATGGCTAACAAGTACAGGAAAAGGTACTCAACATCACTTATCACCAGGGAAATGCTTACCACAACGAGATACATCTCATACCTGCTAGAATGGCTTTTATCAAAAGGACAAGAAATACTAAGTGTTGATAAGAAAGTGGAGAAAAGGGAACCCCTGTGCACTGTTGGTGGGGATGTAAATTGGTGCAAACACTGCGGAAAACAGTATGGAGGTTCCTCAAAAAATTAAAAATATAACTACTATATGATCCAGTAACTCCACTTCTAGGTATTTATCTGAGGGGAATGAAGACACTAATTCAAGAAGATATTTGCACCCCCATGTTCACAGCAACATTATTCACAATTGTGAATGAACATTATTCACAATGGACAATGGACATGGGAACAACCTAAGTGTCCGCTGATAGATGAGTGGATAAACAAAATGCTGCGCGCGCGCACGCACACACACACACACACACACACACACACACACGATGGAATATTATTCATCCACAAAAAAGAAGGAAATCCTGCTATTTGTGACAACATGGATAGACCTTAAGGGCATTATGCCACGTGAAATAAGTCAGACAGAGAAAGACAAATGCTCCATGATCTCACTTACGTGTAGAATTAAAAAAAAACAAAACAACCCACCAAATTCATAGATACAGAGAACAGACTGCCAGAGGTGTCTGCCAGAGGTAGGGAGTAGGCGAAATGGGCAAAGGTGGTCAAAAGGTACAGACTCCCACTTATAAAGTGAATAAGTCCTGGGGATGTAATGTACAGCATGGTGATTATAGTTAATAATACTGTATTGTATATTTGAAAGTTGCTGAGAGAGTAGATCCTAAAAGTTCTCAGCATTGGAAAAAAGTGTGTAAGTATGTGTGAAGATCGTTTTGTAATATATACAAATATCAAATCATGATGTTGTACCCCTGAAACTCATATAATGTTATGTGTCAATTATATCTCAATTTTAAAAAAAAAAGAAAGAAACATCCTGACCCCGCTCACCCTAAGGAAATAAAGCAATCTCTCAGTTGTAGAAAGTTCCAAGCCTATGAGAAGAAAAGCTAAAAAGCTCAACGGTCATGAAGACCTCAGCTAGGAGAGGCAGAAAGAATTCTAAGGATTTTTTTTCCTACCTAAAAACACTTCAAATCCAAAATATGAAGTCTGACCAAACCTCTTTGAATGTGAAAAAAATTACTTTTAAAAACAGGGCAACTGTAAAAGAAATCATCAGAGGCATTTAATACTTAGTTTCATATAAAAAGGGGTCTCTTTTCATGAATTCTCAGGACTCTCTAAAGTACAACACGAGGTGCACATGCACCAAGTTGTCATATAATTTCTCTAAAGAAGCAAACTCTTTGGAAGGTGGTAAAGTCAGTCTAACATGCTGTTCCAGGAGGTCTTCATTAAACAAATCCTTGGTAGTTCTACAGTAATCTCCCTCTCACTCTTTCTCTCTCTCACATGCAACATTCTAAAAGCAGAAGGCTCCCGATTTTAGGCTTAAAAAAGGGAGGGGGAGTGAGGAAGCAGCTTGTAATTTCAGAGTCTATTCAGTCTCAAGTAAATGAAAGAAGACACATTTACCATTTTCTTCAAGAGACTATACTTAGTTGACTAGAGAGAATGTGTACCTTCTAACTAATGGTTAATTCCAGCCATTGTTTGAAATTAAATTTCCTATCTGAGCATAAAGTATTAGACAATTTTCTTTGATGTTGCACTATTAAAGCCTACATATGAAGATACTCAGTTCCAATTTGAGGGCATAAATCATCAGTTCTTCTGTTCCCATGTTGATATGGTCAGAGCCTACGGGCTGAATGGTATAGTCATTTTTTTTCTGCAACTAAACAAGGTAAATAAACGTGATATATTGGCACGTCACCCCGCCACTCTGCATATGGTGCGCATTAAGGTTGTATTCATTTGCCACATGAATATAATTCCTTTTACCACATCTACTATTAGTTACAAGCAGTAAATACAGAGTTGTTTTGCTGAAACGGGAGGGCCTGCATTACATCATGGAGCACTAAACATCCTGGACCTTCTGGAGAATTTCATAGACATAGTTTTAATGTCACCTGAACTTGAACGCTGCCAACATATTGCTTCAAACACTGCTTGATGAATTCTTCAAGGAAAAAAGGAAAATACAGGGCAATCTTAGTGTTAGTGCAATAGTGCAAACCAAAAGTAGGGCCACGAGGAAAGTTCTTGATGAGATACAATATAAGAACTCATGTTCTTGACAAAGAATCAGATGGAGTCATATCCCAGATATAAAAAATGTATTTGTTTCAAACGTTGCTTTCATATTCAGAATCTAGTGAACATAAGGAAACTAAAATTAAAATATCATCTAAACAAGTTTCTCCAACTGTAGCTTACTGAAGACCTGCGATTAATAAGAGTTTATTTCATGACAAACTGTGATGCTTTGTTTCACTAGGTATATATTGTGTTTACTTTTTCCTTAAACAAAATATTTATTATATAACATTCCAAATCCAGATTAGTGCAGGGCAAAAGAAGAAAGTTATTTCTTTTACAAACTCATATGGTTCAAACACAGATGTACATACCTTGACATTTGTGAACCATAAATAATACATCACAGGCAATTAAAAACAAAGTACACCTGTTTTAACAAGTACTGATCTTCAGTTTTACCAACATTAAGTCCCCAAATGCATCCAGCAGATGGTGCTCTAGGACGCCTACTTACGGGGAGTCATACTGCTTGTGTTACATCCACCTATATTTTTGGCAAGACAAAGAATAAGGATTTATCGGTAGCTTAGTAAAGCGTATTAGACTTTACGATAAAAAGGACATAATTCCTAAATATGTGCACAAAAATACACATATGCATAATAAGCACATGTGCACAGAAGCAACCAGTAAATAAGTCACACCTGGACATATTGTGATACCACTTTTCTTATAGACTTGATGAGCAGGTTATGTATATCAGTGGTATTTATGGTCATATGGCAAGATCATTCTAAAGTCATTAAAAAAAAATTTAGAATGCCTTAAAGTTAGAATTCATTTTTAATTATAGCAGGAATGTCTCATTAGGGTGATACTAGTAAAATTAACAACAGTAGGATTTACGGTAATGACTTAAGTGATTGATGAGAGTATAACAAAATGAAGTTTTAGACAGAGAAAAAGCAGGGCAGCTATGACATACAGTACTTTAAAAAACAGCTCTGTGGTCTGTTTGTGCTAGCCTTATGGTTAATAAAACCTTCCTTCTCATTGACGGTGCTGAAATATTCTTAAAGAACAGAATCTGGTTATGAAAAAAACTTTTTTCTTTTTTTCAGTAGACGCCATTCCCATAAAGGAGAAAGCTGACATAGATTAGCATGTCTGATTGCAAAGAGGAAAAAAAATGCCACCTTTCAATCAAATCAAAAACAGAATGCGAGAATGGAAAACTACTTTACTGAAATACTACACAGCATCTATGCAACACCTCATAGTCAGCGACCATTTTCTTCTAAAGCTAATCAACTGTGGCTTTTAAAAAATTACTCAGATACCTAAAAATGCTTAATAAGCATTTACATTTAGAGGCTTAATAAGTATTTGATTTTAAGTTTATGATCTATTAATACAATATAAAAATAGTGGATAAATAACTCTTGTAAATTTTCACCTTGATTACAAGATCATTTTAAAGTTTAAAGTATTTAAATGTCAGTTGAATGCATCAGGGAACATTTTCTTCAAAATTTGGAAATGTACAGTCTGGATAGAAAAATGAGTATTCCAGGAAAAGCATTTTGGTGGACAAGATTCAGTTCTAAAACACACAGAGTACTAGGGCAAAGAGAGAGATGCTTCCATGTAGAAAACGTCTTTCTTTGAAATGTTCTTGGTTAATTTTATTTTAAAAATCTACAACTAAATGGAATCCTATCTTAATTTTTCTCCTCCTTAAGAAAACTGCATCCCACAGGAGATAACTATCACAAGACAACAGAGTCAAAAATGAAACACTATCTTTCATATAGGAAAATAAGGCTTTTGCTACATAATCTAGGCAGATTTCATAAAACATGTACATCCTTTTAAAAGCCTCAAGTTATACTATATATAGGTTTTATCCAGTTTGAATTAGCCTGATTTTACCTGAACAATGTGCTTATTAACTGTGGATAACATGATTTTTAAAAAAATAGTACTAAAGCTAACAACGTTACATACAGCATTAATATTAGATTTGGAGAAAATGGCATAGGCTTATGACACTAGCCAGTAAAATTACTAGCTTATTCTCATGATTTTTAAAATAAAAAAGCTAAATACTTGAATGAGACCTATAAAATGCAGGAAAAGCAATAGCCTAGTTTTTAAAAAATTTACCCATTTTCCTTCCAAGCAAGAAAAAAGTCTAAATTCAAAAATTTAAGTTGAGGCATTGTATGCATTTAGAGACCACACTGACGTTATGTATATAAAAGCCTGACTACTTCTTAAAGGTCAATTATATTTCATCCAAGAGATACAACACAGAAATAAGCATAACCTAAAATTCCTCATCTGAAAAGCTGTGACTTCAGCGGCTGCGTCATGGAGCCATCAATGAGCCACAGGCTTATAAAATCCGAACCAGCTCTCATGAATGTTTAAAACAGTTCACACGTGGTAAATATGTCTTTGTTTTTGTTTTTCATTTTCGTTTGAAAAGCTTAGACTGGCTTGTTCATTTTTCTATTCTAATGTGTGGAAATTCTCATTATATGAAAAAGTGCCTATTTGTCTTTTTCCCAGATTCATCCTTCAAAGCTAAAGCAAAATTAAATTGGGACATCAGATGTTATAAAAGGGCCCAAAAGGCCAAGGTTCACTTTGAGAAAGGTAATTTAATTTAGTCAAGATGCATTATAATTTTCTAAAATTTTTATTAGATGTGCTGTTACGTTATTCTTTTTTTTTCCCTTTTCATTACCAGCATTACTAAGAGTTATTGTCCACCATACTGCAGACAATGAGGGTATAGATGAAGTGCTTTATGAAACAAAGAACATTATAATATATACTCTAATGCCAGCAAGATGGTGTTTGTGTGGTGATTTATTTGTTCTAAGCATTCTGTGCTTCTGATAACACCTTAAGTCAGTTACTATTGTTGCTTTCATTTCATAGACAAGACAGCACAGCAAAGCTTAGAACTTAGCTTTGTTTTACTCTAAACTCCACGATTTGGTCAGTCCTACCTGATTCATTTCTTAAAATGTCATACATGTAAAAACCATCTCTAGGGTGATTTACAAGGTATTTAAACATACATATATATATATTTCTCCCTTCTGGAAAAGCTGAATATTTCTAGTTTTAAAATATACTTAAATTTTTGAAATGTAACAACAATTACATACAAGTGTAGCTAGGTTTACAGAAGTAGCCTTTAGCTACTTCTCAACATACCCATTGGTAATGACATATAGAGAACATGGTTGGGTCAAAGAAGTAGAAAAAAAAAAAATCTTCTTTTCATTTAGATTGCTATACGTGCATGAAACATCTCACATGATTTTAAAGCAAAAGAAAGCTCTTCCTAAATATTTTCATGTAAGTAACAAAACGGTATACTTATTACCTATGTCAAATCTAGGTTTGTCTGAGATAATTTAGTGAATCTCAAGAACTGAATTTATAGAAACAGGAAAAAAAAGAAATTGAAAGTAGTCACTCATCCTAAAAGGCCAGAAAGGAGCAGAATGTAAGACTCCATAATGAAAAGAACACGAAGTATTTCTCAAAAGAATGTGGAGGGGAAGAAAAAAAAAAAAAAAAAATCCCTGAAATTTACATATTTAAAATTATTGTAATTACATGTAAAATGGGATGTTGTGTAAATACGAGAGATACAGATACACACTACTTCCCCATATAGACACACATACTAAAGTTTGATTTGATTATAAAGACTGTATTACCCATAGCATCACAGCCGTAAAGTTACTTTTCATATTCTATTAGTATAGGGAATTACCCCTGTTCTGATTAAAATAAGAAATACATATTAGGCTCATAAAATAAAAACTTTGATTCACCACCACACCAAACAAAATACATACAAAGCAGACACAACGTTGATAAAAATACTTTGCATATACTTCTTTTAAAACCGTACTGGCTCTTGAGTAAATTTTTTTAGAAGGTTTCACTTTCATACAAATAATATATATTTAATAAGCATAACTTTAAGAAGTCAATTCAAAATATGATGGATTTAAACATATTCAGACTGTTTTATAATTTGGGACTGAGGGACAGAAGTAAGTACCACAGTATTCAGGTAAAGTAATCAGGAACAACATGATCCTTCCTTAACCAAATACACTGCAACTTGCTTTAAATTAAGAAACTGTAAATATTTAAGAGCAGTTAAAATGCTCTACCTTATGAAGTAAAAATCTAAAGCTATTCTTGCAGGAACTCTCCAGTGTTGTCATAATCATTTTAATTAAATTCTCATTTTTCAGGTGGTCCCTTTAATTGTTTTTTCCTACTTCTTAATGTGTTTTTCTAAAGCCATTTCTTTTCTGCAGCTGTGTGCAACTGGTTTTAATGGTAGCTGCTTCCTTTTTTGCCTTCTGTGAATTACAATTTTAAATGGTTACACATTTTTTGTTTTACTGCCTTCAGCATAGTTTCATAAAGATGTTTAAGGCTGTTGGTGAACATTTTCATTTCCCATCTGAAAAACCAAGAGCCAATTTGAATATTCTGTATTGGCCTTTTAGGACCTGTTTTATCTTTTAATATGTAAATGAAAGCATAAAAAGACTGGTTTGTTTCCATGAAATTATAATGTTTTTGCTCTTTTAAAACATGAATTCAATAAACAAGATAATATATGATTGCTCTTTTATGTTATATCTTATTGTTTGTGAATGAAACACCTCTATTTTATTTGGTGACAGCCATTATCAATGAAGAACTAGCATTTTCAGATCATAAGAATAACCATAACATGAAAAATGAGATTTCATGCTTGAATTTGAATTATCAATGGTCACAAGATGTTAATAACAAGGCTATCCAGACCTTTCTTAAATTATAACTAAGAAATTAAAACTACTTGATACTTCAGTTTCACTTTCACCATGATGAAAATAGGTAACTTCACTGCAAAATGTTATTATACATCACTTGTAAAAGTTTACTTATAAAATAAATTGTACTTACTGCCTGGGTTATCGCCAATCCCACTGCTTTTTCCATTCCAGTACCAGAGCAGAAGGGTTGCATCACGTGACCCTGAGAGAATGTAGCAATTTCCCCCAATATATGACTCCGAACGAGTGAGGCAAGTGACGACGTCCCAATGGCCAAACACCACTTGGATCAATTTTCCTGAAATACAAAACAATTTTCTTTAAAACTGCTATTTAAAAAATTGAAAAAATTTCCAGTGATCATTTCACTTAAGAAGGTAATGAAGTTGTGTTAATCCGATTCTGATAATTCAGATTTTATAATAAAATTTGACCTGGTCCAACCTAACAGTTTTCTTTGAATAGTTAACAACAACCACAAAATCAGTTGAAGAGTGACAGTCACATTTAAGACATACGTTAAAACTATTTCAACTAATAATGTTATTATACATAGCTCCTATAAATTACAAATGAATCATGTCTACTGATTAAAGCAGGCCCAGGAAAACCCTTATTTGGAACCATTTCAACAATTTAAGTTACTCTGTATGATTCAAAACAAAGCAAAACTTAGTTGCCTTTCTGTAGATACTCTATCATTCAGACTTCACTAATACAAACCCATATCTGAATTAGTAAAGACAATTTATTTCTTCTATTCTTCAAAGTGATCTATACAAGGACAGTATTAGTCACTTCAGACAGCTTGTTTTTTTTGTTTTTTTTTAACATCTTTATTGGAGTATAATTGCTTTACAATGGTGTGTTAGTTTCTGCTGTATAACAAAGTGAGTCAGCTATACATATACATATATCCCCATATCCCCTCCCTCTTGCACCTCCCTCCCACCCTCCCTATCCCACCCCTCTAGGTGGTCACAAAGCACCGAGCTGATCTCCCCGTGCGATGCGGCTGCTTCCCACTAGCTCTATATTTTATACATTTGGTAGTGTGTATATGTCCATGCCACTCTCTCACTTCATCACAGCTTACCCCTCCCCAGCTTCTGTTTTTCAAATCAGGCTTACATGAACTAAATTTTGATAAAAGAACTAACATATTGTCACCACAATTTGAGCCAGGTCATTCTTTCTTTGTTTTAATTGCCTGAAGGATGGAAGTTCCTGGAGAGGTGGGAGGATGATGAAATTAAGATTATGATGGTTTAACAGTAATGATTAGGGGCAGGGTGAGGACGGGGATATCCAGTAAACTTACTGTGTATCTAGGATGTTAAACACAGGATGAACTGTTCACATAACAGTGTGAGAAAAAGACCTTTTAGATTATTTTTGCTTAATCAGATATGGTGTTTATAATTCACACAAACTTGTCTAAAGAATTAAATATCTATAGCAGCCCTTCCACTCTCTCCCTATAGTTTCTAGCTAACGTTTCTCTTTGAAATGTCTAGAGAATCTACAAATGAATGTCATAGAATGTCTACCCTTAATGTGCAGCATGAGTGTTTCTTCTTTTTTTCAAATAAGCATTTCAGTGGGGTCATAAAAAATACAATTCAGATGTTCAAGATAAAAACCATTAAGCTGGAAAAAAAATCAGTATGCCTAAAAAGTTTATATGTTTAACTTGGAACACATCATAACCTATTCTAAAGCTTAAGGTCTCAATTAAGTATTGGTATCTACACATATCTACATGTATAAACTTTTCAAGATAACAATACATAGAACTAAAAGAGTATTTCCACTAAATTTTTTAAATTATTGGTTTTAATAAACCCAAAGCTTAATATAAAGTCTGCAAATTTATAAGTAAAATACTGAGATGTACTTTATCCAAATCAGATGGAAAGTCAAATACAGTGTTTTCTCTTGTACACAGTCTACTAAGAGTAACTTAAGATTAGATTCATATCAATCTCAAATTGCAAAATTAATAAAGGACATTTTTTTCACCTATGGATAAAGACTTTAGTCAAAGCAGGTATTTTAACTGCTAAATGTTCACTTCTGAATTTCTTCAACCTTTTAAAATGACACCAAAACATTTGTTTTAAAAATTAGCTTTTATCAGGCTTCCCTGGTGGTGCAGTGGTTGAGAGTCCGCCTGCTGATGCAGGGGACACGGGTTAATGCCCTGGTCCGGGAAGATCCCACATGCCGCGGAGCGGCTGGGCCCGTGAGCCATGGCCGCTGAGCCTGTGCATCCGGAGCCTGCGCTCCGCCACGGGAGAGGCCACAACAGTGAGAGGCCCGCATACCGCAAAAAAAAAAAAAAAAAAAAAATAGCTTTTATCAATAAAGAATATGGTAAGAAGTCAAGACTTTCTAGAATAAAAAAATTGAAAAGAAGAAGGCAAATTAAATATTAAAAATCTAATAATTTTTGCATCATTTCCAATTTATATGAAGGACAAAGTAGAGAGGTTTAGGGGTAAAATGGGTGGGGTTAGATTAGAGGCAGGCCTTACTAAGGATGAGACAAAAGTTAGGGAGCTGAATGCACTCTCATTCGAAAACTGAAGGTTAAATCAGTGAGTTTTAACCACTGAGAAAACTGAACACCCCGTAATGTGATTATGTTTTTGACTTCTGTACGTACAGTGACTTCTGCCTCAGCCTACACTAAATGCTGAGAGCATGTCCACTACAGGAGTGATTGAAATGGGTTATTTAGAGTAGGCCTATGTAAGATGTGATACCCATCAGTTCAGTGGGTTGTAGAAGTGAGGGTGAGTAAAGCAACTACAATTAGGTACTTGAGGTCACGGCATACAGGAAACCCAAGTGCTCCACGTACACCAGGAGGCTTGCAAAAGAGCAGCTATTTGCTTGGAAGATCGAGATGAGGGAGTGACTTTTAAGTATTTACATCTAAAGAGTTTCATATTTTAATACAAATTAACTTCATTCTCTACAATTTATCCTTTGGGCTCAACTTTGGAAAACATTATTTTTTTCAGTTTGCTTTTTCCTCTTCTGGCAGCCTTCCTTAGCAATATTTGTTATTGCTATGAGGTTGAGGTTCACTCCTCCTAAATAAATCACAGCATATAAATACCTGCTGCTCGTTTTGGTAAATTATTTTCTGATAATCTCATAAGTGTTCCTCAACTTTTATTTTTTGTTTCCTCTAATACCAGTCCACCTCTCCACAAACTAATATCAAATATTACCACAAGTACTAGAATATCTTCTTTTTGACAGAACAAATTTTCTAGTTAATGTTTTATTTGACAGCTATGCTACAAATAAAAAAAAATTCAAGCTCAGGACTCTGCACCACTGAATCTAAAATGTGGCCTGAAAATAATTCCCACTGCTGAGGGAAGGTTTTATTGTTGCCTCTGCTGTTCTGGTTGTGTCCCGAAAACATGATTTATGTTTAAAGAATTTCCTGTTACAACCGTGTTTCTCTCTACCCCCACTTCCCTGCCCCGCCAAATCTAATAAGAGAAGGACTTTTTTTTTGGCTTATGTGCCAAAATATAATTGAATTCAACACTTGTGATAGCTATGCCATTATATATTATTGATCATACAATTTTTCCCTGTGTCTCTGCCAAACTTAGGAGAAAATATTTAATATTCCTATTATCATAAAAACACAGACACATTTAAAATTTAAATAATTTAAAATAAAACTAGCATCAGAGTTTGTATACAAGATACTAAGAAAGATATCAGAACTATCATTTGAGATATTTTTCACAACTTTCCTGGCAAGTATAAATATTTTTAGTGTACATGGTAAGTCAGTCCCACTGAAATGAAGTTTAAAATGAGGCTACTTCTAAGAAAATGTTTTATACATACACACGCATATGCATGGTTTAAAAAGTAATAAAGTAGAAGGCTTTTGGAAAGAGGGGAAGGAACGTCATCTAGTTTATTAAGTAAAGTAACATGGCAGACGCTCTAGGAACCTAGTTTTTAAACAGGTAACACTTATATGAGATAACACGGTATAGTCACAAATATGCCACACCTGAAGTCCGAGGAGTTGGCTTCAATGCCAAGTTCTAGCACCATTATCTATGCAGATATCAACAAGTTACTTACCCTTTCTAAACCTCGGTTTCAATGGAGCGAAGGACACCTGTTCTATCTCATAGGATTATTGTGAGGCTGACACAATATCATGTATTAGAAAGAAGGAATTCTGTAAATTCTAGAGAATTGTGTGACTCTAAGAATTATCTTAATTTTATTAGTACTATATAAAAGGGAGGTTAGCTTTACTTTACAAATATTAATATTCAATGTCTTTTAAAAATGATATGAAATGTCAACAAACTCAAAAAGCCTCAAATGTCGAAACCAAAGGTTAACATATATATGATCCCATTTTCTGACATTCTGGTAAAAGCAAAATTATAGGGATGAAGGCTACATCAGCGGTTCTGAGGGGGCTGAGCTGAGGGAAGGGGCTGACCACACAGGGGCAGCACAGGGGGTTCCGGGGGACCTCAGCTGCTCTGCATCTTAACTGTGGTGGTGGTGGCAGCTGCATAACTGTATACAATGCCCAGACGAACAGAACTATAACCAAAAACATCAATTTTACTGTATGTGAGTTAAAAAATAAGTTTTAATGTATAAAAAACAATACGCAATCTAAAAGAATGTTTAAGGAAAGCTTGTGAGAGGATGTCACAATTTTAATCTGAAAGTTTGTGTGAGAAGGGACCACAGTTTGAGGTCAAATAATGCCAAGGTTGTCATTACCATAATAGTGAAAGCAAAGGTTAAAATTTAAATTTGATAATTAAATCAGAGAAAATTCATTATAATAATAAATATATTTTAGGAAAGCTTATCAACCCCTTTTAAAATTTTTAAAGAATTCCAGAGGAGTTTTAGATTCAAAAGTAATCAACCTCACAGACCTAAACATCTAGTAAACACCCAAGTAATCAGAAAGACCTGAATGATGATGTTTTCTTTCTTTCTTTATTCTACAGAATAAACATGGAAATTACGAGAAAATTAGATCAATTCCATAAGACAAAAATTAAACAGGACCATGCCTGAAAACAACTTCTAGGGTTTGTTCTATGCACAGTACATATTTAACTATTTCCCCTACTCTCTCATTGCTATGTTGCAATGCTATCATCAAAATATACCTAGGATAAACTCCTTGGATAACCAAGAATTAATTTTTTAATATGCTATACTTACTAAGGCAGGAGCATGGACTCATACATTTTATAGAGATTATTAACATAACTGAAAGATGATTTGCCGTAAAACATTTAATTAACTAGAAATTTCCATTTAAAAAAATTTCTTATCCCACATTTAATCAAGATATTTATTTGTAGATCCTTGTTTTAGTTGAACTATCTACTTCCACAGTATCTATCAAGTTCTAATGCATTAATATCTAATTTTAATTATTTTAAATATACAACTACATATTTACTATGAGTTTACTTCATCCTCTAACAGTTTCTAAAATACTTTAAAGAGACTCCATTAAATTTTTCAATGTTCTCAATTTCCTATATGCAAAAATATATAACCATTTACTGGACTGGATATTGTGTAATAATACTGATTTGAGTTTGGTTTGTCCCTTGGGAAGATTCATGCAAATGAATATATAGACTTAAACTTTTATATTTTTAACAAGACCTCCTGTCACACATAAAATCAGTAGTCAGCTACTTTCCTTCACGATGGTGTAGTTTTCAGCAAGATTCTGTGCGGAAATGGGTGGAGGCAAGATATCTGCTCCCAAGAAATACACTTAATGAGAATTTCCAGTAGGGAAAAAATAACCTTTATATAACACTAAAGTGGGGAAATACACCTATAAGTATGTGCACTTGCCATAAGATTATGCATATACATGTGCATACAGTATTTACATACCAGGATATGCTTTCGAAATGAATCGTTCATTCTGCAAGTATGAAGCTTGGGAGACAAGCCTACCAAAAACTGCCTCTTAAAAGCATTCTGAAGTTAACTTAATAATGGACTATAGAGTAGATTATTACTTGAAACGAGAAAACTGTCTTTATTTCACAAGTTTTAGAATTCTGTAATTTTTAGAGGGAAGAAGATGAGAAAGCATTCTCAAGTCTCTGAACATCACTTGTCATAAACTTTAGTTCACTGATGAAGAAATGATGAAGTTACCTGTGTCTGCAGAGTAGACTCGAAAACTCTTATCCCAGAAGCCACAGAGGAGAACGTAGCGGTTGTCCGAAGTGATGACAAAGCACTGGGAATGCACTTGAATACTTTGGTCTAAAAGGTCAGTGATTTGCCTCCTGTGCATTCCTGTATTGCTGGCTATGAGAACAGAGGAAGAAAAAAAAGCCTCCTAAACCCACACGCGCAAAGAAATCCCAGAGTTTGCCATACTGGGGGTTGGGGCCGAGGGAGGAGAGACAATACATTCCAGGATAAGAATATCTGATCTTTAATATTCAATATAGTAATATTTGAAAAACCAAGTAGGAAAACACAATCTGATTGCTGGAAGAATACGGGTAGCCAAGTTCAACAGCTCGGTATGAAATTCTGCCTAGAGGAAAGAAACAATAATACACTACAATTTTAAAATACGTAGTATACAATTCTCAGAACATGCTATCTAGCTCTTGGGCAGGACCAAACTAGATTAGAATCTCCAGATCGCATCACAGTTAGGTTTGTGTTTCTGACAATCTCATTACATCTACTGTCATGAGAATGGATTCATGTTGTGACAATCTATTACCTTTAACTTTTTGTCACAAGGAAGAGATACTAGAATATAAATGTCATATGTTTGAAATATTGTAGCATCTTGTACTACTTTGGCTTTAACAGGTCTTTAATTTGACTACATGTGAACTCCCATTTCCCCTGTTTACAGCTGCACTTGCATGTAAGTAAAGGGTAAAATGACTATTTATTAAAGATACTTGTAATTGAAGAAGTCAAAGCACATCACACTGCCACTTTCTTACTCCCTCTGTAAGCTATAAAACAAGCCAGTCTGGCAGTGTGTTTTCGAAGCGCTACAGAGCACCTGAGATGGGCTTTGTCACGAGGCACAAGGTCAGACACAGAGCAACATCATGCATATGTGAAGAGTAATAATCCTCCAGAAATACACTATCAAGTGTGTCATTATCAGCAAAGGAATTCTCATTGAGATGCCTTTTTTGGCATTATGAAGCCAACCAGATAGAAAGCTTTGTTGCTAGTGATCTAAGAGTTATTTCATCACCAACTTTCCAATACAAATTATGGTTCTTACACTGCTAGAGAAACTTGATCATACCAGACATGAGAAAGAACAAAATAAATTTCTGCCTCTGATTATTATGTTCTTTGTACCATAGTTTGCAGTTTTTTTGGGGGGAAAAATACCATAGATGTACTATTGATAAAAATTTTAGAAAGAAATATATCTATGTTATATTCATTGTATGTAGTAACTAAGTTAATATGGCCAATTCAATAGAAGGCTCAGAAAGTAATATGGAAGAAAAAAGTGTGCAAAATACTCTCCAGTCCTGTGCTGGAATACAGAGGAATAAAATATCCCTTGGCCTCATGGCATACGCAACACAGTAAACATATTCATATACATGTGAAATGCTGCAAAATTCTGCTAGTGTCTGACTATACAACTTAACCATGTAGGATTATTAGATAACTATTTGATAATAGGCTTCATATTCTTTGGGGAGATTAATGGGCTAGAAAGTGACAGCGGTAGTAAAAAGGGCCGATTCTAGCCGAGGATCACTCCCCACCTCCTTCCACACAAAGGGAAGTTGGAAGTTGCTGACAGATGAAAAAAGCTTTTATGTATCATAGTGTATCATGGAGAGACATTAGCATCTCACTGCAGTGAAGCTGTGTGATACAATTTAGTTTTTTAATTCCAAGAAACCTAGCAATTAAAGACAAGATATGTAGTATTTTCTAAACTGGTTACTACAGTTCTTCATTCCACATGAAAATTATAACAATGTTTATTTTTGCCAATGTTTATATGACTTTCACTCCTATGATACAAACTTTCACTCGTCTTTTTGGCATGATTTCCTGGGAGGACCTAATTTGACAGATCCGGGCATGTGCATAATTTTGAATTGAATGACCACAAAGTACCCATGGGTAAAGGCTGATGCCCCTTCAGCATTCAGATGATCTATTTTCCAAATAAGTGCTTACTTATAATTTAACATTGCAACCCCCCATCGATCCATCCATCCATCCATCCATCCAACCGATATAATCTCCCAACTGCCTTTCCTTTATCTCTCTTTATTTTCTCTAGTAAACTTCCTGAGATTCCATACTGAAAGTATTTTTATTTGATGAAAATTAGGTATATTTGTGTAAATAAGCAGTCTTCAAACTGGGACATGCATATCCCTTGGGGTATAAGATTTCCCAAGAGACACACAGGCACAGATGGTTTTACGGGAATCAATTTCTAGTTCCTCAACTTTCATATGTTCTCTTGCCTGAAACAGATTTGCCTGAGAACTCTCCTGTGAGTTTTCCTTTCTTACCTCCCTTTTTGCATGCTCTTGTTCCACTAGATAGAATTTTATTCTGGCGCTTTACCCCAGGGTAAAAAAATCTCTTGAGAGACAAAAAAAGGGACAATTCAAAATACTGATGTGATGCTGGAAGGTGAACGCCTAGGTATCAAATCATTCTGCAGGGCAGGTGGTTTCCAATTCATTGCTTTCTAGAAAATGGAAGGAGGATCTAATCATGCTGTCAATTGATAGATCATTAAAAATAAGTTTCAGTGATAGATTGTTAAAATGGTTATTTAATGATAGACTGTAAAAGTAATCCTTAATAATACATCACTCTGTGAATTTGTCACATAACTCAGAAAGAGTTCAAAGCAGACTTAAGTAGTTGTGTCTGAGACCTTATGGCCCACAAAGCCTAAACTATTGACTATCTGGCCCTTTACCAAAAAAGTTCGCCATGCCTTGTCTAAAGGGTCACAATTTCTGAATTAATTTAGACTTTTTGCTATATGATATTCATTGTCAAGGTTTAAGACAAACAATGATTCTATACTTCAGAAATCAGGCTTTAAGTAGCATAGCAAATGGGTTTTATTATTTTCCTGACTCTTAAAACTTTACCCAAGTGAGCATTTAAGTTTTTAAAAAATATATGGCAAATCATAGCTACTCAAAGTAAAATAAGATTTAGGAACCAGGGTAGTAATTATCCTTCATATAGATAGTTACTTCTTAGATTTCTGCTTATATTTGGGGAAATGATGAAAGACTTAGTTTTAAGCTTAAGGGTACTTTAGTTCATCTTGATAATTAATCTGCAAATGGTGGTCATTTAGCTCTCCACTGAAACAATGGTGTTAAAGACAAAAAACGGTGACATACACATAGGGAACACCTTGAATTTTAAAATAATCAATGAGCTTGGTGCTAGGGCAACTTGACAAAATTGCAGGCCAAACATCCATGCTAGTAGCATACCCCTGCAGCTAGGTAATTAAGTTTTTTATTCTAAAAGTTATTGACTAAAATCTTCAATATCAAGGCTTAACACTCTTAGTGGGGCCACATTTGAAATCCCCACTATAGGCTGAAAAATGCTAAACTGGAGATTTCAACTAACCTACTCAAAAAGCACAACAGCAACTAAATATTCTAAGTCATCTGCTGCAGACAGTCATTTCATCCCAATGGCTCTTTCTGGTCTACTCCTTTTTTCTTTTTTTTTTTTTTTCACCCTGAACAAATTTAACCTCCAATGGCAATTTATTGGGCTGTAGGACCCTAGGAAAATGAATACAAATACCTTAACACTGCCATTGGCCGGGCCATATATTTCAACTTTGAAACTGCTCTGCAATTGCACATTAATCCCCTCAGATTGAATGGAGGGTCCAGGAAGAAAGGACTGATCTCCTTTAATGATGAAACCCTGGCACTACACTTTTATTTTTCACAACACAGTGCTGCTAAGAACCCACTGCTATTATGAAAATTTCCCTCGCAAAGAAGCTCCATCACATTACTGGTACCCCAATTCATCATAACGTGCCTCGCTCCTGCTCATCAACAAGTCTGAGTGATGAAAAGATCCAATATTATCCTGACAGAACTTCATGCGCATTCTCAATCACACATTATTACAGCATCCATATTAATTTTCAGTGACACGCGTCCTAGGCCTGTTCAAATTAGGCAAACCAACGAGGGGGAGTTGATGAAATACCAGCATAGCCACAGCTCATTGCATTCCAATTTGCATGCAAATGGTTTATCAGGAAAATTCCATTCCCAGCAACCAGCAAGTGAAAAACAACTGTAATCTACACTTCAGGGCCACCATACAGAGCTTAATGAATCGCAAAGAGAGAAGGAAGTGACAGACCTATGAGAGGATCGATTTCCACTGGCAGCTGGCATGGCTGGTCTTGTACAGCACCTTGATGAGCTGGAATTCACAAACGATAAAAAAAAAAAAGCATTATTTTTCCTATACTAAACTACATTAAAATGCATAAGTCAAATCTCATGTAGAATTGTTTCTAACCTCCAAATCTCTCATACAGTTCTGTGAAATTTAAACAGAAAAAATTCCAGGTGCTTCTATGGCTAGCTTATTAAACATTTATTTTAGATTAGTGCTGTTCTGAACATGTGCCATCAGCAGTGGCTCCAGTCCTAGGCCATAAGCTATAGCAGATGCTTGACTGGCAACCTCTGATTCTGCAACAAAACAAAATTAAGTGGTAAGGCGCACTGAAAACAAAATGTGACAACCATCTGCTGACTGTAGCAAATACTATTTTTTTGTTACTTCTTAAAAAGGCAGTTTTGAATGCTGCAGCACAAAGGAGCCACAAAAATGTCAATTTATGATGGAGAAAGGGAAAGCTCTAAGTCAAGGAGCATTTAGTGTTTCATCCATCACGTAACATCAATCAATTGAAAGTTTGAATAAAAATAAGGAAAGCTATCTGCAGATAAATGTTTTAGTTAAATGCATGTGGCTGAGATGTTTTCCTAAAGATCCGATTGCAGTTTTAAAAAAACTTTTATTAACATTTCATATTTCCAGAGTTTCAATTTAAAAATACTCTGAGAAGCAAATGAGTAACAAAAATCAATCCATTCTAAGAACAGTTTGTTTAATTCTCAAAATAGTTCTAAAGATTCAGATGTACTTGCTTTGTGACTGAAGGGAGACTCTGTGGGCTGTCTCCCTGTGAAAGGGCAGAAGGGCCTGAGGCCGAGAGGAGGTGCTGTGAGACGCAGAGAGCCCACCGGCCAGCTGCGCAGCCCCAGAATGAAGGGTTCAGAATAGATGATCTTTTTCAGCTTTGTAAATCTGAGAGTTAAATTCTCGGTCCTTTTCCAAATGATTTTCCTCCAATAACTCAGCCATTCAATCTGGTCCGCATCTGCCTTTTATAGACCCATGAGCATCTAAACTACTGCCTGGTTGGTATCAGAGCTCTGCTTGATATAATCAGATACTAAGATTAGGATGATATTGCTATCGTCAGATTTTAAGAAGTCTTTCTGACTGTCCTTGAGGGGCTGAAAATAAACATGGGATACATTCCAATGGGTTAATTAGATTAATTCTAAATTTCTGATGTTAGCACTTCCCCTGTTAGTAAGTGTCAACTTTTCAAGGATTTTTCAATGATCTTTTGGAAGATCATTAATACTGATAAAATAACCTAAGTACAATATCAGCACTAAAAATTAGAGTTGAGTATATATTAGACATTAAAGTAGATGAAAAAAGGAAGGCAAATGACTCCCTCTTTTACTGAAGTATTGTCTTTGCTGATTACTAGCTCTGCCAGTAAAGAAATCACAGGACACATATAGGGAATCATCAGGGAAAATGCACCACAGTCTCTGATATACCCAACAGGGCCATTTACTTCCAGTAATACCAGTGCCAATCAACACTAATACCTTGAGAAGTTTTCTCTACGACTTGGAGAATCTGGGATCATAGAAACATTAAAACCAAACTGTCAGTGAAAGAGATTTAGGAGCTTAACTATCTTTGGTCATGCCTCAAATCCAAGTTCTGCTACTAACTGCCTGTGTGGCCTTGGGCAAGTTATGTCGTCTCGGTGCTTCAGATTCCTGCTCTGTAAAATAGGTCAGATGGGTTAGGTTGAACCACATGAAATCAGCAATACCTGGCTCTCTGACCTACAGAAATGGCAATGTCAACCTAAATACAGAACCTACATCCTAAGGTTGTTGAGGGGATTCAGTGAGTTAATACGTGTGAAGTGATTAAAACAGTATTCAGAACCTACAAAATGCTCTATAAACATTAGGTGCCATTATTTGATTGTTTCAGAGGCTCTGCAAGGTCCTTTGAGTGAGATGGAAGGATAAAGATGATTTTTCCCCTAAATCAGGACTCAGACACTGCACTGACAGGAGCTAGCTGTCTAATGAACAAGCTATGGAAATCATGGAATCTCAGAAAAGAACCAGAATCTAAACTAAAAACACCTGCAACATGAATTTGATATTCATTGAAAAAAAAGCTGTTAGGAAGTTTTGACATTTGTTTTAAATCAAGGCATACTGACAGGTAAAGGCAGCACAACATAGGATGAAAGATCAGATTTATGTAAATAAACATACCTGAAATGAGGCACAGATTTAATGAAATGGATGCTTAATATTTTTAGGTGTAGGTGTACTGAGAATTGGAGATCACATTGTAGAAAGAGAATCACCTGTGTAATTACATATGTTACCATTCTTTGTAATTTACCTGGTGAAGAGTCGCTGTGTCGTACTATAAAGCCAGAGGATGGGGACCAAAACCACCAGTGACACAAGGTACAGACCCAAAGAAAGCCCACTAGGGAGAATTCTAGGCAAAGAATTGGCAAAACGTATGCAGTCTCCCAAGCTCTTACCTTACAGAAAAGTGAGCTTGGGCTCAGAGCAGGTGGAGGTACCATATGTGGCACTCCAGCAGAGGGACGCACCCCTAAGTCACTTTACAGATCTATAGAAAAGGGGGGAGTAGGGAGGAGAACAGCTGACAATCCAGTACTGATACTAAGGGGAGCCCAGGGAGATGGGCTTGCTCCAAAGGGGAGTGTCAGGAGGAGCTCAGCCATCAGTGCTGAGGGAGGGAGCCTAAGGACTAGGTATCCGCTGGAGACCTAGCAGCCCTCTGGTTGAGCCAGTGCAGTTCCCGCTGAGCTGGCTCATTGCTAGGCTAAGACTGAAGATAGGGGTGGAGAGTGCTCAGGGCTTTCTAGCAGCTGAAAAGTTTTGTCCCTCCTCACATGTACTGTCACTCTGTTTAGACTGAAGAGGTTCTCAGAGCCACCACAGCCAGCCACCCAGGATAAGCATGGTTTGCGGGGGCCCTTAGGCCACACACACGGGTGCTTTTGCCAAGCTCTAAGGGTAACTGCACACAGCAGAGGTAGATCCTCTGGTGTGCATGACAGAACACACCATCAGCATGTTCTTCTTCTAACGAGTGGTATTTAGAGAAAGAAACAAACAAAAAAGAAATCACAGTTGTTCATCAAATTATAATCTTTGGTCCCAAAATATAAGTATGTCATTTGCATACACACTTACCTCTGTAAGATATGTTCGTTTGAAGAAAAGGGACTAAAAGGGCCTAATAATGGAGATACTATACCTGCCTTGATTTTTACCTTCTCTACTGTTATGAAATCTATTCTCTAATCAAATATCGCCATTCATTTCATTTCTAATGGCCAGGAAAATGGCTATATTTAAGAAATTCTGATACCAACCACAGATCCGTCATGATGCGTACCTTATTACATTATTGAACATAGTTAGTGCTATGTTTTGTTTGAACGTCAATTCAATCCTGTTCCATTCTAAAATCTCTTGCATTTAATGTGGCATGAGGTCCTTGTTCAAGAATTTATATTTGTGCCACCATTTCAGGTATTATCATGGGTAGTGCTTCATGCACATTTTACAGATTTAATAATAAGTTAACAGACTATTAAAATCTATCTTTTAAAATTTCCTACCTAAAACAATGGCTTGGGAAAAAAAGCCTACAATCTCCAGGACTTTAAAAGATTTTCCTTCTGTACAAAAAGAATTTCTAACTAGTGGCCAAAAGGAACAGTGCTAAATCCAGATCCCAACATTCCTGTTCTAATGAGAGACAATAAATCACAGAGCGGTGATCATAAAACTTGAGTCAGAAAACTTGGGTTCAAACCTGGCTCTGCCACTGACTTGCCATATGTGATACTGAACAAGGCAAGCTCCCTGGGGCTCAGTATCGTTACTGGTAAAATGTGGGCCTAGACTGGACGAACTCTCATGTCTCTTCAAATGTTGACTGTTTGTGATTCTGATGGTTATTTCAGTATCTTGCCATTAGTTACGCTAATTATTCAGCACTTAATGAAAGAACAGAATGTACTTATGGGTTTGTAATATTTTAGCTGGGTAATTTAAGTGTTCTTTTTTCTATCATCCACAACAAATACTTCCATGCCAGGTACAAAAAGGCACATAGTAGACAATCGGAAGTGTTTATTGAGCAAATGAATGAGTGGAAAAAAGAGGAACATCTGATAAATAAATACATACTATTTATGGACACGATATAGAATATCATTATATGAGAAATAATATTTATCTCCAAGGAATAAAGGCAAACCACCAGATGCCAAAGAAGAGTTTATGTTTTAACTTTTGTATTATACGCCTCAGAGGGAACTTCTTTAAACCTTTCAAAGTACGTTTGATTTTGATTCAGACTAATGCTTGAAAACTAAAAAGCTTAAATGCTGAGATATAATATATTTAGGTGGATAGTAAAATATCTTTACACCACGTTCAGCAGTTATACTAGGCCTTACAAGGGTATTTCTTTACTTACCCGGAAGGCTGTGCCACTTGTTCACGGCAAACAGCCTGTTAGCGGTGACCGTGATCACAGCAGGAGTTGCCAACCCAGGCTGGGTGTTGGCCGCCACGTGAGTGACGGGGGAGTTGGAGGGGAACTTTAGAACCATGATAACATCCTGCTGGGCTTGGTCTGTGAACATCAATGGACTCTGCAGGAGGAGATACTGTTGAGTGGGCAAGACAAGATCCAAATATACAAGAAGGAAAAGACAACGAAAGACAAGAAAGGGTGCAGGAAAAGAACAGGGAAGACCGTGTTAACACAAGTTGCAAGTGAGAGCACAGTGAAGCAGAAAGGCTTATAGAAACAGCAATTAGTATCTGTTTGGTTTTCGTGTATGTCATTAGTTGAATTTCTAGGTGATTGAAGTAAACTACATTAACAGAAACACTTTAAAAATCTATAAATGTTATTAACTCCCTTCCCCACCCAATTCCCATGAAGAACTAAAAGAATGATTTGATTTCAATTCTGAATAGGCAAAGTATTGGGGATTGTGTTAAACCATTCCAATTGCTATTATGTGTCCAGTATTGAACAAAAGAGAAAAAAGGAATGAGAATGGCCAATGGGCACAAAAGCAAGCCGCCGTCATTTCCAAAGACCATCAAAAGTCGTGTTGAGGTAGCATGAAGATTTTGACAACTAAATAATGAGATAATTAATTAACAAATATATTTAAAAATAACAGCTGTACAGCATGCATATATTATTATAGTAGAGAAATAATTTGTGAACGTAATACACAAACTTAATTATAAAGGTGTTTCAAAGCAATGCATAATTCAATGTACTTGTAAAAACAATATATTTATATAGTGTACCAAGTCATAAACACTGCCCTATTATAATGCAAATGCCACTGCTTTCTGCTGCAGCTAAGGATAAAGAGAAATAGCTAGATGGCCCCCTCCCTCTTGGTAAAGAAACTAAAGCTCAAGACTTTTGATTTCTCCTTTGAAGAGAAAAAAGTAACTGAAAATGTTAAACAAAACATTGTCTGTTCTAATAACTAGCAACAAAATAAATCTGGAAGGCTATTAAGATTTAGAACATTCCTACAAACCATATGTCATAATCCGAGACATACATAACACCACTCTGATTTATTGGCTTTATTTATACTTTGTGGTAGTATGCTATCATGCAGTAATTGCACTGTGCGTTTTCAGCAAATCTCCTCTACTATGTCTATTTTCTAATAGCTGATTAGTATCATTCAGAATTGAAACACTTTGATGAAGTGCTTCTGGCTGCTTTCCTCTTGCCATATTTCAAAACACCAGGTATATGTAAATGTGTAGGCACATATATTTAACACGTATTTATTCAGAACTGCTAATAAAAAATTAAATACATTTGCATTTTTATTATCAGTGCTTTTTAAAAAAAGTTATTAAGAGTACTTAGAAAAACATATTGCACTAAGAATTCCTATTTGCACTCTTTGCATAAAGGTGTAAATAAAGGCAACTAATAAGCTACCCAGACACCCTTCTAAGCAAGTGGCTAAAAGCCAATCAATATTATGAGTTAATCCTCCCTGGATGCTCATTCAATTAAAGGTGTCAGTAATGCCTCATCTGATGTGGCCTCAATTAAATCCAACTATCTGATAGTGTGAAAACACAGGGGGATACAGCAACAGCAGCAAAACCAGACAAATAGGCAGCCTTCGTGTGCCTGCTAATTACTACACCTGGTGTATATTATGGCGCATGCACTTAACGCAGCATGAGGTGGCTTTAATTTCTGCTACATTCGTGTGTGTGTGTGTGTGTGTGTGTGCTGCAGTGATGGTTGATGGGGGAACTCATCTGAATGGTAGTAAAATACAATTAATAACATTTGGGCCTTTGATTTTTAAAACCTCTGATATCAATAAGTAACCTTTGCTATACAAAGAACCTCTTACACAGCTTTAAGGAATTCTGTGAAATTGGGTAAAAATGAGAAACAATCAGCCAACCACAAAATATCCTATAAGCTAGCTTTGATGAAGTTCTGGGAAAAGGAAACGAATGTCATTTCAGAACACCAAGCCTTACTTTTCAACTGCGTAGGTTTTTAAAAAAATAATATTTACTAAAGTCAATTTATAAACTCTGAGAAAGTCAGACTAAAACATACATCATGAAGTCTCACTGAAAGGAAGTTGATACATATTTCTGAGCTTAACAGCTCATGTTGTAAATACAATTAGGCTCAAATTGAATAATTCCAATGTTTATGCCCTTAAAAAAAACACAGGAAAATCTCTAACGTATAGGAGGAACGTCTTGTTTACTTAGTGCCTCTAGTGGTCGTCTCTTAGCCACATGGCAAGGACAAGCCCTTTTCCATAGAAAGCCGCAGACACCATATCCAGAACCACCCCCTGCATCCTTCCAACAAGCTGTCTCTCCGGCTGTTCCTGGGCATTTCATCCTGACTAGAGCTCCCAGTGCAGGCAAAGCAGCAGGAAACTCTTGGGAGCGCCATCGCATCCTTGGCTAGTGAGTATGGAATAAGGAACACTAGAAATAAGAAAAAGCCCAGCCCAGCATACTGGGCTAGTCTAGAGTCACAGTAACAGCTATGGATGAGCGGGAAAACTGGTCAAATAGGGGGAAGAGAAAAAACCCTCATCCAATCCTGGGTGCCTCTGCAAGCCCAGTATGAGGTAGAAGAAGGAAATTGCTAGCCAGATTTCACTCGGTTTTCCCAGATTAAGTATGCACTCGTTGACAACTCTGGTTTCTTTCTAACACACCTTTCTTTCCCACCCACATACGTATAAGAGGAAAAGCACAACTTGCACAGGTCTGCAAAGGAGTTCAGGTGTTTGATTCAGAGGATGAGGATAATGGGAGAGACGGCCTCCCATCCTCAAATAAGCATGTGCCTTCCCAGCCTTGCCACCCGCGGGACAGCAAAGCTGATCTGCCTCAGTGAACCAGTCGTCCTTCTGCCACGGAGAGAGGCTTGGCAGTAGGAACTCCCTCTTGGTCCCAGTGACCAAGGCTGGGCCGTGACCCAGGTAGAAAGTCAATGGAACAGTGGAGGTGCTTCCATTAGCCAGCCCTGCAGCAGCCTGCATCTCATTGACAAGCTATTACTAAAACTAATTCCAAACCCCACACATAAATCATTCTTACTATTTTTATGGCATTATCTTCCATTGTTCTTGCCAAACGTTCGGTTTTCATGTAGTCTTTTCACTAAAGCTACCCTTTATGTTCTTTTAAACATATGATTTCACCTGCTTAAAAACACTGAGGGGAAAAGGTTATGCAAACAATTTTTTAAATGCTTGTAGTTTATAATAATGGTCAATTCCTATAGAGAAAGAAGGGGGAAAATAGACTTGGAAGAAGAAAGAAGATGACAAAGAGGGCAAAAGGGGAAAAGACACAAAGAAGAAGGAAATATGGAAAGAGAAAGGAAGAAAGAGAAAGAGGGTCAGAGGCAGAGAAGACCACATCTGTATCGCTGGCCCTTCTTGGCATCTAACAAAATTCTACCATTCGAAGCCACAACATGGAATCAGAATCCATTTAAAATTATTCAGGGACTTCCCCGGTGGAGCAGTCGTTAAAAATCTGCCTGTCAATGCAGGCGACATAGGTTCGAGCCCTGGTCTGGGAAGGTCCCACATGACACGGAGCAAGTAAGCCCGTGTGCCACAACTACTGAAGCCCGCGTGCCTAGAGCTGATGCTCCGCAACAAGAGAAGCCACCGCAACGAGAAGCACATGAGCTGCAACGAAGAGTAGCCCCCGCTCGCCACAACTAGAGAAAGCCCACGCGCAGCAACGAAGACCCAACGCAGCCAAAAATAAATCAATAAATAAAGTAAAAAAAAAAATTATTCATTACATTTATGGAAACAGACATTAAATCCCCTACTCTTAATTTAAAACAGTAATGAGCAACCTGTTTTACTGAGGGACAATTTAAGAAAAAATATAATACCTATCGCCTGTAGTTTTAAAATATGATTTTTGTCATGCCATTCAGTATTTGTTCCTATGATGAATTTTCTTTATCATTAAAATATTTCCCCCTGAAATTTCAGGAACCATAAAAGAGGAATAGCCACATATTTTACAGCCCTTAGTCTGTTTCCCTACTCCTGGATTCTGGGCTGGCCTCTGACTGACTTGCTTTTGACCGATAGAATGCGGCATAAACAGTGTTATGCACGTTCAAAAGCAAGCTTCGAGAAGCCATGCCGAAGTGTTCTCCTGCAACACGGCTCCCACCATGGGAGTGGCCTGCGCGAATTTCCCTGATGAGGAAAGACCACGTGGAAAGAGTGGTCTGGCGTCTCAGCACCTGCCCTAGCAGTCCGTGAGGGAGCCAAGGTGAAAGACAAGAAATGCCCATCTGTCCCTCAGAATCACAGGAAATATAAATCACTGTTTTATGCATTAAGCTTTGGACGTATAGTATATCATCATCGTCATCATCATTTTTTCCTCCAAGGTCCCTGACTCTCAGTAACATTTCCTACATATGAGGATTACTTCGCAAACTGAAATTCCCAAACGGAAAAACATATTGGGATGTAAAGAATAAACACAATAGGAGAACGAATCTAGAAAACTAATCATAGGATCAAACCAGAAAAGTTATCCATCCCACGTCTGGAGATTCTATCCTACAGTGAGGGTATGAGACAATTATGGATCTTTTAATTCTGCAACATAGAGCACAACCTGATGAAATACTAGAGCATTGGAGAAACGTCTGCTTCCCGAAGACTGCAGGAGAACAGGCCGTATTTGCTGGCTGTTAGCAAGTTCACAAACAGTGCATAAGAAGAACAGGCCCAGATGTGGTGGAGAATCTCAAGCACAATGAAAAACAGTTATGAATGTCCAGCAGGGTCTCAAACAGCGGCAAGAAATGAGGAGAGCGCAGGCAGCACTTACCGCTTGCATGGCGGAACCTCTGGGAGGATGGGGCTCTAGGAGGAGCTGAGAAGGCGTCTGCCCGAAACTTCGGATTTGAGCTTCGACAGCCTGAAAAAGGCACGGCCAAGTTTGAGGGTTAAGAGGTGCTAATTACAGGCAAAAGAACCACAACTGTCACCTGAAAATGTCATGCCATACTTCTGGCTTGTTTCATGTTGGAAATCAACCTTGTATTTTCACAGTGGGGCTAGGCACCTGGTAGGGCATCGAGGGTGAGGTCATTCTTCACCACCGTGGAAGCTGTTCCTACAAAACCCTGAGAAACTTTCTCATCTTGCTCAGTGATAGGAAACAGAAACCAGCTATTACAATCAGAAATTGTCCTTTGTGGCTTCATCTCTGTTTTCTTGCATTTTTTCCCCCTTTTTGCATCATCCCTGATGACTAAAGCTCATCTTTTACAGGTATAGAGAAAACCTACTGCTGCTTTGATTCTAGGCCCCATCTCACCCTGGGAAGTAGAAAAAAGAAACCCAGAACCTGTGAAAATCGCTTGATGCTCTTACTTTTGAAGAGCATTATTGCTGACGGTCTCTTTGAACCTAAGTGGCTAAACAACAAAGTAAAAGCCATATGGTGTATCCAAGCATGACAGGGTTAACCCGGGGACTGACCAAACACAAGAAACATGTGTGTGAGCCCTTTGCGGAAGATATGTGCCTGTGCCCTTTGTCGTGCGGCAGAGATGCTCACTTCCCAACCTCATCGAGGAAAGCTGTTAAATGCCAGATGCGGTCACTGTCTGTAATGATTTTATTTGTTTACTTGCGTATGCCTGTCTCCTCCCACTAAAATACAAGATCCATGAGAGCAAGGACCTTACCTATCTTCTTCACTCTTAGATCCCTAAATTGGGTGAATGAATAAATGCTACAGTATGTGTGAGGGGATAGAAGGAAGCAAAGATACATAAAGATGACCTCAACACCCCACACAGTCAGTATTCTTAAACTTCTGGGCTAAAAGGATGAAGAAAACCTCTTTGTAAGGGAATATATGTTCATCATGCTATTTTTTTAATCCTTAAGAAAATGAGTATTCAATTATTATATGCTCTACAGGACTGTAGGCAATTAATAAATCATAAACAGGGAACTATAATCATTATCCAGTATTAATTTCCTTTTTTTATTTGATAAGGATATCATTAGTAGTCCTTTACAATGACCTTTGAAGAAACAATGATAGCAATTCATTCATTTATGCATTCAATCATAATCGTCAACTATGTATACAGCAGTATTAGGTGTCAATGTTTCTGCCCTTGAAGAAAGTATTCCTAATATAGAAAGCAGGGCATGTACTTGGATGGTTGAATAACAGTTTGATGCAGTCAGTCCAATAAATTCAAGGAATGCACTATGACTTGCTTAGGCAGAAAAGACTGGAAAGCACCTCTGTGAAAGCTGAGTGTTATGGTGGAAGCAGCACAGGCTTTGAAGTCACACAGACCATGTGCAAATCCTGACTGCACACCACTTATAAGCTATGTGACCTAGGGCAAGTCATTCAACCTAAGTTTCAATTTTCTTTCTGTAAAATGTGGATAATAGTACCAACCTCATAGTGTTATATTAATGAATAAATGATATATATGTAAAAAACACAGCAAAGTGCTTATTTGTACAGATTAGACCCTCAACATGCCGTCAACAAATACTCATTGAGGGGCTTCCCTGGTGGCGCAGTGGTTAAGAATCCACCTGCCAATGCTGGGGACAAAGGTTTGAGCCCTGGCCCGGGGAAGATCCCACATGCCGCCGAGCAACTAAGCCCGTACGCCACAACTACTGAAGCCCACCTGCCACAACTACTGAAGCCCGCACACCTGGAGCCTGTGCTCCACAAGAAGAGTAGCCTGTGCGCAGCAACGAAGACCCAAAGCAGCAAGATAAATAAATAAACAAATAAATAAATAAATTTATTTATTTAAAAATAATACTCATTGAGGGCTGCTAACAACACCAATAACAAATATTTATTTAGTACTTATTATTGCCAGGAACTTTTCTAAGTGATTTTACTATCTTATATCATTTAATCTTTAAATTGTATGATAAGGAAAATAATGCACAAAGAACTTAAGTATCTTGTCCAAGGTCACATGGTAATTAAATGGCAGACTCAAAATTTGCACCCCAGCAGCTTGATTCTAGAGCTCATATGCTCAACCTTTAAGCTACTCTTTCTCCTTATCTGTTGCCAGGGACTATGCCAGGGCCTACGGATAAGACTGAGCACACAAAAAACATGAGCTTACAATCTAATGACTGAATTAATAAGGTACCTCTAATATCAACATCATCATCATCATTACAGTGAACAAAGTATGTGCACACACAATTAGAGCAGCACGGCTAGGTAAGGGTTGGTTTTGTATAGTAGGAGATAAGGCTGGTCTCAGACTTCAGAAACCAGAAAAGGAGCCAACAGGAAGTAAGGAGTAGAGACTAGGATCATTTCAGAACAGCACCTAAAACATCTTTTGATGGGGTAAAATCAATTTATGATCAACATCAAGGACAGTCTTGAGGAAAAAAATATCACAAAAGGGCAACTTGAAGCCTAAGGTAGTCACAAAGAAGGACGTGGTAGCACTGCTCTTTTATGATATATGGATTTATGACTTGCTTTATGAATGTGAACCTTAAGTCTCTTTTATTTATTTATTTATTTATTTAGCAGTACGCGGGCCTCTCACTGCTGGGGCCTCTCCCGTTGCGGAGCACAGGTTCCGGACACGCAGGCTCAGCGGCCGTGGCTCACGGGCCCAGCCGCTCCGCGGCATGTGGGATCTTCCCGGACCGGGGCACGAACCCTCGTCCCCTGCATCGGCAGGCGGACTCTCAACCACTGCGCCACCAGGGAAGCCCTCAAGTCTCTTTTAAAAACAGTTAGCAAGGCCAGTACCCTTTCCTTCGACTGCTGTTGCCTTTGGTAGTCCCCGCCCAATAGCCCACATGCATTTCCCCCCATTAAAAAGAAAGGGAGGGCTTCCCTGGTGGCCCAGTGGTTGGGAGTCCCCCTGCCGATGCAGGGGACGAGGGTTCGTGCCCCGGTCCGGGAAGATCCCACATGCCGCGGAGCGGCTGGGCCCGTGAGCCACGGCCGCTGAGCCTGCGTGTCCGGAACCTGTGCTCCGCAACGGGAGAGGCCCCAGCAGTGAGAGGCCCGCGTACCGCAAAAAAAAAAAAAAAAAAAAAAAAAAAAGAAGGGGAGCAGGGAACAGATTGCTTCCCACACTGCGCCTATGGAGTCAGATGGTTCAGAGTGCTATCTGCTGCATGACTTTGAACAAGTAGCTTAATCTCTTTCCCCATTGATATAATAAAGAGAATAATAATAATGCGTAGCTCATAGAATTGTTTGGAAAATTAAATAATACATATAAAGTGCTTAGCATAATACCAAGCACATAAAGGCACTAAATAAAAGGTTGTATTATTGTTGGGTATGCGGCTCAGCACGATCCCCATTCAACACAGCTAAAACAGAGATGGAAGAAATGCTTCAGGAGTTTACAGTGACCGTGATGATGATGAATACATTATTGAAAAAAACCGAAATCTGGCTCAGGATTTCAAAGTTTACTGCAGGGCCAAGTGCCCAGAGACAGAGAGATCTCCTTGGAGGTTCAGCAAGCAGTCTAAAACATAAGGAACTGTATACCGCAGTCCTTATGGAAGCTGTGCTATTTGCAAGAAAGGGATAAATATGCAAACCATGATCTAAGGCAAAATCAACAGGTCTTAGAGACGGATGACTTTGAGCAATGAAGAAAAGAGAAAAGACAACACAAATTCTTTTCTTTTGAACTTGCATATTTTAGAGCAGTAAAGCAATAAATAGAAATACAAGTTTCTGTGAGGGAGAACTAGTGATAGCCGTTGAGCCAGGTTGAGATGTCCGGTGCTCAAAAGAAAGCCCCGGGACTCGCTCTGGGATGAAACATCAGAGGTATTGATTTGGGTGTCATTCATGCAAGAGAAATTCAAGTCAATGGGTTTTGATCTTGCCCTCTCACTGTGTTTATGTGTGTATCCTGCAGAATTGAGCTCAAACTCTCCTTTATATAATATCGCCCTGATCAAATGTCTTCAATTAACTGCCAGTACTTAAAAGACAGAGGGCTACTTCCTGATATGAGGCACTGAGAAGAATGCTATATGATTTCTATGGTATTCTTGACAAAAAATAACTAACTTCATTCGAATCACATGAAAATATCAGAAAGACAAATTAAAGGACATTCAACAAAATATCCGACCACTTGTCACAAATATCAAGACCATTAAAGAGAAGCAAAGACTGAGTCACTGTTACGTATAGAAGGAAACCAAGAAAGTATCAACTAAATACAACGTGGAATTCTGCAGAAGATCATTAGACAGAAAAAGAATCGTTAAAGAATGTGATGACATTTCACAAGGTCTGTAGTTTAGTTAATTATATTGAACCAATGTTATTTTTATGGTCTTGATCATTTTACTAAGGTTATGTAAGGTGCTGATCTTAGGGGAGCATGAGAAGAAATGTACACAGGAAATTTTTCTACTATGTTTGCAACTTGTCTGTGTCTAAAATTATTCAAAATAAAAAATTTAAAAAGAAAAAAAAGATAAAGACCTACTGCTAAGCAATATAAGTCTTCCTACCTCTCTTTCATTCCCTCATCCTATGCCCCGTACTGTCAAGCTGATTTTCTTCACAAATGTAACCAGACATTTCTGCCTTACGTTTTCTCTCATGCCACTGACTCTCCTAGATTAGTCCCCCTCATCTTCAGTTTTCTAAGTCGTACCCCTCTCTAGAAAACCCTGCTTGAGTTCTACCTTGTTGGTGTAACATTTCCCAAATCTTACAGCCTATTCATGCTGCTGATTACATACTTGACTCAGGCTTCCTTGTAATGTTAATTAGCTTTTATGAGATTACTGGGCTGTCTCAGCAACTATACTATAGGGCCAGAATATCATATTTCAGTAGTGTGCAGCAAGAAGAACAGTACCTTGTACCTAGTATTCACACGACAAAAAAAGTTTACTGAGTACCTTTTATACAGCAAGGCCGCCCAGACCCTTGTGCCTCATCTAGGGTTATACTGGGACAAAAAACAAGCACAGTTCTTGATGAGGCAAAATGGGGGTGAGGAGGAGAACTGGGGAGTGATAAGTGAAGGCTGATAGCTGCTGTTACAAAGAAGTCAAAAGAGTCTTCCTTAGAAAAGTTCTGAAGGATGTCACTAAAGGCAGTAATTCTCACTTTTTGCCCCCTACACACCTGAGGGATATGACAACACTCCAGTGTCTCACTGTAGCAGTGATTCTTAAGGGCTAAGTGAGAAATCCTGGGGGAGTAGGTGTGATTTGAAAAAGCCCCTCAAGTAATTTTGTTTATTACTCTCTTCACTTTTCCCTTCAGCCCTTTGTATACAGCAATAGAAAATTCAGAGGCATAACGGAGGTTTGAAATCACAGGAAACATACAGGTATAACATTCAGGAAGGTGAATAGGTAAGAGCGTAGCTTAATGAACTCTACCAGATGCCTAAACTGTTTTTAATGAACTCTCCTTCACCAAGAGAGTTTTGGTCCCAGGTGATATATTTTTAGAATTTGTTTATTATGTTAAATTTTTATTATGGAATAGGATAATGGATCCCTATGTACCCATTAGTCAATTTCAATAATTATTAACACATTTGGCCTTAGGTTATTTTAAGGTGGTGGTTCAGCATAGGCAATGTGCTAGAAAGATTTATTGGAAAATAGGAGAGTGTGCCTGCCTTTAAGCGGTTTATTTTTCCAGGTCTACTGCAAAACTACACTGAGAACAAAAATATCAAAAAATGGCCCCAAATTATAAACATCAGCCAGCAGCCTTCATCTTTGTTCAGAAGGGTTAAACACACCTGGACTTGAAAGGAGATGCTCAACCCTAAAGCTGCAAATGTGATTATGTACCTTCTCTAGTTAAAATCCTTCCATCCAAATTCCTTATCACGGCGTGGCCCCGTAGCATGGGGTTAAGTATGCAGACACTGCAATCAGACCGCCTCAGTTCAAATATTAGCTTTATCACATATTAGCTGAGTGACTCCGGCAAGTTATGCCTTGGTTTCCTGGTCTACAAATGGTAATAATGACAGTGGGTCTTTACTGGGTTGTTGTGAAGATTAAATGAGATAATATAAAACACTTGGGACAGTTCTTGACAGGTCAGTGTTTGATGTTATTATTACAGCATATACATAAAAGACAACGTGGTGTCTGGCTGAGGTTAAGAAAGCATTTAATAAATGTTACTAACCACTTATAATTAAGATTAATAATAGTAATCTAGCTCCTGCCTATGTTTCCAGTCTCATGCCCTGACACTGTCCCTCTCACACTCTATAATGTGCAATGTAATGTGTCAAACTGCTTCCGTATTTGTTTTCTGATTTTTTTCTATTCCCTTTCTCTGTGCGGTTGCCTCCTCCTCATTCTTTAAGACTCAGCTCAGCATCTCTGTACTCTGAGAAATCTCTTTCTAGATCTCAGCCAGACTATTGCTGCCCTGTCCTGTTGCTTTGGAGCAATGCGCACAGACCCCTACTACCTACTTAACTAAAATTCTAATTACTGGTCTATTTTCTATCTTATCAATTAGACTGTAAGTCTTCCTGAGACCAGAGACTTCTAAGTATTTCTGTGCTTCTGGGGGCCTGACACACAGTAGGTGCTCAATCAATATTTACTTAATGAATGAATGGTTATCCAAGTCGGCATAATTCAGCAGGCATGCAGCTAAGAGACACACTCCTAACACTATTATAGAGCAGCCCAGCACTGAAAAAACATTCTGTTAAACATTTCTACTACTTTGCTGTACAGCAAGAAACTAACACAACCTTGTAAAGCAACTATATTCCAATAAAAATTTAAAAAATTTTCTACTAAAAAGCTTACTCCATTCTTATTCATCAATTCCCAATTATTTCTGTAAGTAGCCTGTTACTACTTTCTATAATAAACCTGAATTCAGCAGGCAGCATTCCAGATGTTGAAATACATAGTAATAAAAAAAAGACTATGCAAATACTTCAAGACATTCCAGTAAAACCACATATTTATGTTTTATAAACAGCATCTCAAATATTACCTAGAGAATTTATTAATGGATTTCCAAATGGAAATATTATGAAAAGATTTTCAGCAAGTTGTGCCTTCTATTGTTTTCTGTGCCAGCCACTGCATACTTGCATGATTTTATGGCTATATAGAGAGAAAGGGACACTACACATAGAGAGAATATAGATACACACACTAGATAAAATGAAAGAATGAAAGAAAAGAGAAAAGTAAAGGAAAGTAGACTGGCTTAGTGACAATGTAGGGCTTCAACTTAACAGTGACTATTTTAGTCTCTCTGAAGTCGTCTTTTTAATCTAACAGAGGAAACAAGTTAACTCAGTACAACACTTAGTAACCAACAATAAAGCTGTAAAACTTCATTTTAAAATGGGTTTGGGGGAGGAATAACTTAAACATATGGATGCAATTAAGGTAAACACATATGTACTCTGCTTTTTTTTTAAGCACACAACTCTGAAATTGCATTTTATCCCCTATATATTTACATCTAAAAGCACTATAAAATTGGGATAGGGAAACTAAAAAAATCATTTATTAAGAAATAACATGCCATTTATTAGTATATTAAAAATTTCTGACATTACCAAAATTAAGTACTAGAAGGCTATCTTAAGATTCTAGAGTAACTCCTTACCGAAAGATATTTACAAATCCAAATAAGACTTCATATTTTGGATTTCAGAATTAATTCACTTTTCAATGTTTAAAAAGAGTCACAATAAGGCCATTTAGTGGTTTCTCCTGTGTTACGTATCATATTATCACTTGTGCCTATTTTTCCCCCTTGCCCTTCACACATTTGAATTAAGTTGGAGAAAAACTTGCTGGATATTTGACCAGTTTCCACTGTTTACTGACCAACTTTCTAGTTAACCAGCCTCAGTGCCCTCTGAAGTCTCTGTTAAAATCCAGATTTGGTATTAGCAAATTAAAAATGCATACTAATTATTATATATGTTAGTATTTAATTCCTAAAGGACAAAAATCCCGATAATATTAACTACTAAGGCCAAAAGAAAACCCATAACAACTAGATGCACTTGATTAAAAATGGATGAAGCATCTAAAAGAGAAAATTATCTTTATAATATAAATGGTCTTGTTTGCATAATACCTCTAGCTGCTTTAAAAAAAAAAAAAAAGGCAAAGCATCATTTAGAAACATTGCAAATACCAGGCTCCCTCTTAACATAAGAAATTAGAGTTACTTTTTAGTAGTCAGAACAATAAATGAACAAATTTTTTAAGAAATAGCATAATGAACCTAAAAGAAATCTTTTAAGATTGAAATATAAATATTCATAGTGCCCTGGAAATAAAAAATATATAGGAATCAAGCTTTGTAAAGCATAATGTAAAAGATAAGTAGCCTATCAAGAAACAAGTATCATGGATATACTACCAGCATACGGAATTTTAAAAAGTCAATCAGAATTTACATTCAAAATAAACACCAGATGATATTTAACCAACAAATTATGCAAAGTAATCCACACAAAAGATGTATACAGTGAAGAAATAAGTTAATTGAACAGAAGTAATTCTATGTAAATTTGGACTTGAAAGATTTAAACTTTTTTTTAATTTTGAGAAATTAGACATAGAGAAAAACAAAAATTTAGTTAAAAGTCAAATTTTTATGTTTTCTGATAAAGATTGAGCTATTGATTCCACTTCTACATATTTTCATAAAAGTGGAGTCAGTGGCTTCCCTGGTGGCGCAGTGGTTGAGAGTCCACCTGCTGATGCAGGGGACACAGGTTTGTGCCCCAGTCCAGGAAGATCCCACATGCCGCGGAGTGGCTAGGCCCGTGAGCCATGGCCACTGAGCCTGCGCGTCCAGAGCCTGTGCTCCGCAACGGGAGAGGCCACAACAGTGAGAGGCCCGCATACCACAAAAAAACAAAACAAAAACAAAAACAAAACAAAACAAAAAAGTGGAGTCAGATGAATGAGAAAAGATTAAGATACAAAGATGGTTATTATAGCACTTTATAATAGTAAAAATTAGGGGAAAAAACTAATTAAATTATGTGAATGGAATACTATGCAGTCATTAAAATGAGTGAGTTGAACTGAATATATGTGACATGGAAACTAGTCTATAGTATATTGATTTTAAAAATTTCCAAATCATCAAAGTATATAGTTTATTATCTCATTTAAATAAAAAATTAAAAATAAGATAAAATTAAACTATATAAACACACACTAACATGTGTTATGTGAGTACATGTACACACATACATAAATACACACGTGTAAAATCTGGAAAGGTAAATAAACTTATCAGCTATTATCTGGTGGGGGGTAGATGAAAAGATTGGCAGAATAAAAATTAATACCTTCTTCACTTTTATACTATTTGGTATCTTAGACAAAGCATGTATTACTTTTAAAATAGAGTAATACAAAAGTTCCATTTTGAAAAACATCTAAAACTAAAAAACATAAAAATCTAAACAAAAATCTGACAATATGTAATATAGCTTTATGAAATTTAATTTTTCCATTAACATAGTAACCAGAAGTATTTCTTAACCACCTAGGGACAATTCCAGCTTATAAGCTGCTCAAACACTATGAAATCAACAGACCTTGCTACAAAGTTAATTTTGTTATTTTGAGCTTATTCCCTAAATTATTTCCATCTAATTTCAAGGAGCCATTAGTTTTAGCAATATTTTACCATCATTTATCGCTAACTAAATATTTAGAAAGGTATATACACTTTGCAAGTAAACAATGTTTTACTTACATTAGGTATTTGGAAGCATATACATATCATGATGGCGTACAGCACATACAGAGCAAAGAGAAAGAGCAGCTAGCTAAATAAAGTAAACCTCTAAAAAAAAATAAGAATGCAGTGATAAGAAACCAGGCGAGAGGGGAAATTAGGATAAGGACTATTTTTACTTATATTTTTACTCAATAATATTATGGAAGTTACCACGGTGAAATATAATATAATTATAAATTGTGAAAATATGCATAGATTTCCTATTAGTGCTTTTAACCGAGCCCATATATTCCAGGCACATTACCCTGAGGCCCAGCCCAGCCCAGCTCAGCCTCACTACAATCTCCACTTCTTGTAGCTGTCCATCCACTGCAGCATAATCCCAGCTGCCAATCTGAAAGAAACCAGCTAGTCAGAGCAGACACAACCAACAGAAACAAACGTCACTCAATAATGTTCAGCGGCACTGTGTTCATGGATAATTTCAAACAGTATCTCTGTCTAGAACACTGATGTGCTCATTCAAAACACCTCCATCTCGAGCTACTGGAAACGAGTAGATAAAGCAGCCTGCCTAGAAAAATAAGTGGAATGTTGCTTCAGAAAGGCTGCCAATACTAAGAGGAAAACAATAGTGAAAACATAGTAAAAAGTTCTTAAAGAAAAAAAAATTCAGGATAGTTGCATTCAGGAGGTTAAATTATTTCTCAAAACCAGACAAATATGTTTAAACTATGTTACAGAAAGAAACAGTCATTTGGTAAGAATCATTTCATCTAGTTTTCCAATAATATTTGTATCTACCATGTACAAACACTGGAATGAGGTGCAGTTAGGAATCCTTGACCTCAAGGAACTTAAGCCTGAAAGACAACACACACACACACACACACACACACACACACACACACACACACACACCAATTACACAGTACTGGCAGGGACAGAGAGAGGGAAGGCAATACATTTACTGTTATGACATAGTTAAATAATATTTAACATTTAAAAAATTTTCACTTAAGCATTTCCTAAATATTGTATTGATAGAATCTCAGTTCCTTCTTTGCACCAATAATGGAAACTAAAAAACAGTGATTCTAAGTAAACTTCCTCGTCTTTGTTACAAATAAAACAACATTGCTATTCTGAAATTAGAAATTTGACTATACTATTCTAACAGTTAGCAATCTGTTATACTTGCAAATAATCTTACATAGATTTTTAAAATCTAAGTAAGTTTTTAATCTTAATCTTTCTAGAAACTTGAATTTAGTTTAAAATTTTGAGAACAAAATTTAGTCACTTGATTTGAGAGTACTTTTCATACTTTCAATTTATAATGAAGATGGTGCCTGAAGGGCTCAGGGGTTTATGACAGAAGTCATCAGCATATGGAATTGCTCAGGATTCCTTGGGTAGCTGATAGAGAAAAAAAACCATAAAAATATTAATACTTTGCTTTATGTCCTTGGATGTATAATTCAGCTACACCTATTTAACTAATAAGTCTGCAATAGACGTAATTGCTAGCAAAATACAAAGATTAGCTTTCCTGACAACTTTAATGTTTAACTGACTAAGGGAAACTTTGTGCTTTTAATATACAAGAAAGTCTGGCATAATTTCAAGGTAATTTTAAATGTAGGTTTTCAATTAAAACTTGACTGATCCTTACTGTTTGTCTTTTCATTGTACAGTTCCTGCCCTGCACTGTGTCAAATATGCCATCTGTGTAACACACTTCTGGCTCGAGATGCTTCAGGATTATTTTTGTAACACCCTGAATTGTGGTTGCCTGAAGTCTTAACTTACTGTCTTCAATACTTCTACTTTATTCTCTTGCTACAACCATCCTAACCATGTGGTCCTAATGTCCTTAATTCTCACTGCAGTCACAACAAAAATTCCTGCCCCACCTGCTTAAAATGGGCTTACAGACCATTCCCCGAACTATTTAACAAATGTTAACAATGCTATAAATACCAATTGTGTTTATGCTTTCTGAAAGATTCACTGCAGCCAGTGTTCTGCAGTAGTGTTAGAGCTGAAATAAGCTGTTGACTCCCACCATGAAAGTGGTTGAATTCTAAGCCAAAAATGCTTTTCCTTGGATAAGACATCTGATTTGCTACCGCTGTCATGAAACTGGGGTCATGTGAACTTAAACACTGCTGCTGCTTCTTTTGGAAAACAGACCTTCTCAGAGTGATTATGTGTTACTAAAACAGCATTTGGAAGGATAAATTTGGAAGAGGGAAAATCAACCACTGACACTAAACACAACTTAGGGAGAAATTTTCAGGTTTTACTTTCATATTATGAGACTCATTGTATATAATTGTTTAAATTGAGCAATATCATGGCTTTCCTCTTCCCTACCCATCTATGTAAATAGAGCTGAGTTCCATTTTCAGAAGGAAATAAATAACTTTAATTCCTGAACTCACATAAACATAAAATAACATTGTATTTGCTTGAAAAGTAAAGGAGAAAATGATGCTTCCAGAGGAAATGTACTGAGTACTTACAATAAGGTGCAAGATGGAAAAGCACAGATGATATTGTTCGTATTAATGCTGTCCTATGCAACATCTACCTGCAGTGTATCTTTTGCTCTTTGAACCTCCACCTCTGCTTCCGAGCTCCAGCACACCCCAGGAATCTGCCCCTGCCCTCCCTTCATAATGGCTGCTCAGACCCTGTGCTGTGTCTGTACTTTTCCTTTTGTCAAAACCTCCTATCAAGTTCTATGCACAGAGAGCTGAATGACTGGAAAAAAATTGTTTAAAAAAAAAATCTGTAACCAAATAAATGATCTCTAATGGTAAAGTTTCAAGCACTGAGTGAAAGGCAATGAAGTCTATAGCAGAGGTTTTTTTTCTGTGTATATCAAAGCACATCATATAGAAATTGCTATAGCTGACTTTAAGCATGAGACTCTGGCATTAGCTAACAGAGTCTAAACTTAGGGACGGAGGCTTTCTACTCTTTTACTTTATACTTTCATAGTATTTGAATTTTCAGAGTTAACGCACATTTTTTTGATAAATAAGTTGTTAAATCCCTTTATATACGATTTAATTATATACAAACACACACACAATTTAGTAGTGAACCCAGAGATTGAGAATTCATGAATCTGAGGTCAAACGCCTTCCTGCTTTTAGAAAATGATGATAAGAACTACAATCAACAGTGATATATCTAAGATATTTTCCCTAAGAGTATACGTAATCTTTTTTGATCCTCCTCAAACATGCTGGAAACAATGAGGAAATAAACTCAAATTGCTAAAAAGTATGAAAAAGAATCCTAGTTCAGTGAGTTAAATAACAATCTAAGAGATTAGAGGTACTCTAATTTCTGAGAGAGATAAAAGTTAGGAAATTGTAAAATCCTTCATCTTTATCAAAGTTACACGAAGCTCATTATACAAAGTCACTATCCTAGCAATGTTAAACGTGGCCAGTGCCATAAAGTAATTGCAAGAGACCTCCAAACAACCAAAAGCAAAGTCAATATCCTTATTCTCATCTTAATGTGCATCATTTGTTTGGATTTTCAAGCAGAGACTTTTCCCCCTCAAAAGACAGAAAGAGTTGTGGGTTGGCTTTTCCCTCTTGATTTTAATAAGAAACAATTTTCAGAATACAGAAAGTAGCAAATAAAAGAATTCCATGATCTCACTAACCAAAGATAATGACTATCTTTGGTGAGATGACCATATAAACATCTTGGGGTCTATAATTACAGAAATTTCCCGATGCATATATACACATTATAAAATTTGTATTTTCTATGTTTCATAACGTGATCTGTTTTGCCATGTAATATGGCGAAGTATTTTTCCATAGGAATACATATAGACCTAGATAGGAATATTTTTTAATGATGTATATAGCATTCCACTGTATGGATTTACCAATACTTATTTAACCAGTTTCTCTATTGTTAGACATTTATGTGGTTTTGGTTTTTGTGGGGGTTTTTTGCTATTATGAATAACTATACACTTGAACATCTTGTTTTACATATGTGTTCAATTACTCCTTTTGGTTAAAGTTCTAAGTAAATAGTGGGTGAGTATTTTAAAAACTGATAGATTGCTATAAAAATTCAATCTATTTTATCCTCACCAAATATATGACAATGTCTGTTTCTAACCGACATTAGGAATTTTCATTATTTTTCATTTTAGATGATCTAATAGGTAAAAAGTGCTGTTGGATTTTAAATTTAATTTCACTGATTTCTAGTGAGGTTTCATACATTTGTGGCTTGTATTTCATCTTTTGTGAATTATCTGTTCCTGAACTTTGTCATTTGTTATATTTTTGGATGTACAATGACTTCAATTTTTATGTAGACAAATATATCAATTTCCTTAATGACTTTTGGTTTTGATATTGACTTACAAAATGGGCCTTCTCCATTCCAAAAATTATTAAAATACTCACCTACAGTATTTTCTAAGTCCTGTAGTTGCACTTTTTATATTTACAATATAATCTTTATTCCAAACAAAAACATATAATTCATTTGTAATTTCTTTTACCTTAAGATGTGAAATAGGGATCTAAGTTTTTGTTATAACAGTTAGCTAGCTGTCTTAATACCACATGTTGAATAAGACAGCTTTTTCCCAGTGATTTAAAATACCACCTTTATCGTATATTCTCATATATCATATGTCTACTTCTGGAAGCTCTATTCTGTTCCATTGAAGCTTAGAACTAGAGCATAGAGTTTTGATTACTATCATTTATACTTCTGTAGCTGAGGAAGTCATCAAAACCTATTTATTTACTTTAAATTTAGTTCTATCATATCTGGTTATTTGGTTTCTCAGGCTAGCACATCTAAAAAATAGCTAATTGTTGAGTAAGAGGACAGATGCCCAAAAGGCAGACATACTGACCTGGTAACAAGAAGTAAAAACTGATAGTTTTAGAGTAGAAATAGGAAAAATATAAAAAGAGAGCATAACAACTGAGAAAGAATAGCAGTACGGGATTCTTTAGTTTAAGTTCAAATATACCACGGAACAATAACTAATGTTAATAACAAAAATCACATTCATTCATTATACTCCTCACTTGTCATTACTCATATCATACGGTGAAATTGCCTCTACTCCTAAAAACTGTAGAGCGCCCATTGTTTTTCACGTACACACAGGACATTTATGAAAACTGACTATGCCCAGGGTGACTTAAGTCTCAATCTGTATCATATGTATCAGTCTTCAGCTTTAAATTAAGTTAACAAAGAGATACTAGATGGATGTATGAAGGCAAAGCCCTTGCAGAAGAGATGACCTTCAAGCCGAGGCACGAATGACAAGGAGCCAGCATGTGAAAGTCTGGGATAGTCAGAAGATGGCTATCATAAAAAGGCGCTAATCCAGTGACAACCTTCACAGGCTCAGGAACAGAAAGAAGGTCAGTGAAACCACACACACAGATGAGGATGAGAGCAGCATGGCATGAGATCAGAGGGGCAGGCAGGGGCCACAGCATGTGGACCAAGCAGAGTTTTATTCTATGTTTAATGTGAACTAGGAAAGCTTAAGTAGAGGAAGGATGTGATCTGATTTACAGTTTTAAAATGTCATGTTGGCAGCTCTCTGGAAAGTGGATTGTAGGTAGTTAAGGGTAGAAAAGGGTGACCAGGACTACTAATGCTAGTCAGGGGAGAGACGATGACGGTGGCTTAGACTAATGACAGACATAAATGGTTTCCAAATGTGCTTTGGAGACACCATCAACCTAACTGCTCTTCATCACCAACTTCTTACGCCTCTCCCCCGCCACTCCCCACACGTTATTTTCCAGCCATGGGGCCACGCGGTGCTCCTTCCCATACACTGTGTTCTCTGCTTTCCACTGCTTCACCTACTTAACTTCTCATTTTTTTTTTTTTTTTTTTTTTTTTTTTTTTGTGGTACGCGGGCCTCTCACTGTTGTGGCCTCTCTCGTTGCGGAGCACAGGCTCCGGACGCGCAGGCTCAGCGGCCATGGCTCGCGGGCCCAGCCGCTCCACGGCATGTGGGATCTTCCCAGACCGGGGCACGAACCCGTGTCCCCTGCATCGGCAGGCGGACTCTCAACCACTGCGCCACCAGGGAAGCCCAAACTTCTCATTCTTTAAGGATTATATTCAGGTGGGTTATCCCTGCCTAAATCTGGGTTGGCTGTTTCTCCCTTGTGCTCAGATACGTAGTGTACACATCTCACTGAGAGCACATCACTGCACTTGCAATTTTTAAACACTTACTTCTGACCTAATAAAACTCCATCAGTGAACTGTTTTACACTAAGGAATAGCTAACTGAGCTCTGAACTTTTGGATATAGCAAATATCATTTACATGATAATTGATAGGAGAACTCTGGATATAAGACAGGATATAGAATTGTTCTAGAAACCATGCCTATAAATACAATTATATTCTAAATATATTAAAGAAATTCTTTAAGGAAAATACTTATTTTACATTTTTTAGAAAAAGAAAAATTATTTTGTGAAGTTAATATTCAACTCATCATTAATTTATTTTGTGAATTTGGATTTTGGAACAAGGTTTTTTCCTTAATAAAATTATTTCTTCTTACTCAGATCTGACTCTGAATTCCATTAACCTAATTTTTCTCTCTTTTTAAATTTCTTCTTTCCATGGTTTTTAGTTTTTCTTTTTCTTTTTTTTTTTTTTTTGAAATGCTGGTAGAAGGAAGAAAGGTGAATGAGTGAAACCAAATTCAGCAGAATTAATCTTCCGAAAATAACCAATTTTTATTTATTTGTACCTTGTCTATAAAAACATATATGTACTGCTAGGAAAACAGAGTAGATTAAAAGTAGTAAAGGTAGAGAAAAAGGGAAAAAGGTACCCCAAGGAAATAGAGAAATAATGAAGAGTAAAAAGGTCTGTTAGAATAAAGAGCTCAAGGTAAGAATATATCCTCTAGTCAGAGGTCACAGATATTTGGGGGGGTGAGGAAAAGCATATTTGCCTGAAAAATAATTCTTTCTGGTGTGTGACATATGCGAATACAGACATAGTTGTACACTGATAACCCAGCTGTTTTCTAAAAATTAAAAACAACATAAATGTTTAATGTGCTGCAGGCTGTTTCTCTGATTACTCTTCCTCCTCGTATGGTTATTATTTCTATTGTTTAGTGCTTTTTTTATAGAGAGATTATTTTTATGATCACTTACTGCACCATATGTATTAATCATTCACTCTAGAATAAAACTTTCTCAAGAGGAATGGAGCTTTTCCCAAGTAGTAAGTGAATACACGACTTGTATGTGGAGAGCCTGCCTCTGTGTATGACTGTGTGGACACCTAAGTGTCCCAGATTGAACCAAGTATATCACAGTGACCAGAAATAAGTCTAGTCTAGTCTGCTTTTAATACTAGAGAGGCAAAAATCCATCCTGGTACCATTATTGTGATTTCATAGGGATAATGTTTCAATATAAGCCAAGTGTATGCACAAATTTCCTAGTATTTGGGATATTAAAGCCTCTTAGAAGAACAAGATTCTGAAGGAAAAATGGTACGGCCTGGAGATGGGGTGGAGAGTAAATTAGAAGATGGTGATAGTGGAAGCTTTACAACTAGCAAGGCTTGACAAGACTTGGGAGGCTGTCCTGGCCTGGGGTTACGGGCACGTGGTTGGCCCGAGTAGAGTGGTGGGAGCTGCCTCCCGGGCTTTGCTTATATGAATTTATGTTGTTCTCAGCGTGTGGAAGGAAACATTTTATGAAGACAGAGGCCGTCTGTGGGCGACCTCTCTGAAAGACTGTTCTACTCCCAAGTCACTGTGTATTCTGTAACCCAGCCTTTTTTCTTTACAGCACTTATCACTAACTGAAATTAGTTTTTATTGTTTATTTTCTGTGCACCTCATTGGAATGTGAGCTCCATGAGGGAAGGGGTTTGACCTGACTTTCTCGCTCATCTCTGTATTTTTAGCACCTTGAACAAAATGAATATTGGTTGAATAAGTGAATGAATAATTAATGAAAGAATAAACCTTCCCAATTTATAAGTCCCTGTCTTATTTATCCAAACCAGCCTAGACCCACCATTTCAACAATATTCCTTTAACAATTTCATTAACCACCCTTCCACTCTCAATTCTTTTTTTAAAGAAAAATCTTCTTTTATATCCCTTTACAGTTGCTCCTAGTTGTCTTTTTTTTAAAAAAAAAAAATTTATTTATTTATTTATTATTTGGCTGTGCTAGGTCTTGGTTGCGGCACGTGGGCTCTTGTGTTGCGGCACACGGCCTTCTCTCTAGTTGTGGTCAGTGGGCTCCAGAGCGTGTGGGCTCAGTAGTTGTAGCACGTGGGCTTAGTTGCCCCCACGGCATGTGGGATCTTAGTTCCCTGACCAGAGATCTAACCTGCATCCCCTGCATTGAAAGGTGGACCACCAGGGAAGTCCCTCAATCCTTTTTTATATATTCCACCATACTCTCATGGCCAAACCCCATCTCTCTCTCCACATGTATAATTACACACACACACACACACACACATACACACACACGCACACACACCCCTTCTCTATTCAACTTTTTTCTACATCTACTCTCCCACTATTCAGAACAGAGAAAAATAACATGTAAAGGAAATAATAATTTACATATTTTTGAGCATCAATTAAGCACCTATCACTATGTCAGGTACTTCCACAAACATTACCTCACTTTTGGCACAAACCCTTATAATCTTGTTGCCTTTCCACCTCATTCATGCACATTTACTTACACCAGTCCCCAGGCTAACCTTCCACTCTCTCACCGCAGACAAGGCAGTATTGTTTCCTGCTGTCCAGCGCTTTATCTATCCGTGTTCTGGATTTTGTTCCTTTCCTTTTCCTCATAGAGCTTGGCAGTCTATTTCATGCTTTCTTTCTTCTATGTTTCATGTGCTTTCTCTCTTTTTGGATCTTTCCAATTAACACAGGAGCATGGTCACTTACCTACCCATTAAAAAAAAAAATCTCCCTCAGAGTGACTGGTAATGGGTACAGGGTTTCTTTCTGTGGTGACAAAATGTTGTAAAATTAGATTGTGGTGATGCTCATAGAGCTCCATGAATAAACTAAAACTACTGTATTGTATACTTCAAGTGGGTGAATTATATCATATGTGAACTACATCTTAATAAAGCAGTGACAAGTTTTCCCTTCCATTATTTCCTTTCCTCACTGTGTTGACTTGTTCACCTCTCATTCACAGCACAGTCCTCTACCATCTAAGTTTCTTTCTCTAATGACTCTTAGAATAATCCAATGAGGACTTTTCAGTTCTTATTTGTTCAGCCTTCTTTCAGACAGATTCTAAAACACACATGTGGTTATGTCACCAACCTCCAACCTTCAATCCACTGTCTTATAATGCAGTTAAAGTTACTTTTCATGGCATTAAAATTACTTTTTCTGGCTCCTATCTATCTCTTTCGCCTTATCACTTTTGGCTCATTCCACAAACATAATCTCCAGCCATGATCTCTTTCACACATTGTGCAGGAGGCTCATACAGTTTCTTCTGTGTAGCCATCCTTTGCTCACAACTCTATCCAATGTTCATATTCACCCTTCAATCTACAGCTCCGGCCTCTCATTTCCCACAAAACATGGCTGGATGCTGGCAGTCTAGGTTCAGTGCCTATTCTCCACACTTGCGCATGCATGCATGCAGTGTGCTTATCTCTACACTGAATTTATCACAGTATTGTAACTGTTTACTTATCCATCTTTCCCCACTAGACAATGAACTCTAGCTGATGAGGGCAGGGATTTGCCTTTCAACTCTTTAACCTTATTACATAATTTAGGTTTAGTAAAAGGTTGTCGAAAAAAAAATTTCTGTTTTCTCCTTGCCTCACTTTACAATGAATTCTGTATGAATCTTCCAAGAAACAATCTCTAATAACTTCTCTAGTGTTAACAGTTTATGATTCTTTCTATGATGCCATCGGTAATTCATATTCTTTTTTATAGTTGTGTTTTCTAACCCACGGGTTTAACAGGGAACAACATAAGGGAAGGAACTAACACTTGCTGAGTACTTATGATGAGATGGATACCACGGCAGGCCTTTTCATGTATTACACAACAGTTAATTCTCCATGAGTTGGGCATTATCATACCAATTCCATATACAGAGTGTCAGGAAGAGCTAAGTCACATCACTAGTTGGCACTGGAGCCAGGAATCAAATCCACATTTGTTTGTTTGTTTATTGTACTGCATCACACTGCATCGTGTCACAAAATTCAGCACTATATTAAGGAATGGCTACGATAAAAGATCATATTTGTTTCAATAACATTCAGAAAGCAAATATGTATACTTATATGAATAATGCTAAGTAATGAACTGATATGGTCTTTCAAGAACATTGATTACCCACCATACACCATAGGCCGTGTTTTTTGAGTGAATGCTGAGTCTAATGCATAATACATGTTTATATAGCATATAATATAAAAATAAATTAGGGGGTGGGACTTCCCTGGTGGCGCAGTGGTGAAGAATCTGCCTGCCAATGCAGGGGACACAGGTTCGATCCCTGCTCCAGGAAGATCCCACATGCCGCGGGACAACTAAGCCCATGTGCCACAACTGAGCCTGTGATCTAGAGCCTGCGAGCCACAACTAGTGAGCCCACGCACTGCAACTACTGAAGCCCGCATGCCTAGAGACTGTGCTCTGCAACAACAGAAGCCACTGCAATGAGAAGCCCATGCAACCGCAATGAAGAGTAGCCCCCACTCGCCACAACTAGAGAAAGCCCGCGTGCAGCAAGGAAGACCCAGTGCAGTCCAAAAAAAAAAAAAAAAAATTAGGGTGCAATGAGTTGGAATGCTCTCCAGTTAAAGTTTAATTTGCTAATAATTAACCACTTGGAGATGTGGGGAAGAAAAGAAACTTACAGCATAAGTTTTAAACAGTCTTTAGCAAATGCTGATCATGAAAAATAAATACTGAAAACTTATTTGGCATGGCAGTTCCTCAAAAAGTTAAACATAGAATTACCATATAATCCATCAATTCTACTTCTGAGTATATACCCCAAAGACTTGAAAGCAGGGCCTTAAACAGGTATTAATATACCCATGTTCATAGCAGTATTGTTCACATAGCTAAAAAGTGGAAACAATCCAAAATATCCATTGACAGATGAATGGATAAACAAAGTGTGGTATATACATATGATGAAATATTAATCAGCCTTAAAAAGGAAGGCAATTCTGACCCATGCTGCAACATGGATGAACCTTAATAAAATAAGCCAGATGCAAAAGGACAAATACTGTATAATTCCACTTATCTGAGGTACCTAGAATAGTCAAGTTCCTAGAGACAGTAGAATGGTGGTCGTCAAGGCCTGAGGGCAGGGAGGAATGAGGAGTTACTGTATAATGCATACAGAGTTTCAGTTTGGGAAAGACGAAAATTCTGGAGATGGATGGTACTGACGGTTGCATAACAATGTGAATGTACTTAATGCCACTGAATTACACCTCAAAAGAGGTTAACATCGTAAATTGTATATTTATTTACCACAATAAAAACCAATATTTGAAGTCATAACACGTTACTTTAAGTGAAAGAAAAAATATAATTTGGTTTATTCATGTATGTCAACTACATATCTAATGTCTAAATGGACTATGCCCAATTTCAAATATTCTACCAAGTTAATTTAACAAACATTTACTGTCCCATTGTCTGACCACCTGCCCAGAATCTGGATTTCGAAAATCTGGTAACCAAAGATACACAACAGTCTTCTAGTTTCCCCTGTCCAATGCGGTATCCACTGGCCATATGTGGCTGTCTAAATTAACTAAAATTAAACATTCAGTTCCTCAGTCACACTAGCCACATTTCAAATGCACAATGGCCACCTGTGACTAGTGGCTACTGTATCGGGCAGTGCAGATACAATGAACATTTCCATGACTACAGAAAGTTCTATTGGACAGTGCTCTTTTAGCTTGTACTGTAAACAGTACACGGTAAACTGCTTTGGTAAATCGTTGATGTGTGTGAGAAGAAGGGTCGGTCAATCCAGAGTGAAAACAAAGAGCCAATTATACTGACTGATCTATAGAGGAAAAACATCCAGCTGATGGAATGTTTCACTTTTTAACTAGCAGCATCACACAGATACAGAGAGCCATCCTTTATCAACCACATGTTGCACAAACTTTAATGATGGGAAAAGTATCACTATATTGACTTGGACACACCAATAGACAAGTCTTAAAAAAAAAAATAGGATCCCACATTGGGAGAAATGGTATTAAATACATTTTCATAGCAACTCTACAGAATATTACAGAATTTCAAAATTAAAACTACACAGATTTTATAGCAACATAAAATAATATATGCTGGTATGTTAAGTAAAATAGGACATGACAAAATCAAATCTATATTGATTCCATGGATATAATAGCTAAGTATAGATAGGGATAATTACTACAAGGAAACCCCCAAAAACAGAACCAGGTGGTATATTTGAAAAGTAATTATGGACATTAATAGAACCACTTTTCAAATATTGTTAAAACAATAAAAAAGAAAGTAAATGGGCCTATTCAATTCTATTCTAACAACGAAATTATGTAACACCATTTGCATGTTTGCTCCAACCTCAATTTCATACACGGAGCTTATGCATATTTTGTGTCATGCAGTCAGTTGTTGCTCTAATAAAATAAAATGCCCCCTGAAAGGAACATTTTGAAAGAACTGAAAAACTGGAAGAGTCTTTTAGAGTTCACCTGATCCAGTTCTAAAATAAACTGAAACACAGCAATTCAAAACCTGTGCAATTTAAGATAAATGTACATCGAGTGCATAGTGCTTTTCTTTGTGTATTAACCTTCTTTATCTAGCACATAAACCAGGTGATAATATATGTTAGCAAATATATTTAAATATGTACTTTCATATACTGTCAACGTGATCAGGTCATAAGTAGAATTATAAAGAAATACATCAAGTGACGGTAAAAAACGACAAATCTTACTTACTGCAAACGATGTTCCCTTTACAGTGATATACAAGTTTCCCTATGAATCAAAGCCCCCTGGTTTCTTTAATAAAGTTCTCTTCTAAAATAGTACAGATGTGTAAGGTGTTGTCTGTTCAATTCCATGAACATACAAACATCTTTGTATATGATGTATGTTAGCTGGAGGATGTATAATTAAATTAAAATACTTAAAAAAAAAACCCAAGGCTATATGCAATTTTTGATGAATATTGTATTTGTCAAAACCATGTTTTGAGTGTTTTACTTAAGAAAATCAATGACAAAGATAAAACAAGTCTCAGTAAAATCCAACACCAAGTTTGATGATGTAGGAAAGTTATAGACTTCATTCTTACTATTAACTTCTATATGGTTATACATGTACTTATATATCATATATAAATATGTGTTTTATCACATTTAAATAGATTTATGCTTATAATCTTATTTCTTTAATGAATTATTATTTTCCTAGTTCTTTAACTTAGTGAGTAGCCTTCAAAGTTATAAAAATCAGAAATATGATTATTGATCCCTTAATGGGTTCAAATTGAAAAAGCTCTCATTTTATATTCAGTCAAACATTTTATTGGAGGGAAGTTCTGGGTTCAAGTCCCAGCTAGGTCACTAACTTAAAGGTTATCCTGCTTAAGGGCACTTTACCCATCTGGTTTCAGTTTCATTGTCAGTAAAATGAAAGCATGGGGAAGATGAGATCTAATAGCTTCTGGTCTAGAGATACCTGTTAGACCCAGTCAGATGACTTACCTCTCTCAATACAGGATCAGTTATTGAATTCAGATTGACAGCTCCTTCATAGGTCAGGTAATAGAACACATTGAGGGCTCGAACGGCCTCCGGCCCTTGCTGTTTATAGCCAAAAATGAGATCAATCCATTGGTGAAGCTGGCAGGAGACAAATTCACTCTCCAGAGCCTGAAAAAGAGGTGTAGATCTTATTATTATGCTGAATTCTATTTTAAAAATATATAGAGACATTTAGAACAAGCAGTAACATTTACCTCTAAACTGACTGTGAACAGACTTATTCTGATGTCCTATTTTCCACCAGAATTTGTCCTCCATTTTTATAGAGACTTTGCAGCACTTGTCACACTGAATTACAATCGATTGCTTAGATTTCAGTCTTAGTCTACTTGTCCTGTAAGCACTGTGAGGACCAGGACTGGGTCTGTCTTGGTCATGTTTGTAACTCAGGGCCTGACAGGTACTCAACTTAACGTTTCAAAGAAAGGAGGTCATACAATGTACAGGTTACTTTGGGATAGCAAATGTGAAAATACTAAACATTGACTATTCACTTGAAATATTTATAATTTTCCAGAATTAAAACATTTTATTGTCTACTGTAACAACTGTAACCAAATTATTTAGTTATTTCAACTAAGTTTTTATGCCAACAAATTAGATCTTGGGAGGGATACTTATAATTACTGAATTATTATTCTATGTACTAGTATCAAATCAGACCAAATATTTGATGCTATTAACATAAGTGTCCAATAAATAATGAATGAACATAATCAAGTTTTCAACAGAAATGCTGGGTTCAAGATGCACTGCCAATTCATCATGACATTCCCAGTTCCAAGCACTGTACCTAAAACACAATAGGTACCAATAAATGTTTCCTGAACTTAATAACGTTAAAAATCCTAAAGCGTTTTAATGAGCAGAGACTTCTTATTTTTAGAAAAGTATTCATACTTATTTAATGTTGTTAAAAATTATTCCAACATAAAAGCTTAGCATTATGGACTAGTCTATCAATAAATAATGTTATTCAAATCACAAGCTGTGAAGCTCAATTTGAAGCATACCAAGTTGTATCAGGTAATGTATCTCACTGAAATTCTTACTTTTAGAGTCGCAAGTGTATGACTGTGATGTATTTTTGGTGTGGCTTGCTGCTACGTTTTCAATATTATAAAAAGAAATCTGTTGGTTTTAAAACAAAATTGACTGACTTCTATAGCAAGCAACCAATGAGATATATAAATCACCTTGTGACAAAAGATGTTCCTATTAGTTCACAGGTGTACACTTGTGTAGATATGTGCTTGATTAAAACAACTGCCTATGAATAAGAAAATTGTTTATGGCTAAATTCAAATAATATATTTCCTTTAACTAATATTTAGCATGGCTTCATAATATATCACATATCATAAAGTATAAAAAATAATTCTGTAAATAAAACTCTAGGCAATTCTCATATTCCAAAGTATACCTGAATTGAAATATGCCTAAAAAAGATTTATTTAGTTTCAATTGTAAAATTCACTGTTTAAAACATCTCTTACAAAACTCATTATATTTATAAATTTAGTAAACAGCTAAGAGAGCACAAAACTGCTTCACATTTTATTTGAAGTAAGAAGAAAAGGGCTTATAATAACTTTCAGGAAAGTCCTATTTTAAGCACATGGATTTAAAATTAATCTGAAAATCCAGGAACTATTAATGCAAGTTGCACACAAAAAATGATCTGTTTGTTTCATTAGCTTAGGTCTTGCATAGTGATGGGGTGAGGGGGTGGGGCTGGAGGACATGTTTGAAGAGACACATAAAAACAGCAATTGTCTTAATTTGTGAGCAGTGCACTCTACACAAAAGCCCTAAATATGTTCAAATTAGAGCAAGCTGCTTGATTGTCACTGCAGTCTCATGTCACATTAATGCATGACAAACATTAAACCATACACTTAAATGGCAATTTATATCATTTAAATGTTTACTGCCAGACTAGCTCATCACTCATTTAAATGTGACTTTCTGACAGCTAATTTCAGTTAATTTTCTTCAATTCACTTAATTAGAACTTTCAATCAGGGAAGGACCTATACATATCTTTGAGCTTATGTCCTTTTTAGTTGTTCAAAATCTGAGTTAATAAACAGCTGAAAAGCTCTACCATAATAGATTAGCATGTAATATCTCTGAGTCTACAAAAATGTGTGACTATATGAAGCAAACTCACAGTATATACTCTAAGAAAGAACCTACACTTATTTATGTAAATAATACTCTCGCCAGTAGTTTAAATAAAAAACGTTTAGTTCATATACACACACATTATTGAAATGATAAAAGAAACCCTGCATCTAAGCTAATTAAAAATTAATGATTTCAAAATTGTTTAATAAGATAAAACAGTCAGGAGTCTCCTGAGTGTCCGTGGTGTTGTGATCTGAGACTATAAAATTCCAGAAGGCTCAGCAAATGACAAAGTACAAATGAATTTTCTCAATATTAAAGCTCTAAAAACTAGGGCAATTTTATTTTATGTGTCATCACACAAAGAATTGTGAGTCTTCCTAATGTTGATTACTTCTTTATGCACATTCAAAATGGTGAAGTTGGTTTGATTTAGATGCTTAAACCTTTACATCTTGACACCACATCAAAATGTTAAGCAAAAATGCTGAAATGACAGACACAACGCTCACATTATGCCACAAGCATGCATGCACAAGTCACCATAATGCCATGGTTCATCCCTCCCCTTACTCGGTTACACTTCGTCAGTCCTTAAGGGGTTGACCAGTAATTCACCGAATTATTGGCAAAATCTCTTCCAGAGGTTGATAAACATGTTACCTTAAGGAATAAACTTTAAATACATTTTGAAAAACTAAACTAAAAATCTCAGCAGTCTTCAATCATTTCTTGCAGTATATCAGAGCTTTAAAAAGGGACCCACAAGAACAACTGCCATGGATATACAGAAATTTCCAAGTTTAAAAATCATTTATAATACAAAGTCAGTTCAGGACTTTAACATCCTTTTGATACCAGTGAATGGCAATTGCCTAACCAAAAGTATATATATGATAATAAACAAATGCACTTACTAAAGACTTGACGGAAGAGGTAAGAACAAGCTGGAGGAAATTACTGAGGTTAAAAAATACAAATAATTCAAAATGGAAAACCCTGGGAATACATTTTACAACTTCTGTTTTTGAGATTCAAAAATATAAATCAAAAATTCTTTAATTCCCCTTTCATATGTTAAGATTTTAAAAAATATTCTTTATATAAATACTTATTTATATGCACATTTTCAGTCACAAAAAAATAAAAACATTCCAGTGGAATGCTAAGTATCTGAGATTTTTCAAAGCCTTTAGGACAGACAGTCCTCATTAGGACTGGAGTTAAATATGGTTTGCAGCTAGGGGATAGAAACATTCTTCCCATGCTGCTATCAAACCTAACCAATCAATTGTTAGTACTCCCCTAGCAGGCTAGATACATCATTTACATCCAGTATGTGCTCTGAGTAAAATTTGTAAAAAAGAAAATCCACTAAAATGTCCAACACAATAATATTCAACTCATCTGAGTTATTATAAAATAAATCAGGGACTAACATTCAATTGTTAAGGTTCAAATAAGACTATGAAAAGACAATCATATGAAGTCTCACACGAATTGTCAATCCAATCCAGGGGGACTCATATTAGTCTTGACAAACTGTCTTGGGGCTGATATCTGTTTTTTTAATGAGATCTATCAAGCAGAGACTAAAACACTTGAGATATGCTAAAAAGTAGAGTATACAGATGTCAAATACAAACACTTATTAGTAACTTTCAGTTGTTTGGCCCACATGCAGAACATCAACAAATTAAAGGTTTAATATTATAAAGAAAATAGTAAATTATTCATAAATAACTCATTTGTGTAGCCCTGTGTCAGAAATAATTATAACATATATGAATATGTGTCTAACAATAAATCTCACTGAAAGATCGCAATCTATGTCTTCCTGAAACTATCCCATTAAGGAAATGAATTATTTATTGATAAAAAAAGTTATATAAAATTATTGTTGCCTCTTATAGTAGAGTCAAATAATATGATAACATGTAGAAATCGTTTGCTTTTTCCAAGAAATTCTAAGCTATTTGAGAATAAAAATTGTAAAATAAAAAGCATTAATCGTGTGTTCAGTAATCTATGCATGCTTTAGAAATACTCTAGCAATTTCCTTTTATCTTCAAAAAATCATATTTCCTCTAGTGTAAAAACTACGTAAAATCAAGAGAACTAATTTCAATTAACAAAAGAAATTGTTAGATAATTGTTTACCTTAATTGTGTATTATTTGTGTTTCTCATACTTGTAATTCCCAGATTGATGCTAATATTTAGTTACACTTTTGCTAAATCTTCTCATACCACGCCATTTAAAAAAAGCGACTAAATAAAAGCTACTGATATCTATAGGATAAATAATTGTTATAAAAAAATCAAATAAATAAATTATTATTTACAAACTTTTAAGTACAGAAATAATTATATAACCAGAGAGAAATAGGCTTGTGCAGCCCAGATACACATATCTGCACCCCATACTACTACTACTTCCATTCCCAGGCTTTGAGAAGGCCCAGTTCAATTCCAAGATACAAAATGCCATAGCTATAAGCTTCAAATAAGAAAAATCACTGACTAAACCTCTTGACTTGATATGCATTTAATTATAAGATGTATTTAATCATATTTTAATAGAAGAAAGTATAAAAATTAGTTTTGTAACTTTTTGTACATATAATTAAGAGTCTTAATTCATTTGAGAGTGTAGATAGTAATAAGTTTCAAAGGAGTTAATGTTTAGATTGGCAAAAATGTTATATACAACATTATAAACTTGGAATTTTAAGTATTTTTCATTTTAAAAACATGTAATAAGGCCTTCTTATAACACACACACACACACAGATTTAAAATGAACTGGTCTGTTATGTTTGCATGTGCTGGATTTCAAACACTAGTGGTAATGTTTCCTTAACATTGATATATGACCTTTGTAATTTACATTGAAGAAAGCTGTTTTTTTCAGCCTAATTAGAACTGTTTCAAATTTTCCTGCTAAATATATGATATAAAGTCCTTTCAACTTTTTTATTCTAGAGTTTCTTTCCATGTCAACTTTGTTCCAATCAAAATATGCTTTGAATTAAATGATTTTGATTGAATATGTGGATCACATTTCACTTCTAAGATTTAAAGTCCAAAAAGGAAAAGTTTAGCCTGTTCAAACAAAGCAAAAGCAGCCACTTTGCGGAAAGCTATTCACATTTAAGAAGACTGACAAATTGTTTGTGTGCACCATTAGGTCTAGTTTCTGCAATAGTTGCCAGATTTCCTGTCCCCCTAATAAGATACATTAACTCCTTAAATGCTGGCTCTGAATTTCTGATGAATCCAAGTAACCTCAGCAAATTTTTAATTCACCTATAATTTCCTTTTTTGAAATAGATTGAAAAAATAGAAAAGAAAAAATTGCTGTTATATCAAATTCTTCGAGAAACAAAGGTCAGAGAAAAATCAACGTTTTTTTCATATTGGACAGATACAAATTCAAAATGTAAATATGCTTTCCAAATGGGATTTTTCCAGATGTGACAAATCCACATTAATCCCTGTTTCTTAAAAAAAAAATGCATTAGTTAACCTACGTAAGGATTACTTGTTCAGGTGAAACACAACAGTGAAAATACTGAAGTTCATGAACTATAATCTATTAACATGAGCTTAACATTCTCCCACACTGATTACAAATACATCACAAAAATGCTTCTGAATTCAGATATTTACCTTAGTATAAACATAGAACAAGAATGTTAACCAAATTTTATATTATTTACAAAGAAAAGTTTAACTTTGGGGGCTTAAAAAAAAGTTTAACTATGTGTGAAGCTGTGACATTAAGAACAATAATTCATGAATGTCAAGGGGGAAAAAAAGGAGGATCAAGGATTTAGGAAAAAATTGTGGGATGCTAAGAATAAAAATTTTATCTGACAGTTTAAAAAATGAAATTTAGTTAACAACTCACGGAAGTACGGGCTGAAAGTCAGATAGAAAAATCACTAAAGGAGTTCTGCACTTCTAAACTGCCCTTGAACTGTTGGGCAGAAGAGAGATTCTGGAGCCAGCAGCACATTGTTCACTTCTACATTTATACTATTACTAAAGAAAAGTGTGAGTTAGTATCATATCTTGATAATAACCATCAAGCACTCGTGCATCTTTTGGCAGGAGACTCATTCTGTCTACGATTGTTATTGTGTAGTTTTAAATGGAGTAGTCAACCAGCTGTTATATATTTTACACACTGAAGGCCATGTTTCCTTTGAAATTCATAGTTTTAATCTCAACTGAAGTCTGTATTGCTGTGTGCCAAGATCAAAAGGATTAGGCAAACTTGTACAATTACCCTCCTTTTCAGAGAGATGATTTTTTTCTCATGTTTAAAATAGTCCTACATGCTGACATTTTATCCAACTATTTTCTTTAGAGCTACAGAACATTAAAACATTTAATTAACATTTCAACCTTAGGTCACTCTTAATCTAAAATCTAGGAATTCACAATATACAGATATGCTAAACTAGTTATAGTGTAACACACATAGGGAGATGGAGCTTTTAAAAAAAATCTAATAAGGAACGATAGAGAACAACTATAATTAAAGGATAGATATGATGCATATGAATCAAGATAAAATAAATATAACAAAAGAGAAGTAAGACAATGCAAAAATAAGGATAAGAAGTACATAAAAATTATGCCATGAAATTCTATAGACTTGTTAGAGGTGTGCCATGTATTTGACATTAAGCTTTCTAGCAGGCAACATAAAGAAACACGAACACTTACAAGAGTCAAAAGTGACTATAATGTAAAAACAAACCAGATGGCCTAGAAAAACACATTATTTCTATTCCTAAGATAAGAAATTCCTCCCTTGGCAATATGATGGAATCCAGGTATGTGACTCTCGCAGGGACTGACTTAATCCTGGGATAGATTTAGAGTATGGACAAATGAAGAGACTACATATTCTTCAGGCAATCCTGCATAAACATTATTTCTCTTAGGTGAGGATTGGAATGGTAAATTCTAGATTACGTTCCATGACAAGTACCTGGAATGCAGCCATTTTATTTTGTCAGTAAATGTAGAGCCACATGCTTCAACAACAGCTAAACTGAGTCACAGGACTAATAATCTCTTAAAAATGTGAAAGGAACGACACAAACAAGACTCTGTGGAAGACAAGCTCACCTTCACGTGGAAGGGGGAGTGGTCTTCCCTAAGACAGATGCAAGATTTTCCTCAGAAAGAAATTCTGGATAAACTTTCCCACATAGATAAATGGCAAGAGAAGCCTCCAAGTGCCAATCATGATGTCCAAATACACATAGATGTTAAAATGTTTTAAACCACGGTACTAAATGCTCAACCCTTTAAAAAGAATTAGTAAAGGATCCCTAGAAAATGAATTTTGAGCATTGTAAACTGCTGTTATGCTCTCTGAGATAAAGTAGTTATAAAAAATATATGCTTAAGTAAATAAAATATTAATCTAAAGTTCTTAGTTACCTGCCTAGGTATAGAAAAAAAGAACAGGTTTCCTCTTCAACAACCATAGAAAAATGTATTAATTTGCTGTATGAACTTTTGGAAGTTTTAATTTTATCGTCAGTTATTAAAAGAAGGAAAACAAAACCAAAAAAATTTAATCCCTTCCCATTTGCTTATCCACATAGATCTGATAAATACTAGCAGTCTCTTGCCTTTGAAGATGCCCAGACCAGAATCCCTGCTTATTGCCAGATGTAGTTTAATCCCACAGGGACTCCAGATAAAAACAAGGAGCTGTCTTCATGGCACCAATGATTCTCTGGACTGACTGCCACAAATTTACGTTGGCAAATCAAAATCCTTGGCAAAATGGAACACTTATTACATCACCACTTCCAAGAATAACCAATAAAGAAAAACTTGAACTGAAGAATATGAATGCAAATGTTGAATATGCATTCATATTGTTGAACGATATGACAACAAATGTCAGCTTTGAAGCACTGACAAGTTCAGCCAGAGAATTACATCTGCACTTACTCTGTGTGCCCAATTGTATACATGTATATTACGTAGGGCTAAAAGTTTTTTTCATTCTGCAACTTTTGATTAATATCAGCAGCTCTGTCATCCATTCAATCAACAAACCTTTACTGAGTGCTCACTATAAGTTCAGTTAGTTCTATGCTAGATTCTAGGGCTAAGGAGATCAGATATCCCTCTGGAGAGAGGGTAGGGAGGCAAGGTCATCTCTAAGATGATTACAATAGCTTATGTGAGAGGTACTGAGAACCCCGATCAAAAAAGAAGCAGTGGGAATGAAGAAGAGGGACAGATTTCAGGAAGATTTAAGATATAAGTTATTATTTATACCACCAACTGATTACCAATGTGAGAGGTGAAGGATGACAACCAGATTTCAAGTTTGGACCTTGATCATACTAGATAAGGAAGAGTTTACATGGTAAAAGATTAATTCAGTTTTGAACTTAACATTAATATTTTGAACTTTAGGGACTTGCCTGGTGGCGCAGTGGATAAGAATCTGCCTGCCAATGCAGGGGACACAGGTTCGATCCCTGGTCCGGGAAGATCCCACATGCCATGGAGCAACTAAGCCCCTGCGCCACAACTACTGAGCCTGCGCTCTAGAGCCCGCGTGCCACAGCTACCGAGCCTGTGTGCCTAGAGCCCGTGCTCCGCAACAAGAGAAGCCACAATGAGAAGCACATGCACCGCAATGAAGAGTAGCCCCCGCTCGCTGCAACTAGAGAAAGCCCGCATGCAGCAACAAAGACCCAACACAGGCAAAAATAAATAAAATTAAATCTTTAAAAAAATATATTTTGAACTTTCTTCTATAGATTTGAATTAACCCTAAGCCTTTCTTGGATCTAAGTCTGATAACTATAACAGAAATTTGTATACTGTTTCAATATTAAAATATGTTCATGTTCAATACTGAGATGTCTAAGCCAAAAAGTTCTGGGTAACAAAATAACCACCAGACTTTATACTAGTGATGTCCAGTGGTAATATAATACAAGCCAAATATGGAGTTTAAAATGTTCTAGTAGCCACATTTTTTAAAATAGGAAAAATTAATTTTAATATAGTATAATCAAAAATATCATTTAAACATATAATCAATATTAAGTTATTTTGTATTAAATCTTAGAAATCTGGTATACATTTTACACTTACAACATACAGCACATCTCAGCTCAGACTAGCCACATTTCAAGTGATCAATAGTCACACATGACTAGTGGTTAAAACATTGGGCAGTAAAGCTTTATTCAGTTCCAAATACTGAATCCGCATTCAGATTTATACAGTGTTTTTATAAAAGACAGAATTCAGGGATTAGCAATATTTAACACTTTAAAATATACAGCTTCTCCTGCTGAAAATAAAAATAAACCTCACAAAGCACAAAACACCTGCAGAAGACTATAAAGTGACCTTTGCTGCAGTTTTGAATTGGTCATTACAATTCTCAGTGCCATGAAGAACGGCTATATCTTAGGACATGAGAGCAGAAATATAACATCTTCACTTGTTAAACAGACACAATATTCTGCAATGTATATTCTTCAGCCATTTACAAATATCTGAAGAAATGTGGCAGCATTCAAAACATGGCACTATGGCTCCTCTAACAACAAAGGTAAAGGGCTAATTTTACCAATTATGGTATCACCTGTAAGCTCTCAATCCTTAAAAGTCCTTGGTTAGAATTCTTACATATTATCTACTCAGCTGTATCAGCTATGTACTTTAAGAACTAACATATAGCCGCAGACTACGATTTAGTATAGGAAACACAATGTTTGCTGAAAGTCAGATACATGAAACCTGTAGACAACACGGATGCATTCATAAACCTCATAAAAATCACCTCATTTTAGCAGCACATGAAACTAGCCTGTTTGCCCACTCTTAGACATCCCATAACATCTATAATAACAGTCTATGATTCTCTAAATTGTAGGTCTGATTCTTTTGGAGTTATCAATGTAATAATGACTAGTAAATAGGGTCAGTCTTTTTAAATTATTATTTATTAATTTAATTTTATTTTATTTTTTTGTGGTACGCGGCCTCTCACTGTTGCGGCCTCTCCCGTTGCGGAGCACAGGCTCCGGACGCGCAGGCTCAGCGGCCACGGCTCACGGGCCCAGCCGCTCCGCGGCACGTGGGATCTTCCCGGACCGGGGCACGAACCCGTGTCCTCTGCATCGGCAGGCGGATTCTTAACCACTGCGCCACCAGGGAAGCCCTAACTTATTTTTATGTAGTTATGAATACACAGGCAATATGAGATCAACAATCTAAACCTTTTGAGAGATTCAAGTAAATTTGTTATTTATGCTTCCTTACCTCACTTTCACTTCTTAACTAATCTCTCGTCTTTCTATTATAGTTATACCACCGGAAATGTTTTTGCTAAGATTACCGTTTCCATCTGTCTGAATCCTATGGATGCTTATCACTTCCCCTCTCTGCATTATGGCATTTATGTTTCTCACTCTATCGCCTCCTCTTGCTAACGTCCCTCCAGATTTTCTTTCTGCATTTCTGATTCTCCTTCTCACTTTTTAATGGAAGGTCTTTTTCCTCTGTCGACATCTTCAGTGTTGGTTCTCCTTGCAACTCACTCCCAGGCCCTTGTTTCTAATATAACTCAGACCAGATGAGCCAGATTTCAGCTACCTCAACCGACTATTATGACCATCTCCAGAGTTTCAAGTCCAGAATGTCAAATTAGACTACTTCTTTTGCTCTGCCTCAGGTAACTCAAACCTAATATATCAAAAAAATAGTGAAGAATTTTTCCTCTTAAACTTGCATTCTTGCTTGCTTTTCTGATTACAGAAGGAGACCTCATCCACTCAGCCAATTCAGAAATGGGGCAGTCATCTTGGCTGCTCCTTTTTCCTCTGCCTCCAAAATACTATCTACTAAGAAAATAAGCCTCCAAAGTATCTTTCAAACTCGTTCTTTCTTTTCCTTCCACTGTGACTATGTTTGGTTCCATGCTTCATTATTTCTTGGCTCAATTATTCTAACACTATCCAAACTGTTCTCTTTCTCTCTAAAATCCCCTCCCTCCATTCAATTCCTATCTAAAACCTGACCAATTCACGACGCTCCTTAAAACTTTTCAGTGGTTCTCCTTTCCCTAAAGCAGCGGATATCCAACTTGAACAGCCACTAAGATCACCTAGAGGACTTGTTAAAACACAGATTGCTGGGCTCCCAACCACAGAGTTTCCGTTTCTGTAGGTCTGGAGCTGAGCCCAAGATCTGCCTTGTTAACAAGTCCTCAGGTAAGACTGACGCTCCTGGTGGGGCAACCACGTTTTGGGCACCACTACCCCAAAGAAAAAGCCCATCTGACTTACAAGACACTAAGGATTGTTCATATAACGTGCCTCCAGTCTTCTCCCTCCACAGGTGTCACTCACAGCTCTCTTTACTAAACACATACTGCACGCCACCTCCTGAGTTAAGCTGAGCGTGCGTACTGTACTGTAATAACATCAAGATCTTTGAACTTTGTTCACACTGCTTTGTATCTCTGTAATGCCCTTTTCGTCACCTTGCTCCCTCCCTGGCAAACTACTACTCATTCTTAAAGACTAAGATCAAGTGTAGCTTCCTCAGTTAAGCCTTGCCCAACCTTCCCAAGGAAGCAACATAAGGTATTTCCTTTCAGTTTCAGAGTTAAAAAAAAAAAAAACAATTATAACTATGCATGGTGACAGCTGTTAACTAGACTTGTGATCATTTCACAAATATGCAAATATTGAATCATTTTGTTGTACAACTGAAAGTAATATAATGTTATATGTCAATTATATCTCAATAAAAATTAATGTTAAAAAAAGTATGTACACACAAATGAATAAAATATTGAATATTTAATGGTAGCCTGAGCTTTTCCTTAATGGTGCATGCCACAAGTATTATATTTTTTGTTATATTATATATTATCACAAGTTACATATTTATTTGTTTAGTTTCTTATTTATTATCCATCTCCCTCACTAAACAAAATGGTGCAAAGGGCAGACACTATGATGTCTTTCTCATTGCTATATTCCCAAAGACTAATAAGTAGTAGGCACTCACAAAATATTTGTTGAATGAATAAATAAACACATCACTTAATCTATTTCCCTAATTAGTTACTGCCATGTCTGTTTGATCTTCGTAATGACAGCCCCAAAGGGCAGGTGTCATATTCTTCCAATTTTGTGATCACAGACCCAATTACCCAGCAGGCCCCTAAATAAATGTCTGTTGAATGAATGAATGGCATTTAAGAAATTCTTGTGATTTAGCACAATTCAGCATCTATGCTGAGGGACTATGATCTTAAAGCATTGTATAAGAAGCATGAAACTGACCATAGAAACTTTATCCAGCTGATACTGTGCTAATTTGGCAGAGTTTTAGAAAATGTGAAGAATTTCTGTGATTACTAGCCATTACAAATGATTTGTCTACAGTTTGCTAACCATACAGTCAAATTTAGGGTAGGCTGGTTACATGGAAAGAAGAAAAAGTGAAGTGGATATTACAGTATCATCTTTCATATTTTATTTTCTCTTGAACAATGTCAGGAAGATGGATGCAAATAAAGTCATTAATAACCTTGACAAAGCCTCTAGAAAGACCACATATTATGCAAGGAAAATGCATCTGAAGGTCAACCTGGAAGAAATTCACTGACCAACTAAACAACACTATAATAACAATAACATCGGCACTTAACATTTAGTGACTGCATATAACGTGCCCGGTTTTATGCTAAATGTCTTACATGGATTATTTTCTTTAATCTTCACAGTAACCTAATGAGATAAGCACTACATTTTTAAAAATTGTTTTACAAACGAGGCTAAGAATGCTAAGTAAATAGACTAATATCACACAGCTAGTAAATGTCAGAACCCAAATCTGACTCCTGAAGCCATGTCAGTACACATCTTTTTGAAAAATTCTGAAATAGAGTGGTATATGCCAAAGCCGCATTATGAAACTTCTAAAAATATGAAACCATTTCATACCCAGAATTATTTTTAATGGGTTTCACATATACCATTTGGTGACACTAGTCTTAAGTATTGCTGAGTATACACTAAATCTGATGTGCCATGTCAACCCGAAGGCTTTATTTACAGATTTTATTCTTTCAACTGGTTTTCACTCGTACACCTGCCTTTCAAAACTAACACTTTCACCTTGTATTATAGTTTATTTTTCTACCTTGCTCACTAGTAGCTGAATTCCTGGAAGGCAGAGATTATATCTCATTCTTGGAACTGAGCACACAGTAAACACTCAATAAATATTTATAGAGCTAAATATGAAATTATATTCTAGGCCTCTTTTTCACTAATTTAACTGTATATTCATTAGGAGATTTTAAAAATCGAATTTAAAAAATCAGCCTTTAGAGCAAGACAGAGAATACCAACATATTTGTTAATTGCTAAGTCCAAAGACCCTCAATAAAGAAGCAATTCATTAAACTACTTTGCTCTGAGAATTAACAATAAGAGTTCATTCTGCTAAACATTAGCAACTTAAAAAATGTGATTTCATATATTTTAATGTGTATCATATTTTGTTTTGACACATAAACTATTTGATTTATTTAAATCAAACTACCGTGCAAAAAGAAAGGAGAAAATTTCTCTTATTTCCTATTTAAATAAACTTTTAATTAACTATCAAATTCGATACATGTTTTTGTTAATTTTTAGAAAATGTTTTAAATACTTTCATGCAATAACACTGTCTCAAACTATCTACTCAGGGCACTGACTACACATTTTTCTTTTATTTTTCAAGAAGTATAGCACAAATATTATTTGTCTATGTGATTTCAGTATCTCTTAAATGTGCCACTTGGCAAACACTTTTAAATTAAACTACTATAGTAATAAAAATTTCCAACAAACTGTTTTGAGACTTTTTTTAAGCTTTTCAGGTGACCTTTTCTATAAGGTGGTAAGACACACTAGAGTACTATAAAACCACAGTTGGAACCACAACCTTTATTAGGTTAGGAGAATCGGATCGAGACATAGATGCATTCATTCTGAAAGACCACCATTTTCCTCCCTTGTTTAAAATTATAACTCTTCTTTACAGAATGTCTACAGTTTCAGTTAAATTCAACTCAAAGGATGCAGTTATAAGGTCAGAATCCATCAAATATATTATTAGCAATGTAAGCATTTAAATTTTTCTTAAATATGTACGTGGAAAGACAAACAGCAAGGCAAGAGTTAATTGAAACATTCCTCTTTGGAGCAACTGCATTGACGAGTGGGGGCTGGCGGATGGCGGGAGGAGGAAGCTAGGCAGAGAGATCCAGAGTTAATCAGGGAGCAAATCCAAAGCCAGGCATGGATAGGCCTCACTAATGAGTCTCAAGTACCCTGCAGTGGTTTTCAAACTTAACTGGCTTCAAACGATGCCACCCCATGACAGAATGCAGCTAGCCATAAGAGGAGAGTGATTAGAATAAATGACTGGAGTAATTAACTCTGATGTGAAACCACCTGATTGGAAAAGAGAAGCCAAGAGCTATTTAGCTGATGGTCCTCCAGTAGAAAAAGGAAGCTTTCCCTTTCTCTTGTGTGGGTGTTCAGTTAGAACTCAACTCTTTCAAGTAGGCATTTGGTAGCACTAATGAAAAGCAGCTTTCATTCAAGGGCCTTCCCATTCATTTTGAAAGGGGAAGAAAATAAAAGCTTCAAAGTAGAACTAATTTACTTTACTCCCTTACCTCTCAGTGAATTTGGCATTAGTGAAGTCTGCATTAGTATTAATGCTAAGAATCTACCTCCAAATAATGTCATCAAACACCAAAAATTGTTATTTATGAAATAACCACATAAGAATAATTTTTAAAAATTAAAAATTTGTCTTTCTCTAAAAATATTTTCCATCACATGTACATCTTAAATATATACAATTTTTATTTGTCAATCATACTCAATAAAGCTGGAAAAAATGTTTTACACAGAAAACTTGAAATTTATAATAATCATTGATCAGCGTCAATACTTGCTTTATAAAATCCACTGGGATCATTATTCCTATAGCAAGAGACCCCTGAGTAGGGGAGAAGGATATAAAGTACAAATGGTGTACATTTGCTTTTGAAGAGAAAACAAAAAAAGAATAATGTTAAGCCAAGGAAAGAAAGAATACATATTTTTGCAAAAAGACAGCTTTCTTACAGTGCAAATTGAGCCAAAGAATCCACCACACTCTCTAGTCTGCTTTATTTTACAAAGAGGGGAATTACAAAGACTGGGGGAATTACTACCTGCTGTTTTACAAGTAATCATCAATTCATTGGGCCAATGTTGTTCTGTACCTGCTGAGTTAATGTTCCTAGACACACCCCTCCCCCTTAAACAGGTTCACAAGCTGCCCAGGAGCAACTACGGTGTAGTAGCACATGTAACTTAGCAAATGTTTATGCCTAAACTCGGATTTATTTGACAGCTTTACACCTTTGGGTATGATATAATTAAATGTTTTGACAGCTAAACAAAAACTGTATAAATTTAAAAGCTATTAGGAGCTCAGCATCTAGAATCAAAATTTGCTTATACCCTAAACCATTTTTAGCCATGCATTCCAATAAAAAGCACAAAGAGAGGGGCAAATGTCTATTCAAATGTTTTAGCTAATTCTTTCACATTTCTCTTATGAAGACTATTCCACTTATAAATACTGCCAATGATTTTAATATCAACAAAGGAAACATAAGCAGCTTTAAGATAAAACCTAAACTTTATCTTTGGCTATTTTCTATAATTTTAGAAGCAGCAATACTAAAAAGGCACAGACTAAGATATATGTAGTGTATTATTTAAAAGGCCACTATGTGCTATTTAAAAGGATTTAAAGCAACACAAGGAAAGTGAGTGGTCCGTCAAACTCAGCCACCAGTGACTCAGGAGTTAACTTTCATTCTCCAAAGGTGCCAGGTTCCAGATTTTCACAGTACCCTGTGCTGCTGCTTGTTCCTCTGAGATCCCAATTCTCGCTTCTTGTGGAAGAGAGGAATCACAATGCCTACCTTCAGAAAAACTCACTGTTCATTATCTGAGCTCCAGAAAACGTTCCCATCAGTAGTACTATTCAAACACATAGATTAAAAACCTCAGATACTTCTCTAACAAAACAAAACAAAACAAAAACCTATAAAGCAAAATTGTCTATTAAACGATCTCTTTTTTTAAAAATGCAAGGCCAATTTATATCTACTGTATTGCATCATAGTATCATTCTGGTAAGCACCCTCAGAGTACTGGCTTATAGTCTTAAAAAAAAGCTCAAGTTTAAACAATATCTATAGTCAGAACCACTACGGAAGCATTTAGACTCTATCAAATATATAAAAACATTTAAAATCTACTTTTCATTATGTAATGACCTGAGGGGATATTCTATCCTCACTAAAGGTAACAATGATCTGTTGTTTATTTTGAAAAAAATCAGTGAAATGTTTAGAAATCAGTTCACTTCTCCTGTGATGTTTATATTTCACTTTATCATCCCTGTTGGAAAGACAGTTCTGAAGGAAGAAAATACTATGAACCAAACCCTGTTTAACTTATACATGCTGATGTCAAGTAATTTTAAAAAACATATTCTAAAAAGAGCGTCTTATGTACACATTTAAAAACATAACTGCATTATCTAATTCTCTTCCTCTCACTCTTGTGAACAGGATGGATGTCTTTTTGTGTACCATATTTGGATCTACTGGAACACAGCCTGAAAGCGGATTTAACTTTTTTGAATTTTTAAATATCTGACAGTGTATGGAGTGTGGGGATAAGGAGGTGGGGACTCAGAAGCTGACAGCTGCAATCTGGCTTTTTTTTTTTTTTAATGAATGAACTTTGAATCATCTTATAAATGCTAGTTATAAGGCTCAGTATTCCTAGCAGATGGGCAGCTGTTTGAAGACTTACTGAATTTAGACCCAAAGGGAAGAATTACCTGGTATAAAACAAGAAACTGAGCTTATTTAAATACTACATTTTGAAGATGTCCTCTTCTTACGAAATATTATCTCAGTGTCTTTATTTTATTATTTCATTGTTTCTCTTTTCCACGGACAACATGTTTTGAAGAGTTATCAAATAGTCAAATGTTATCAAATACGTTTGACAAGATGTATATACGTCTGCCAGACCTTCTGATTAGAATGAGATAACCAGTGGCACTGATCTAATTCAGCCAAAGCACAGGAACTAGAATTTAACCCGTGTTGCCTTTTTATAGGTAAAAGATCTACGTTCAAAGCATTGAGAAATTGCCGTGGCAGCTCTAGGGGTACAATGACCTTTGGTTGAGATCCATTAAACATTAATAAACATATCACGCCTAGTAAAATATACTAATTTCATAAACCTAAGACTCCATTTGACTGTAAGATGAACCTTTATTTCATGGATTGCTAACAAATAAAAAGAGCTGCAAAATAATGATAACGGAATGCTATATGATACAGAATTTTTAAATTATACTGATTGAAAGAGCTATCAGCTAGTGGGAAGCAGCCACATAGCACAGGGAGATCAGCTACGTGGTTTGTGACCACCTAGAGGGGTGGGATAGGGAGGGTGGGAGGGAGGGAGACGCAGGAGGGAGGGGATATGGGAACATATGTAGATGTATAGCTGATTCACTTTGTTATAAAGCAGAAACTAACACACCATTGTAGAGCAATTATACTCCAATAAAGATGTTAAAAAAAAAAAGAGCTATAAGACTTTTGACTTAGATTTTATTAAGTATTGTACCTATGTAAAAAAGAAAATATAAATGAAATTAACTGGTTATTTATAAAACGTTTCAGAGTCCAACTCTTCTGAATTACTTCCTGACTTGAAGTTGTTGAAATCTGTGTTTTTCTTCACAATACTGTTCTCACTGCCTTTAAAAGCATTAGTGATGCAGCATCTTTTAAAAAGAATTCTCCACTATTACCTTTGGAATTTTCTACCAAGCCTCAGACATGCATTTTACAAATTTTGATGCTGACATTTTCTTGATCTCCCTGCTTTTTTTTTCAGAGCTGTCAGTGCACTTCTCATGACTACTCTACCTCTATGCTCTTCTGTGTTTATATGTCTATTAACCATGATACCTCTATCTGAACACCTCTACTATGATAACTCTATCTTAAAACTTACCAAAATACATTTTAAGATGTTTGGTGGAGCAACACTGTTTAGTGGAAGACAGCTTGGCAGTTTCTTATGAGCTAAATATCCTCTTTCATATGATCCAGCAATTGCACTCCTTGGTATGTACCCACATGAGTTGAAAATTTATGTCTACATGAAGACCTGTACATGAATGTTTACAGCAATTTTACTCATAATTGCTAAAACTTAGAAGCAACCAAGACGTCCTTCAATAACTGAATAGATAAATAAACTGTGGTATATCCATACAATGGAATATTATTCCTCAATAAAAGGAAATGAGCTATCAAGCCATGAAAAGGCATGGAGGAAACTTACATGTATATTGCTAAGTGAAGGAAGCCACTCTGAAAAGGCTACATGCTGTATAATTCCAAATGTATGATATTCCGGAAAAGGAAAAACTATGGAGACAATAATAAGATAAATGATTGCCTGAATGTGGAGTGGGGGGAAGGGGAAAGAATGAACAGGTGGTGCTCAGGGGATTTTTAGGGCATTGAAACTTGTGCATGCCACTGTAATGGTAAACACATGTCATAATACATTTGTTAAAGCCCACAGAATGTATAACACAAAAAGTTAACCCCAATGTAAGCTATGGACTTTAGTTAATAAAAATGTATCAATATTGGCTCATTAATTGTAATAAATGTACCACACTACTACAAGATGTTAAGAACAGGAAGAACTGGGGGCAAGAGGAGTGAGGGGTGTACACTGAACTTTCTTTATGATCTGCCCAATTTTTAAATAAACTTGAAACTGCTCTAAAATAAAGTTTATTATATTTTTTAAAAATGATGTTTATATGTCTGCCTTTTCCTCCACTAAGCTATAAGTTACTTAAAGACATGAGTCACAGCTCATTTATCTTTGGATCTCATGCCTAAGACAGTTACTAGGACATGTTAGAGGGTTCCACTGCTACTTTTTGAACCGCTAGGAGTGTGGCTGCCCTAATCAAAGGATTCTCAGTGCCTTAATTCCTAGCACATGTGCCATGGCCTACAGAATGGCACGCATTAATAAATATTAAATCCATACTTTTCATATTATTTATATTGAACACATCCCAGTAGGAATATAATCAGTCTCTTTTTCAGAGTGAGTCGAAAAGTATGAGTGGACAAGCCACTAATTTATCTAATACTTACTACATATTATTGTGCAAATATTGTGCTAGGCACTGTGGGACAAAGATAAATGAGACGTTTTGTACCTGCCCTGGAGGACCTCCCAGTCCAATGAAGACACAGGTATGGAAACAAGTAAGTACAAAAGGGTGTAGAGGGCAGGGAACTAAGAACATAAAACCAGCTTAAGTAGTAGTATAACCTTTCATATAAATATAGAAATAATTTTATTTTTTTATTTTATTTATTTATTTATTTATTTGTGGTATGCGGGCCTCTCACTGTCGCGGCCTCTCCCGTTGCGGAGCACAGGCTCCGGACACGCAGGCTCAGCGGCCATGGCTCACGGGCCCAGCCGCTCCGCGGCATGTGGGATCCTCCCGGACCGGGGCACGAACCCGTGACCCCTGCATCGGCAGGCGGATTCTCAACCTCTGCGCCACCAGGGAAGCCCAAGAAATAATTTTAAAGAAACATCCTGTTTTATATATTTGTGGGGTAAAAATATAGTTTGCATTTATCAACACTCAAGATTCCATAAAGCTTAAAACTTAAAATACTGTCTATATTCTCAATATTTTAACATTTCATCAAATTATTCTTGAGCAAACTGTGAACTGCCTTTATGAGGCATATACCATTTCCTTCAGTTTTTTCAGCTTTTGCTTCTTAATTCTATTCCCTGTCATCATTCTTGATGGCTTCAGAATTTTTACTAAGGGCTCTTCCCTCCAGGTCTTCCTTTTCTGCTCATGTTAGTCACCTCTAAGCATATATACTTTGACTTAACAATCCAAGCAATTCAAATCCAAATGTCCTTGAATAACCATAACCTACTTTTCTGCTAGTTAATTTTTCTTTCAAACATGCCCTTTACCCTCACTTCTGGTAATTTCTTTCAGTTATTAAATTACAAAAACACATGACAATAAAAACAGCCAATAAGTAATGGCTTACTATTCATTTGATTACTGTGATAATTTACATAAATTATACCAATTAATTCTCAGACAACCTTATGTCTCCAAAGTAGATGTACTAAACCACTACACCTTATTTTTTCTCTATATGATGAAATATTGTGGAAACAGGCTAACAGACCTGGATTCCAAGCCTGGCTGAAATGGTTATAAAATCTTGGGCAATAGTTAAATTCTTAAAGCTTCAAGTTACTCATCTCTAAAATGCAAAAATACTACATTCCTCATAAAATTATGGCAAGAATTAAATTATACGCTTGGTACACAGTAAATTCTTATTAGATGTCAATTCCCTTTCCAGTTCTCCTTGTGCGGTGGTTAGCCTCCAAGATGGCCCCCACCTGGTATTCAAGCTCTTGCTGGTTCCCTCTTATGCTAAATATAGCTGACCTGTGTAACCAACTGGACACTGTAGAAATGACATAATGGGACTTTCAAGACTAAGTCGTAAAAGATACTGTGCCTTCTACCCTTCTCCATTTTGGATGGCTTGGCCTGGGGAAAGTCAGCTGCCATATGGTGAGGAAACTCAAGAAGCTCTATGGAGAGGGCCATGTGGTGAGGTACTGAGGTCTCCTGCCAACTCACCAACTATGTGGGTGAGTGATCGTAGAAGCCCCAGTCATACCTTTGATGACAGTAGCTCCAGAAAACATCTTGACTACAATCTCATGAGAGCTAGAGAGCAAGAACCACCTAGCTAAGCCATTCTTAAATTCCTGACCCAAAAAAGCTATGTGAGATAGAATGCCTACTGCTGTTTTAGCTGTTAAATTTTGGAGTAATTTATAGTACAGCAATACAAAAACACATCTTCCAGTCCACACTTTCCTTAGACCTGCTTGACCTGTTTTAACCCACACCAGACCCCACGGTGGTTATTTTCACCTAGATTTTTTACAAGCAATCTAGACTCTCACCATTTGGCCATTCCTATTCCTATTTTGCTAATCCTTAATCTTGGTAAATCTCATGATCTATTTTTCTAGCTTCTATACATGGGCTGCCATGATTCATTATAGAAAATCAAAACATATACCAATGATTTTACTATAAATCCAAGCTCTCTATCTTCAGCTGGGGCTCAAATTCTACTCTGGTAATTTTTGTGTTTCTTAATGTCATACTCCCTTCAGTGGCTGTCCTAAATTACATACCTGCCTCACTTTCTTTCTCAGTAGATTCTCTGGCCTTTGATGTCAAGAAGAGGACATCATAAATTATTTCTTGACTTTCTTCTCCATTGTAAAATGTTTATATTTCAACCCTACCTCTCCTCTTTATCCTGCACTTTGGGGTAAGAAGTGTCCTTATATCTCCTAAAATTATGCTATATGCCTGGTTTTCAGTTTCTCCCCTTCTAAGTTATTCTTTCTCTGAGACTATTCAGATTCTCCTACCTAGAATCTTTTCCTTAATTCCATTACCATCACAGAATCATCTCTTCTTTCATTGGATATCATACTTCTCAAAAGAGGCCATATTCATTCTCTCATTCCGCAATCTCTCCCCGCCATTACTCCTCAATTTCTTAAAATCTAGATTTCACCATACTCTATTGAAATTTTCTATTGAAAGTTGCCAATATCCTCCCTTTTAAGTATAAAATTTGTCTCCCTCTGTGAGAGTGAACTATTGTGGCAAAGACTGTTTGTCATTCAATATCCACTCTTACTTTCTTTAATAATAAAAATATTAGCCAGAGACACATTTACCACTTTTCCTTCTAACTCGATGAGGCCATGTGACCAAGTTATGGTTAATGAGATATGAACAGAAGTAAGTATGTTCCACTTCCAGGTTGCTCATCTCAAAAAGAATGGCCATGTTTCCATTCCCCTTCCTACCGGCTAGGAAACGAAGCAAACTAGACCCATCTTGGGTCTAGAGATGGAAGTCACGTGCTACAACTGACAGATTTGCTCTCCTGCTTTAGGTTCCTCTTCTCTGTGTATGAGAGAAAAATGAAGAGGCCCTAAATAATATTACCAGTGACAAATTAAAAGTATCTAAGTCTTGGGTACGTGAAAGAGAAATAATCAGACTCCAAGATACAGTGGCTTAAACATGACAGAGAATAACTTAGCCTGTACCATAACTAATACACCCAATGTACTGGTCAGGATCCTAGCAGGAATCAGAAGGCACAATTAAACTGGACTCTGATGAAGGTTCTATTCACATACGGGGTCAATGAAACCAACAAGCCATTCTGAGGAACCTGCAGACTCATAACAGTGAGATGGCATTACAACCCATAGGCCTGAAAGAGTAAGGGGAGGAATTAATATTACTAGGGCTTGTCAAGTACTTAAGTTATGAAAGGGAAACTGCCTGGATGTATCAATAGCTGTAGCTGTTGAAGGTCTAAGTCCTGAAGTAGGCACGGAGTGAGGGCAAGAAACAAAGTGACCTCCTTTGCCTGCTATCCTGTCTCCCACCTGCCTTTTGCAATCCATAGCGATCAGCCTTCCAAGGCATAAAAGAGAGCAGAGAAGGGAGTGGAGGTAATGACTTGGAAGGGGTGGGGAGGGGGAAGGAAGGATAACAAGCATAGCTATTAACAAACAAAAAAAACATATCACATCAGCATTTGGTGAGACCACTGTGAAGCATATTTTAAACCACCCAATTGCTCTTGAAATGCCCTCTCTTATATACTTTTAACATGACATATACATTTTTACTTTTTTAACTGTTACTGATTTTTTTATGGGTTCGTTCCTCTTTGTCTTCCTGTTCTCAGAAAAAAATTGTTTCCCAGGGCTCTGCCCCTGGATTTCTTGCCTCTATGCCTTACATTCTAAGGTAAAGTCATGAACTCCCACTATCTTCAACTATCATTCAATATAGATGACTGCCAAATCTTTGTCTCCAACATTGATCTCTCTCCTAAGTGCTGGATCAAAGGTTACATATTTAAGTATCTATGGAATCCAGGTAGGTAAGAGAAAATTAATACGGCAAACTGGATGTAAAACAGCAGAAAATGATAGAGGTTGCAGAAAACTAGAGAGCTATGCCTAAGGTGTGGCCATCACCTAGCTCCACTTGATTTTGCCATGCACTAATGTAGTTCCAGTACAATCAGATAATCTAACTTCTAAAGAAAAGGCCAGAAATCTAAAGTTGGGAGAGGGAGGAATCTCTATTTTATTTTTTTAATGATGGCAACCAACTCCATTTACTTAAAATCTTAAAATATCAAGTTTATTTCAGAAATAAATTTTTAAATCCTCTCACTATAAAGCATTCAGAAGTACTGAATAAAACAAATATTCTTTCTTAAAGCTTTGTTTTGAAAGAATTTCTTTAAGTCTAATAATTTTAGACTTAAAGAAAAACTGTAAAAATAGTACAATTCACATATACTCTTCACACAATTTTCCAAATGTTAACCTATATAATCACACAAATACCAAAACCATAAAATCTATATTAGTATATGCAGAGACTGTCACTTTCACTATTTCCCCCCAATGCACTCACTTCTGTTCCAGGATCAAATCCAGTATCCCACATTGCATTTAGTTGTTGTATGTACCAATTACAAAGGGGAAAATAACAACAAATAAGCTTTTAAATGAAAACTGTGTTATAAAGAAAGCAGCAAAAGAAATCCCCAGGAGTCATAAAAAACAATAACTAATAAAATGAGAAAATAGGGCTTCCGCGGTGGCGCAGTGGTTGGGAATCCGCCTGCCGACGCAGGGGACACGGGTTCGTGCCCCGATCCGGGAAGATCCCACATGCCGCGGAGCGGCTGGGCCCGTGAGCCATGGCCGCTGAGCCTGCGCGTCCGGAGCCTGTGCTCCGCAACGGGAGAGGCCACAACAGTGAGAGGCCCGCGTACCGCAAAAAAAAAAAAAAAAAATGAGAAAATAGTACTACAGAGTTGTAAACAGATAAAGATAACACCTGGGTGGTTTTTGTTTGTTTGTTTGTTTTCGGTCTCAGTCACTGAGTTTTTCGGTTTTTTTTAAACATCTTTATTGGAGTATAATTGCTTTACAATGGTGTGTTAGTTTCTGCTTTATAACAAAGTGAATCAGTTATACATATACACATGTTCCCATATCTCTTCCCTCTTACATCTCCCTCCCTCCCACTCTCCCTATCCCACCCCTCTAGGTGGTCACAAACCACGTAGCTGATCTCCCTGTGCTATGCGGCTGCTTCCCACTAGCTATTTATTTTACGTTTGGTAGTGTATATATGTCCATGACACTCTCTCACAGCTTACCCTTCCCACTCCCCATATCCTCAAGTCCATTCTCTAGTAGGTCTGTGTCTTTATTCCCTTCTTACCCCTAGGTTCTTCATGAACTTTTTTTTTTCTTAGATTCCATATATATGTGTTAGCATACGGTATTTGTTTTGCTCTTTCTGACTTACTTCACTCTGTATGACAGACTCTAGGTCCATTCACCTCACTACAAATAACTCAATTTCGTTTCTTTTTATGGCTGAGTAATATTCCATTGTATATATGTGCTACATCTTCTTTATCCCTTCATCTCTCAATGGACACTTAGGTTGCTTCCATGTCTTGGCTACTGTAAATAGAGCTGCAATGAACATTTTGCTACATGACTTTTTTTGAATTATGGTTTTCTCAGGGTATATGCCCAGTAGTGGGATTGCTGGGTCGTATGGTAGTTCTATTTTTAGTTTTTTAAGGAACCTCCATACTGTTCTCCATAGTGGCTGTATCAATTTACATTCCCACCAACAGTGCAAGAGGGTTCCCTTTTCTCCACACCCTCTCCAGCATTTATTGTTTCTAGATTTTTTGATGATGGCCATTCTGACCGGTGTGAGATGGTATCTCACTGTAGTTTTGAGTTGCCTTTCTCTAATGATTAATGATGTTGAGCATTCTTTCATGTGTTTGTTGGCAATCTGTATATCTTCTTTGGAGAAATTTCTATTTAGGTCTTCTGCCCATTTTTGGATTGGGTTGTTTGTTTTTTTTGTTATTGAGTTGCTTGAGCTGCTTGTAAATTTTGGAGATTAATCCTTTGTCAGTTGCTTCATTTGCAAATATTTTCTCCCATTCTGAGGGTTGTTTTTTGGTCTTGTTTATGGTTTCCTTTGCTGTGCAAAAGCTTTTAAGTTTCATTAGGTCCCATTTGAAACCATTTCCACTAAGATCAGGAACAAGACAAGTCTGCCCACTCTCACCACTATTATTCAACATAGTTTTGGAAGTTTTAGCCACAGCAATCAGAGAAGAAAAAGAAATAAAAGGAATCCAAATTGGAAAAGAAGAAGTAAAGCTGTCACTGTTTGCAGATGACATGATACTATACATAGAGAATCCTAAAGATGCTACCAGAAAACTACTACAGCTAATCAATGAATTTGGTAAAGTAGCAGGATACAAAAGTAATGCACAGAAATCTCTGGCATTCCTATACACTAATGATGAAAAATCTGAAAGTGAAATTAAGAAAACACTCCCATTTACCATTGCAACAAAAAGAATTAAATATCTAGGAATAAACCTACCTAAGGAGACAAAAGACCTGTATACAGAAAATTATAAGACACTGATGAAAGAAATTAAAGATGATACACATAGATGGAGAGATATATCATGTTCTTGGATTGGTAGAATCAATATTGTGAAAATGACTCTACTACCCAAAGCAATCTACAGATTCAATGCAATCCCTATCAAACTACCACTGGCATTTTTCACAGAACTAGAACAAAAAAATTCACAATTTGTATGGAAACACAAAAGACCCCGGATAGCCAAAGCAATCTTGAGAATGAAAAATGGAGCTGGAGGAATCAGGCTCCCTGACTTCAGACTATACTACAAAGCTACAGTAATCAAGACAGTATGGTACTGACACAAAAACAGAAATATAGATAAAAGGAACAGGATAGAAAGCCCAGAGATAAACCCATGCACATATGGTCACCTTATCTTTGATAAAGGAGGCAAAAATATACAATGGAGAAAAGACAGCCTCTTCAATAAGTGGTGCTGGAAAAACTGGACAAGTACATGTAAAAGTATAAAATTAGAACACTCCCTAACAGCATACACACAAAAAAACCTCAAAATGGATTAAAGACCTAAATGTAAGGCCAGGCAGTATCAAACCCTTAGAGGAAAACATAGGCAGAGCACTCTATGACATAAATCATAGCAAGATCCTTTTTGACCCACCTCCTAGAGAAATGGAAATAAAAACAAAAATAAACAAATGAGAAGTTTGGTTTTAATATCCATGAAGAAAAAATACAGGAGACCTTGGCTCCTCTCATAGGCTGGTGAGGGAGGAGGGAGTTTGAAGTGAGATTTCCCACTATGCTGGAACCTGTGAAGAGCCATGACCTCAGGGAAAAGAAGACCAGGAAAAAACATCTATTTACAAACAGCAGGATAAAGAGTAAAGCCTATCTGTCTTGATCTGGGCTTAGGTAGGAAAGCCTCCCTTAGGAGTTCATATCTAAAGGTCTGCCCTTCATATGGACACAGGATTTAAAAGTATAACCAAGAGGTCTGAAATTTATGTACAAACTGGTCCCTAACTGAGATACTTAGAAGAGCAAACACAAAGCACTCTGGAGAGGCATACTATCAATCAAGGATTCTAACAGGTATAGCCTTGCCTAAAGATGAACACACATTCCCAATTACCAAATATATAAGGGAACAGACTATCATAAGCAAGAGTCATCCAGTAGCACAAACAGAACTACAGATATTGATAATATTGAACAAGGCTCCTTGTTCAATAAATGTTTTAAGTTACTAGAGACATACAAAGAATGAGAATATAAGAAAAGGAGACACAGTTGTTGTTTTTTAAATTGGTTTGAAAAAGAACCAAACAAATTCTAGAATGAAAAATACAGCCACTAAGTTTATAGTGGACTGCTTAAACAGCAGATTTGGAATAGGTGAAGGGACAATTACTGATATAAAAAATATGAGGAAATTACAAGAATGGAGCACAGAGAAATAATAAAATGGAAAATACAAGAGACGCTTTGTAGGCCTGGAGGATGGAATGAGAAAGAATCTTACATCTGAAAGGAATTCTACCAAGAATAAATTGAGGGAATGGGGAGGAGACAATATCAAAGTGATAATTCCTGAGAGCTTTCCAGAATGTATTTAAGACACAAATCCTTAGGTTCGAGATGCAAAATAAGTTCCAATCAGAATAAAAACAAATACACACTTAAACACATTATAATAAGATTGCAAAATATTAGACAGTTGGAAAAATGTTAAAAGCATCCTAAAAAGGAACAGCTGATAGATTTCTCAGCAGCAACAAAAGTGAAAGGCTAATGCAATAATAATATCTTCTAAATGCTAGGAGAGAAAGTTATGGTCAACCTATTAGCTAAAGAATAAGATGAAAAAAAATCATTTTAGATTAAAACAAACAAACATAAAAACCCACTGTGTCAAACAAAAAACATTTCCATAGCTCTACACTGCCCATGGGCTACCAGTTGGCAACTTTTGCTGTACATCCAGAACTTAAATTGTCTGGCTTCCTCCACCTGGATGTTGCATCAACATCTGAAACTCAACCTGTCCAAGGATGAATGCAATTGTATATTTCCACAACCGTCTCCTCTTCATGACTTCCCTATTTCTGTTAAATTCAGCACCATCACCCAGTTATTCTAAGCCAAAACTTTAGAATACCACTGAACTTCTATTCATACAAAATCCTACAGATTCTACCTATATATTTGTCTTCTGTGCTATACATTCCCATTGTTACTATTCTACTTCAGGCTCACATCACCTAAACATTTGAAAAAGCCCCCTACATTGATTTCTCTAGTGTCAACTGCCCCTACTCCATTCAATCCTATATGATGCTATTAATACTACAGTAAACTTTCTAAATTGAAACTTCAGTCATACCACTCTTCTCCATAAAATTCTTAAATGCTCCTCTTTGTGCACAGTATACAGCCAATTCCTTATCATGGCAGTCAAGTCCCTCTGAAGATCTGACCTCAAACTTCCTTTTTGGTCTTAAGTATCAACTACTCTTTTCTTTACATTAGTCAAACTGGATCACTATTAACCAAAATAACTTGTTAACTCTCTTCTGTATTTCCCTATATATTCTGTCCTCTAATGGAATTCAATTAAAATACAATTTAAACATATCTACAGAGGTCTCTTCTGTGTTAGACGCCTGTGTTCAGAAGCAGGGAGGTGGGAATGGAGTAGAAACAAATTATTCACTTATTCACACCCAGTTTTTTGTCTGAGTCTCATGAGGGAGTGCCCTCAACTTCCTCTCCTTTCATGCTTTCCCTTATTCAACATACTCACACATATTTCCACCTGTCAACTAAAGTGGTCACATAGAAGCCAGATAATCATCCCTAACGGAAATATAGAGGAGCTTATCGCATTTCATGGATAGCAGAGCAAAATAACATACTCCAAGTTCTCTTAGATTGAGGATCCTATTAATATTATAATGTGACCCTGAGCTATCAAAGAGCCTGCCAATGAAAGATAACATCATTATGTCATTTTTGCCAAAGTAAATATATGATTTCTGATTTACTTTCAGTTGATCATAAAATTAAACAAAATATTCCACTTCCCTTGCATATTTATAAATTATGTCCTTATTCTAGCTAAATATATTTGTATATGAAACCAGAAATGCTATTCTTACATGATGGTTCTAAATTACTCAGGAAAGTCTACTTTGAAAAGATAATTTTGAGATGGGTTTTGAAATGCAAAGCATATATGATTCAATGAACTCAGTGGTAAATTCTCTGTTTGATAGCACAGTATAAAAGATACATTAAAATGAAAGAATCATTTTGTTCACTTCCTAAGAGAACAATGATCTGATCTGGATGAACAGTTACACAATTAAAAAAGCAGGGATTTAGAGCAGGAAAGGAAATTAAGGGTTGTCCAATCTTTGGCTAGATATTCAAGATCAGTTAGAAATTTAACCACTGTAATCTTGTGATTTTTGTAGATTCTTGATTGTTCACTTTTTGTAAGAATAGGTTTTATTTTGGTTTATGTTACTGCTAACTATGCTTTAGATTGGGGTTGGCAAAATTTTTCTATAAAAGACCAGATGGTAAATATTTTAGGCGTTGCCATATGATCACTATCACAACTACTCAACTTTGCTAATGTAGCGCAAAGGCACACATTGACAATATAAACAAATAAACATTCTGGCTGTTTTCCAAAAAAAGTTTATTTACTAAAACAGGCAGCAAGCTGGGTTTGGCCCATGGGCCATAGTTTGCTGATCCCTGTTTTAGACTCATAAAAACAACTTTTAAATAAATTAGTTCAATTTTGATCTTTCTCCAATTAAAGTAGATTATTAGGTGTAAAACCCAAACCAATAAAAACCCAAAGCCCAGCAGATGGCCCGAATGATTCTGGAAACATGGCTTCTATGTAGTCTCTGGTAGTATTTTCCTTCTCCCTACTTTACTGACATCTGAGACTGTCTCAGAAGACTTTCGATCTGAACGAGAACAGATTCTTCCTCAGTGGAACCAAAAACCCAGTCTAACATAATCCCTGAATCAGGATCTCTTTAAGACTCAAAAGGCTCCTACCAGGCCAACTGTAAAAAATGGGTGAGTTATTTTTACTTATTTTTACTAAGCATCAATTTCCTTAAAATAGGGATAATATCTACAGTGGGAGACTAATATCTGAAAGAATGCCTAAAACAATGAATGTCTGGCACATAGTAGGTGTTCAACAAATGACAGTCCTCTTCTGGTTACCGCTTCTCCTTACCCACAAAACCCCTTGACCCCAAGTTCATTCATTTATTCTTCCAATATACATTCATTTAGGACTTACCAAATATGTCAGGGATTGTGCTATAAACTGGGAACACAGCAGTGAATAACACTGACAAAGTCCTCATTCTTGAGGGAAGACTGACATTAACACACAAATTATTCAACAAGATAATGTCAGATAGCGACTAGTGCTACAAAGTGATGGATATAGAGTAATTGAGAATTCTGAATAGAATGAGCAGGGAAGGTTCCTCTGGAAAGGTGGCATGTGACTTGAGACTTAAGGATAAAAATCAGTTAGCCAGACAAGTACTAAGGAAAGAGCATTCTAGATAAGCTGAACAAATACAAAATTCTAGAGGTTAGAAACTTTCTGGTACATTCAATATCAGAAACGAGGTAGGACGCATCTCCTGAGACAGTTTATCTCCAATGTTAACCACTCTTCAATTCTATTCACAACAGACAACAAAACCCCTTTCTGCTCTGCTACTTTCGCAGCCACTTTACATTCCTACCAAAAGTGTAGAAGGGTTCCAATTTCTCCACATCCTCACCAACACTTGCTGTCTTTTTCAAAAAATAATATCCATCCCAACAGGTGTGAGATGATACCTCACTGTAGTTTGATTTGCATTTCCCTGATGAGTACTGATTTTGAGTATCTTTCTATACACCTATTGGCCATTTGTTAGTGGGAAGTACTTCTTGGAGAAACATCTATTCTAGCCTCTGGCCCATTTTAAAATCAGGTTATTAGATTTTTTTTGCTATTGAGTTGTAGGAGTTCCTTACATATTTTAGATTAACTCTTTATCTGACATGTAGTTGGAAAGTATCTTCTCTCATTCCATAGGTTACCTTTTCATTTTGTTGACTATTTCCTTTGCTGTGCAGAAGCTGTTTAGTATGATATAGTCTCCCTTGTCTATTTATTTTTGTTGCCTGTGCTTTTGGTGTCATATCCATGAAACCACTGCCAAGATCAGTGTCATGAAACTTTCCTCTATGTTACTATCTAGGAGTTTTACAGCTTCAGGTCTTACATTTAAGTCTTTAGTCCATTTTTTATTGGAGTACAGTTCTTAATCCATTTTGAATTGATTTTTGTATATGATGTAAGATAAGAGTTCAATTTCATTCTTTTGCATGTGGATATTGTTTTTCCAACACCACTTATTTAAGAAACTACTCTTCCCCTATTGAATAATCTTGGTAACTTTGCTGAAGATCAGCTGACCATATATACATGGATTTATTTCTGAGCTCTCTACTCTGTTCCAATGGTCTAAACGTCTGTTTTTATTCCAGTACCACACTGTTTTAATTACTGTAGTTTTATATTTTAAAATCATGAAGTGTGATGCTTCCAGCTTTGTCCTTTCTCAAGATTGTTTGGCTATTCAAGGTCTTTTGTTGTTCATATGAATTTAGAATTGTTTTTGTATTTCTGTATGATGTTGGGATTTTTGATAGAGATTGCAATGAATCTGTAGATCATTTGGGGTAGTATGGACATTTTAATAATATTAAGTCTTCCAATCTATGTACATGCCATTTTTTTGTGTCTAATTTCTTTCATCAGAGTTTTGTAGTTTTCAGTGTGTAAGTTTTTCATCTCCTTAATTAAATTTATTCCTAAGTATTTTATTCTTTTTAGCACTATTATAAATGGGATTGTTTTCCTAATTTCCTATTCCTTTCAAATAGTTCATTGTCAGTGTATAGAAAAGCAACAAATTTTGGTATGTTAATTTTGTTTTCTGCAATTTTACTGAATTCATTTATTAGTTCTAACAGTTATTTTTGTATGGAGTCTTTAGGGTATCTATAAATAAGATAATATAAGCTGCAAGAAGAACAATTTTACTTCTTCTTATTAGTTGTGTGACCATGCCTATCAGCCTTCCTGAATTTCTAGAAAATTTGGAATATCTTCACTATCAGCCTCCCAAGCATATTATGAGGCTTCAATGACTGATAAATGAAAGCTATTTATAAAATGTTAAATATTATACAAATTTAGGTTATTATTGCTATGCATTCTTTGGTGATGATTTGTAAATTGCATACCTTAACTACTACTACTATAAATATTTTAGTAGGAATAAAATCTGTTTAGGAACTGCAGCTTTTTATTGGTTAAAGTTGCTGTTAAATCTCATTAGACTTTTAAGCAGAAACATTGTTACCTTTAGTAAAAGTGCTTTAAACACTTAAGTGTGAAGTATTTTAACAGAGTCCACCAATATGCAAACAATAGAGCAACTATATTAGTTCATGCAAATGTTCTACACATGGATTCCCGGGTCCATAATTAACCATTTAGGGTAACACTCATAAACTATACAGTATGCAGTAAACATGTTTACCAAGTAAATTAAGAATCCCTATACTATGTAGCAGCTGATGAAACTGGGACCTGATTTAAAATCTTTAGAAACAGAGTATTGTTTTAATTCTAGAAGTGGGAGAGGAGAAAGTCATATTCCTTAAAGAAACAAACAGTACTTCAAGTCTCTGTAAGACCGCCAATTTTCCATATGACACATGCCCATTTAGGAGATCATACGTCAGGTTTTATAATATAATACATTGTACATAATGTAAGTAATTAATCATGATTGTAAGCCAATGACCCTCTTAACAGGAGCTGGGAGTCTCTCGTATCTGTTTAAAATTTTTGCTCTATATGAATTTGTAAGTGCCTGATTCCTGTTGGTCCCAATTCAGTATACCAGGTAGACTCTGTATTGGTACTTGACAATCACCCGAATTCAAAAATCTTAAGTCCATATTTCCTAAATTTCCCATATCTTGCCATCATTCTGAATAGCAGTCAAAAATCATGTCAATCATTAGAAGTAACAAAACATGTTATTATTAGCACAATTCTACACTTCTCATGTATAAATGATTGACAATAGGCAACCTGCCCAGTTTGGTTTTTGAACTCCAATGAACACTGATCCTCCCATCAAGGTAGGGAATATTATGAATTTTTTTTCTCATTAACTGTCCTCTGCTTGACTGGACAGCAATCCATAAAAGGTACACAATAAAAACTGCTGCATTTATAAATTGGTCAAAGCCCTTCACAGCCTCTATTTCTTCTGTGTCTGAGCAAAATGCTCACATTTCCAGGCAAAAATAAAGCACACTTTTATAAATGGCTTTTATTATTTTTTAAAGTGCTATAATTTCAAAAATCTTAATTGTCTAAAGAATGTAAACTCTCCCGATCAATTTTCTAAAAAGGAAGTCCAGATACTAAAAATAACTTCAAGATGTGGAACGCTGGGAAATATCAAGAGCAGACCAGGCAACTTGCATGCGACCATCAGAGACGGGGAAACTGGTTTTGAGCAAAGCCATTAGGCTGCCTTATAAACATGGAAGAAAGAGTCACAGGAGCTCTGGTGAAGAGAACTGACTGTCACAATCTAAAGGTAATTTTAACATACATGTAGTGTAGGAAAAACTTGCCATATACATTACATGTGTAATGTAGGAAAAACACTGCCATCTGATGAAAGCAAGAGCACAAATGTCTTCAAAGAGAATGACAATAATATTAAAAAATATAACTAGTATCTTAATGATCACTTGAATAAAATAATATGCTAGATTCAGATTTAAAAATCACTAAAATAATTTCTCAGTGATTCTTATTAATTGTATACTACTAACAATTTTATATATTAATTTACTAATTAACAAAATATACTAATAACAAATCACTACATAAAAAAGTAAATATTGGATCAAAAATCATTGTAAATGCCTATATATAAAAATTTCATAATTAGAAATACCACCAGAAGCTAAAACTTTAAATATCAAGTTTGTATTAGAAAAACAATGGTTGTTGGTTGGTTAAAATGGATAGAAGATGGCAGTAATGAGTGTCACATTACTGGCCCAATCCTAAGGTTTCAGACTTAGAAAACAACATTTCATAGTCAAAGACATGTCTCTGATCTCAGTAAAGAGAGTCACATATGCATGCTTTAGTTGAAATGGGAATTATGTTGAAAATTGTTTAAACAAAAGACAAAACAAAAATCCTCCAAAACTATCACCATTACTAGAAACATAACTCATAGCATATGCTCTGATGATAAATGAGAAGTGCCACTTTCTTTGTGAATAACATCTTCAGCTGCACTGTTATTAACTCCAGGAAGATATGCTGGACTTCTTGGCTTTGTTTGCTAACACTGTTCACATATCACTGGTTATTAAGTTGCCAAGGTAGCATTCATAAAGGCAAATAAAAGATAAACCATGAAATCCATACACAGGGAAAAAAATAACAACAAATAGATAATTCAGGATCACAACAATGTCACTCCTCACTGGCAAAGGGTCAAGCCAGTGTCAGAACCACAAGGATCTCCCAACTCTATTCATAATAAGGTTTCCAAAGTACCTGTGAACTAACCCTCAGCAAAGTTAGAGTTTTTCTTTCCTCTTAATCATTACTTTCCTTTCAAAATAAATGCAAAACTAAAATAATCCAAATATGCCAAGAGATATGAAACCCATCTACCTCAGGATCACCTAGGAAGTTTGTTAGAAAATTATTCTAGGGCCTAATCCCCAGACACCCAGAATCAATGTTAACAAGTATGGTGTGGGATCCTGGTATCTGCACTTCTAACAATCTCTTAAACACTAAAAGTGTGAGAACTTCTACCTAAAAAGAAAATTTGTATTGTATAAAAATGCACACATCAGCAATATAAAAAAAGACAGCTTTTCATTATTTTCTATTTGTTCATTTTCCTTAATTAAGTACATTTTATTTTTTAACATTACTCTAGGAAAATAGCTTGAAAAGCTAAATTTAAGTGTCTTAATCTAATAGACTCTTGTAAAGGTACCAATATAATTTATGCCTAGCTCTAAAACTCTTAAATTTTCCAGACACACTTCAAATCCCTTCACACAATTTATGAATTAAAATGACAACTGGTGTGCTTTTTTAAAAATTGAAATATAATTCATACACCACAGACTTCACCCTTTTAAAGTGTACAATTGGGACTTCATTAGTGGCGCAGTGGTTGAGAATCCACCTGCCAATGCAGGGGACAGGGGTTCGATCCCTGGTCCAGGAAGATCCCACGTGCTGCAGAGCAACTAAGCCTGCGAGCCACAACTACTGAGCCCGTGTGCCTAGAGCCTGTGCTCCGCAACAAGAGAAGCCACTGCAATGAGAAGCCCGCATACTGCAATGAAGAACAGCTCCCGCTCACTGCTACTAGGGAAAGCCCATGCGAAGCAACAAAGAGCCAACTTAGCCCAAAATAAATAAATTAATTAAAAAAAATAAAGTGTACAATTCAGTACATTCACAAAGATGTGCAACCATCATCACTAATTTTCATTTCATTACACCAAGAAGAAACCCCATACACATTAGCACTCACTCCCCATCTCCCCACCTCCACCCCCTGGTAACCACTAATCTACTTTGTCTTTCTATGGATTTTCCTATTCTGGATATTTCATATATAAATGGGATCATATAATATGTGGTCTTCAGTGTCTGGATTCTTTCACTTAGCATAAAGTTTTCATGGTTCACCCATGCTGTAGAATGTACCAGTACTTCACTCCTTTACATGGCTAACCAACAGTAAATGTATGGATATACCACATTTCATTAATGCATTTATCAACTGATGGACATATGGGTTGTTCTCATTGTTTGGCTATTACTAATAAAGTTGCTATGAACATTATGTACATATTTTTGTGTAGACCTATATTCTCAATCTCTTGGGTATACAGTTGGCCCTCTGTATCTGCAGGTTCTGCAACCACAGATTCAATGAACCATGGATCCAAGTTGAATCTGCAGGTGTGGAACCTGCCTATACAGAGGGCCAACGGCAAGGGACTTGAGCATTAGTGGATTAAGGTAATCAGGGGGTCCTGCAACCAATCCCCTCTGATGGCTTCTTGGCACCTTCCCACAGTACAGAATCTTAGCCTAATTCAATTTGCAAAATAGGAGCACAGAGCTCCTAAGGGCTCTCAAGCTCTTGGGGAGTGCACAGGCCACCCCAGGGGACCAAAGGTGTCCAGCTCATTGGTACAGAGGGCAGCGGAGCCTGTGGAATGATGTCATGAGCCCAGTAGTCCTGAGCCAAAACATCACACTGACCACCTTGGCTGGTGGGTAAACCCAGGCATCTCTGTTAACTGGTGTCACTGCATATTCCAGGGCCAGAAGGGATTTTGGAGGTCAGCAGTTTCATCCTGGCATGAATCTTCTCTCTACAATCCCTGCCGGATGGTCATAGGGTCTTTGCTCACTTGTTGTGATGGGGCAATCCCTCCCACCAAGGGAATCCCTATGAAAGTTCAAAAAAAAAAAAAAGAGAGAGGAACTGCTGGGTCATATGGTAACTCTGTATTTAACTTTTCGAGGAACTGCCAAACTTTCCCAAAGAGAGTACACCATTTTACCCCACTAGCAGTGTATGAAGGTTCCAATTTTTGCATATGCGAACCAACACTTTTTACTGTCTGTCTTTTTCATGTTATGCTAGTGGCTGTGAAGTGGTTTTGTTTGCATTTCTTTATGACTAATGATGTTAACATCTTTTCATATGCTTTTTGACCATTTGTATATCTTCTTTGGAGGAACACCTACTCAGATACTTTGCTCAGTTTTTAACTGGGTTGTCTTTTTATTGTTGAATTTTAAGAGTCCTTTGCACAATCTGAATAGTAGACTCTTATCAGATATATTATTTGTAAATATTTTCTCCCATTCTGTGGATTGCCTTTTCACTTTCCTCATAGTGTCCGTTGAACCACAAAAGTTTTAAATTTTTATAAAGTCCAATTTACTTTTTCTTTGATGATTTTGGTATCATTTAAAAAAAACCAAACAAACATTGTCTAACTGGTGTGATTTACCACTTTTATTCCTATTTATTCCTGGGTCAAGCAGAGAAAATAAGAAAAAGTAAAGATAGGGAGAAAATATGTAGATACCACATGTCTATCAGCTATAAAATCCATAGTTCCTCAAGCACTTAAAAACATCACTGATGATACACTGGGTGCAAAAAAGGGAAAGTTCTCAAATGATGGCAGATTGATAACTGCAAAATATTACTGAAGACGTGGTAGTTTCTTTGTACTTCTGATAGACATCAATATACATACTCTTCTCTGCTTAATTGTTTAAAATTAGTCAAAGACTTGATGGCATCACTTGGATATCTATGATCTGTTTTGCAGACAATTCAGGTTGTTTCATGTTCTGTCTCTATGGAGGTTCCAAAAATAACAATTCTCAATGAGAAAAATTTTAAAAATATAATATGCAAATATATAATTTACAGGTAAAGAATTGAAGGCAACTAATTTTAACGAAGTTTAAGGGTGCTAAAGCAAGAAAGTAGCCTTGAAGTCTTATTTCATGCTACCAGAGATTTGCTAGGAAACTGCTTAAGAAAGAGGATACATACAGAAGACTAGAATGACAGGAGAAAGCCCCTCTCTGAGGCCAAAGGATTGTGGCTCTGAAAAGTTAAGTTGTAAATATGAACAAGGTTTTGTGACTTTTTCAAGGCAAATTAATCCAATAGTTTCTAAGATAGTTGATTAACTAAATTTAAATGAACATAGACCCTCAAAAGTCAAGAGTAGACATTAAATTGGTTCTTAAAAAAGAATATAGTAGAAAGTAATAAAAATGGAAAATATGGCCTAAACTACTGACACAATAAAAATTTCGAATGTTCAGAGAAGCCAACCTACTGATGACAACAACAAATATAGAAATGAATAGCAAAAATGTTATGGGCAGCCAAAATGATGGTAAACAAGTACTGAAATATGCCAAGATGATTTGTATTTGTAATATCTATATAAACTCGACTTCAGCTTTCACTAGGTCTATAGATATCTATTTCTGTTTTTAGATGCATCCAGAAAAAGAATACTTAGTAACTCATTTCAAATTAGTATGTCTTATGGACGATTATATGAACATAAGCAAGGAGTACTGCATGCAGATATCGGACAGTATTGCTCAAAGTGGTACCAAAAAGGTACACTGATCTTTAAAAACTCACGTACTGATGCCACCAAAGGAAAAATTACTTAAAATAAGAATTATTTCTTGGTCAATTTTCTACAGGTAACTTTAAAACTTTGAGGACATGAAGCACTTATATAATTTATAGAAGTTTGCCATCCAGGTATCATATAACTCTTGTATGAGAGAAGTATCCCAGGGCAATGTATATGAATAAAATGTATATGAAGGACCAAGAGCATCATTATTGTATTCTACGTATTTGCAGCACACAAGCGTAACAAAATGGAGGTAGCAACTGTTACCTTCCTGATGGCAGAATTTTTTTAAGTGCGCTTAAATGAGAGCGAGACACTATCAAGGGGCTTCCCTGGCGGCGCAGTGGTTAAGAATCCACCTGCCAATGCAGGGGACATGGGTTCAAGCCCTGGTCTGGGGAGATCCCACATGCCACGGAGAAACTAAGCCCGTGCGCCACAACTACTGAGCCAACTGCCACAACTACTGAAGCCCATGTGCCTAGAGCCCATGCTCCACAACAAGAAAAACCACCAGAATGAGAAACCCATGCACCACAACAACTGAAGCCCACACACATACAGCCTGTGCTCTGCAACGAAGAGCAGCTCCCGCTCGCCACAACTAGAGAAAGCCCAGGCACAGCAACGAAGACCCAACGCAGCCAGAAATAAGTAAATAAATAAAAAAATTTTTTAATTAAAGAAAAAAAGAATATCAAAAAGAATTTCTAAATGCTAAAATTGTCAATAGCTACCCATCTGCCTTATGGGTGGTGGAAAGGGTGTGTGTGTGGCATTACAGTCTGGCAGGGATCATATGTGTAGCTTAAAAAGTATATTCAATTTATTATAATAAGATATCCATTGTTTATTGTTTCCTTAATGCAAACACTAAAACAGTGGTGCAGTTTTTATATCTATTGAAAGGCTGTGAGCTCTTTGTGCAGTGAACTTGTGGATGGTGAAGATGGTGGCTTTGGGGTCCTCCTGGAGGCCGCTGTGAAACCTGCCAACAAAGGGAAGGCAACTGCCGGCACCATCTTTGCACAGCTGCCAGTGTACAGGTACCTCAGGGCCATGTTGGACAATAGGGGACCAAAGTCTCGGGCTGAGCAGGATGAACTATCATTACAGACTAGAGTTTCTGATGTCTCTGTGACTCCACTGCTTGGAACCGACCCAGCTCAGGGCAGGGGGGACTTGTCTGGTAGTAGCCATGGCTTCTGCTAACTCATTTCTTCCCAGGCCCCTGATTCTCGAAGGAGGGTCTGCAGTGCCTCAAGGGGGTTTAAGATGTTCACTAGTGTGTTAATTTTGAATAAAGCTTGAGAGCTTTGGAAGCCCAACTGGGGCAGTGCCCCTTCATACAGATTCAGGGCTAGCCTGGTGGCTGAAGGCCTAAAGTTTGGAATTCTCCTTTTGGAGAAGTGCTGTTGGGATAGATGGGATGCCCAGGATGACTGGTTGGACTAGAGTCTCTGAGAACTTCTCTGAGTATTGTTGAAACCACCTGATCCACTCTTATGCTTCTTTTCACCCTGTGTGGCAATTCCCCAGCCCACCCAAATTTGTTTTTAAAGTAAAATTGGTGGAGATTGGTTCAAGATGGTGGAGTAGAAGGACGAGCTTTCACTCCCTCTTGTGAGAGCACTGGAATCACAACTAACTGCTGAAAAAATCATCAACAGGAAGACACGGGAACTCACCAAAAAAGATACCCCACATCCAAAGACAAAGGAGAAGCCACAGTGAGATGGTAGGAGGTGTGCAATCAAAACAAAATCAAATCCCATAACTGCTGGGTGGGTGACTCACACACTGGAGAACACTTATACCACAAAAGTCCACCCACTGGAGTGAAGGTTCTGAGCCACACATCAGGCTTCCCAACCTGGGGGTCTGGCAACGGGAAGAGGAATTCCTAGAGAATCAGACTTTGAAGGCTAGTGGGATTTGATTGCAGGACTTCAACAGGACTGGGGGAAACAGAGACTCCACTCTTGGAGGGCACACGCAAAGTAGTGTGCACATTGAGACCCAGGGGAAGGAGCACTGACCCCATAGGAGACTGAACCAGACCTACCTGCTAGTGTTGGAAGGTCTCCTGCAGAGGAAGGGGGCAGCTGTGGCTCACCAAGGGACAAGGACAGTGGCAGCAGAACTTCTGGGAAGTACTCCATGGCATGAGCCATCCCAAAGTCCGTGATTAGCCCCACTAAAGAGCCTGGGCTCCAGTGTTGGGTAGCCTCAGGCCAAACAACCAACAGGGAGGGAACCCAGCCCTACCAGTCAGCAAACAAGCAGATTAAAGTTTTACTGGGCTCTGCCCACTAGAGCAACACCCAGCTCTACCCACCACCAGTCCCTCCCATCAGGAAACTTGCACAGCCTCTTAGATAGCCTCTTCCACCAGAGGGCAGACAGCAGAAGCAAGAAGAACTACAATCCTGCAGCCTGTGGAACAAAAACCACATTCACAGAAAGATAGACAAGATGAAAAGGCACAGGGCTATGTACCAGATGAAGGAACAAGATAAAACCCCAGAAAAACAACTAAATGAAGTGGAGATAGGCAACCTTCCAGAAAAAGAATTCAGAATAATGATAGTGAAGATGATCCAGGACCTAGGAAAAAGAACGGAGGCAAAGATCGAGAAGATGCAAGAAATATTTAACAAAGACCTGGAAGAATTAAAGAACAAATATACAGAGATGAACAATACAATAACTGAAATGAAAACTACACTAGAAGGAATCAATAAGAGAATAACTGAGGCAGAAGAACAGAGAAGTGACCTGGAAGACAGAATGGTGGAATTCACTGCTGCAGAACAAAGAAAAAAGAAAGAAAAGAAATGACGACAGCCCAGGAGACCTCTGGGACAACATTAAATGCAACAACATTCACATTATAGCAGTCCCAGAGGAGAAGAGAGAAAGGACCAGAGAAAATATTTGAAGAGATTACAGTCGAAAACTTCTGTAACATGGGAGAGGAAATTGCCACCCAAGTCCAGGAAATTCAGAGAGCCCCACGCAGGACAAACCGAAGGATAAAGACGCCGAGACACATAGTAATCAAATTGGCAAAAATAAAAGACAAAGAAAAATTATTGAAAGTAGCAAGGGAAAATTGACAAATAACATACAAGGGAACTCCCATAAGTTAACAGCTTATTTCTCAGCAGAAACTATACAAGCCAGAGGGGAGTGGCATGACATATTTAAAGTGATGAAAAGGAAGAACCTACAACCAAGATTACCCTACCAGGCTAGGATCTCATTCAGATCAATGGAGAAATCAAAAGCTTTACAGACAAGCAAAAGCTAAGAGAAGTCAGCACCACCAAACCAGCTCTACAACAAAGGCTAAAGGAACTTCTCAAAGTGGGAAGCACAAGAGAAGAAAAGGACCTACAAAAACAAACCCCAAACAATTAAGAAAATGGTAATAGGAACATACATACCGATAATTACCTTAAACGTGAATGGATTAAATGTTCTAACCGAAAGACACAGGCTTGCTGAATGGATACAAAAACAAGACCCATATATATGCTGTCTATAAGAGACCCACTTCAGACCCAGGGACACATACAGACTGAAAGTGAGGGGATGGAGAAAGATATTCCATGCAAATGGAAATCAAAAGAAAGCTGGAGTAGCAATTCTCACATCAGACAAAATAGACTTTAAAACAAAGACTATTACAAGAGACAAAGAAGGACACTACATAATGATCAAGGGATCAATCCAAGAAGATATAACAATTATAAATATATATGCACCAAACATAGGAACACCTCAGTACATAAGGCAACTACTAACAGCTATAAAAGAGAATATCGACAGTAACACAATAATACTCGGGGACTTTAACACCTCACTTACACCAATGAGTGTACAACAGATCATCCAAACAGAAAATTAAAAAGGAAACACAAGCTTTAAATGACATGATAGACCAGATAGATTTAATTGATATTTATAGGACATTCCATCCAAAAACAGATTACACTTTCTTCTCAAGTGCACATGGCACATTCTCCAGGATAGATCACATCTTGGGGCACAAATCAAGCCTCAGTAAATTTAAGAAAACTGAAATCATATCAAGCATTTTTTCTGACCTCAATGCTATGAGATTAGAAATCAACTACTGCTAAAAAATGTAAAAAACACAAACACGTGGAGGCTAAACAATAACAAAGAGATCACTGAAGAAATCAAAGAGAAAATCAAAAAATACCTAGAGACAAATGACAACATAGTTTTGGAAGTCCTAGCCATGGCAATCAGAGAAGAAAAAGAAATAAAAGGAATACAAATTGGAAAAGAAGAAGTAAAATTGTCAGTTTGCAGATGACATGATACTATACATAGAGAATCTTAAAGATGCCACCAGAAAACTACTAGAACTAATCAATGAATTTGGTAATGTTGCAGGATACAAAATTAGTGCACTGAAATCTCTTGCATTCCTATACACTAACGATGAAACATCTGAAAGAGAAATTAAGGAAACACTCCCATTTACCATTGCAACAAAAAGAATAAAATACCTAGGAATAAACCTACCTAAGGAGACAAAAGACCTGTATGCAGAAAACTATAAGACACCGATGAAAGAAATTAAAAATGATACAAACAGAAGGAGAGATATACCATGTTCTTGGATTTGAAGAACTAATATTGTGAAAATGACTATACTATCCAAAGCAATCTACAGATTCAATGCAATCCCTATCAAATTACCAATGGCATTTTTTACAGAACTAGAACAAAAGATCTTAAAATTTGTATGGAGACACAAAAGGCCTCATATAGCCAAAGCAGTCTTGAGGGAAAAAAACGGAGCTGGAGGAATCAGACGCCCAGACTTCAGACTATACTACAAAGCTACAGTAATCAAGGCAATATGGTACTGGAACAAAAACAGAAATATAGATCAATGGAACAGGACAGAAAGCCCAGAGATAAACCCACATGCCTATGGTCAACTAATCTATGACAAAGGAGGTAGGGATATAAAATGGAGAAAAGACAGTCCCTTGAATAAGTGGTACTGGGAAAACTGGACAGCCACGTGTAAAAGAATGAAATTAGAACACTCCCTAACACCATACACAAAAATAAACTCAAAATGGATTAAAGACCTAAATGTAAGATTGGACATTATAAAACTCTTAGAGGAAAACATAGGAAGAACACTCTTTGACATAAATTACAGCAAGATCTTTTTTGATCTACCTCCTATAGTAATGTAAATAAAAACAAAAATAAACAAATGGGACCTAATGAAACTTACAAGCTTTTGCACAGCAAAGCAAGCTACAAACAAGACAAAAAGACAACCCTCAGAATGAGAGAAAATATTTGCAAACGAATCAACAAAGGATAAATATCCAAAATATATAAACAGCTCATGCAGCTCAATATTAAAAAAACAAACAACCTAATCCAAAAATGGGCAGAAGACCTCAATAGACATTTCTCCAAAGAAGACATACAGATAGCCAAGAAGTACATGAAAAGCTGCTCAACATCATTAATTACTAGAGAAATGCAAATCAGAACTACAAGGAGGTATCACCTCACACCAGTTAGAATGGGCCTCATCAGAAAATCTACAAAAAACAAATGCTGGAGAGGGTGTGGAGAAAAGTGAACCCTCTTGCACTGTGGTGTGAATGTAAATTGATAAGTCACTATGGAGAACAGTATGGAGGTACCTTAAAAAACTGAAAATAGAATTACCATATGAGTCGGCAATCCCACTACTGGGCTTATACCCAGAGGAAACCATAATTCAAAGACACATGCACCCCAATGTTCATTGCAGCATTATTTACAATAGCCAGGACATGGAAGCAACCAAAATGCCCATCAGCAGATGGATGGATAAAGAAGATGTGGTACATATATACAGTGGAATATTACTCAGGCATAAAAAGGAACGAAATTGGGCTATTTGTAGAGACGTGGATGGATCTAGAGACTGTCATACAGAGTAAAGTAAGTCAGAAAGAGAAAAACAAATATCGTATATTAACGCATATATGTGGAATCTAGAAAAATGGGACAGATGAACCGGTTTGCAGGGCAGAAATAGAGACACAGATGTAGAAAACAAACCTATGGACACCAAGGAGGGAGAACTGCAGTGGGGTGGGGGTGTGGGTGTGATGAATTGGGTGACTCGGATTGACATGTATACACTGATGTGTATAAAATAAATGACTAATAAGGACCTGCTGTATAAAAAAATAAATAAAATAAAATTCAAAAAAAAAAATAAAAGTTAAAAAAATTTTTAAAAGGCTATGAAACACTGATATATACAACACCTTTTCTAAAGATCTTTAAACTGGGAATACTTACTTAGGAGTGTGATAAAGCAGATCCTCCTCTGCTTTCTACCCCTCCCTACTCCCTTTTCTCTGCATAGAAACAGAGTGGCCAAGGCTCTCAGGGTTCAGAAAAGGCAACTAATTTCTTATGGGCTGACGCTTCCCTTAAACATAAAGCCAACATTAAACCTTATAAACTAAACAAAAACAAGAATACATTTAGGGGATTATAATGAGAAAAACACTTTGTACCTTTAAGATGCAGACTTAATTGTGGAGGAAGAGTAAAACAATATTTATTTTGGTTAAAAAGGGTTATAGAAAAAGAATAGACAACTGGTTAGATTTATAAAACATAAAGTTCACCTGAAGTTTTTTTTCCACAGGAAAGCATTAAAATAAAAGGAAGTGAGGGTAGAAGGGGATAAAGGCCTTAAATGGCTCATCCAGGTCTATTACTATCAATATGAATTTTTCATGTTTGTATTTTGCAGATATTTGGAACTGTCCGATAGCCTTTGCAGAAGTTAATAAATGAGGCCTGCAGAGCGCTGTTATTATTCTTAATTCCCAGATTAACAGGTATTATCTTTATTTTCTAATCTTTGGGTCACAAGTCTTAGATTATAAATTTCTAAAAGATGTTTACAAACCATTACATAAAAAATGAAAAGCTAACATTCATAGACTATTCAGAAGGGAGTTAGTTTAAAAAAAAACTCAAATTGCATATTCAAATCATTTTAGGTAAAAACAAACAAAAACCTAAATGGCTTTTCTTTTCCTGTGAAACACTTGGTAGAAATAATACCTACCTTTTCCCATATTATATTATATATTATATACTTGTCTTGAACAAGTAGACCTGTATAAATATAAAATCTACAACTCTGTATATAAAAGCAAAAAAAAAAAAAAAAACCCACAACCCCATAAACTTATAATACAGAATCTGTATTACAGCCATACATGGGCAATTAGACTAAGGTATAAAAAAAACTAAACACCTAATTCTGAGTTGATCCAGTTAAAATATTGTGCAAACTTGTTTATTTAAAAAAATTTACTAATGTTTTATTTTCTGCTTCAAATATTTGCCTAACTCTGTGGCATCTGCAGTACTAAAAGCAAACAGAAAAAAATCATCAGAAAGATTATACAGAGAGAAAAACAAAAACAAAAGCGCAATCAAGGAAATGGACAAAGAGGAAAAAGAGAAAAGAAAGACCAACAGACATAGGAAGGAGGGAAGAGGAGGCAAATTGGCTTACTCAAGCTCTCTTGGGACAGTGTGCTGAGTTACCAGATCAGAAATGAGGGGTTGAAAGCTACTGCTGATAACTGGTGGAGGCTGAAAGTGCTACTTAAGTGCTTGGTGTCTGTTGAAAAAGAGGGAGGAGAGGTTTGAGACTGAGGATGCCAAGTGCATTCCCAGCCAATAGAGTAAAAAGGAAGCATTAACAGTAGCCTCAGGGGAAGCTAAGCATTCAATCCCATGAGCCAGAGGGCAAATGTGGCAATAGCAGTGAGTAGAAGCTGGATAAAAGAATAAAGAATCCACAGGAAAACTGGCAGCTTTAGACACATAGGGCCAACTAGGCCTTGTCTTGATATTGAGAAGAACAAACTGCCTGGAAACAACACCATCTTTCTGTTGCCAGTGGGTTACTAATCCTCAACCAGGATGCAAAGACTGAAATTTAGTTTGCCAAACTATACTAAATATTGATTTAACTCTGGAATAGTAGCTCTACTGAAAAGGCATATAACTAAGACACTCTCAGTGTTTACCTTTCCAATAATCAAAATCAGCATTCTTCACAACTATCTAACCACTACTCAAAAATATTTAAAGTGAAGAAAAAAATATTTAAAATACCTTTCTCTAACACTGTATTTCCTTAATGTTTTCTAAACATTATTTCATAGGATATGATTTAACAAACTAAAAAGGATACATATCAATAAGGTATTAATGACAATCAATGTGATATATTGGACACTAAAGGGAAGTGAAAAACTGGAAATATGAAAATCTTTAAAGAAACTTCTGAAATAATATTCTCTCATGTTATTTTCATTCATCTTCTGCCATTAAAAAGTTTAAAATATTTTCAGAAGGCAAACTATATTACCTTTCTATAGTTTTAGATCGCAAGGTAAAATGTTAGACTTCTTCTTTTAAATAAGCATCTGCTCAATATTTCAGTACAATATCCAAAGATAAGATTACCAAACACAATAGTTTTTCAAATTACTAGGTTTGATATATTGGATAAACTGCAATTTGTAACTGATTCAATACATTCCCTTGGCCTGAGAGTAAGTCAATTCTCTCTTTTCTTCATCAGAATTAAGCTAACTTAAGATTGATGTTATGAAAAAAGTAAGATTCTAGCCCTAGAAGAATTTTACACATTTAAGGAAATCAAATTGAAAAGTAAGAAATATCGATTAAGTTGTAAGTTCTAGATTCTATAGGAATTCAAAAGGTGGGAAGGGATGGAGTAGGAGAAAATTTCCTCAAGGAAGTAAAATTTAAGATAGTCCTTAAGCCATAAATAACATTTGGATAAAAATTATTTGGAAGGTAAAGATATGAAAATAATGTAAATATAAGAAGCAGAAGTGATCATGCAACTATATTTTGTAGAGTTACCACAGGAGAATTAGATTTGACAGCTATTGCAACTAGATGATAGAAAATACTGAAGCTAGAGTCATGATACTAAAGTATCAATAGAAAAGGAAGATTGGGGGTGTCTTAGTGTGTCAGGCTGCCATAACAAAATATCAGACTGAGAGGCTCAAACAACAGAAATTTATCTTCTCAAAGTTCTGGAGGCTGGAAAGTCTAAGATAAGGTTTTGGCAGGGTTTAGTTTCTGGTGAGAATTCTCTTCCTCATTAATAGGACTTGCAGACTTCTTACTAAGTCCCCCCTGGCAGAGAGAGAGGGTGATCTCTTGGTGTCACTCCTTCTTGTATAAGGACACTAGTTTTATTAGATCAAGGTTCCACACTTATGACCTCATCTAACCTTAATCATGTCCTTAAAGGTCCTATATCCTATAGAGTCACATGGGGGAGGGGGAGGACTACCATATACGAATTTTGGAAGGAAACAATATGGTTCATAACAGGGAGTGTCATTAAAGGTTTCCAAACAGGACTTCCCTGGTGGCCAAGTGGTAAAGAATCCGCCTTCCAATGCAGGGGATGTGGGTTTGATCCCTGGTTGGGGAAATAAGATCCCACATGCCCTGGGGCAACTAAGACCTGATGCAGTCCACCCTCCCCCCCTCAAAAAAAAAACACTGAGAAAAGTTTCCAAACAAGTGGTATCATTTTTTAAAAAGCTGTTGGAAGGATTAAGTGAGGTGATATACCATAAATTGCTTAAGCTAGTTTATGGATATCATAGTGTAAACTCCAAGAAGGTAGGGACTTTATTTTTAACCATTACATCACAAGAGCTGTACTGTCAATACAGTAGCCACTAGCCAAATGTAGCTATTTAAATTTAAGTTAGTTAAAATTTTAAAATTCAGTTCCTCAGTAAATATTCATGACATTTCAAGTGCTCAAAAGCCACATGTGGCTAGTGACTGTCACAATGGTTGGTGCAGATTTCCATCATAGAAAATTTTAGTAGACAACACTGTTCTAGAGCCTAGAAAGGTATATGACACTGTAACTGTTGGATGAACAAAGGAACTATTAGCATAAATGGTTCAAGAAGATTATTGTTACATGCAGAAGAAGGAATGATATCTTTAGTTTATACTTTTTGTGAAAGATTCAAAAGAATCACTTGCAACCTAAGAAGAGTCTCTTATTCACCTTTAGAGAAGCAGTAAGTTTAATGCTAGGAAGATTTAAATTAAGAAGTATTTCTGCGGGAGATTAAGATAATACTGTTCAGAATTTTGCTTTCTTATGTTCTGAATCAAAAGAGGAATCAAAACTCTAGAGACAAGCCATGAATGTGTCTAGTAGTCTCACTCCCAGGTACCAGCAGTCTTTCTTGAGCCATTGTAAGCAGCAGGATCAATAATGAATGGATTCACCAACAAGTTCCTATGGCACGTATTGTCAGGGTTGTTGGCAATAAACGTGGGACAGGGAATCTGTTGTGAAAATACAAGGATCTGGATTTGTTTTTGTTTAGATAATTTATTTTTGTCAATGGATGAGGATGTGTAGAATATCTGCAACTAATGTTTATTTATTCAGATGAGAACTTCTAATCTTCCAAGCACTTGGAAATGCACAAAGTTCAGTGCCATTACAAGGCATTCTGACTGGTAATTCCATCTTGTACTTTGATAGTTTGATTATCACACAAATAAAGGAGGGTTCCTTCTGTAAGGGGTCAAGCTTTTTCTGCAACTCTCATTTTAAAGTTAGCCTATTTTTTTAATAAGTACAAAACCAGAGAATATACTTTCCCTGAACTTGCCTAACCCATCTATTTTCTTCATAAAATTAAACCACAGAACATGCTTTCCCTGGACTTATATTTTGCCTATCTTTTCTGAGAACTGAAAAAGGTTAACTAATCTCTTGAATAGGCTTCCTACACATTAGATCATCTTTACTGAGAACTGAAAATGGTAAACTAATCTTACGCGAACACCTGCCTTACTCCCCACACCATATTCTCTGCCACGTGGACACAACACACTCCCCTCCTTTGTGACCTAATTTTGTTACTCTCTGAGGACTGCCAGAAGTCCAAAGCAAACTCATTTTAGGAGTGGCCTTACTGCTATCTGTGAATAAAGCTTTCTGACCTGTTTTTTGTTGGACTTCCTCTAGAACCCTTGACCTCTCCTTCCTTCCACAAATAGTTCTTGTTCCACAGGCAATGGGATAGAAGACACATAAAAATTCTCTCCTCAAGGAGTACAAGTTTATTCTCTTAGTTTCTTCTTTTTTCCTACCACTGGGTGCCCATTTCTTTTACCTATTAATGCCTTCATTCTTCTCGGGTGAAACTGGGAAAGGAACACGAAGGATGTCAAAGACAGTTTTAATAAACTAATGTGATAGTATCAAGTCTAAAAAAATTATTACATTAGAACCTCCCAAGTCAAAACCAGCATTTTCTTCTGGCATATTCTATAATATCAATTTCCTGATTTGTTATTGTAGCATTAACTACTAATTATCTCCCATTATGTATTTTATCCTTATTACATTTAGCAGTAGACCCATCCTCCCTTGCAGTTTTAGGGAACTCAGCTTGGTATTACACTTCCCAAACTCCTTTGCAGCTAACAGTGACTTTGTGACTACATTAGAAATGATGACGTGAGCAGAAGTGATGTACCCAACTTCCTAGTCACATCCTTTAAAAAAGAAGCCGCTTGTCCTCAACTTACTCTTGCCTCTTTCCAAAGGGCTATAATGTGAATATAAAAAGTGACTGCAAAAGAAGAACAAAGCTGAGGCAACAGCGGAACAAGGCAGGAGGAGCCTAGTGACATAATACATTAGATTTTCCCTCATTCCTTGGATTGCCTACTGGCTTAGACTTTACCCAAGAAAGAAACCTTCCATTTCCACTTAAACAACTACTCTTTGGTCTGTAAGAAAGCTGTAAATCATAAAACCAGCAGTAAAAAAAAAAAAAGTTATATTTAGAAAAACAGGATATGTATACAAAGTCTAAAAAGGCAATATGGTCAGATGGAAGCCCTGAAAGATCAATTACATTCAAACATAACATGTATTTCTTAGAATGACACAGAGAATCCTTCAATACCCAGCTCAAATGTCTCTAAAATATCTACATCCTCTGAATGAAGTTACTTGCTCTGTCATCTATGTTCCAATTTACCACATTCTCTAATAATTATTTTCATTATTAAATAGTGAGTTCCTGCAGGGTAGGAATTTTACCATACTCGTCTTTTTATGTTCCCAGAATTAAGCATAGTGTTTGGAACTCGGTAAGAACCAATAAGTATTTGCTGAATGAAACACTGGACTTTAGAAGTGATGAAAGAAATGTGTGAAAATATTTTTAAATGCTTTTCCCTACATGCAAGTCATACATTATAATAAAATATTTCTCCTTCACCTCTACAACTCCAGACCCTGATTTCATAGTTTATATCTCTTATGGCATCATCAATCTCAAGTTGTGTATAACCACTCATTTCTTTGGAGTTTAAATGCAGATTCTATCAACCAGTGCTAGATTACAACACTTAATTCATGAATTGCGGACACTTTTACGTAAAGAGTAGGCCAAACACATTTTCACAGGAGTAATAAATAAATTCAGATGTCCTTGTAAGAAACTCAGCAATAGGGATCACCTATTAATTTTCTCTACTGAGTGCATTTCCAAATCAAAAAAGCGTTACCTGTCATTATTTTATGTTACCACAGTAGATAAGATTTAATCTTCTTTTACATCACAGTTCCCTTGCTTCAGTGGCCATGTGATCATTCAGTATTACACGTATTCTAAATCTGTCAAAATGCTTAAAACCTATTTCTCCGATTCAATACCCACTATTTACTGTGAAGAGAAATTAAGTAACTTAACCATGGTCACAAGTTAGCTAACACTGAAGACCTGGGACTACTCTCCTAATATTCTGAGTATGAGTAAATATACATAATGCATGTTGATGCATTTATCATACAATTTTACAAAATTATTGAGGTAGTTAATATGGAATCCATTACATATGATTATTATGTTACTTAAATTTACTTGAATGAGCATCGTAGGTCAATCAATGAATATTCTGTGAATCAAACATAGTTAAAGCCACCATTTAGAGGGATGGAAAATAAGGTTAATAACAGTAGTTTCAATAAATGGTAGAGTAAAGAGAGTCATTAAATAAATAAAAAGTACACCTGGATTTCACAGAAACAAAGAAAGACCTGGCAGTCATGGTTATTTTATTACATATCAGAAGGACTAAAGTGAGGTTTAAATTTGCTTTTTTTGAAGGGGGCGCATCTTGGAGATAGAAGGAGTATCTATGGGAAGAAATTATAGGGAACAGATCTCACTCAGTATAAGAGATATTTGAAAAAGAATGAGACACAGAATTCCTGTGAAAATATATTGCAGCCATAATTTCTATGTGTAGTGAAGGTCTTAATAGTGAGATTGGTGGGGAGTTATTCTCTAAGAAGGAATTCCACCTGAGACCAGGGGTTACCTGAATAAACACTACTATACACTCAGAATCATGATTTAAATGCATGAGAACAATATGACTGCACTGTCCATTTGGAAGATAAATTTATCACGGGCATATTAAATGTATAAAGAGTAGAGAAACCAGAAGGAAGCTATTAGATAGTCCAAATAAGAGATAAGAAAGGGTAGTGTGGTGAAAATGAACCAGAGGAGTCAGAAAAAGATGTTCTAATTAATCAATTATATGTTAATATTATCTTTCACTGTACTTTTAAAATAAAACAGAATTTTTAAAGTAACTTAATAAAACTATCTTTTACCTTATTATTTATTAAAATGTCTTACCTTAATATATTTTGAAATACATATTAAAAATATAATCTCAACTATAATGTGTTTAAAACAAACTAACTTTATCTTTCTCAAAAAGCCTACTTCTTCTTCCTCCTGTAATATCTATTTTAGTAAGATAATTTACCCCATAACCTTAGTTAAAAATCTCAAGATCATTTTCAACTTCTTCCTCTTATGTCTATTATTATTAAGATATTCAGAATCTCTTCTCTATCCCCTCTGCCACTGTTTTAACAAAGGTCATCATCATCTCTTCCTTAGTTCCCTTTAACTAAGCCTCCTAACTGATTTTCCAGTAACTACTTTTTCCCAAGTCTAGTACGAAATCCACATTGTTATCTTTCTAATGAATAAATTAAACATAATTATCTCCCTTCCATGAGTGATTCCTCACTATCTATAAGATGAAATACTAACTCCTTAGCAAGGTATAAAGAACTCTTCATAAATGTGGTCTCAACCTACTTCTCAAGCCTCATCCTCGGCTATCCTTTCCCAAGAAACCTATGTTACAGCCATACAGAAAATCCCATAATTTCCTAATCATTTCATACATTTTCCAGACTATAAGTTTATTCATTTCACATGGCACTTGTCAAATGTCAGTGCCTGGGCAAGGGACATTTTAAATGAATCTCTGTTTAGTAAATAAACCAATAATCTTTGTATTCTATTAGTAGGTGATTCTTTAGAGTGATTGAAAAAAATTTTTCCCTCAACACATTTTTCTGTAGATTACTAAACTTTTATCTAATGTACAATACACCACACATTACCATATTCCAAACACAATATATTTGTTTTTGTTATTAAAAACAGGAACTACTCACTATAGAAATTTGAGAAGAGTAAGACTAAAACACCCAAATATCACCTATTAAGATATTCATATATTCCTTTATAATTTTTAAATGCTTAGATATCATACACATAAACAATTTTATTTTCAAAAATTTTTAGCATTATTGAAGTACAACTGATAAATAGAATTGTATATATTTAAAGTATACACTGTGATGACATCACATATGTATACTTTGTGAAATGATTACCTCAATGAGGTTAACCAACACATCTATCACCTCACATAGTTCTACCATTTTTTTGTGTGTGTATATGCTTAAGGTCTATTCTTCTAGCAATTTTCAACTACACAACACAGCATTATTAACTATAGTATTAACTGTAGGTTTTCATTTTATGGTGTCCATTAGATCCTCAGAGCTTTTCATCTTACAACTAAAGGCTTCTACCCTTTGACCAGCATCTCTGCATCTCTTCTAACCCCCAGACACTGGTAACCACAATTCTACTATTTCTGTGAGTTTGACTTTTTGTTAGATTCCACATATAAGTGAGATCATATAACATTTGTCTGTCTCTGCCTAGCTAATTTCACTATGTGTAATATTCTCTAGGTTCATTATTGCAAATGGCAGGATTTCCTTCTCACTCATGGCTGAATACTATTCCATGGTACATATATCATATCATCCCTTCATCTACTGCTGGACACTTAGGTTGTTTCCATATCTTGGCTATTGTGAATAATGTTGCAATGAACATGGGGATGCACATATCTCTTTGAGATGCTGATTTTGTATCATTTGTATATATACTCAGAAGTGGGATTGTTGGATCATATGGTGGTTCTATTTTTAATATTCTGAGGAAACTTCATATTATAATTCCAAAATGGCCATACCAATTTATATTCCCATCAACAATGTACAGGGTTCTCTTTTCTCCACATTCTGGCCAACACTTGTTTTATATTGTCTTTTTGACAAAAGCCACCTTGACAGGTATAAGGTAATTATCACATTATGGTTTTGATTTGCATTTCCCTGATGATTAGTGATGCTGAACAACTTTTCATGTACCTGTTGACCATTTGTGTCTTTTCTTTGGAAAAATATCTATTTAAGTCCTTTGCATATATTTTAATCAGGTTTTTAAAACAATTAAGTTGTATAAGTTCCTTACATATTATGGATATTAATCCCTTTTCAAATATATGATTTGAAAATATTTTCTCCCATTCCATAGGTTACCTTTTCATTTTGTTTATTGCCTTGGCTGTGCAGAAGCTTTTTAGTTTTATGTAGTCCCATTTGTTTATTTTTGCTTTTGGTGTCACATCCAAAAACTTGTTGACAATACCAATGTCAAGGAGCTTTTCCCCTATATTATCTTCTAGAAGTTTTAGTTTCATTTCTCACATTTAAGCCTTAAATTCATTTCTAGTTAATTTCTGTGACTAGTGTAAGACAGGAGTTTCATTCTTTTGCATGTGGATAACCAGTTTTCCCAATACCATTTTGAAGAGACTATCCTTCCCCCATCATGCTATATTCTTGGCATCCTTGTCAAAGATTAATAGACTGTATACGAGTGGGTTTATATCTGGGGTCTCTATTCTGCTCCATTGGTCAATGTGTGTGTGTGTGTGTTATGTCAGTACCATACCGTTTTGATTACTGCAGCTTTGTAATAGAGTTTAAAGTGTGATGCTGCTAGCTTTGCTCTTCTCAAGATTACTTTGGTTATTTGGGGTCTTCTGTGGTTCCATATGAACTTTAGGATTGTTTAGTTTTTTTCCATTTCTGTGAAAAACGCCAATAGAATTTTAATAGAGATTGCACTAAGTCTATAGAACACTTTGGGTAGTATGGATATATTAACAATATTAATTCTTCTAACCCATTAACACAGGATATATCTCCATTTATTTCAGACTTCCTCAGTTTCTTTCATCAATGTCTTACAGTTTTCAGTGTACAGTTCTTTCACCACCTTGGTAAATTTATTCCCAAGTATTTTATCTTTTTGATGCTACTATAAATGGGACTGTTTCCTTAATTTCTCTTTCTGATATTTCATTGTTACTGTATAGAAATACAACTGATTTCTGTATATTGATTTTGTACCCTGCAACTACTGAATTTATTAGTTCTGTGTGTGTGTGTGGTTTTCTAAATGTGATAGTGAAATCTGCAGAGATGTCACTTTACTTCTTCCTTTCTGATTTAGATACTTTTCATTTCTTTTTCTCACCTAATTGCTCTAGCTAGGCCTTCAAGTACTATGTTAAATAGCAGTGGTGAGAGTAAGCACACTTTTCTTGTTCCTGATCTTAGATGAAACACTTTGTTTTTCACCACTGATTATGATGTTGGCCGTAGGCTTCTCCTATCTGGCCTTTATTATGGTGGGGGAACATTCCTTCTATACATAATTTGTTGACAGTTTTTATCATAAAAGAACGTTGGATTTTGTCAAATAAGGATACTGACCTGTAGTTTTCTTTTTTTGTTGTATCCATGTCTGGCTTGGGTATCACGATAATGCTGGCCTTGCAAAATGAGTTTGGAAGTGTTCCCTCCTCTTCAATTTTTTTTGGAAGAATTTGCAAAGAATTAATTTTAATTCTTCCTTAAGTACTAGTATTAGTAGAATTCACCAGTAAAACCATCAGGTCTTGGGATTTTCTTTGTTGAAAGGTTTCTGACTACTGATTTAAACTCCTTAATCATTACTGGTCTGTTAAGATCTTCTATTTATTTATGATTTAGTTGGCAAGTTGTACATTTGTAAAAATATTTTATCTATTTCTTCTAGACTATAAATTTGTTGGTGTATAATGTTACAATAGTTTCTTATGAGTTTTTGCATTTCAGTGGTATTGGTTGTAAGGTCTCTAATTTAATTTCTGATCTTGTTTGTATCTTCTTTTTTTTCTTATTAAGTCTAGCTACAGTTTTGTCGATTTTGTTGTTGATATTTTTAAAAAAACAGCTCCTAATTTTGTTGATCTTTTCTATTGTCTTTCTGATCTCTAATTTATTTATTTCTTTTCTGACTTTTGTTATTTCCTTACTTCTGCTAACTTGAGGCTTAGTTTGTTCATTTTCTAGTTCTTTGAGGTGTAAAGTTAAGTTGTTTACTTGAGGTCATTCTTTTTTCTTAATAAGACATTTATCACTACAAACATCCCTCTCAAAACTGCTCTTGCTGCATCCCATAGTTTTGATACACTGTGTTTCATTTTCAGTTGTTTCAAGATGTTTTTGATTTCTGTTTTGATGTCTTCTTTGACCCATTAGTTCAAGAGTGTGCTGTTTAAATTCCATATATTTGTGAATTTTCCAGGTTTCCTCCTATTAATAATTTTTAGTTTTATGCCACTGTCATCTAGAAAAAAAAACAAAACTTGGTATGGTTTCAGTCTTCTTAAATTTAAGACTTGTTTTGTAACCTGTGATTTATCTTGGAGAATGTTCAGAATGCATGTGAGAAGAATGTGTGCTCTGCTGCTGTTGGATGTAATGTTCTGCATATGTCTGTTAGGTCCATTTGTTCTAATGTTAATTCAAGTCCAGTGTTTTCTTAAAGGTTTTCTACCAGGATGATCCATCCATTGTTGAAAGCAGAGTAATGAAATCCCACACTATTAATGTATTGTTATCTATTTCTTCACTCTTTTTCATTCCTTTTGCTTTATTCCACTCTGGAAAATTTCAAATGACTTATGTTCAACTTCACAGATTCTTTCTTCTGCTTGATTAAGTCGGCTGTTGATGCTCTCACTTGCAGTTTTCATTTCATTCTTTGTATTCTTCAGCTCCAGAATTTATTTTTTTAAAGATTACTACCTCTCTGTTAAACTTCTCATTTTGTTCATGTGTTGTTTTCCTGACTTCACTGAATTGTCTTTCTCTGTTTTCTTATTTCTCAGCATGATTCTTGCAGGAACTATTTTGAATTCTTTATCAGGCAAATTGCAGCTCTCCGTTTCTTTGGGATTGCTTACTGGAAAATTACTGAGTTCCTTTGGTGGTGTCACATTTCCTTGATCATTAAGGTTCCTTGAACTCTTGCATTGCTGTCTTCACATTTAAAGAAGTAGTCACCTCCTCCAGTTTTTACTGACTGGCTTGGGGAGAGAAATACCTCTAGTTGGCCTCTAGTTGGCCTGCTAGCCATTCTGAGGCTTTCTCATACCTTTTCTATGGACACTCATGCTCCACACTTCTTGTTCCCTCTTGGGGGATAATTCTTAATATTGAATGCCTTCTCTTGTTCATACAAAGCCAGGCCATGTGCTGACAGCCTCCTGTTTGCTTTCCTTAAAGTGATGCTCAATGTTCAAGTTTATGCACTTTCTCCCAATCCCACAGAGTTGAGCCAGCTTTCTGCACATGCTGACACGTTACCTGTAAAGGTTTGCATTTGCTGCTTTCAGGGGCATACACAGGGAGGTAGCTACAGGATGGGAGGATATGTGGGCCAGCTGGAGGTATCTGCAGGAGAAACAGGGTTTCCTAATGAAGCCCATAAAGCAGTTAGTAGGATCCGTGTCCTTTTGATACCCTCTGAGAACCCTGCTGCTAGTCATTCTCTCATTCATTCCCCATCTCCCATAGCACAGCACACCTCAGAATTCTGGATGGGATTAGACAGAAGTGGGCCTCTTTGGCAGTGTCCCACACAGGTGGGGAAGCTGGGTGCTCAGTCACATGCTCTCACTTTTTCCTGAGAGCTATGCTGCTTTAGGGCATGGAGGACATGGGTAAAGGGAAACTCTTCCTCTTACTCTCTTCAATGCATCCAATCTGGGATTTTTTTTCCTCCAACAATGTGCTAGAACTCTGCTGGACTCCTAGACTTCCACAAAGGCAGTCCTGTCCTTGGCGATTGTAAAAATCAGTGTTCTCTGAGGGCAAAATGGTAGTAAACTTCTATTCCACCATTTTTCTTTTTTTTTGGTGTCACTCTCCATAAACATGCAATTTTTATCCTGCATTTTTATAACCTGAATTTTCCTTTTCACTAATTTCTAAATCAATAAATGAATTTTTAGATTTTAATTTTCTTCTGATGAAAACTGATAAAAGTTTTTTTTTATTGAACACTAAATGCATATTTTCACTCAATGTATAGGATATAAAAATGTATTCTGAAAATAGGTATGATTTCATTTGTGCAAGTAAAATTTAATTAATAGATATGCAGCAGTATAATTTCATTGCAGGCAGTATAGTACATAACTTAATAACACAGAGTTCTTGCTTTGGAATTCCAGCTCGACACTGATCAATTCTGTGACCTTGGCAAGTTACATAACCTCTCTATTCCTCAATTTTCTAAGCTATAGAGTTCAGGAATAACAGCACTCACATCATAGGACTACTGTGATGATTAAATGAGTCAATCCGAAACTGCTTACAACAACCTCTGATGCATACTAAGTGCTCAATGAATATTAGTTATTATTATTATCTTTCTAAAAATCTAAACTTTAATGACAAGAAACTTACTAAACAAAGCAAAAAATGAATAAATTTTGTTTGTGGAAAATATATAACGAGCATAACACAAAATTATAAAGGATATTGAAATATATTTTAGCCTCTTCTCTACTGCAAGAAAGATTAAAAAGGTAGAAAGAGGGAAATAAGGGAACATAAGATGTTTGCCAGAGAATTTTTCTCCATAGACATTCATTTAGTTGAAGAGAAATAAGTGAGATGGTGAAAGGTACAGTCCAGATAAATATGGGACTAAGAAAGTAAAAAGGATAAAGATATCATTGAAAAAGAAAATAAAATCACATATTTACTATTCGATCCCTGGTCCGGGAAGATCCCACATGCTGCGGAGCAACTAAGGAACAACTACTGAGCCAGCGCTCTAGAGCCTGCGAGCAAAAACTACTGAGCCCGCACACCACTACTGAAGCCCGGACACTCTAGGGCCCATGTGCTGCAACTACCGAGCCCATGTGCTCCAACTACTGAAGCCTGTGCATCTAGAGCCTGTGCTCTGCAACAAGAGAAACCACCGTGGTGAGAAGCCCATGCACAGCAACAAAGACCCAATGCAGCCAAAATAAGTAAATAAATAAATAAAATAAAATAAAAATAAAAACACTTTATAAGAAAAAATTGTTTCTACTATGCTCAACAAAAAAATAATTTGGCTTTTATTGGAAAATAACTGTTGTGATTGATACAAAACATGGTTTGTAGAAAGATTCTTTTGTGTTTTTGAATAATTAAAAATATTATATTTTGTAAGTAATAGAGGAAAATATTAATTCAGAGACATTCATGATGGTAGACATTTTACATGTATTCATTTGGAGTAGTTTTTCAATAGCACTTTGAAAACTGCAACCTATACTGTGAAATATAAATATACTGCAAGAAATTAAAATGTAAAACCTTAAAATTCAAAGAAAGCATGGTTGCACAATTTTTGCTACCTAACTTTAATTCTTTATCTTTTCTTTACAATATGCTGTATAGTTGCTATTCATTTGTTTTCTGCATTAATCATGTACTTAACCAGAAATTATCTTTACTAAACTGCCTGTATTTTATTGAAATACTATGCTTATCCTGCATGTAGTCTTTTGTGCAACTTATTTCATGACTCTCAGCATTGGATATGATCTCTCAAACCAATGGACTAGTACTCAGGTTTGAGACATAGAGAAGCTAAAGGCTAAATTCCCCTCCCCTGTGATCATGGCAGAAACTACTAATCATTGACGGCATGTTCCAGGCAGACACTGCAAAATGAGCAGAGCTGGCCCTCAAAGAAAACACTAAGTTTTACTGTTGTCCTGAAGCATTTTGGTTCTCCCTGATACCTTTGTATGACTCATCCATTTTTTATTCATTCTTACAGCAAACATGCCCTCAGTACCCATTATGGGCCAGGTATTGTGACAGGCCTGGGAATGCAAAGAAAAATAAGAGCAGTCCTCAAGTGGCTCAACATTTTGTGGAGGAAACAGGCAAATAGAAAGACCATCAAAATGCTAGAAGTGTGCATGTGTAGCTAAAAGAACACACAGGAGGAGCATCTAAGGCAGACTCTGTTGGTGTATTTTGGTGGTGGTGGAGTGTTGGAGTGTGGATGGAGGTATAATTAAAGTTTCCCCAAGGGAATTCTGAAAAATGTGCAGAAATCAGCTAAGTGAAGGGTGGGGGTTAGGGGAAGGGAACAGAGAAGGGAGAAAGGAGAAGTATTGGTTGGAGGAGCAATGTGGAATTTTTCCAAGCAAAAGAAGTAGCTTATAAAATGTGAGAGAACACAGCACTTTTAGAGCAGTGTAAGTTGTTCAGTATGACTAAACTATCTTCTGCAAGACATTAATTTGGGGAAGTACACAGATAGATTGTAAAGAACCATGTATGTCATACTATGAGTCAAAAAGCCTATATGTAACCACTAAGGTAAAAGCGATATTTGTGAGAGTCTCCAATTTAGGGAGTATCCAATTTAGAAGCATCTTGAAATAGCATAAAGAAAAATAGTTGTTTTAAATGATTTCCCATGATGCTGAATGAAATGTTCTCAGGATGATCCAGAAATATATACAAGTGATCTGCTTCTAAGATGCAGATAAAATTTCTTCAAGGAATCTGGGTCTCACAGCTTATGTCATTTTACTTCTAAGAAGGATATGAATCAGAATCCATTATATACAATTTTCTGGTATACAGAATAACTGTAATATAGTCTAATGAAAATAAAATTGAGAGGATATCATTAAAAAGACAATTTCAAAGACTGTTCTGGAAAAGACAGGTTAAGTGGTTGATAATGGTTAAGTTGTATTCCCCCCCTAAAACATATAGGAGTTCTAACCCCCAGTACTGTAGAATGTCTCTTTATTTGGAGAGAAGGCCTTTACAAAGGTAATGAGGTTAAAATGAAATCATTAGGGTGAGCCCTAATTCAATGTCTACTCTCCTTATAAAAGGAGGAAAATCTGGACACAGAAATGGACATGCACACAGGGAGAAAGCCATATGAAGATTGGGGTTTATTGCTACAAGCCAAGGAACCACCAAACACTGAGAGCTGAGAGAGAGGCCTGGAACAGATCCTTCCCCACTGCCTTGGAGGGGGCATGACCCTGCTGACACCTTGATCTCATACTTCTAGCTTCCAGAACTGTGAGATAATAAATTTCTATTGCTTAAGGCACCCAGTCTATAGTACTTTGTCACAGCAGCCCCAGGAAACTAATAAAACAGGATTATAGGAAAAGTGACTTCTTCTAAGAACTTAAATGACAACTAAAAGCAATAATTTACCCCAGACTGGACCTTGTATAGTAAGGTAAAAATTCTATAAAGAACATTATCATGTTAGCTAACAAAATTGATACATGGAAAGTAGATTACACATGTTACATTAATTTAAATTTATGAAATGGTAACTGTTACTATGGTTACATAAGAAAAGATCTCTATTCTAAGGGGATACATACTGAAGTATTTGGGGGTAAAGGGCCATGAAGCACGTAATTTACCCTCAAATTATACAGTAAAAATATTACATATATGTGTGTATATTCTATATATATGCATATATATACACATAAATGTGTATTAATTTGTAATCACACACACAGAGGGGAGTGGGGTGGGGAAAGGAAGGGAGAGGAAGGAGGGGAGGGAGAAAGCTCATGTAAAAAAAGGCGGGGTGTATAAAATGTTATCAATAGTGAATTCTGTGAGCTATTTTTATTTTTGCAACTTTTTCTAAGTTTGAAATTATTCCCAAATAAAATGTTTTAAAAAGTTGTTTTTTTAATGATGAGTATGAAATATTATAAAACGTGCATGAGAAATAAATGCCCCACATAGAATGGTGATAACTTTCAAGACATTACCTTTAGAATGGGAGGAAAGAGAACCGGTTTTTGCAAGGTTTCAATTCTTTTTGTAATATTCACTTAGAAAAAAAACCTGAAGCAAATGTGACCATTGTTACGATTTGATAAAGGTAAGTACTGATCATTATTGCTTTTTTCTCTACATTTTATCAAAAAAACTTTTTTTAATGTACAAGATTGGAAATAAACTATTTTTAGTAGGACATAAATGAGAGAAGAAAAGAAACATCCAAAACTGATTTAAGCCAAAGAAATTCTAAAATGCCTCAGGAAAATCTGAGACATACATTTCCATGTAAAATAAAAATCAAGTATCACAGTCATGGCATTTAATTGAATATATTCTTTCATATTATAACAGTAACGCTAACTAAATTGGCCTTTGCTTAAAAATAAAAAAAATCAGAATATCTACTTTGTAGAAAGTAACCTAACACTTATTTGGAATATCTGTTAATAGAAAGAAAAATGGCCTTCTTTTCCGTATTTACACAGTACTCATACAGCTATTCATTAATTCCTAGCATTTCAAGTTCTTTGATATCCATCCTAAAGTTTATTTTCTAAACAATTCTAAAATAGAGTAAATATAAGTAATGCTAGGAAAGCATGAAGCAATCCTTCTCTTCTTTTTCTTTCTTTTTTTTTAGGGGTAGGGGTTATTTTCTAGTTACCATAACTAAGGATAGTTGCTGTTTTACACAAAATTTTTAGTTGGAAAAAATATTTTTTGGACATACATCAGTTATTGGCAAATCACACAGACATAAATACCACAGTAAGCAGTCATTTATTGCGTATCACTGTGCAGAGTTGCATGAAAGTGTCCATAGGCAGAACAACCCCCACCCGCATCCCAGCAGAGATGCTGAGTTTCAGGTCGACTGCCGCTTCAGGTGACATGGTCCAGTGCCAGGTACAAAGGCAGTGAGGGACTGGAGGCACCCCTTCCCAACACCACGGAACACCACCAGCAACAATGGTGCTCGTGAGGGGAACCAGGAGAACACGGTTCCTCTGTGAATTCCACTTCCAGTCTCATACTGTGAGCGCATTAAGTCTCTTTTCTTCTGCAACCATCACCATTAGTCCCTGGCAGAAATAACTTCCAGCTGTACCAGACAGCACACTACTGTGATAATTTACACAAACATTAAAAACGAAAAGGTAAATAGTATACTTTCTAAACCGCCTTCTTTTCTTTCTATTATAAAAAGTCTCTCTCCTTCCACCCTTCCCCTTCTCGTTACATCTAACCTCTAGAGAACATAAACTGCTCTGGGCAAGCAGTACATTATCGTAAGGTTTCCTTTTTTATTTTTTTCCCCTAAAGTCAGTGCATCAAGGCACTTTAAGAACTTAAAGAAATTAAATTATGAAAAATTGCTCTGAAATAAATCAGATCAGCCATCTGCAAAATAATTTCCTAGGTAATAACTTGGGAAGAATATCCAAATTCCAGTCATGGTGATTGGGGTGAATTTTTATAAAAGTATGACATTATTAACATATTTAATCAGCGGTGTTCTGTTTAAAGAAGGGGGATGGTCAACAGAGATTATAGAAGGGAAGCACAGAAAGTAAGAATTTGGCAGTGTGTCCTAAATAAACCTAGAAGAGAGGTTGTTCAACCTCATAAATATGAATATTATGATTTTTGTGGCAGACACTCTATCTCTGTATTGGAGACAGAGGCATCAAGCTAACATGGCCATTGAGATTTCCTTTGGAATTTACATGTCATTCCACGAGGGCAGGGGGCCTTGTCTGTTTTGGTTGCCTCTGAATCCCCAGAACCTAGAAGAATGTAAGCACTGAACAAGTATTGTTCAGTTAATTATGTTCATCCAACTGTCTTTTACGCTAAATCAATATTACCATGCAGTGATTTTTGCTTATATTTGGATTCCCATACAGTTTTGGCTGAGAGAGAAACTGCTGGCCAGAAAAAAGAAATATGCTGGTTTCTTTGATAGTTAAATTCCTCATGACAAATAATTTTGCTTTATATGTTACTACTTGCACATCTGTTTAGTGCAAGTTAGTAACTGAAATATTTATCAACAGTTGGCACATGAAAAAAAATTATGTCTGGCTGCCATTGTCAGGCTGCTCCTAAAATTTTCTGAATTTTACTGATTTTACATTTGAATCTCTTCCTCTTAAATTAAAAATCTTGATCTTGATGACATGAACACAATTACTCATTTGCTTGATTTACAATATACCCATAATAGTTTCAAAAGAAATACACCAATATTACATAAAAATAAGGGTAACAAAAAAGGTTTAAGATATTTTCTGGTTCTTTTGTCCATAATACATATCCTAGTAGGGGTATACTTATCCTATTAGCGTCACTTATTCCAAAGTCTTTTCAATTTCTAGAGATTGGAATTTTCCTCTTTTTGATCTTATTTTTTAAGTTATATAAAACATTTAATAATTTCAAAGTCAAAACTATTAAAGAAAATAAATTCCACTTGTGAATATGACATATCACTTTGGCCAGTGTAACTTTGGAAAAGACACCTGTAAACTGGGTCAAAGGATAAATAGGTAACTTTACTAGAGATTGGCAAACTTCCCTTCATTGGGAGTGTGTCATTTTGTAGGAGAATGCCTCTTTTCCCACAGCCTCATCAACAGAGCATCTTGGTGAATTTTTGGAATATTGCCAATCTGAAAGATGAAGATGGAATTTCAGTACAATTTATATTTCTCCTATTATGAGTGAGGTTGAATATTTTTTTCATGTGTTTAAGGGGCACTGATATTTGTTTTCCTGTGAATTGTTGCTCATTTTTCTATTATATTGTTGGGTTTATTTTTCTATAATTTTTAGGAGTTCTCTATAAGTGAGGTTCCCTAGCATTTGTCTAAGTTTTAATTCTCAAATATTTTTATTCAGTTTGTCATTTGTCTTTTGACTTTGCTTCTGATGCATTTTGCTATGTGAAAATTATCTGTGTTTATGTAATCTAAGTGATCAGTTCTTTTGTTACCTTTGGGTTTTCAGTCAAAGTTGGGAAAGTTTTTCCCACCCTCAGGTTATACAGAAATTCACTAAAGTTTTCCTCTAGCATTTGTTTCACCTTTTCGCATTTAGACATCTAGTCCTTGGTTTGGGGTAGGACAAATAAAACTAAGGTTATCTTTCTTCATACAGCTAACCCATACCATTTATTATAAAGTCCATCTTCTCCCAACTGTTTTGAGGTTAGGATGGGGGGTTACATCCTCTCTTCCCTCAACCAACACTAAGCCACTAGGATAGTATCAATACAAAGTAGGTACTCAAGAAGCATGTGATGAATGAATAAATAAAATAATTGTGCCTTATTAACTGTACCTCAGGATATTCTGATGCAGATTATGTTTTCCATACACCACACTTTTAAGATACACCTCTGTAAAAGATACAGTTTACACCTGAAACCAGGATTCTATATGCAAAAAGGCATAGAAGGTCCACTGGGTAAGGAGAATAATGACCAGTGAGTCACATGTGTACAAAACCATATTGAGAATGGGTTGTAGAAAGGCCATAGGGTGGTATGTAGGGGGTTTTTATGAAAAGTTTAAAGGAAGATGAGAGTTTTGAGAAGAGCTGTTTGCAGGGTTTTGTTTTATTTTGTTTTCTGAGGTGGTAGTGGTAAGGATAAGGTATGAGCTTTACAATATAGTTTTGTTTAACTTTAATAGTGGGGGTCACCAGGGCATCCCTCAAGCTTTTACCTTGCCACATATGCATAAAATAACATAATAGGTCAAAAGAAGATTAGAAACCCTGACAGAGAAAAATGACAGCTGGCACAAGTAAGAACTCTAAAATGCTAACAGGAAAGCTAAAAGAAGGCAGAAAAATGTGAGTCATTTTAGCTAAAGAACAAAAAGCTCTATGTATCTCAACTTTTTAGGACATCACGAAAAATACCTGAATATTTAACAATGAGTATGCCAGAAAAGGCTATTCTCTGTTTAAGAGGCAGGGAAGTGTGTAATCCATTTCACAAAAAGATTTATTTTCAAGGAAAATGGTGAAAAACATTGGAATTTGAGAGTAAAAACTTCAATTGTATGGAAGTTTTTCTTTATGAGAATTATCTCATTCCTGCATGATGTTGAGTATCTCAGGCACTCCTCTATTCATTTCAGAATGTTTCTATCAAGGAAGAGTAGTAAATAACATTAATAGGCGTTTTTCTCCTTTCTTAACTTCTTTAGAAGACATAAGATTGCATAAAACAATAGTTATAACACTGTACAGTGGGTTTATAACATACATAGATGTACTGTCCATGAAAGGAGCACAAAATATGGGTAAGGGGATGAAGCTGAGTTGGAACAGTCACTATATTTTACTGGAATTAAACTAATATTAATCTGAAGTAGATTGTGATAAATTAAGATGCATTTTGTCCTTAGAGTAATGACTAAGAAAATAACTAAAGGAAATTAATAGTTAAAAAAATTAGTGAAATAAAATGGTAGACTAGAAATATCTATTTAATATAAAAGAAAATTTTAAAGTAAGAAAAGAGGAACAATAAGACCCAAGACTAAAGAACATAATCAGCAAAATGGCAGACATGAATCCAATCATATCAACAATAGCATTAAATAGCAGAGACTATCAGACTGGATAAATAACATGATCCAACTATATGCTATCTACAAAAGATAGACTTTAGACTCAAAGACAAAATAGGTTGAAAGTAAAAGAATGGACATCTATGTACCATGCAAATAGTAACCACAAGAGAGCTGGATTGGCTATACTAATATTAAGCAAATCAGACTAAAAAAGTACTAGAAACAAAGAGGGACAATTTATGATGAAAAAGAAGTTCAGGAAAACAGTGCTGAAAAATGCCCCACCTTGAAAAAAAGATATCAGTTCCTATCTCTAGAATCTGGAAATGTTATATATGGGAAAAGGGTCTTTGTAATGTGATTAAATTCAGGATTTTGAGATCGAAGCATCATCCTGGATTATGAGGGAGGGCCCTGAATGTAATCACAAGTATCCTTTTAAGAAGAAGGTGGAAAGAGATTTCACTATAGACAGAAGAGGAGACGGTAATGTGAGGACAGAGGCAGAGATCGTCTAAAGGGAGTATAACACTGATTTTGGACCTCTGGCCTCTAGAACCATGAGAGAAGAAACTGCAATGGTTTTAAGCCCCCAAGTTTTTGGTAATTCATTATAGCAGCCATTGGATATTAATATATGCACCTAACAGCAGGATTCAAAAACACAGGAAGCCAAAACAGAACAGAAAATAATGTTTGGGAACTTGAACATCTAACTAGCAAAAGTTTATAGACAGGCAAAATCAGCAAAGATATAGAAGACTTAAACATAAAAACTTGATCAACTGACACCTATAACACTCAACAACATAAGAATACCCATTCTTCTCAAAAGCAAATGAATAATTCTCTAACACAGACCACATACTAGGTCATAAAGCAAGTCTCACTACACTTAAAACAACAGAAATCATACAAAGTATATTCTCCAATCACAATGAGATTAAATTAGAAATAAAAAACAGAAGGAAATTTGGAAAATGCACAAATATTTAGAAACTAAGCAGTATAGTTCTGAAAAACCCATGAGTCAAAAATCACAGGGGAAATTAGAAAATGTTGTGAGAAATGAAATTAAGCAAACAAAATATCAAAACTTATGGGATGTAGCAAAAATAGTACATAAAGGGAAATTTATAGGTGTAAAAGCCAATATTAGAAAAGAAGGAAGAGGGACTTCCCTGGTGGTCCAGCGGTTAAGGCTCCACACCCCCAATGCAGGGGGCCAGGGTTCAATCTCTGGTCAGCGAACTAGATCCCGCATGCTACAGGTAAAGAGCCTGCATGTTGCGTGCCACAACTAAAATGGCCTGCATGCTGCAACACAAAAGATCCCGCGTGCTGCAACTAAGACCTGGTGCAGTCAAATAAATAAATATTTTTTAAAAAAAGAAAGAAAGAAAAGAAGGAAGAACTCAAATTTTAAAAACTTGTTTCCTTACTGTATAGCACAGAGAACTATATTCAGTATCCTATGATGAACCATAATGGAAAAGAATATTAAAAAAAGAATGCATATATATGTATAACTGAAACACTTTGCTGTACAGCAGAAATTAACACATTATAAATCAACCATATTTCAATTAAAAAAAAAACTAGTTTCCCCAAATAAAAATCCAGTAAAAGAGCAAACCAAATCCAAAGAAAGCAGAAGGAAAGAAACAATGAATATTAGAGTGAAAATCCAATGAAAGGAAAAAAATAGAAACACAACAGAGAAAAAACAATGAAGTGAAAAGTCAGTTCTTTGAAAAGATCAACAAAACTGACAAACCGTTAGCAAGACTGACCAAGGGAAAAAAAAGATACAAACTACCAAAAATCAGGGATGAATGAGGTAATACCACTACCCACCTTAGAGACATTAAAATGATTATAAAGCATACAATGAACATCTTTATACAAATAAATTAGACAACTTAGATCAAATGGCCAAATGCCTAGAAAGACACAAACTACTGAAACTGACTCAAGAAAAAAATCGAGAATCTGAATAAACCTATAACAAGTACAAAATTGTTTTAGTAATTTAATAACTTCCCCCCCACCACACACATAAAATGTCCTGACAGCTTCAGTGGTGAATCCAATTAAACATTTAAAGAAGGAATAATAGCAATCTCTCACAAGGTCTTTCAGAAAATAGAGGAAGAGGTAACACTTTGCTCTATTTCATTCTATGAGACCAATATAAACCCTGATATTAAAATCATACAAAGATATCACAAGAAAACAACCCAATATTCCTCAGAATATAGATGCAAAAGTCCTAAAAAATAATAATTTCTCAACCAAATATTAACAAAAAATACAGTACAGATCAAAAGAATTTATATCATCCAAGGGTGATACACTCATGGAATGCAAGGTTGGTTTAACATCCAAAAGTCAATTAATGTAATATATCATATTTCACTTTTTGTTTCTTGTTTGGAAAACTTTTCCCTATGCCAAGATCACAAAGAATCCCTCCTGTATTATCTTCTAAAAGTTTATAATTTTGCCTTTTTTTGTTTGTTTTATTCATTCATTCACTTTTTACTTTAAAGCTTTAATATATTTTAATTTTTGTTGATGGTATAAGATTACAACTTAATTTTTTTCCATATTAATATCTGTTATGGGTTGAATGGTATTCCCCCAAATTCCTATGTTGAAATCCTTAATTTCCCAGTAACTCAGAAAGTGACCTTATTTGGAAATAGGGCCATTACATATGTAATTACTTATGTTAAGATGAGGTCATACTGGAGTAGAGTGGGTCCCTAATCCAATATAACTGATGTCCTTACAAAAAGGGAAAATTTGGACTCAGAGATAGACACACATAGAGGGAGGATGATGTGAACAGACGTAAGGAGAGCACAGCTAAATACAAGCCAGGAAGAGGCCTGGAACCAATTCTTCCCCACAACCTTCAGAAGAAACCAACCCTGCTGAACTTTGATTTCAGACTTCTAGCCTCCCAGGACTGTGAGACAATATATTCCTGTTGTTTAAGCCACCCAGTTTGTGGTACTTTGTTATGGCAGCCCTAGGAAACCAACACAATTACTATTTATCTCGGCATCTAAATTGAGAAGTCCTTCCTTTCCCCACAGATCTGTAATACCAACTTTATGATAGATGAAGTTTCTTCATATGTCCTCGTCTGTTTCTGGGTTCTCTGTTCACTTTGATTAGTCTCTTTCTCCTAACTTCCCTAATTACTACAGCTTTAAAATAATTCAGTAAAGCAAGTCCCTCTGAAATCTGTTCTTGTTCTCAAAAGGGTTGTGGTTATAATTGGCCCTTTATCCTTTGCAATCAGTTTTTTATATTCCAACAAAACAAAACAAACCTACTGGGACCTGGATTGGTTTTCATGTTGCATTTATAAACCAATTTGGGGAGAATTAATAATCTATCAACACAGTACATCTTTTTATTCCTACTTATTTAGGTGGCCATTCAGAACTAGAATTTTCATGGTAAATGATATACAGAACTAAAAGCAAACCAAACAATAATAATTTTAGCTTTTTAAAATTGTTCATACATATCTGCCCCCATTCCCCAGGACTTTAGATCCAGCCACTGCAGGGAGTGGGGAGGTGGAGGGAAGGATACGCCCATAGTTGAGAACAATTATCACCAACTATACCACCATGACTATTTACATTCTTGGCCATATCATTATCAATGTGTAAAATGAAAAGGCAACTGGAAAAGGAACAGTATGAAAAAAGCATGTTAGCGTCCGGCATTTGTATTAAAAAAAAAAGTTGCTTAGCTCTCTTAAGAAACAGGGTTTTGAATCCCATTCTTCAGAAAATGGAAACAAGGATATGAATACAGGTCAAAAAGTGCAACCCCTTTCAAACCTCAACCAAACCTTTCAACCTTACAGTGTTTCTAAACACTGTAATTAAGAACATAATATGCTATTACAATAATCTAATTGCTATATCACTACAAATTCAGCCATCTCAAGCTGCAGGTCTTGCTATATGTACCTATATAGTACTTTTTCATCAGGGAAAAGAGAGTCTTAGTCTCATCACTTAAGAATTGTAAATTTTCCATTCAAAGGAAAAAGAAAAGACTGACCTAGTTCATGCACATATATAAGATCTATGAAGATTTACGCTGAGGAGATTTAAATTTTAGCAATAGATAGGAAAAGACCAGGTTGGTGGTGAAATAAAATTTGAAATTTTTATTTTTCTCATAGACAACAATATAAAAAAATAACTTTTAATCTGTCCATATATTATCTGGAAAGAAGATAACATACTCATTTAATTTTTCTTTATCTTCTCAAGCAAGTGACAACCCATGTCACCTTTATGAAACAGTAGGAAAGAGAGAAGCTACAAAAGATACAGAAAAGCAAAGGTGACTCTAACTGGTAACCTCAGGACAATTCATTAATAAGAGCCTTCCTTTACTAAATTCATGCCACCTCTCAGCCCTGAGAAGCTTTCTATTTCAACAGCCTAAGTTATCAAAAAGGAAGTAACCTCCAAAGAGTAGAGGTACTGTCTGCTTGGTTCACTGAGTCTAACAGCGCTGGCACATAGATAGGCAACTCAGTAAGTACCCGTTAGATGAACAAATTACTTTCATTATTATTATAACTTGAATAAATTACACATCCTGCAGCAAAAACAAAATGCTCCACTTCACCAACTTTTATAAACTTTTACAAATAATATTACTCCTGAAGAGTATGATTTTTGTCTCTTATTCAACTTAAAACTCAAAGGTTGTAAGAGGCAGTATAATACAGGTCCATAATATCGACCTTATATCATGAGATAATGATGAACAGTCTGAATTCACACATTTTCACATTATTTGGAAGTATGAGAGCCTGTTTCTCATTTATATTTCTGAAGCAGTATTTGGAATAATTTTTCTTCTGGTCTAGGAAGTATTAAATAAAACAGACCAATTTCTTGGATGTATTTAAGACTGTTTTGGTTTTACCCTGATTCCAACTCTTCAGAACAAAGAAAATTTAATTTATATACCTGAAAGAATAATCAGACCTATGAAGGTTTTCTTTCTAAAATACACAGGATATTATCTTCTGTGTATAAATTCAACACTTAAGGCCAACTCACAAATCCTTATTTACACCTTCACTACCTACAGAAAGCTCAGGGAGTAAAATAGTTATAGATAAGGTAGCAGTTACAGTCCTCTAACACAAAGAAAATGTAGCGTACTGTCCACCATCAAAATCATGCTCCTAAAAGTATTCTATTCCCTTGAAATAATACTTGGGCAACCAAATACTTAAAAAAGACGTGCTGGGTATCTTAAAATGAGTATGTCAGTTAATTAAATCTATGATCCCCTGCTACCAATGGAGTACTGTACAATCTGTTATTATTCACTGTCCTATAGATCATCTGTTCTTGGTGCTGGTTTGTTCCAGGAAGAGAGACAGCTGCAACCCTATATCCCTGCTCAACCTGAGGACCATCTGACTTTAATCGTAACACACAGCTTGATGTGGCTCTGGCTATGAGAAGCCAAAGTATCGTCTGTAATAATCTGGAAAAGCAGAAACCTGCCAACAGAGGGCTGAAAACAGGGACTTGTGCTGTCTGGCTGCCTGACGGGCTGCAGGAAATATGATTAATGAGCAAGGTATAATGATATCAGGAACCCGATTAGCACCACAAAAAGGTCACAGATCAAAGTAGTATGCATTTCATGAGCTACAATCACTGCATAAAATCTGTGGACTTGAAGAGGTAAACCAAAAAGAGGAGGGTGATAAAACCCTTATGTGATAACAGGCTAACATACATAAAATACCATGCTAATAATTTAGTCACTTACAGAAGGTTCACAGGAAAATCTGAAATGAACCAATATGAACTGCACCATAGGAAAGCTTTGTTCATCACAGGTGTATAATAAATATTTTTGAATGAATGAATGAGTTATTAAATTCTTTCCTAAAGGCACATGTAAGTAAAATCAAGTATTTTCCTAATTATGTTAAAATTATCAGAGATGTAAATATTTGACTGTAAAACGTTTGCATTTAACTTGCAGTAAGTTTTTATGAGTTCTGTTAAGAGTATAAGCTTATTCAGAAGCTAAACTATGAAGACATCTGTAAAACCCAGAGAAAGAGGAATCACTGGGACAAATGTTTAATAACTCAATAATAAGTTACATTAAATGTGCAGTTAGTATTATACAATACTACTGTTTAACGTTTCATAGTCATATGTAAGGTTAGAGCATGAGCAGGCAAAACCAAAATCTTATTGGAAAACAATGTGGTAAGTTGCCACCTTCTTTTCCTCGGTGCCCTTGTGAGACTTGTTCCAAACAGACCTGGCTCTTCTGAGGAGAGGGCACTGAGAGTAGTGATGGGGGTACTATCAGGAGAGTGGCTTACGTTACCTTATACAGTTACATTTTCTTAACTGTCAAAAATATTGTTGAAGAGCTTTAAATATAACTTACTCAAATGTTTCTGCCTCTTAGATCTCTTTTAAAGCAAACACATTCATAAATTTCTTTGTATTTTTACCAATACTAAATATGGTAGTGATTAATAGAGTTGGTTCCCTTGAGACATAAAAGTATAAACTGAGAAAAAAGGCTCCCATAATAAAATGATCAGAACATGGTTTTAAATTTTTTTAAAAATATATTCTTCAAGAATGGGGATGATTATTTATACCTTTCAAATATTATATAAATATTATTTTATATCTACCTAATAGCAAAAACATTTATTCACAATGGTGATTCAGCCTGCAATACACTGCCGCCCCACAGTAAGCCCTCAGGCACTGCAGCCACCCCCAGCGGCGCACCCCCCGCCCCCCCAGCCCCGGGGACTCAGGAGGGAAAGAACAGGATACTGGCCCCAGACAGCTAAGGTGTATATCAAAGGAATGACTTCAAAGAGCCCAGATTCTTGCATCTTCCCATACACAGAGAAGCACTAAATTCATTAATTTGAGATACCTGGTTTTCCTTAATTAACAGTAATCTTTTGATGTTCCAACTACCTGGGCTTGAAGTACTTAGAAAGTCCACTGAATAAAACATAATTCTCAAAAAAAAAAAAAAATGGTGATTCAGAAGGAACCATTAAAAAGGAAAAGACAAGCCACAAACTAGGAGAAAAATATCTGCAAAACATATGTTGGATAAAGGATTTTTATGGAGGATATATAAAGATGTCTTACAACTAAATAATAAAAAGACATACAACCCAATTAAAAAATAGGCAAAAGATCTGAATAGATAGCTCACCAAAGAACATATTAAGAGTAGGAAATAAGCCTATGAAAAGATGGTCAACATCATTAGTCATTAGGGAAATACAAATTAAAATCACAATGAATCACTGGAAGAGCTAAAATAAAGAAGATGGACAATACCAAGTCTTTGCAAGGATATGGCAAATTGAAACTTCACATATTGTTGGTGGGAATGCAAAATGGTAAATATATTCTTATCATATGACTCAGCAATTAAACTCCTAGGAATCCATCCAAGAGAAATGAAAACAGATATCCACCCTAAGACATAAGCAAATATTCTTAAGAGCCTAAAACTGGAAAAAAGCAAAATGTTCATAAACTGGCAAATAAACAAAAGGTGTTATATCTATACAATGGAATACTACGCAGCCACACAAAGAAATTACTGATATATGCACAATATGGAGGAATCTCCAGAACATCATGCTAAGTGAGAGAGTCAGGTACAAAAAGACTACATACGGCAGGATTCCATCTATATAAAACTTCTAGAAAAAGCAAAACTAAAGAGACAGAATCAGAGGTTGCCTGGGACTACGACTGGGAGCAAACAGATACGAGGAAACTTTTTGGAGTGAGGTAAGCTGATTGTGCTGATGGTTACATAACTGTATACGTTTATTAAAACTCACTGAATTGAGCACTTTTAAAAAGATGGATTTTATGGTATGTAAATTATACCTCAATAAATATGTTTTAAAAGCATAGAAAATTATTGAAAGCAAAAATCAAAATAAACCCCAAAAAACTGCAGAATGACTAGACCTTCCATTGACATCTACATACCCCTGGAGAGAAAAAACAAAAACACGACCATAGACAAGTGTCACATTTAAAAGTTTGACATCTCCTTTAACATCTTTCAGAGCTAAGCTTTGTCTTGGGCTCTCATTTTAATTACAGTTAACTTAAAAATCTTGAAAAATACATGCAGTAAACCAAAATGCAACATGTACCTTAAGACTGTGATAGAATAATGTTAGGTGCTATTGCCTGAAGGCCTCCTGTAAACCAGAGAAAATTCTAGGTATTTTACATACATAATTACAGTTTTACACAAATAATTTTCAAATTACAATGAGGAAATCAAGGCTCAGAAAGGTTAAATTGCCTAAGGTCCCATAACCAGCAATGTGAGTTATCCACGATTAGGAAAACTGGTCTAACTTCAAAGCCTATGCTCTTTCCACTCCCCCTGCACTGCTTCCAGTATATGTAAAATATGAATTTTCAGTAATAATGGGATTACAATTAGGATCTAGAATACTGTACAGGATTAAAATATAATTGTTGGTAGAAAAGGTAAGCATACCAAGAAAACTAAAATGAAATAATTTTCCTTGTTTTAGTGAAAATTAAAACCACAATGCAATTTCGGTTTCATTATTTATTTATTTATTAAATAAATTTATTTGTTTGTTTTATTTTTGGCTGTTAGGTCTTTGTTGCTGTGCGTGGGCTCTTCTCTAGTTGTGGTGAGTGGGGGCTACTTTTCGTTTTGGTGCGAGGGCTTCTCATTGTCATGGCTTCTCTTGTTGAGGAGCACGGGCTCTAGGTGTGCGGGCTTCAGTAGTTGTGGCACTTGGGCTCAGTAGTTGTGCCACTTGGGCTCAGTAGTTGTGGCTCGTGGACCCTAGAGCGCAGGCTAAGTAGTTGTGGCGCATGGCTTAGTTGCTCTGCAGCATGTGGGATCATCTCAGGCCAGGGATTGAACCCATGTTCCCTGCATTGGCAGGTGGATTCTTAACCACTGCACCACCAGGGAAGCCCTAGGTTTCATTTTTAATATGAAGTATAATAAAGAAACTACTTTAAAAAACTGAGAATAAAGCTCCCTGATTCTAAGCATTTATGAAAGTTAAAGGCAAAAAGGAAAAGTCATATTATTTTTTCACAAAATAATCCAGAACCCATACAACAGAGGACATTAAAGAGTCCACAGGAGAGGATTCTGAAGAGTTGTTTGTAAGCACAATGATTACTGCACTTTTCAGTTTTTAAGTTTTCATATTCTAAATATTAGATGAAGATTTCCTTCAAAAGACAGATACAGCATATAATTTTAAAATCTTGTTTCTATTATCAAAATGTACAATGGCCTTCCAACCTGAACACAGAATTATGTTCTTCTCCTAGCACAAGAAACTCGTATTTGAAAAAGCATAGAATTCTACAAGAAATTCACTTATAATCTTGAATCATCATGTTCATATAAAAGTAACCTAAATTCTGCATAAAAGAATAAAAGACACCATTATACCTTTCATGTCAATAAGATTTTATAAAGTATATATGGAGATTCATGAACTATTACATCACTTTCAGTTATCCCTATCAACTACAGTTTTGTCCAGAAGAACAAGGGTTAATGATTATACCAACACATGAAAGATACTTTGAGAAAAGGCTCATGACAGACAGAGTAGATGATTACTATCTTACCAATCTGTTTATGCGAACAAATTCTTCTGAGGTTTTGGCCCAAGGAGGAAGTTCAACATCAGACACTACTGTCCCATCATCCATCACTCCAAGATTATAATTATTGAAGTTGACAAACATCTCAGGGAGATAATAAAATTCAGGGATCAACTCCTATATAAAAATAAAAGACAATGTCATATTATAAACTGTAGAATACTGACTAGGTATTCATAAAAGGGCTGATCATTTCCTATCGTGCAGAAGAACAAAATAAACATAGGAAAGTTTTTACTCTTTTCATATCAAAGCCCTATCACAAAGTTCTATTAAGGTAGACAGATCCCATCCAACCAAATTTAAATAACACCTTACTGGGTGGTCACATGCTTTCCTTTAGGACAAGTCTTACAAACTGAAAACTCTTATATACCAACATTTGAGTAAAATTTGAGGTTTGACAAGATTGTAAACAGAGTTTAACATGCTGTAATATCAACAACAGCTTAAACTAGATTTGTTTGAGGTATATGGATTGTTTGCCAGAAAAAAGCCCAAATCTTTATAAGCACTGAAATGCTTTGGTCCATCACCAACCAGGAAGATATTCATTGCATTTACCCATGGTGTAACAGTATGTTTTGCTCACATTTCAAAACATTCAAGTTTAGTTTTAAGGTACTAACTCTTATAAAAGATCAAAATTTATAATCAGTCTAGAAAATGACCTGCATGAGAAACTAATATAAACATGACTTTAATAAGGACATTTAAAATACACTTTAACAGGATACTTAATAAGCAGAAAAATGCAGCCAGTTAGGTTTTTTGTGTACAATAAGCCCCACGTATAACTATTTCAGAGGTCCTATAGATCAGACTTGAAATCCAGTCTTGACATGGGTCAGTGACTCAGTGGTCTTTCAGATACCCCCTCAGGGCCAGCTATGGCAGGCCCAGCTTTCCAAATGGTTGAGTGAAATAGGGAGGTCATCAGATTTTGGACAAGGTCAGTATGAACTCACTAGAGCAAAGAAAAAAAATTCAGCAGGAATTAAGCTATTATCACCTCCATCATCCATGTGAAATGTTCCTTGACTTTGAATCGTACATCCTTTGTTTACAATCACAATAATTAACTAAGCAGGGTAGAAATGAGCTTGTCCTCCAAATGCCTGACAACCACCTGATCATTGACTTGCAAAACTTTTAAACGGAACAAAATTAATTTTTTTAAAAGGAAGATCCTGCTAAGTTTAACCATAAATGAAATGATGCAATGTTCATACAATTTTAAGAATCTCTTCTCCAAAATGGTGCATATAAGTCTAATTGACAAGACATATTTTATGAAACAAAAAGCTATATTCAATTTGTTTTAGCTAAATAACTTACTGCATGAGATGAGTCAAGTACTAAAATAAACTCTTCATAAACATCACATTTAATCTTCACAACAACTTATCACACTTAATCTTCACAACAACTTTACAAGGTAAGGTATCATCTTCATTTAAAAAATTAACTAAGGCTCAAAGAAGTTAAGTAATATGCCCAAGTTTATGCAGCTGATTTATGATAAATGTGGAACTTAGATCAAGATGTGTTTATCTCTAAAGCCTGTGTCCTTAATCATCAAAAAAGCATGGGTTCTATTACATAATATATACAGTGCTAAACATTTAAAATATGCGTTTAACATATATTCTAAGCAATTGTTTTAAAAAAGGAAACAAAAGCTTTTCATTCTTCCATGATAAGAAAATAACTGGTTCTCCTGAAAAAAATATTTTATTTATATATGTGTATATGCATATATACTACACATATAGGAAGAATTTTTAAAATATGCTGTAATTATTATTTACCCGTATATAAATATGTCACTTTATAACTATCAATTTGCTGAAGTATGCATTCAATAAATTCCAACTTTGAGAAAATTTCCCAAAATGTCTTATTTTCACTCCATATTACTTGTGCTAGTAAAGAGGAATGTTACTGTTGCCAAGCCTTATTCTACAATAGTAATGGAGGACCATGCCTTCCTTGTGTATTCAAAATCAAAAGCCACATTTTGGTTTAATTAATTACTTATTCTTTAAATTTCAATAATACCTGACCACCCGCACCCTCACCCAATGCTCTCACAATTAGAGGATGTTGTCCTTCTTTTGCCTGTTATACTCATTATGCTTCTATGTAATTCTCCTAGGAATCAAAACAATTATAATGGCTGAATATTAGATGTTAGGTTTCTCCCAAGTTTGGGGAGATCAGTCATCTTCATTATAAATCAGAGATATATACTGCATAGTAAAAATATGCAAAAAATATATTCTTTCTTGAGACCATGCCTAGACAGCAGATGAAGACCCTACACAGCCATAAATAAATAAATAAATAAATTAATTAATTCAATTAACAGAAATATTTTTTGTTCGTGGCCTATTTTATTTAAACACATAAATTTATTATGAATTTATCTTATTTTAATGTTGACAGTTTAAATATAAATTCAGTTAATTTAACTCAAAATTAAATGGAGCAAAATTACACAAAATAAACAAGAAATTTTATAATAAAAGATATGAAGAAAGCAATTTTAAATCTTACTGGACTATGTTAAACATTCAGTTGCATAATTTCTGTAATGCTGGGAGGGAGGTAATAATTGATCAGTTTCCATAATTACCACAGATTTTATTTGCAATTTCCTATTAAAGATAGATACCTTATAATTTCATAGAGTGGCCATTATAAAAATATTTCAAAATTAAGATTTTAAACTTTATTGATTAAAAATTAAACTTAATATTTCACTTGAAATTTATCGAGATAGGAATTTTATGTTTTGCTTGTTTATTTTTTTACCTCCCAACCTCCCACCCCATACACTTCTCCAATTTCAAGAGAGTTGTCAGGCATTTCCAGAACATTTGCAAGGTCCAGAGCAGAGACCTCCTGAAGACATCCTCTTTTTCTGTCCTTTGTGAAAGTCTAAGCAAACAGGAGATTATGTAAAATATCTAGGAGAAGCAGTATCAAAGGTTAATATTTTTAAAAAGACAGAAACCAAAGAAGAGTTTTTCCTCAAGATTAGGGAACCAAAAATCTGTAGTCAGCTTTCTTTAGCCTGAGGGCAAGGGGAGGGGATGAAGAGGTTAGGCTGGAACCTAGGGGATGGTAAGTGGTAAATCAAGGTACCTACTTGTCCATATAGTGCCTCTGTATGAATTAGAAAAAAGCAATCCTTCTGGGCTAATTCAGCACCAAGAGAACTCAGTTTGGTAAGTGCAGTACAGGTCGGATTTCTGCTTCTCCTTTCCTTCAGTCAAGCACCCTTACATAGAGAACAATTTGCCCACCTCTACACAATGGCTTCATGATGGTGCACTTACGGAAGACAGTTCCTTGGCACCAGGGCTTTTGGCATCAGCAAATATTTCTCAACTCAAGCTTAGATAATCAGCAGAGCTGCCAGCTTCTAAAAGACCATGTGTCCTAGACAATGAAGATATTACTTGTGAACAAGATGAACTGAAGATGTGAGAGCCAATTTTCTAGGTACCACATAAGCCTGGATCTCATTCAAGCCCTGGGAAAAGGAGGTCTCTGCCCTACCTATCTAATGACTGTGAAAGAACTTCCTACTAGCATAATATAAAGAAGATTTGAATTAAATTAGGATATTTCTTATATACTTGATTTGGTGGTTATGAATTTATACATACAGTTGACATGTGAACAACACTGGGGTTAGGGTGCCTACTCTCTACTCAGTCAAAAATCTGAGTGTTATTTATAGTTGGCACTCCGTATCTGCAGTTCCCCTGTATCCCACATGGGTGGTTCCAAATCCATGGATTCAACCAACATTGGACAGGGTACTACTATAGTATTTACTATTTTAAAAAATCCACATAAGTGGACCTGTGCAGTTCAAAACCATGTTGTTCAAGAGTCAACTGTATTTCAGTGATAAAAAGTTACCAATATATTCACTGACAATTATTTCTAGGAGACAAAATGGTAGAGAGAATTCAGTATGAGCAGTACAAAACTTTTTTAAGTTCCCATTATTTAATTATTTGATATAAGCTTTAGGTAGGTATGAAGAGTGATGTAACATATCATAATCACAAAAAGTGTTTATTTCATTTTTACTCTGCAAAGAACTGTGTTAGGATCTGGGATATGGAGACGTGAGTGCTACTTCCCCTCTACAGATCAGATCACAGATCTAACAGTGAAAGGATACACTTTTTAGGAGGAAATTGGTTGTAGGCACAAATAGTACTCTAGAAATTCAAAAGAGAAAAGGATGTCTAAAAGTTGGGGTGGTCAGAGAAAGCTTTAGGGAGAAGAACGCAATACACTGTACTTCCCTAATATAACACTCATCAAACTGTATTGCTCCCTCTAAATTGATGGCTCCAGGAGATAAAGGACTTTAAGTATCTTGTTCACTGCTACACCTCCAAAGCCTAGACATAGTGAGTGACATGTTAGATATTCGGTAAAAATCTGTTGAATGAATGACTGAAGAACGGTACTTAAAGTCAAAGATAAATATTAGCAGAGGGGAAAGACAAGAACAGTCCTGACAAGGGGTATATCTTAAGAGGAATATCAGAGATGGAAACTTGCATATATCGTGTGTTTCCAGTGATCAATGAAGAACTATTTAGTTGGTTTAGAGAGGACTATATACATGGAGTGGGAGATAATTTAAAATAGGACAAATGTTTCCAATAAATTAGCACTGAAGAGAAAGATTACAAAGAATCTAATATAGTATAAAGGACATCATCAAATAAGGACAATTAAGTAAAGGAGTGAGTATATATACTTAAACCATATTACAATCTCATTGGAAGGAAATCTGCATAAGTAAATCAGTTGATGGGAGCTGAATACCCTCTTAACATAAAATAAACATACGGAACTCAACTGAGGTACACCAACACGTAACCAAAAAGAAAAATAAGTATATACACTGCCTGAATTTTACTATGGATGATAGTGACATTCACGTTATAAGTAGAATTCCGTCTTAATCCTAAAAGCATCTTCCTAAGAACTATGCCTTGATATAACACCAAATATTACAGTTCAGAATTATCTCCTTTGACAGATGAAATTTAGTGACAGAGTCAAAGATTATGTCTTTCTAATACTTCTAATGTACATTTACAAAGTGAAGTATGTTTTATATTCATCAGGACAGAACATTCAGCTCTGGATAAAAAACACATGTTCAGCAATTCTTTAAAACATCAGTGGAAAATGATAAGTAAACAACACTGACAGAGGACAGAGATATTTACAATTCACATGTTCTTCTGACTTGCTGACAATAATTTTAATCACTATCACTTAATTAGGCCATCAGGTCTTAGAGGTAAGTCACATGGTCAAAATGTAGTGTATCATCTCCTAAAATAAAAAGTTGAAAGGTTCAACCAGAGGTTATACCACAGTTCAGGATAAGCCCATTGCTTTGATCCCAAATCCCAAGGCTTTCATGGCATAATGACAAGGATTGGTTGTGACCACACATATGCTTTAGTTTTCTTTTCTAAGGTATGATCCCCATTGATATGAATGGCCTCTGCAGCAAGGCTGTATGATTCACCTTCTAATAGTCACCAATTCTATCCATTGAATTAAAACCATCACTTCAATAATACCTGAGTAATCATGCCAAATACTAGTCTATTAATCCAAAGAAACAAGATAATAAAACCTGAAATAAAAACCAAGATGCTACTTCAGAACTAAAGTTAAATTTTTATTTTATTTTTACTAAAATATGAAATCCTGACAAGTCAAACATAAGCACGATAGCACCGTAACTAATTTAATGTATACTGCTTTGGGGATACTGATGGTAAAAAAAAGATGTGAAAGCAAAATTTTAGCTTTTTACATTGGAAAAACTGTATATTTTATGAAGGAAAAAATCCAAAGTAAACTTTCTTAATGAACAAGAAAAGAGTTGATGAACAATATATATTTTTTAAAAGTACATGTTCTGATACATATTAACTTGCAAGTATTTATTTTGTTAGCCCCAAAATGAGAAAATCTTTTAGAAAGTTATTAGAGTTCAATTGAACTTATAAGTCATTTTAAATGGACTGCATATCTGAAAGTATTCAAGTTGATATTCAGTTTCTCCTTATCGAGTAGATAAAATGCTATTTTCTTCCTTTAGTAAAAGAAATGTTAACAGCAATTTTTAAATTGGAGAAGAAAAAATAATCTATAATGCTTCCAGACAGATCAAATAAATACTGTATGGTTTTAGATATTAAACTTGCATTTCAAATTCAAAATAAAGAAAAATCATGGATTACAAACAAACAAATAGATAACCTATCTCAATCTAATACAGTAAAGAGAATAACTGGGTTTGCGTCTTGTCTATTCAATTTACTGGTCACATGCTTCTTCTCTTTTTCTTTTTTTTTTTTTTGCGGTACGCTGCGGAGCACAGGCTCCGGACGCGCAGGCTCAGTGGCCATGGCTCATGGGCCTAGCCGCTCCGCGGCATGCGGGATCTTCCCGGACTGGGGCACGAACACGTGTCCCCTGCATCGTCAGGCGGACTCTCAACCACTGCGCCACCAGGGAAGCCCTGGTCACGTGCTTTTAATTTAATTTTTCTGACCCTTACTTACCTCAGTCGCCTCTTCTAAAACACAGGGTTGTTGTGTGGCTAATGAGATAATACAGAATTCTATATGCACAAAAGATGTTACTACTACCACTACTACTACTATTATTATTATCATTAATGTGGCCCCTGGTAACAATCCCAAATTAGAGACTCAACTTGCCTAATTCTTAAAGTCAACAGGTAATTCACTGATTGTGGCCATTCTTAAAAGCTTTTAACATAATCCTAAGGGAATTTAATAAAATTTACTTGTAAAAGTAAATATGACCACAAAAATATTTGAGACTTAATAGTTCCTACTAAATATCTACACATTTAAAACAAATTTATTTATGTTTTCATTAGCAATGACAGTATAGTTCAACATGCCTCACTTTATGATGAATACTCTCAATATAGTTCTCTCCTGCTTTCAACACATGTTTTTCACTTCTAAATTTGGACTGGACATATTTGCTGAACCTTTTGCTGTTCCCGACTCCTATCTTCAAGGAAATTGTAATTTGGGGAGAGATAATGGACATTAATAATACAAATAATGGGTAAGCTGTGACTGCCAGAAGAGAAGACATAAATAAAATGCCCACCTTAAATCTTTTCTGGAACAATTTGTATAATACATGAGTATGGAGGGGAACAGTTAATATCAGTATTTATAAATATATTAATGAACAGTCTACATTTTTACTCTGAACAAAAATATCTTAAGATCACCAGGTCAAAAAACAAATTACAGCTGACCTGTGTACATTTTTATAATTCAGGAAGATAGGAACATTTTCTAAGTGCCTTAGAAAAACGTTTTTTCCTGCCCACTATGTAAGTAGCATAAGAAGAAAAACATTCAGTTTTTCAAGTAATTTTTCTCAAAGAACACACGAAAAAGAAATGGTACACTGTAGACATAAAGAGTACAAAGTTCAAAGCTAAAAAAAAAATAGTATATGGGTACATCATTTAACCTATTGATGCATGAAGAAGAAAAGTGTTAAAAAGGGTTAAATTAACAAATCTGTAAGTTATGTATAAAAACAAGGATGAACACATATATAGTTCAGTTAGAGTATGAGTGTTCTACATTGTTAAGAGAGCGGTAAGACAGCTTGAGCTGACTCTAATGTGGCTGTGAGTGTGTGTGTGGCGGGGGGGTGGAAGAGGGACTGACCAGAAAAGAAAGAGAGAGAGAGAAGAAAGAGAGAAAGAGAGGGAGAGGAAGAGAGAGAAGAAAGAAAAAAGAGGGGGAGAAAGACAGAGGGAGAATGAAGAGAGATAAAGAGAAGGAGGGAGGCAGGTAAAGAGGAAGGAAGGAAGGAAGGGAGAGAGGGAAGTACATATGCCAGAAATGTGCAAAGGATGGATAGAAAAGGGTAAGATTTTAATTTTACTTTCTTTTAGCATTTAAAAAATTCTGAATTTTTTAAAAGTTTGTTTGAAAATAGGAAGAATAAATGAAGAAAATAAAACTATCAAATCATCCTAATTGAAGCTTTTTCTTTTAACAAATATATCAAGAAATAAATGTCCAGCAATTATGTTCTACTAACTGTAGCTAAACATTTTCTTATAAATGGCTCTAAAGCTGATGCTATCAGCATCTGTGGAATGTATTATAGTAGAAGACATGCTGAAAGAGGAAAAAAGAAACCTAACTTATCTTCAGATCACAGCCCCTGGGATTTCTGAGGTAGTGGAGGGCAAGTCAAAGGTCTCATGTTTAACAAATCTCACAAGACACAAATAGAACTATTCTCTGATCATCTCTATTTTGTATTATTACTTCTAACAAACAGGTATACACTTAATACCTTTAAGGGTTAATTTTTAAAGCTAAAACTAATTCTTGTAATATTACTGATAGTCATTTATTTTTAAAATATTATTTAGTAAATTCTTAGGATTAAATTGCACTCTATTTACTTAATTTTAAGTATGGAGAATGCTGTACTGACCCTACCGATTTCATAAGAATAAAATTTTACATTCATCACTAATGATACACAATAAATTATCAGATAGATTTTTAAATTGAATATCCAAGATACAATCAGTGACAGGATGTCCATATGGACTTCTGTTGTAAAGCTATAACGGTAAAAACTCAATGTGCCTTAATTGTAAAAGTGTAGAAAATTAGAGCATTAACAACTCTTAGTCAGCAGATGACATTCAGCCACCAGTTCTCTTGTGGAGAGATAAGCCCCCTTCCTAAAATATGAGATGTTAGTAGCCCCACTGGAGCACCTACCCATTGGATTTTGCTGTGCCCTTCTGGCATAAATGGCCATACACTCTCCTTTTTCTCCTCAGATTACCTCTCTGTTTTTCCCAGGCCTTTTCACTGATGCCTCTTTTCTCGATATCTTTATATCTACTCATTCTTTCAACTAATATTTATTGATTTCTAACTAAATGTTCTAAATGCTGAGGTTACCAAATGAACGACACACAAAGCCCCCACCTTCACAGAACTGTAGCTATGGAGACATAACATAAACTAACTAATATATGTACTGTGTCAAATGGTGGCAAGTATGTTAAAAAAAAAAAAGATGAAGGGATAGAGAATGATGGGGCTTGGGCAGTGTTATTTTAGAGAGGGTGTCCGGGGAAGTCCACTCTAAGGAGGTGACACTTGAGCAGAGACCTGAATGAAAAAAATGGAACGAATGAAGCATTATCTGGGGGAAAGTGGTTCAGGCAGAGGCAACGTAGCACACAAAGCCACCAAAACAGGAGCGGGCTTGGCATTTATTTTGTGGCCATGCCGCCCGGCTTGTGGGAACTTCGTTCCCCAGCCAGGGATCGAACTCAGGCCAATGGCAATGAAAGCGTAGCCTCCTAGCCAGTGAAATGCCAGGGAACTCCTGGGCTTGGCATTTTTGAAAAGGAACCACAACAAAGGCAAGTGAGGCTGCAGGAGAGTAAAAGAGATGTGTCATCAAAGAGGCAACCGGGTAACATAGGGCCTCAGTGGCTACGTTAAGAGCCTGAATTTTGCTCTAAGCTAGATGAGTAGGCACTGGATGGATGTGAGCACACAGATATGATCTGATTTATAATATAAAAAGATTATTCCTGCTGCCATATGGAGAAAACACCACACGGGGAGCACGAGAAGTGAGAACTTACAGTTACTTGGGCCAGGGCCCTCGTGATGGACGTGGTGATAACTGGTCGGATTCTAGACATATTCTGAAGGTTGATAAGATGGACAGTGAGGTGTATGTGATAGGGAGGAATCCAAGACTCCAAGTTTTCTAAAGGTCTGAGCAAACTGGATAAACAGTGCTGTCTTTCGCTGAGATGGCAAATGCAGGTATTGAGCAGGACTTTTTCCTTAGGGTAGAGAGGAGGGTAAGAGGGAAAGACAGAGTTTGATATTGGACGTGTTCAGTTTAAAATGCCTGTAAGTGTACATCTAGCTCAAAGGGAGCTAGATATATAGCTCTAGGATTCAGGGGAGAGCCACGAGGTAAGGTGTGATCACCTAAGGGAGCAAGTGTTGACACTAGAAGAAATCTAAAGACTCAGCCGAAAGGTACTCCAGTAATTTAGGGTATGAAAACAAGATAATCCAGTAAAGGAGACTGAAAAAAAAGGGCAAGAAGATAGCCAGGAGAAGATGGCTTCTTCACCAAGTGAAGAAAATGTTACATGGAAAATGGATCAATTAATTGTGTCAATAATGCTGACAGATCAAGTACCATGAGAACTGAAAATGTGCATTTGACGACATGGAAGTTGTTCGTCAATGACTCTGACAAGGCTGATTTTGATAACATGGTGGAGAAGAAAGCTTGATTCTAGTGGGCTCAGGAGATGATGGGAGCTGAAAAATTGGGGATCAAGAGACTAGACAATTGTTTTGAGGAGTTCAAGATAAGTATTGCCTAATATTCCTTCTTACCCTACATGCCTATGACACTATTCTGAAGCTTAGGTTTGAATCTTCAACTAGTAGGTGATAATATCCTGGTTATTCTGAAAATATATCAATGTGTCAAAAACTGAATTCACACATTTGGTCTACATACCAGCTTCATTATAATTCATAGCATCATCATTTATCTAGGCACCCAATCTAAAGAATCATCTTTATGCCTTCCTATCCCTTTACAGTCAACCAAGTACCATATCCTGGAGAATTACTTTTAACCCACCTCTTGAGTTACTCCCTTAGCTCTCTGACTAGTTGAGGCTCCTACAGTCTTTACTTTTTTTTTTTTTTTTTTTTTTTTTTTTTGTGGTACGCGGGCCTCTCACTGTTGTGGCCTCTCCCGTTGCGGAGCACAGGCTCAGCGGCCATGGCTCACGGGCCCAGCCGCTCCGCGGCATGTGGGATCTTCCCGGACCGGGGCACGAACCCGTGTCCCCTGCATTGGCAGGCGGATTCTCAACCACTGCGCCACCAGGGAAGCCCTACAGTCTTTACTTTTAACTGTCATAGCCTCCTAAAATTTCTCCCTACCTCCAGCTCTCATCTCTCTTCCCCATTCCCAGTACTTTCCATACCGCTGTCAAAGCACCTTTTTTTTTTTTTTTTTTTTTTTTTTTTTAAATAATAGACTCAATTAGTACAAAATCTTAAATGGATCCTCACTGCCTATAGCAGGGGATGGTAAAATACAGCCCAGGGGCCAAAACGCTGCCACCTGTTTTTGTAAATGAAATCTTATGGCAACACAGTCACACTTATCTGTTTACATATGGTCTAGGGCTACTCTTGGGCTATGGTGGTAGAGCTGAGTAGCTGTGACAGAGATTGCATGGACTGCGAATCGAAAAATATCTTTAGGGCTGGGCTTCCCTGGTGGCGCAGTGGTTGAGAGTCCGCCTGACGATGCAGGGGAAACGGGTTCGTGTCCCGGTCCGGGAAGATCCCACGTGCCGCGGAGCGGCTGGGCCCGTGAGCCATGGCCGCTGGGCCTGCGCATCCGGAGCCTGTGCTCCGCAACGGGAGAGGCCATAACAGTGAGAGGCCCGCGTACCACAAAAAAAAAAAAAAAAAAAAAAAAAAAAAAGAAAAAAAAAAAGAAAAATATCTTTAGAATATTACTGAGGGTCTTCATATTAGACCACAACTACCTTTCAGTATTTCTCCTTGTCTATGTTTCCTACACACCAAGCACATAATACCAATAAGCATTCCCCAATGTGGTAATAAGGCTTTTCTCTGAATTTTGTTCATGTCATTTTCTTTGCTCAGAATACTCTTCTATATTTAATCAAAGCATTAATTTAATAAATGTTTTAGTGCCTACTGTGTTCCAGGTACTGTTTTAAGCTCTAGGAATAAACCAATGAGCAAAACAGTCCAAATTCATGCTCTCATGGAGCTAATGTTCCAGTGGGATAAGACATAAATAATAAATAAATAGAGATATGTATGTCGGATCGTGAGTGATATGAAAAAAACTGAAATTGAGAAGTGAGTTAAAGTGCATGGGATGAGGCATGTACTTTTAAAGAAAGAGGACAGAGAAGGCCTTACTAAGAAGGTGACTTTTAAAAAAATTTTATTTTTTAATATAGCAGGTTCTCATTAGTCATCCATTTTATACACATCAGTATATACATGTCAAGCCCAATCACCCAATTCATCACACACCCCCTTCCCCCCTTGGTATCCATAAGTTTGTTCTCTACATCTGTGTCTCTATTTCTGCTTTGCAAGAAAGTTCATCTGTACCATTTTTTTTTAAGATTCCACATATAAGCGATATTATACGATATTTGTTTTTCTCTTTCTGACTTACTTCACTCTGTATGACAGTCTCTAGGTCTATCCATGACTCTGCAAATGGCACACTTCACTCAGTATGACAGTTTCTAGGTCTATCCATGACTCTGCAAATGGCACTATTTCGTTCCTCCTTATGGCTGAGTAATATTCCATTGTATATATGTACCACATCTGCTTTATCCACTCGTCTGTCCATGGGCATTTAGGTTGCTTCCATGACCTGGTTATTATAAATAGTGCTGCAATGAACACTGAGGTGCATGTGTCTTTTTGAATTATGGTTTTCTCTGGGTATATGCCCAGTGGTGGGATTGCTGGGTCATATGGTAATTCTATTTTTAGTTTTTTAAGAAACCTCCATACTGTTCTCCATAGTGGCTGTATCAATTTACATTCCCACCAACAGTACAAGAGGGCTCCCTAAGAAGGTGACATTTGAGTAAAGACTTGAAATGGCTGAAGGAATGAATCCATAAGGATATCTGGAGGAATTTTTCAGGTGAAAAGAAAAGTAAAAGCAAAGGCCCTGAGGTGGGAAGATACCTGGATTTTGTGAGGAATACCAAGGAGGTCCTGTTCGGCTAGAACACAGTGGACAAGAGGGCAAATGGTACAAAGAGTTCAAGACCTAACAGGATTATGGAGGGGAGGGGTAGTTGCTGTAGGGTCTTGCATTGTAAGGACTCCAGCTTTTACTCGCAACAGTTTTTACTCGGAAACCATTAACTAAGAAAGGGAAGACTGTGAGAAGAGCAGGTTTAAAGAAATGAAGATCAGGAGTTTGGTTCTGAATGTGTTAAGTTTGAGATACATTTTACATGCTAAAATGGAGATGCTAAGGAGCAAGTCAGATATCAGGATAAATGTACATGCTAGAGATGTAAATCTGGGAGGTGGAGGACTCCCTTGCATCCTTTAAGATACAACTCAAATACCACTTACTCTGTGAAGTCATTCACCACCCCACTTCCTCCAGGAAGAATTCATTTCATTTTGTTTATATCTTATTATTAGCACTTAGCACTATCTAACTTGTATTAAAAATAGTTTTATGTATACCTGTCGTTCTCACCTGGAGATATGTGAAGTAAAGAACAGTGTTCATCTTACCCTTTTAACCCCAAACACCCCCTACTATGTATTGCATATGATAAAATAATCCATAAATGCTGGCTTAAGTAAATGTGTCTGGGGGGACTTGAATTCACCTGTCATAAGAAGTTTTCTGCCTGAAGGTAGGGAGCTACACCCCCGTGCCCTAACTAAACTTGTTCTTCTTCTGTGTTCTTTCTCTAAGTACACGTCCAAGTCAAATTTAATGTCTCTCTCATCTTAGGAGACAAATCAATCAGCAAATCCTAACAGTTCTTACTTTTAAATATGTCTTAAACTCATCACATTCCTCTAGTACCATTGCGACTGCTGAGTTTAAGCCTCCACTATGCCTCTCACCCCAAGACTTTAACAGCTTACTTACTGTTTCCACTCCTGCTCAGTGTAATACACGTTCAAACACCGATCACAGCGGTCACTTAAAACCACAAAATCTCCTCTGCTTTCACCTTTCCAGTAGCTCCCCACTGCCCCCAGCATAAAGTCCAACCTCCTTACTAAAGCTTATAAGGCACCCCATGACAGGCCCTGAATTTCCTCTTTCCTCTCCCTTCTCCTCATTTCAGACCTTGTATCTATGAGCCACACAGATCCTTTATTACACTGAATTGCTGGAATGCTTTTATTGTCAGTACCCCCTTTACTGCAAATGTTCACTGAAGGCAATGCTCTGTCTCATTTGATGCTGTATCACAACCAGGGCCTGCTTGTGCATAAACTCAATAAAAATAAAAACTTTAAAAATTAAATGCGATCTCAGGATTCCACCAAACTTGTTGCCCTAAGTTTATTTTTAGCACAGGTTATTTTAAAATATATTTTTGTACTGAATTCCAAGCTTCTAGAGAGGTATAGTTCTCCAACAATCTCCACGTAAAAGATGTAAAGAATGTAAAAGATACATTTACTACTGCCCCCTTTCTAAAATAATGAACCTAGCTGACATTTATGACTCTTTCCACTCTCGGATCCTGATTTGTTAATCATTTCTACAGGAGAGAAGGAAAAAAGTTTAAACTGCAGCAAATCAGATTCTATTTAATCATTAGATTAAAGTTATTGACACTAAAGGTACCTGAAAACGTGTATGCTGCCTGCTGCCTGCTGCCTCAACGGGGAGCTGGGTGGGGTGGGGAATCAGTAACAATGAACTGCCTAGAAAAGCTTAGATATTTGCCTAATATTTACATGTGACTGCCTTATGAAATTCATTCAAGCTTTATGAGTCTGATTTGCTCCCCAAGATTTGGTTATGATGGTTCAGGCTGAAGACAATAATCTATTTTGCACCTCAGTTTCTAAACTTAAATGATTTTTTTAAAACTTGAAACAGAGTTTGCTGGGGGATTTTTCTTTTCTTTGAGAAAGAATTGGGTATCTGTATTTTTAAAATGGATAGGGTTGCATCAAGGGATGTAGGACTTCTTTGGTATACATATATCCCCATATCTCCTCCCTCTTTCATCTCCCTCCTACCCTCCCTATCCCACCCCTCTAAGTGGTCACAAAGCACTGAGCTGACTTCCCTGTGCTATGTAGCAGCTTCCCACTAGCTATCTATTTTACATTTGGTAGTGTATATATGCCAATGCTACTCTCTCACTTTGTCCTAGCTTACCATTCCCCCTCCCCATGTCCTCAAGTCCATTCTCTATGTCTGCATCTTTATTCCTGCCCTGCCCCTAGGTTTGTCAGAACCATTTTTATTTTTTAAGATTCCATATATATGTGTTAGCATATGGTATTTGTTTTTCTCTTTCTGATTTACTTCACTCTGTAAGACAGACTCTAAGTCCATCCACCTCACTACAAATAACTCAATTTCATTTTTTATGGCTGAGTAATATTCCATTGTATATATGTGCCACAACTGATGATGGACACTTAGGTTGCTTCCATGTCCTAGCAATTGTAAATAGAGCTACAGTGAACAATGTGATACATGACTCTTTTTGAATTATGGTTTTCTCAGGGTATGTATATATATATGCCCAGTAGTGGGATTGCTGGGTCATATGGTAGTTCTATTTTTAGTTTTTTAAGGAACCTCCGTACTGTTCTCCATAGTGGCTGTATCAATTTACATTCCTACCAACAGTGCAAGAGGGTTCCCTTTTCTCCACACCCTCTCCAGCATTTACTGTTTGTAGATTTTTGGATGATGGCCATTCTGACTGGTATGAGGTGATACCTCATTGTAGTTTTGATTTGCATCTCTCTAATGATTAGTGATGTTGAGCATCCTTTCATGTGTTTGTTGGCAATCGGTATGTCTTTGGAGAAATGTCTGTTTAAGTCTTCTGCCCATTTCTGGATTGCGTTGTTTGTTTTTTTGATATTGCGCTGCATGAGCACTTGTATATTTTGGAGATTAATCCTTTGTCAGTTGGTTTGTTTGCAAATATTTTCTCCTATTCTGAAGGTTGTCTTTTCCTCTTGTTTGTGGTTGCCTTTGCTGTGCAAAAGCTTTTCTTTAAAATAAATAAATTTATTTATTTATTTATCTATCTATCTATCTGTCTATCTATTTATGGCTGTGTTGGGTCTTCGTTGCTGCACACACACGGGCTTTCTCTAGTTGTGGTGAGCAGGGGTTACTCTTCGTTGCGATGCGCGGGCTTCTCATTGCGGTGGCTTCTCTTGTTGAGGAGCATGGGCTCTAGGTGTGCAGGCTTCAGTAGTTGTGGCACGTGGGCTCAGTAGTTGTGGCTCACGGGCTCTGGAGCACAGGCTCAGTTCTCATGGCGCATGGGCTTAGTTGCTCCACAGCATGTGGGATCTTCCCGGACCAGGGATCAAACCCATGTCCCCTGTATTGGCAGGTGGATTCTTAACCACTGCATCACCAGGGAAGTTCCTGTGCAAAAGCTTTTAAGTTTCATTAGGTCCCATTTGTTTATTTTTGTTTTTATTTCCATTTCTCTAGGATGTGGGTCAATAAGGATTTTGCTGTGATTTATGTCATAGAGTGTTCTGCCTATGTTTTCCTCTAAGAGTTTTATAGTGTTTGGCCTTACATTTAGGTCTGCAATCCATTTTGAGTTTATTTTTGTATATGGTGTTAGGAAGTGTTCTAATTTCATTCTTTTACATGTAGCTGTCCAGTTTTCTGCTGGGGGGTTTTAAAATATTATTTATCACAGTGATGATTCTCCAACCCAATTTTAGCACTTTCTATTTCAGTCCTCAAGACTAGCTATTATTGCTACTACCTGTCAGTTCATATTTAGATGGAGTACAACATCAGGAACATTGCTCAAAGAGGAAGAAGGCGTTCTTCCTTCCATAGGCAGAAAGCTATTCCTTGGTCTGATTCCAAAATAATGCCCTAAGTCTGCACTGACAAATGGAGTAGCCCCTAGCCACAAGTGGCTATTAAACAATTGAAATGTGGCTAGTCTGAGAAGAGACCTGTTGTAAATATAAAATACACACCAGATCTCAAAGCCTTAATATTTTTAAAAAAAGAACGTAAAATATCCAATTAATAATTTTATATTGATTACATGCTGAAATAAAAATATTTTGGATATAACAGTTTAAATATATTCTTAAAATCAGTTTCACATGGTCCTTTTGACTTTTTAAAATGTGACTACAAGAAAATCTAAAATTACATATGTGATCGTAATTATGGTTGACATTACATTTCTATTGGACAGTGTGGTAAGCCTAGTTAGAGAACTGATCAACACTTCTGAACTCTTTATACAGACAGAATAAAAAGCATCATTGAAGGTCAGGCATGAAATGGAACCACCAATGATGAACCGAAACACAAACGAACCCCCCAATTTTAAAATGGTAAACCATGCTAAAAATGAAAGACTGCTTTAGTGAAATCTAATAATGTCTCTTTCTTCTCTGAAATAAAAATAATTAATATTTTAACCTATATTTCTTAGGAATAACATATTTTTCCAGTAAAATTATTCTCTGAGTATTAGCAGAATGCAAGAAATAGGGATCCTAAGATATTATAGTGACAGTTCCCCTTTAGAAAAAAAAGTTAAGTACTAGAAATGTTATCATGTTATTCTTATTTTTTCCAAAAGATTAGTTAATTAATTAATTATTTTTTTGCCCACGCTGCGCAACTTGCGGGATCTTATTTCCCCCACCAGGGATTGAACTTGTACCCTTGCCAGTGAAAGTGCAGAGTCTTAACCACTGGACTGCCAGAGAATTCCCCTGAAAAATTAATTTAAATAAATCTTCTATCTACCTAACAATATTTCATTTTTGTAAAATGTCATGAAAACATTAGAGAATGCATATTAATCAAGCAAAGTATACTTTAGAATCCACTCAGTAAAGTGATTCCTACCACCTACTCACATACTTCACTATCCCCTCTCTACTGTTTAACATTTTCCTTAGTATTTCTAGAAACTCTAACAAGACAACACAAATAAAGATCAGACTATAATTAATATGATTCCATCTGAAATATAATGTTATATCTCAATGAAATGTTTATTATAGTAATTTAAATGTACTTTCTTAATATAATCATTCTTATACATTATATTATTATTATAATTTAAACATGCTTTATAAAGTGTTAGAATGTAACATGAAGAGGCAAGATCAAAAAACAAAAAATAAAAAAGGCATGATTAAATCCCTCCTCAGTTGTAGAAGGACCAACTATAAGGAGGCTCTTTAAATAGCCTATAGCCTGTGTAACCATGTATTATATACTTTACAAAGTGTTCACTAAGTTGTAGGGTCCAAATTACTGGGTTATTAATATAGAAAATGGAATAATTTATCAATGTCCTATTCACCTTACAGATACTTTGTGGTTTTTAAAAAAAGAAAAGAAAATTAGGAAAATATACATATTGGTTAGAAGAGCAAGTGGGTTTCATCCAAGTTAGTTCTGAAGAAAATTTCTGTGCCTCTGAACATAATGAAATGGTATTTAAGAATAAAGCTGTAACTCTAAGCAGGCTCCAATCAACTTGACACTTGGAATTTTTTATTCTTTTATTTTTCTTTTAACTTTTGCCTTAACTTTGTACTCTACTTCTTCATTTAGATGCCCTATATAACTAGGCTAGGAAGCTAGAAATTAAGTAGCACAATAACAAGAACTAAAATTATAGTATTTGTTTAGTAATTGGGGCTTTTTTTATCAAAGTCTGCTGAGGCATTCAAAGGGAAGTGAGATGGATTTGAGTCATTATTTGTGAAGAAACAAGAGTAATGAGAAAAATAAGGAAGGAGAAAGGTAAAGTTCATATGGGTTTTGGGGGTTTTATTTTTTAATGCTGTAGCTGTTTTGTGTGGGTTTATTTTTTATTTTTTTTACAAGTGGGGTATTTTAAAGGAAATGTTTGGGAAAATGGAACCAGACATGTGTGAATTAAAGAATATTGAGAGAAAAAGGAGGAGATTTAGGAAAAAGAGACAACAAAACTACAAGGATCTATCACATGTATCTCCCGTCCAACAAAGCATTAAGCGGGAATGTCTAGTACAGAGACGTAGAAATTTGAAGATATCCACTACCTCTCTATTACAGAGCAGAAAAAATTCAAATTCATAATTTTGTTCTTGTTTACAACACTTCTATTACCAAACTTAAGTATGAGGTTGTAACTTGGTCCTGAGATACTTAAAAAATAAAGGAATTTTGAAATTAAAAAATTTTTTTCATGTCTTCAATTTGATAACAAAAAGTCTTATCAATGTTTTCATATGTCCATATCTCTTATGACTTCTCAAAAGGTTAAAGTAAGTAAAGAAATAGCTTTGAGATTAGAAGTAGAAACCATTATTAAATCTTTTAACTATTCTGATTTACTGTTATCTAATTATCCATTTCAAAATTATCTACTGATGATTCTTAAGGAATATGATAATTTCAAGGGTATTTCAGAGTACATTATTTGTGCTATCAAAAATTCCTATAGATGTTCCAATATAAAAGATTATTTCTGGGGACTTCCCTGGTGGTCCAGTGATTGAGAGTCCATCTTGCAATGCAGGGGACGCCAGTTCAATCTCTCTTTGGGGACTAAGATCCCACATGCCATGGAGCAACTAAGCCCGCGTGCTGCAGCTCCTGAGCCCGCGCACTCTGGAGCCCACACGCCACAACTAGAGAGAAGCCTATACAACGCAACGAAGAACCTGCACGTTGCAATGAAAGATCCTGCATGCCGCAACTAAGACCCGACGTGGCCCCTGCACCTCCCCCCCAAAAAAATTTTAAAAAGAGATTATATCTGCATATGATGGAACCTTCAATAAAATATCTTAGATATAAGCAATGTTATACTCTACAGTAAGATAAAGTATGTGAACACTTTTTATAGACTGTAATGTATGACTAAAAGTAAGATATAATTATAATTTTAATTAATTTTTTAAAGTACTCTATAGTAACATAAAGATTAGTAATGTAACTTTTCCTCTTTCAAGCCCAAATATTTCTCATATGTTGTCATTTTCTCCCATTATAGTATAATTATTTATGTATTAGACACAGCTCTTTACGACACCTAAGGACACAACCACAGGCATATCTTGTTTTACTCAACAGCATCTAAACAGTAAATAAAGAGACACTATGTCACAAAACTAAAATACAGTACTTTTGAGGGCAGAAGCAAAAGTATTATATCAGCTACTGTGTAAAGTTTTTGATCTACTGAACATACATATAGATAGAAGAACTCATTTCCCCTCAACAATAAAGCAATTCTATAACAAGCAGAGTCAGGTAGGCATTTGGAATCAGCAGTAGGTAAAAGATGATTACCTTAAGAATAGAGACAGGGGATTGCTAAAGTATCAATAAAATGAAAGAAGTTGAATTAAACTAAACATCTGAGATCTTTCTCACAGTAGTTTTGTGACTATATTAATTTTATTCATTGAGTTTGGAATTCCATTAAACATGCTGCCTTACATCCATACTACTATATTTTTCCTTTAAAAAGGATTCCAAGGAGGAAGGAAAACAACTGTTCCACAATTAAAGAGAGAGAGACGAGACAGACAGACAGAAAGAGACAGACACAGGAGGTAGAGAGAAAGAGAGAGAAATCTTATATAATGGTTATTGGCCACTTAATTAAGGCCTCATCCTTTGAAGCTCGTCTTTAGTAAATAGGGCTATACTGCAAGAGAGAAATTATCAACATTCATTCAATAAGAAATACACTGGCAATAATAATTGTAAAATGAAATATTTCTGTACCTTAATATCAGATGTATCACGCTGACTGTTTCGCCAAGCTCTGGAAATTGATGAAAAAGTTCTATCTGCATGATCAAATTTCCCTCCTTGTAAATTTAGGAAAGAAGTTGTGAAGGGTTCCTAAAAAATAAGCCATTTAAAAAAGCCATATATTCCCTCATGCATAAAAATGTGGTTTTTATAAATCTTTCTATCTAAATACTTAGTGACCAATAGACATTAGCCAGTAAAACGTACTAGGCATAGACTGGGAATTATACCTAAATTATTACATTAATATTCTTACATTATTTTTGTTTCAGAAGAAATATTTCCAAAATTTAGTATTTTTCAGACTCTCTTCAATATTTTTCAGACTCTCTTCCTTTCCAAGAACAATTTATTAATAACATTCAGACATAAATTAGACTGCATTTGCTTCACAGTCCAGGGAAACAGTCCAAAATGTAATTTTCCTATTGTTATGGCTCAATATTTAATTTATGATTAAGAAAAGAAAAATGTTTGGAAGATTTAAAAGCCTCCTTTTAGTTAAAGAACACTTAAACACATATTAGTGGATAATTGCTTGAAAATTAGTTAAGCACTATAAATTACCTCTAGGATTTATATCTGCCTGTACACTCTAACAAGCTTTAATTAATGATGTGCTGCTAATGCTTTCCCAGAGAAATTACTTTCTAGTAGATGAATCACCTTTCAATTTTACGGAAACATTTCTTGTTTAACCAATACGTTATCAATACACAGCAGTCTTGGTGTAAATTACAAACACACCTTACTCCATTTGGGGCAACTGAAGTTTCCAAAATATATGAATATATGCCTGTGTTAAAGGAATCTTATTTAGTTCTTATTTTAATAGACTACATTTGAAAATAACATATGTTACAATTTAGAGTCTGGTAAGATATCAACGATTTGAAGAGGCAAATTTAAGGAAGAAAATTCACGCAATTCCAGGTGAAACATTTTTATGGCCATTCTACAGTAATATGTTATAAAATACAGACCAAATGGGATAAAGAGATACTTATATAGTTAGAGCCTCAATCACTGAAAAAAATTTCACCATTCAAAAAAGATGCTGATGATTTTTAATCAATGCATATTCTCCACAACATTGAATTTACTTACTCATGGTTTATTATTCAAATTGAACTTACTATTCTTAGCAGCCATGCAAGAACAAAACTTGCAGTTGAGTAATGAGTGCCATAGTGGAACTTTGGAACTTGATCATCTTCCCAGGATTCATAACGCTCTGCAAAGAATGCTGCTCTTTTTGGATTCAAAGCTCCTATTGGCTGCCAATGGGGAGGAGAAAAAACAAGAACACATAAATACAATCGTCCTTTATTTCTTTTTCTCTTCAAATGTTATCTAATCAGCAAGTGTGAAAGTGAATTTAAAATACATACTATTCAAATTAAAGCAGTGTTACAGTCAGAGAGTGGATTGAAATATAAATTTATTTTTCAATGCACATTAAATTTACATATATAAATGAATGGAGAAACCTGTCATTTCTCAATAAGTCTAGTTTCTGTTGAATGAAGGTCTTTAATCAGCCCATAACAAGCATTTTCATGAAGATAATTACATGAAGTGAATATTAGTTATATGATACTTTGGAAAGCACCTATAAAATCCTCTTTAGTCCATTAGAAGCGACAACCAGAAACAGAATCTTGAAGCTAAAGGATTAACATATCATAGATTCTGAGAAGACAAAATTTGGCGGGGGGCGGCGGGGGAGGAGTGAAAGGAGGAGATTGTGTGAAAAAGGGATTAAACGTAAATCTAGACATTTCTAATAGTATGAGTAAAACCAAAATTTAGGAGATAAAAACATGCCGGCATGAAATTTTTTTTAAATGTGTAACATGAATAGAATATTAGACAGATTACGAGCTTGTACAACAATACTTTACAGCAGAGGTCCCTCAAGCAGTATAGTGAAGTGATGAAGAGCCTGGGTTTACTGGAGTGATAGCAATACCCAGTCAGAAAGTTGTTTTGGAAAATAAAATGAGTAAGTACATGGAGGGACAAACCATACCTGACAATATTTAATGAACGCTATTATTTTTAAGGTTATCTTTTAGCAATGGGGTAAAGTTTGAATAAAACAATAGCCTATAAGCCCCCAGAATATTGGTTGGTATAAGATAAGAGCATAATCAATGTTAGCTGGTATCATTATTGTTGCTGCCGCTGTTGTTATGCAGGGAATTCATGAACTCCATTAAACAGTAAGCAAAATTTCATGTGATTATGCACATGTACATTTTCTTCAGGAAGACATACAGAGTATTCTAAGATTCTCAAAGGGGTCTGAGGGCTTAAAGAACAAGTAACAATTCATTCTCATAAAACATTCTAATCTCTAGAAAGTCTCTACTCTTTATTTAAAATATAAGTACCAATTCACTGAAAAAAAAATGTAAGATTACTTTCTTTAATGAAAACCTAGCAGTCAGTCACTCATTTATATGAGAAAGAAAATATCTAATCATTTATGCAAAAAATGTTAAACTGAAATTTAAAATACTGGTTTTAAAATAGATGCATTAAGAAATATTCTATGGAAAATGAAGCAATGTTAAACTAGTTTTTAAATTGTTTTTCATGTTAAAAAGTAATTTTAAGCAGTATTTTAAATTATCATTTTGGCTATATTTCTTAAAATTGTTAATTATTTTTTCAAAACTGCCACTTATCTCTAGTACCTTTCATTCTCTTTCAATAGGATGGTTCTAATCAACATTTTATTTTAAGCCCTTAATTTACAAGCAAATTTTTAAAAACCTTTAGTTGATTATTATTTTAAACCAGTATCACAGTATACCAATTTAAAATGCCATCTTTTAAAGCATTAGTTTCTGTACAAACGAGTTAAATCTGATTTACTAAACTTATGCCAGTTAAGAATGGAACTGACTCCAAGAAATCTTTGTTACAGAACCAATTTGGAATGCCTTTAAATGTATTTTAGCTGTTGTCCCTGAAGACTGAGCCATGCAAAAGGAAAGAAAGAAGAAATAAAATCACTGGAAGACAAATTATGTGAAAACAAAATCAATGCTCCTTTTGTATGGTTCTGCAGCATATTAAGTATTCACTTTATGTGCTCCTATTTTTATTACTCTCCAAATGAGTACACCCCCAAAATCAATAGTTATAGAATCACATTTCTTGAATATAATGCTAAAACCAATTAGGATTGATTTCACTAGCATCCGAAAAAAAATGGCATCGTGCAGAGATCCATATACGTAGAACCCACAGTATTGATTCCGGCTGTGATTGTTACAGTTGATTTCTGAAGCCTGCTACAGGACAGCTATCAAGACATAGCACATTTATTTGCAAGCATATAAAAAAAAAGTCCCCAAATAAAAGAAGGTTAAAAAAAAAAAGACTAGTGGAGCTGTGCAATGACAATGATACACTATCAGCTTACTCAGAGAAGTTACAGTGGGAATACACACATTGAATTATACATTACGCGAAAGCACTGATTTATTGTGGTAATAACATCCACCTCATTAAAAGATTCTGCTTTGCTGCAGTTGGAAGGCTACATATTGTTTACTGCTATAAATTAATGGCAGTGCAAAGAAGACTGTAGAACCATCCTAACAATAGATCTGTAATGACAGTGCTGTATATCACAGCTTCCTCAGCAGCTTCATAATAAAATGGAGACAATGTATTGAGCTAATACATTCTACCATGCTGGCCCATATTTTTCTGACAATTGCTTTAAAAGATGAGCTGAATCCAACTATGTTATAATGCTGCAAAACATTTAACTAAGCAAGAGTCAGTCATACACCAAAGTGCATCATAGCATTTTTGAAACATTATCTAAATCAGCATTTCAAGATGTTTATTCATCTCTGCAAAAGAACTAAAAGTAAATGCTGATGGTTCCTCTTACTTATACAGTATATTAAGAGCAACAAATGGAGGGCAATTCAGGAAGATGCCTAGTACCATCATCCTACAGAAAGCTCTTTGTACAATTTAACTGTAAAAGCTTGACAGATTATTTTTCAAAATCAGCAAATTGATTAAAGGAAGAAGAGCAAAAATACTGGTCATTTAAAATGGTCATGACTTCCTGGAAAAATCAATAAAAAATAAGTATTTATTAGAGAGGTATAATTCAAGTTCATAACCAGGTAAATATAAATAGCCTGAGGATATAGAAAAATAATTTTAAACACTACAAAAAGCTAACAAATAGAATTATATAAGATTTTTTAAATCTGCAAAATAATAAAAGAAACAATCACAACAAGATGAAAAAGTGATTCAAATAAAATGGAATTATTTAAAAATTAGAGTATCAGGACTACCAACACAGGCATTTACATTAAAAAAAAATGGAAATAAGAACTTGGGGGCTTCCCTGGTGGCACAGTGGTTGAGAATCCACCTGCCGATGCAGGGGACACGGGTTTGTGCCCTGGTCCAGGAAGATCTCACATGCCGCGGAGCATCTGGGCCCATGAGCCATGGCCGCTGAGCCTGTGCATCCGGAGCCTGCTCTCCGCAATGGGAGAGGCCACAGCAGTGAGAGACCCGCGTACCGCAAAAAAAAAAAAAAAACTTGGATTAAAATAGAAGAAAAATTAAAGAAAAAAGAACACCAGAACTCTTGAAAATGTATAAATAGCCAAAAAAAAAAAAAAGAAAAAAAAACTACACATAGGATAGATTAACCTCACAAATAGCCAAATTGACAACTGTGGCAGATTGTTAATTATTCTGTTTGAAATTCTCATCTGATACCTTTCAGAACAAGATATGCAAAGCAAAACTTTCTAAATCAGGTTTTTAAGAATATTACAATTAAAAAAATCTTTTGTTACCTTTTTTGAGAAGTAATTTTGCTAATTATTAGAGATATAAAAATACTGCATGTAAAGTGCCCAGTTCAGTGTCTGGAATGCAGTAACATTAGTAATAATATTGTTATTTTTCAGCTTATTTGATCAAGAATATTTAAGAAAAAAAGCCATTAAACAAGTCTGATGAAATTAATGTTGTCTATTAAGAAAGAAAGTAATTAAGCATCACAATCATCTAATGGTACATGCAGTACTGTGCATTATCTGTCAGAAGCCTAATAGTACACAGTAGACGTCAAAACTGCATTACCCTATCTCAAAAACATAATCAAAAACAAAATTATCTTTCAAAAGTCCAAAGGGCCTCCAAATTTTACTGTGAAAAGCATATGAAATGTCAAGCAAGTTACAATCATCTAGTACTACATTAATTAAAAACAAATGGTATTGGATTCAAAGACCCCTATAACCACCCAACACAGACTCCTTCATCTGATTACTAGCAAAAGTTAAGCTGTAAAAAGACTGTAGTGTTCATACATTCTAAGTTTTTGCTTTCTTTTTAAAAATTTTCTTACCTGAAGTTATCTAATTAATAACCTCCAGCTTACATTTTATTTTTTATAAAACATTATTATGCATTCTCACAATAAATGTGAGCTAGATAACCCTATTTTAATAATGAAGAAAATAAGTATCTTGAATAACCTAGCTCAAAATCAACATAAATCTAGGAAACAAAAATACAGTACTCAAATCCAGTCTTTGGGCCATTTTATCCATAAACTGTTGTATTGCGAAATGTTTTTCCTGATTTCAACAATTTCCCACTTTCTTATACTTCCATTTTTCAAATATGATATTTATTTAACAGGTTTATTTAAAAGACTAATAATATAGGTAAAGTGCTTAGCAGAGCTCCTGACACAAAGTACTCAATAAGTATAGCTGCTATTAATGTGTTGTTGTAATTGTTACCATCACCATCACCAGTCTTCTTTCTGAGATTTATATGTGAACTGTTCCAATTTATATCAACTTTCCAGAAGTGAAGTTCCAAACTGCTGGACCATGGTTACAACTACTAAGAGTAAGAAAGCTGTAGGGAATTGGCAATAAATCTCAGAAATTCTACAAAGTATAGATTTGCTTGAGTTAACAACCTTCTCTTTTTAAAATCTAAGTCTAAAAAGATATTTTTTTCCATCTTTCTGTGAAAGCTTTGTTTGGTAATCATTAAACCTTAACATCTGGGGATGAGCAGCAGGAGAGAAGATTAGAGGAAAAGAAAAAGGTCAATATGGAGCAAGAGACTCAGCAATGGGGCCAATGGACACACTAAAGTGTAGAGTATCATAAACATAAATTTTGTGGGTAAAGAGCAGAGTGGGGAAGAGCTGTCAAAAGTGAAAATGGGCTCGTGAAGGGGAGGCACAAGAGCAGGGCTACTTTTAGGATCTTGCTTATGATCTCGATGACTGGCCTAAAGCCATCTGTCAACATTATCTTCATTTGGTATGACTGGAACACTGGAAATATCCTTTAATTCCAGGACTACACATAAACCCTGTCCTACAACGTATAAGACTGCATACAGGCAAGAGAGGTTATATATTATTTTATTCTGGAAGTAGGGTAGTCCTATAGATATCAAAAAAGAGCAATCACAAAGTGAGGACAAGGAAAAGGTAACAATGTGGTCGAACCCAATGTTATATGAATCTGATGTTATAAAAATGTCACGTTAAAGGAAAGAATCATGTTAATTAAGTGTAAGGTACTTGATATTCATGAACAAATTAAGCAAAAATCTTCAAATTCAGACAATGAAAGAGGACGGACTATCAGGAAATGTGACATCATAAAAGACAGTCATTCGTGGTTAGAGAATAATGATTTGTTTGGGGAAGATTACAGGAAATAACTATCATAAACATATTAAAGAGGCTATTCTATCTGATGACAACGCAACTATTTATTGGCTATACGTGAAGGGTCTAAGAGTCTTAAGTAAATTACCTCACTATATTTACAACAAAACCTTAATAAATACAAAACTATTAGCATTCCCAATTTACAGGTGAAAAAACTGCGTCTGGGAGAAGTTAAATGACTATTAAAGGTTGATTCCCCAGTCAATAGCGGAGCCAAGATTCACAGTCACATCTAACTAAATTGACTAGTAAATCCTAAAATAAATACAGCTGTGTGGATTGATGAACGTGTTGGTGCTGAATCTGCAAGGGCACTGGAATCCTTTCATGGGAGGTTTAGATGAAATGCTCTTCTGAAAAAATGTTATTTATGTTTTTATTCCAACCTATATAAGGTGCGTGGATATCAATTTAGCAGAAGGCTTCACAAAAGGGGTAGAGAGATGAATATTTTGTATTGGGGATGCTGAAAAATGGTTGGCAAAAACAGCTTTTGAAAAAGTGAACACAGGGGCGCCTTCAAGATGGCAGAGGAGTGAGACGTGGAGATCACCTTCCTCTGCACAAACACATCAAAAGTACATCTACATGTGGAACAACTCCTACAAAACACCTACTGAACGCTGGCAGAAGACCTCAGACCTCCCAAAAGGCAAGAAACTCCCCACGTACCTGGGTAGGGCAAAAGAAAAAAGAAAAAACAGAGACAAAAGAATAGGGACGGGAACTGCACCAGTGGGAGGGAGCTGTGAAGGAGGAAAGGTTCCCACACACTACCAAGCTCCTTTGCGGGCGGAGACTGCGGGTAGTGGAGGGGGGAAGCTTTGGAGCCTCGGAGGAGAGCACAGCCACAGGGGTGCAGAGGGCAAAACGGAGATATTCCCGCACAGAGGATCGGTGCCAACCAGCACTCACCAGATGGAGAGGCTTGTCTGCTCACCCGCCGAAGGGGGCAGGGGCTGGGAGCTGAGGCTTGGGCTTCGGAGGTCGGATCCCAGGGAGAGGACTGGGGTTGGCTGCATGAACACAGCCTGAAGGGGGCTAGTGTGCCACAGCTAGCTGGGAGGGAGTCCAGGAAAAAGTCTGGACTTGCCTAAGAGGCAAGAGACCATTGTTTCATGGTGCGCCAGGAGAGGGGATTCAGAGCACCACCTAAACGAGCTACAGAGATGGGTGTGAGCCATGGCTATCAGCGCAGACCCCAGAGACGGGCATGAAATGCCAAGGCTGCTGCTGGAGCCACCAAGAAGCCTGTGTTCAAGCACAGGTCACTCTCCACACCTCCCCTCCCAGGAGCCTGTGCAGCCTGCCACTGCCAGGGTCCCATGATCCAGGGACAACTTCCCGGGGAGAACACATGCCGCACCTCAGGCTGGTGCAACATCAAGCCGGCCTATGCTGCTGCAGGCTCACCCTGCATTCTGTACCCCTCCATCACCTGAGCCTGAGTAAGCCAGAGTTCCCTAATTAGCTGCTCCTTTAACCCTGTCCTGTCTGGGTTGGAACAGAGGTCCTCAGGTGACCTACACACAGAGGCAGGACCAAATCCGAATGTGAACCTCAGGAGCTGTGCAAACAAAGAAGAGAAAGGGAAATTTCCCCCAGCACCCTCAGGAGCAGCAGATTAAATCTGCACAATCAACCTGATGTACCCTGCATCTGTGGAATACCTGAGTAGACAACGAATCATCCCAAAATTGAGGTGGTGGATTTTGGGAGCAACTATAGACTTGGGGTTTGCTTTCTGCATCTGTTTCTGGTGTTAGGTTTATCTTAGTTTAGTATTTAGAGCTTATTATTATTGGTAGATTGTTTATTGATTTGGTTGCTCTCTTTCTTTTTTAATTTTTCATATATATATATTTTTTCTTTTTCCCATTTTGTGGGTATGCATGTGTATGCTTCTATGTGTGATTTTGCCTGTATGGCTTTGCTTCCGCCATCTGTCCTAGGGTTCTGACTGTATGCTTTTCTTTCTTTTTAATATAGTTTTTACCACTTGTTATCATTGGAGGATTTGTTTTTTGGCTTGATTGGTCTCTTCGTTCTTTCCCTCTTTCTTTTATTTTTAATTAATTAATTATTTTTATTTATTTATTTTTTTGGCCATACTAGGCCTCTCACTGTTGTGGCCTCTCCCGTTGCGGACCACAGGCTCCGGACACGCAGGCTCAGTGGCCATGGCTCACTGGCCCAGCCACTCCACAGCATGTGGGATCCTCCCGGACTGAGGCATGAACCCGTGTCCCCTGCAGAGGCAGGCAGACCCTCAACCGCTGTGCCACCAGGGAAGCCCCCTATTTATTTATGTTTAACATTTGTTTTCTATTTTAATAATTTTATTTAATTAATTAATTTATTTTCTTTCCTTCTTTCTTTTTCTTTCTCCCTTTTCTTCTGAGCCATGTGGCTGACAGGGTCTTGGAGCTCTGGCCGGGTGTCAGGACTGAGTCTCTGAGGTGGGAGAGCTGCCTTCAGGACATTGGTCCACCAAGACCTCCCAGCCCCATGTAATATCAAATGGCAAAAGCTCTCCCAAAGATGTCCATCTCAACATTAAGACCCAGCTCCACTCAATGACCAGCAAGCTACAGTGCTAGACACCCTATGCCATACAACTAGCAAGACAGGACTACAGCCCCGTCCATTAGCAGACAGGCTGCCTAGAATCAGAAGGTCACAGATACCCCAAAACATACCACTGGACACGGTCCTGCCCACCACAAAGACAAGATCCAGCCTCATCCAATAGAACACAGACAATAGTCCCCTCCACCAGGAAACCTACACAAGCAACTGAACCAATCTTAGCCACTGGGGGCAGAAACCAAAAACAATGGGAACTACTAACCTGCAGCCTGCAATAAGAAGACTCCAAACACAGTAAGTTAAGCAAAGTGAGAAAACAGAGAAACACACAGCAGATGAAGGAGCAAGATAAAAAACCAGCAGACCAGGCAAATAAAGAGGAAATACGCAGTCTACCTGAAAAAAAATTCAGAGTAATGATAGTAAAGATGATCCAAAATCTTGGAAATAAAATGGAGAAAATAAAAGAAACATTTAACAAGGGCCTAGAAAAACTAAAGAGCAAACAAACAATAATGAACAACACAATAAATGAAATAAAAAATTCTCTAGAAGGAATCAATAGCAGAATAACTGAGGCAGAAGAACAGATAACTTACCTGGAAGAAAAAATAGTGGAATTAACTACTACAGAGCAGAATAAAGAAAAAAGAATGAAAAGAATTGAGGACAATCCCAGAGACATCTGGATCAATATTAAATGCACCAACATTTGAATTACAGAGGTCAGAGAAGAAGAGAAAAAAAAAAAAAAAACCTGCTGAGAAAATATTTGAAGAGATGATAGTTGAAAACTTCCCTAATATGGGAAAGGAAATAATCAACTCCAGGAAGCACAGAGAGTCCCACACGGGATAAATCCAAGGAGAAACACGCCAAGACACACATTAATCAAACTATCAAAAATTAAATAAAAAGAAAAAAATATTAAGAGCAGCAAAGGAAAAGCAACAATTAACATACAAGGGAATCCCCATAAGGTTAACAGCTGATCTTTCAGCAGAAACTCTGCAAGCCAGAGGGAGTAGCAGGACATATTTAAAGTGATGAAAGGGAAAAACCTACAAGCAAGATTACTCGACTCAGCAAGGATCTCATTCACATTCAACAGAGAAATTAAAACATTTACAGACAAGCAAAACCTAAGAGAATTCAGCACCACCAAACTAGCTTTACAACAAATGCTAAAGGAACTTCTGTAGGCAGGAAACACAAGAGAAGGAAAAGACTTACAATAACAAACCCAAAACAATTAGGAAAGTGGTAATAGGAACATACATATCGATAATTACCTTAAATGTAAATGGATTAAATGCTCCCACCAAAAGACACAGACTGGCTGAATGGATACAAAAACAAGACCCATATATATGCTGCCTACAAGAGACCCACTTCAGACCTAGGGACACATAAAGACTGAAAGTGAAGGGATGGAAAAAGATATTCCATGCAAATGTAAAGCAAAAGAAAACTGGAGTAGCAATTCTCATATCAGACAAAACAGACTTTAAAAAAAAGACTGTTACAAGAGACAAAGAAGGACACAACATAATGATGAAGGGATCAATCCAAGAAAAAGATATAACAACTGTAAATATTTATGCACCCAACATAGGAGCACCTCAATACATAAGAAAAGTACTAACAGCCATAAAAGGGGAAATCAACAGTAACACAATCATAGTAGGGGACTTCAACAACCCACTGTCACCATGGGACAGATCATCCAAAATGAAAATAAATAAGGAAACTCAAGCTTTAAATGATACATGAAACAACATGGATTTAACTGATATTTATAGAACATTCCATCAAAACAACAGAATACACTTTCTTCTCAAGTGCTCATGGAACATTCTCCAGGATAGATCATTTCTTGGGTCACAAATAAAGCCTTGGTAAATTTAAGAAAACTGAAATAGTATCCAGTATCATCTCCAAATATGAGACTAAATATCAATTATAGGAAAAAATCTGTAAAAATTACAAACACATGGAGGCTAAACAATACACTTCTTAATAACCAAGAGATCACTTAAGAAATCAAAGATAAAATCAAAAAATACATAGAAACAAATGACAATAAAAACATGATGACCCAAAACCTATGGTATGCAGCAAAAGCAGTTCTAAGAGGGAAGTTTATAGCAATAAAATCCTACCTCAAGAAACAAGAAACACCTCAAATAAACAACCTAACCTTACACCTAAAGCAATTAGAGAAAGAACAACAAAAAAACCCTGAAGTTAGCAGAAGGAAAGAAATCATAAAGATCAGATCATAAATAAATGAAAGAGAAATGAAGGAAACGATAACAGAGATCAATAAAACTAAAAGCTGGTTCTTTGAGAGATAAACAAAATTGATAAACCATTAGACAGACTCATCAAGTAAAAAAGGGAGAAGACTCAAATCAATAGAATTAGAAATGAAAAGGGAAAAGTAACAAATGCCACTGCAGAAATACAAAGGATCATCAGAGATTCCTACAAGCAACTATATGCCAACAAAATGGACAACCTGGAAGAAATGGACAAATTCTTAGAAATGCACAACCTGCCGAGACTGAACCAGGAAGAAATAGACAATATGAACAGACCAATCACAAGCACTCAAATTGAAACTGTGATTAAAACTCTTCCAACAAACAAAAGCCCAGGACCAGATGGCACTCAAATTGAAACTGTGATTAAAACTCTTCCAACAAACAAAAGCCCAGGACCAGATGGCTTCACAGGCGAATTCTATCAAACATTTAGAGAAGAGCTAACACCTATCCTTCTCAAACTCTTCCAAAAGATAGCAGAGGGAGGAACACTCCCAAACTCATTCTATGAGGCCACCATCACCCTGTTACCAAAACCAGACAAAGACGTCACAAAGAAAGAAAACTACAGGCCAATATCACTGATGAACATAGATGCAAAAATCCTCAACAAAATACTAGCAAACAGAATCCAACAGCACATTAAAAGGATCATACACCATGATCAAGTGGGGTTTATCCCAGTAATGCAAGGATTCTTCAATATATGGAAATCAATCAACGTGATACACCATATCAACAAACTGAAGAAGAAAAACCATATGATCATCCCAATAGATTCAGAGAAAGCTTTTGACAAAATTCAACACCCATTTATGAAATAAACCCAGCAGAAAGTAGGCACAGAGGGAATTTTCCTCAACATAAAGGCCATATATGACAAACCCACAGCCAGCATCAGTCTCAATGGTGAAAAACTGAAACCATTTCCACTAAGATCAGGAACAAGACAAGGTTGCCCACTCTCACCGCTCTTACTCAACATAGTTTTGGAAGTGTTATCCACAGCAATCAGAGAAGAAAAAGAAATAAAAGGAATCCAAATTGGAAAAGAAGGAGTAAAGCTGTCACTGTTTCCAGATGACATGCTACTATACATAGAGAATCCTAAGGATGCTACCAGAAAACTGCTAGAGCTAATCAATGAATTTGGTAAAGTAGCAGGATACAAAATTAATGCACAGAAATATCTGGCATTCTTATACACTAATGATGAAAAATCTGAGAGTGAAATTAAGAAAACACTCCCATTTACCACTGCAACAAAAAGAATAAAATATCTAGGAATAAACCTACCTAAGGAGACAAAAGACCTGTATGCAGAAAACTATAAGACACTGATGAAAGAAATTAAAGATGATACAAATAGGTAGAGAAATATACCATGTTCTTGGATGGAAGAATCAACATTGTGAAAATGACTATAGTACCCAAAGCAATCTACAGATTCAATGCAATCCCTATCAAACTACCAATGTCATTTTTTAAAGAACTAGAACAAAAAATTTCACAATTTGTATGGAAACACTAAAGACCCCAAGTAGCCAAAGCAATCTTGAGAATGAAAAATGGAGCTGGAGGAATCAGGCTCCCTGACTTCAGACTATACTACAAGGCTACGGTAATCAAGACAGTATGGGGCTTCCCTGGTGGCGCAGTGGTTGAGAATCCACCTGCCGATGTAGGGGACACGGGTTTGTGCCCCGGTCCAGGAAGATTCCACATGCCGCGGAGCGGCTGGGCCTGTGAGCCATGGCCGCTGAGCCTGTGTGTCCGGAGCCTCTGCTCCACAATGGGAGACGGCACGAAAGTGAGAGGCCCGCCTAGCACCAAAAAAAAAAAAAAAAAAAAAAAAAAAAAGACAGTATGGTACTGGCACAAAAACAGAAATATATATCAATGGACCAGGACAGAAAGCCAGAATAAACACCCACTCATATGATCACCTTATCTTTGATAAAGAAGGGAAGGATATACAGTGGAGAAAAGACAGCCTCTTCAATAAGTGGTGCTGGGAAAACTGGACAGCTGCATGTAAAAATATGAAATTAGAACACTCCCTAACACCACACACAAAAATAAACTCAAAATGGGTTAAAGACCTACATGTAAGGCCAGACACTATCAAACTCTTAGAGGAAAACATAGGCAGAACACTCTATTACATAAATCACAGCAAGATCCTTTTTGACCCACCTCCTAGAGAAATGGAAATAAAAATAAACAAATGGGACCTAATGAAACTTAAAAGCCTTTGCACAGCAAAGTATACCATAAACAAGACAAAAAGACAACCCTGAGAATGGGAGAAAATATTTGCAAATGAAGCAACTGACAAAGGATTAATATCCAAAATTCATAAGCAACTCATGCAGCTCAATAACAAAAAAAACAAGCAACCTGATCCAAAAGTGGGCAGAAGAACTACAAAGACATTTCTCCAAAGAAGATATACAGATTGTCAAAAAACACATGAAAGAATGCTCAACATTATTAATCATTAGAGAAATGCAAATCAAAACTACAGTGAGATATCATCTCACACTGGTCAGAATGGCCATCATCAAAAACTCTAGAAACAATAAATGCTGGAGAGGGTGTGGAGAAAAGGGAACACTGTTGCACTGCTGGTGGGAATGTAAATTGATACAGCCACTATGGAGAACAGCATGAAAGTTCCTTATAAAACTACAAATAGAACTACCATACGACCCCACAATCCCACTACTGGGCATATACCCTGAGAAAACCATAATTCAAAAAGAGTCATGTACCAAAATGTTCATTGCAGCTCTATTTACAATAGACAGGACATGGAAGCAACCTAAGTGTCCATCAGCAGATGAATGGATAAAGAAGATGTGGCACATATATACAATGGAATATTACTCAGCCATAAAAAGAAATGAAACTGAGTTATTTGCAATGAGGTGGATAGACCTGGAGTCTGTCATACAGAGTGAAGTAAGTCAGAAGGAGAAAAACAAATACCGTATGCTAACACATATATATGGAATCTAAGAAAAAAAAATGTCATGAAGAGATTAGTGGTAGGACGGGAATAAAACACAGACCTACTAGAGCATGGACTTGAGGATATTGGCGGGGAAGGGTAAGCTGTGACGAAGCGAGAGAGCGGCATGGACATATATACACTACCAAATGTAAAACAGATAGCTAGTGGGAAGCAGCCGCATAGCACAGGGAGATCAGCTCTGTGCTTTGTGACCATCTAGAGGGGTGGGATAGGGAGGGTGAGAGGGAGGGAGACGCAAGAGGGAAGAGATATGGGAACATATGTATAGGTATAACTGATTCACTTTGTTGTAAAGCAGAAACTAACACACCATTGTAAAACAGTTATACTCCAATAAAGATGTTAAAAAACAAACAAACAAAAAAAAAACTGAAGGAGAAAAACAAATACTGAAGAATCACCACAAGAGATGCAGAAAAAGCTTTTGACAAAAATTCAACACCCATTCAACACCCACCCATGATAAAAACCCTCCATAAAGTAGGCACAGAGGGGCTTACCTCAACATAATAAAGGCCATATATGACAAACCCACAGCCAACATCGTTCTCAATGGTGAAAAACTGAAACCACTTCCACTAAGATCAGGAACAAGACAAGGTTGCCCACTCTCACCACTCTTACTCAACATAGTTTTGGAAGTGTTATCCACAGCAATCAGAGAAGAAAAAGAAATAAAAGGAATCCAAATTGGAAAAGAAGGAGTAAAGCTGTCACTGTTTCCAGATGATATGATACTATACATAGAGAATCCTAAAGATGCTACCAGAAAACTACAAGAGCTAATCAATGAATTTGGTAAAGTAGCAGGATACAAAATTAATGGACAGAAATCTCTTGCATTCCTATACACTAATGATGAAAAATCTGAAAGATAAATTAAGGAAACATTCCCATTTACCACTGCAACAAAAAGAATAAAAGATCTAAGGACAAACCTACCTAAGGAGACAAAAGACTTGTACGTAGAAAACTATAAGACATTGATGAAAGAAATTAAAGATGATACAAACAGATGGAGAGATATACCATGTTCTTGGATTGGAAGAGTCAACATTGTGAAAATGACTATAGTACCCAAAGCAATCTACAGATTCAGAGCAATCCCTATCAAACTACCAATGTCATTTTTCACAGAACTAGAACAAAAAAATTCACAATTTGGATGGAAACACAAAAGACCTCGAGTAGCCAAAGCAATCTTGAGAAAGAAAAACGGAGCTGGAGGAATCAGGCTCCCTGACTTCAGACTATACTACAAAGCTACAGTAATCAAGACAGTACGGTAATGGCACAAAAACAGAAATACAGATCAATGGAACAGGATAGAAAGCCCAGAGATAAATCCACACACATATGGTAACCTTATCTTTGATAAAGGATGCAAGAATACACAATGGAGAAAAGACAGACTCTTCAATAAGTGGTGCTGGGAAAACTGGTCAGCTACATGTAAAAGAATGAAATTACAACACTCCCTAACACCATACACAAAAATAAACTCAAGATGGATTAAAGATCTAAATGTAAGGCCAGACACTGTAAAACTCTTAGTGGAAAACTTAGGCAGAACACTCCATGACATAAATCACAGCCAGATCCTTTTCAACTCACCTCCTAGAGAAATGGAAATAAAAAGAAAAATAAACAAATGGGACCTAATGAAACTTAAAAGCTTTTGCACAGCCACGTAAGCCATAAACACGATGAAAAGAAAACCCTCAAATGGGAGACAATATTTGCAAATGAAGCAACTGACAAAAGATTAATCTCCAAAATGTACAAGCAGCTCATGCAGCTCAATATTAAAAAAACCAACAACCAAATCCAGAGACGTGCAGAAAATCTAAATAGACATTTCTCCAAAGAAGATATACTGATTGCCAACAAACACATGAAAGGACGCTCAACATCACTAATCATTAGAGAAATGCAAATCAGAAATATGAGGTATCACCTCACACCGGTCAGAATGGCCATCATCAAAAAATCTACAAACAATAAATGTTGGACAGGGTGTGGAGAAAAGGGAACCCTCTTGCACTGTTGGTGGGAATGTAAATTGATACAGCCACTATGGAGAACAGCATGGAGGTTCCTTAAAAAACTACAAATAGAACTACCATACGACCTAGCAATCCCACTATGGGGCATATACCCTGAGAAAACCATAGTTCAAAAAGAGTCATGTACCACAATGTTCATTGCAACTCTATTTACAATAGCCGGGACATGGAAGCAACCTAAGTGTCCATCGGCAGATGAATGGATAAAGAAGATGTGGCACATATATACAGTGGAATATTACTCAGCCATAAAACGAAATGAAGTTGAGTTATTTGTAGCGTGGTGGATGGACCCAGAGTCACTTACATGGAGTGAAGAAAGTCGGAAAGAGAAAAACAAATAACATATGGTAACACATATTCCAATAAAGATGTTTAAAAAAAAGTAAACACAAAACATAAACATAAACATTGTCACCAAAGTTTATTGCTTTACTTGCCTCTTAACTTTTATATTTGTATATCCACATCTATGAATCCAATAACATATGCTAACACATATATATGGAATCTTTAAAAAAAAAAAGCTTCTAAAGAACCTAGGATTAGGCAGGAATAAAGATGCATACATACAGAATGGACTTGAGGACACAGGGAGCAGGAAGAGTAAGCTGGGACGAAGTGAGAGAGTAGCACTGACATATATACACTACCAGTGGTAAAATAGATAGCTACTGGGAAGCAGCTGCATAGCACAGGGAGATCAGCTGGGTGCTTTGTGTCCGCCTAGAGGGGTGGGATAGGGAGGGTGGGAGGGAGACTCAAGAGGGAGGAGATATGGGGATGTATGTATACATAATTGCTGATTCACTTTGTTATACAGCAGAAGCGAACACAACATTATAAAGCAATTATATTCCAATAAAGATGTTAAAAAAAAAAGTGAACACAAAACATAAACATTGTCACCAAAGTTTATTGCTTTACTTGCCTCTTAACTTTTATATTTGTATATCCACATCTATGAAGCCAAATGAAAGCCTTTAATCCGTGTGTTGTTGAAAATTTTTAAAGAAGCCAATGAATTTCATTTTGTGCCCCTCTACCCCTGCCTTCCTCCCCCACCCCCAAAGAGATGAAAATAAAAGAATAGCCCCTGTCATTTAAGTAATGTTGCCACTGTTAGGGGGTGCAGGAACTATTTTGTGTCAAGTTGTAGCAGCTCTTTTATCTAAATGACAAATAAACAAACAGACTCATCAACACTTACTCAACCTTGGCTTCTAGGATATTTCATCATGTGCTATATGCAGCTGAGATGCTTTGGCACTTATCCTCACACACTCTACATTTTATTTAGTATTGTCGAGAAAATACTTTCATTGACACACTACTATGGCTTTTAGAGTTAACAAATAACTACTTTTGTTTTCAAGTACCAGAGCAGATTTTAATCCCTTGAAAACACACGTTCTTCCAAGTGGCAGTAAACATATACCCCCTATACTATTTCAATTTAACAAACACATCTTGGGAAAAAGATAGTATTCCATTTTATTTATTGTACCGATGTAGAATCTAAATCATTTCAGAGGCTCACATTGGTAGATTTAGTAGCAATGCCTTCACAGTTCTATGTTATTTAGCTATGGTTCATATTAAGGATTTTCACTCTAGGTATTTATCTGTTTGAGAAAGGCACATAAGTCAATTAAAATAATCTGATAATCCAATGTCATTGTTGAGCTAAATGCCTGGAGGAACCTGAAAAACAATCTTAACAATCCAAGGTCAACTAAAAAAAAGATGTTTTAAGTAATTATGAAAATGACAAACACCCAAGAGGCTCAATGCTATTATAACAAAACCTATTCATTAGCTGAGTGATTCACCTATCCAATTAAAGAAACACTTAGGACCATTAAAATCAGGAGTTCTGGTCCAAAGAAGTGACAAAGGAGGCTCCTGAACTCAGTTCTTCCCACAGCAAAACTGAAAATTCAGCTACACATGGAACAATTCCCTCTGAAAGAAATCTAAAACCTAGCTGAGCAACTCTTAAACCTTGGGCAAAAAAGAAAAACCCACATCATAACAGGTAGGAAAGGGTATGACACAATCTCATAAACCCCACCCCTGACAGTGACACACCAGCTGACGCACCACTGGGAGGGAATTCACAACTCATGGATTCTCCCTGAGGAGTGAGTTTGGGACCAAACACCTAGCACCTCAACATTTAAGACTTCCACTTGTGAGACAGGCCCTCAAAACACCTAGCTCTGAAAGCCAACGAGGCTTGCATTCTCAAGACCCACAAGACTATACAGGCATACCTCGGAGATACTGCAGGTTTGGTTCCAGACCACTGCAATAAAGTAAATACAGCAATACAGCAAGTCACGTGAATTTTTTGGTTTCCCAGTGCATATAAAACTTATGTTTACACTATACTGTAGTCTATTAAGTGTGCAATAGCATTATGTCTAAAAACACAATGTACATGTCCTAATTTTAAAATACATTATTGCTAAAAAATTCTAACCACCATCTGAGTCTTCAGTAGTCATAATCTTTTTAATGATGGAGGGTTTGAAATATTGCAAAAATTACCAAAATATGACACAGAACCAAAATAAGCAAACACTGTTGAAAAAATGGCACTTATAGACTTGTTCAAGGCAGGGTTGCCACAAATGTTCAATTTGTAAAAAACTCAATAACTGCAAAGCATGATAAAGTAAAGCACAACAAAACAAGATATGCCTGTACAGCAGATAAAGAAAGAACAAAACAAAACAAAACAAAACACAGTTCCTAATGGGCTCTCACTCCAAAAGGATGGAATAGGGAAAACAGGAGTACACTGTTTTAAGGTTTGAAGACTATACATGAAATGGTATATTATTATTTGAAGAAAGGCTGTCATAAGTTGAAGACATATATTTCAAACCATAAAGAAACCACTAAACTTTTTAAAAAGAGGTATAAATAACAAGACACAGTGAAGATAAAATGGAATAATAAAAATACGTAATCTAAAAGAAAACAGATAAAGGGAGACAAGGTACAAAGAACTGATATAAGGGATAAAAAACAGATGGCAAGAAAGTACATTTAAACTGACTATATAAAAAATTACATTAAATGTAAATGGTCTCAACAACACAATTAAAATGCAGAGCTTATCAAAATGGGTATAAAAGCAAGACTCCATTATATATTGTCCACAGAAAAGAAATTTAAAAAATAAAGCCACAGACAGGTTTAAAAAAAATGATAGAAAAAAATACTACAAGTAATAATCAGAATAACACTGTCATATCTACATCAACATCAGAAAAGGTAGACTTCAGAAAATAGACTATTACCAGGTATGAAAGGAGACCTTACATAAAGATAATGGGATTCATTTATAAGGAAAACATAACAATCTGAAATGTGTACACACTGTGTTAGATTCCTAGAGCTCCTATAACAAACTACCACAAACTGTGTGGCCTAAAACAATAGAAATTTATTTTCTCACAGTTCTGGAAGTTAAAAGTCCAAAATGCTTATATTAGAAAGAAAAAGAGACCTGAAATCAATAGTTTAACGCTTCTACCTTAAGACACTAAAAAAGAGGAGAAATTAAATCCAAATCAAGTAGAAAGAAAAATAATAAGGGAAGCAAAGGTCACTGAAACTGAAAACAGAAAAAACAATAGAAACATATGAAACCTATAGCTACTATCATACTTAATGATGAAAGTAAAGGCTCTTCCCCTAAGATCAAAGACAAGGCACTCTCAGAACTTCTAGTTAACATTATATAATGCAGTAAGTATGCATTGGGAGATGTAGGAAGTCCTAAAGTCTACAAAAAGGCTGCTAGCATGAATAACTGAGTCTAGGAAGGTTGTAAAATACAAGGTCAATATAAAAAATTAAATTGTGTTCCAATATACTAGCAATGACCAACTGGAACTGAAAATTTTGTAACAATAAAAAGCATGAAAATTTTAAGGATAAATTAACAGAATATGTACAAGAATTGTTTACTAAAAGCCACAAAACATTAGCGAGAAATTAAAGAAAACCTAAACGAATGGAAGATAAACCATATTTATGGAATGGAAGATTCAATATTGCTAATATATCATTTTTAGTAAAGATGGCCTACTGATTAAGTACAATACCAATCAAAATTTCAGCAGAATTGACAGGCTGATTCCTATATTTATATGGGAAAAACAGAAAACCTAGCATAGCCAAAACAATTTTATAAAAGAAGACATAGTTGGATTCACATGACCTGATTTTATGACTAACTATAAAGCTATAGTAAAAAAGACAGTGTGGTATCCATATAAGGATAGATTCCCTAACTGACTGAAGAGAATAGAGTCTAGAAATAGACCTACACAATATATAGTCAATTTAGTTCCAACAAAGGTTCCCAGACAATTTATGTGAAAAATAGTCTTTTCAACAAATGGTGTTGGAAGAACTGGACTTGCATTTGTAAAACAAATGAACTTCAACTGTTATCTTGCAACTATGATAGATTATAGATAAAAATAAGTAGTATCAGCAGCAACAGTAGAAGAGGGTAATAATAATTATGTTTGACACAATTTGTTTTTAGTAAAGTCAAATCACTGTTAGGTAATAATAAGCATGTAGTCAACTAAATAATCTACATCAGCAGCTTTAAATTTTTCCAGTAAGACAGGGTCCAAATATATACATGTAGACATGAATTCACAGGCCTCTTGCAGTAAACCCACAGTCCCCCCTTCAAGTGACCTAAGGCTATAGGTGGAAAACAACTGCTACATCTTTATCTTCCTTCCCACCAATAAGACTACTGACATTTATATTTTGAACTCTGACTTATCTTCATCCTCTCCTTACTGTTTTTTTTTTAATACTGTATATTTCTAAGCCTAAATGTAAGATGTCACATTTTTTCTTTGTATTTCACTAAATATTTTACATGAGTATTTCATTCTGAAAAATGATTTAAAACTTTGTATTTTAATTACTGTAATGCAAGCTGTTTGATCAATTTGTAATATTGGTGAAACTGTCAAATAAATCAGGTCCTAGAACAGAATCCTGGAAAGATGGCCTAAAGAGGATGATACCTCAAGTTTATAAAGGGCATTAAACAGTGGAGTTGTAAATGATACAACAATTCTGAATGCTATGAATGTCTTCTAATCACCTTGTCTGTATTTCAGAAAGGTACCACTCAGATTTTCAAATCATTTGCTGGTTGACATTATAAATCGTGAACTCACAGTTTTATTAAAAACTCCTTTTCTGAAAGTGGGACAGTCTAAAGTTAAGTCACGCAGAAATAAAATGTTTCACAGTCACATAGAAATGTGTCACAGTCACACAGAAATAAAACTATTCTTGTATAAATGGTTCCTACATAACATTTATTTGGTTGTAAAACTCTTTAAAAGTAAGGTCTATTTCATTCACCTTTGTTTCTCACAGTTCTCAGAACAATGTCTACAAAAGGTACCCAGAAAATGTTTAATAATCAATTATTTGAATAAAAACATTTATTCAGTATAAACAGGGTACTATAAACCTTTGTTTATGTTGAATAAATGTGCTTATTCTAATAAACGGACTTGGAGAATAAAAACAGGGAAAGGTAAGAATGAGAAGTTGACACAAAGATATAAAGAAAGCTCCAAATGTATACAGGTTTTTAAAATGTCTTCCTACGATATTTACTCTCTTAGAAAAAAATACTCCAGCCTGAAATCAGAAGTATAATACCAGAGCTTATTCAACTTAAAAAATTTATTTTCTAGGTGTTTCAAAAACAATTTTTATGTGAATTTATGGTTCAGTACATGTTCCTTACTCAGGATCTACCCAAGTTAGTACACCCAGCACGAAACTAAGAAAACAGGAAGTACTATGGGATAAAACTGGTAATGCTATGTAAATAAAACAATTCATTTATAAATAATAATAAATGATCACTCCACACCACAGTAACTTAGGATGATTTGAGAATAAATACTTAACTTTGAGAAGGATTAATGGACTGGCAGTGTGTTGCTGGTACATGTCAAGATTATTCATCTCCCTGACAGTAATATTAACCACAATCCATTTCAGTTACTTCACTTTATCATTTTCTGACTAATGTTAAAAAAACAATGTCATTGAAGGCTGCTTAAACTAAGTGTAGGCTTAACCTCTGTTAGAGTCATATAAAAACTTCCACTAGAAGGTAACTTCTAATTAAAAAACAAATCTGCTAGACAGAGTGCTAATACTTTAAAAATACAAATTAAAAAAAAATAGTCATACAAAACCAATAGATTGTTTTCCTAATTTAAAAACAAAGCTTCAGCAAATCCTCTAAACACACCACAATATATTGCCCCGTGTGCGTGTGTGTGTATGTTCACATTTTGCTAAACTTAACTTTAAATTGTGGGGAAAATGTTGCATAGCCATATGTTAAACAAAGTATATCACACTGAACATGTAATAATTTAAAGTTTTAAAAGGTCAGTGTACCCATGAAAACTTTTCTTCAGTATTATACAAATACTACATAAAAAGCAGTTTGCTATATAGGATCCCCCCAATTAAGTACTTTGCTAACGGTCCCTTCTAATAAATAGAGGCAGGCTGACACAAGTCTATCTAAATACAAAAATTTCCTACTCTGGTTCTTGAATTTTAACTTTCCAGGCTATTTCCCCTTTTATTTTGGATGTTCCTTTTAGAAAACATCTGCACTTACACTCTACTTTCTATAAACTCATTTTCTTTTTCTATTAATGCAATAGTTTTTCTCTGTGAGGGTATTTATTCTTGTTTTGTTTTTAAGGCTTCTTCTGCTTCTTAAATTGTCTTTGTTTCTTCTGGTTTCTTTTATTTTTCTATTCCATTTAGTCTCTGCTGTCCTTCACCCTGAAGGCTGTCTTTAAATGTCTGCTACCTTCATTTTTAAGAATGAGGCGTGAAAGAGCTGACTGAAGTTCACTGAAATCAGGTGGGCTCCAAGTAGGATCCCTAAATGTCAGTACTTTTCAGGTCTTTTCTCTTGAGCCAGTCAGTATATCCAAAGAGTAACACAATTTTCTGTCCTACAGGGTGGGGCTGGTACAAGCCTGGCTGTCGGAGTTCCGATAGCATGACAGCAAAAGGGGTCTGGGGGCCTTCACCATTCAGTTCTTAAAGCTTTCTGTTAATCCTCCTGTTTTCCATTCCTTGCCCTTCAACTCTTCCTCTGCTGTTTTTGTTGTTCTCAAATCAGAAACTTCTCCAGTACAATTTCTCCAAAAAGTCAACCGCTAGTCTTTTGCCAAGATAAAGGTAACAGTAGTTGCATATTGAAAAGAAGTAGAAATGCAAGTATTCAATGTAAACTATTCTTTCTGGTTATATCTAAAGTCTACCAGTTCAGTGATAGGGACAGATCTGAGATCAAATCATAGCCTTAACACTTGGAAAATGTATGACCTTAGAGAGTTTCTTAACTTCACTAAATCTTAGTTTCATTATGTGTAAAACAAAGATAATAACACATTCCTTACAGTGTTGTTGAAGGGATTAAAGAAGGGAGGGCGCTTATACAAATTGTTTGTTAAAGACACCTACTAGGGCTTCCCTCACAATCCTACAAAAAGATTCTAACCTTTCCCAATATCATTCTTTTGCTGACTGGACTATAAACTCCCCAAGGCCAGGGAATGTAATTTATATCAAAATCCCTAAGATCCATGTGGCATATAACAGTATATTTGATGTCAAGATTAAAATATTTTTAATATATCTTGTCAGCCAATAAAAAAGAGCCAAATGTGGGATAATTTAAAATTTCTTTCTCTGCAATTATGTTTTATTTAAATACTTTAAGATCCATTATTTACTGTTATAATACAATATCACTGTTTTATTTAAGTTTGAATTCCTTTGGTTTTGACTGAAGCCCAATAAATAGAAAAACAAAGTATAAGTTATAACGCCTATCATTTTCAAACAATATTGCCCCCCCGCCCCCAAAAGAGTGTTCTTTTCCCTCTGTGACATCTAGATGGTATATTGATTCCCAGTATATCTGTTACAGAGCCTACTAAAAGGACTGGCATTCGTCAGAAACAGCACTTAAAACTTAAAGAGATAAAGAAGTGCTGTCTGATCAACAACAGTTAAATGTCGGTAGTCAATTCCAGGTCAAGATGAATGCTGTATATTAAATGTGTGTGTTAGGAGAAATATCTCACATATAAAAACACACAACCAAATGGTAGGAGATAAAAAGGAGACAGGAGGCGGGGCAGGGGTGGTGGTGGAAATCATCTACTTTTGCTTAAACAAAGAGAGAGAGAGAGAAAAAAACACAATAAATACAAGGACAAACAATAGCAACTCATCAACCAGTAAATAAATTCAGAACAGCCTTGTCATTCAGTTCTCTTCAGTTATCTCAGAATGTACACTTTAGAAACATTTTGATCCAGACTAGAGCAATGAAAGCTGCTAGTTTAACAGAGTGTGGATGGTACAACATTGTAAGATAGGTTTAAAACCAACCAACCAACCAACCAACCAACAAAAACCTATGATTAACTGGGACCTGGACCAAAATTTAAAATACAGTTTGAAGATCTGATGATAGTAAACTGCTCAAATTTCTACACTGCAAGGTACGAATTAGGAGATAGAGGTGTAGGGTCATTTTCCCCTAACGTTTACTTTTCTTGACTCTTAAACAAAATAACAGCTCACATTGTGCTTGCACTCTACAGTTGAAAAATGCATGACTTTTCTTTTCCCTCTATCTTGAATTCTTTCTTTCAGTATTTTCCTTCACTTTAAGAATGTGAGCTCTAATAAATATTAAATACTTGATTATACCTTGGCCAGTCCTGCTTTCCCCCCCCAATCTTCAGTTATTTTTTAGTAAAATAGTAACTTAGAAGATTTAATTTTATCTAATCTCCAGAAACTAAGAGTCCCTTGCACACACTATTACTCAATGAACAATCAATAAATGAAAAACACAAATGAATGCTCGAGTAGTAACATCAGGTATTCTCTAGATTTAAGCAAACATTCAGCTTTTTCATAAAACAGGCTTGGTCAAAAAAGCTTGGGGCATAACCTGGGACAAACACACCAGGAGTAGGCAATTGGGAAAAGCTTTCCTTTTTCAAGCAATGGAATGCTGGTTGTCTCTTACCATGCATTTCAGCATGAGAGGTGAAAAGCAACTTGATGAAATAACATCAAAACAGACTTAGCAATTGATGCCAAATGTAGAAAGCAGTGTAGCATGTTGCAGCGTTTCTCAAGGTTTCTGGGCCAAAACTCATAGTAAGAAATCTGTCATTTCAAATCATAACCCAGCACGCGCACGCGCGCGCACACACACACACACACACACACACACACACACACACACACACACACACACCCCTCTTAAGCAGAAGATTCGTACATGATGCACATTACTTTCTTTTTTTAATGTAATGCTATACTATTCTATTCCTTTTTAAAAATGCTAGTTGTGAACGGCATAGAGTTTAAATTCTGATTCTATCCACTAGCTGTGTGACTTTGTACAACTTGCTTAACCTCATGGTGCCTCAATTTCTGCCCCTGTCAAGACAATAACAACGTTACCAATCTTAGAAGTCCTTTGTGAGGGTTAAAAGAATTAACACATGTGATATTCTTAAATAAGAGCCTGGCATATACTAAGCCCTTCATAAACATTAATTAACAGTAATAAAGTGAGATGTTCCTACCTTCTGAAATTTACAGCTGAGTTTTCATTTGCAAGATTTCACTTGGAAATGGATGGTTCCATTTCAATCTAACAGCATACTTGTTTTTTGGAATAGGTATCCAGGTATATACATTAAATATTCCAAAGTAACTATGTTGATCAATTAGAACAGAAATGATTGTACCTGATTATCTTGATTTTCCTCACTTAGAAAACTGGCTTACACAATCAATCTCCTACTAAGGAAATAAATAAATAAATAAATCGCAATAGCACAAAAAAATCTTACTAATCCACCAAGGAAGCCCTGGTTCTGAAACACCCAGCCATCATAATTTGTTTTTATGGCATGACATTTTGTAAATATATTCCTGTCCTAATTATAACTTCTTATAAAGACAAAAAAAAGTTCTTATCTCTTCCAAGAAGACTGTCAAAATATAAAAATCAGTGTGCATTTGTAAAATATGGATTAATGTCACTTCAAAGTTTATGCATGGTTAGATCTGTCTTCTCATCAGTCAGAATTTCAGACTAGTGATGAAACAACAGGGTAAGTGGAGAAAAAAAATCAACTTCAAAACTGATCTCTACTTTTTTTCAGCTTTAAAAGAATAAATCAAACCATTATGTTAAATGAGCAGTTTCTCAATACAAGGAAATATTAAATTTTCATTGTGATTTTCAGACTAGACATTTTTTTTGCACTGCCCCATTTAGACTTTGTTTTTGAAGAGAATGATCAGAAACATAATACAGAAGAAAGGGTGTTGATTACATTAATTCAGCTTCAGAAAGAGAATTCCCTGTGCAACATGGAAGAGATTACCAAATAAAATTGTAGCTTTGCATCAACGCTACTAAAACTCCTCTGAAAACCAGCTTTGGGGAAATTAAATGGACATAAACACACATAAATAATTCAATGCATTTTAAAGCTAGTCAGGCTATATTATCTACTTAAGAAGGAGGGTAAGATCTGTCTATATTTTAAATTAAGCTTTGCACACAATGTTTCCTTTGATTTCACAAGTTTATTTAAACAAATAGTAATGTTTGCTAAATGTATACTATGGGACAAACTTCAATATAATTCTATTATAATCATTTTTCATACAGATATAGCTCATTTTATGTATGTGATGCATTCCTGAAAATATGTATATAAACAGATATTTCAAAATGGAATCATACTGTAAACATTAGGCAGATTTTAATACCAATAGGAATGAGATACATTTTATAAAGTAAACAATGTTATACATGGAAAGTACAATTTTCAAATACTGATATGCTTATTTCACTTAAAATAATTCAGTTAATTCCAAACTCACTTATTTCCATGAATATTTAATGAAAACAATTAGTAGTAGCAGAATTCCATTTTCATGAACTTGAATGGCTTTTGTAGCATTTGAACTACTGCTGCTTTATAGGAAAGGAGATGCTGTAGTTATGTGGTTGAGTATTAGCTCCCTACTTCTTCCCAGCTCTGCTAATCGCACTATGGTTGGCTAGCCAATTAAGTGCTGTTCAGCTAGTGTTGAAATAAATTTTCCTTCCTCAGCACAAAACACAATTCTTTCACAAAATCTCTTATAATATAAAAATGGATATTACTACAATTAAACACACTAAATCACAAAAGTGATATTTTTATATCTTTGTATAGTGGATATGGACATTTATAGATAGAGAATAATGAAAATAACTCTTTTGCTTTGGCTTTTGAGCCCCTTTTTACTTTTAATCTAATAAAATAGAAAAAGCAAAATTTCTATTGCTTGTCTAGTGGGGCATAAAAGTAACCTTATTTATCACATACAGAAGATAAGTTATAAAGACATGAGTTAAAACAGTGTTTTACACACCTAGCAAAACTATTTGGCAAGTTCCTTAGAAACAGCTGCAACATACAAATAAGATTCAATTTGAATAAAAGATTCTGTTTACCTGGCAAATAATAATAGCATTTTGCTGATACTATTTCATCAGATTCTCATAATGAAAAAATTCATAGGACCTACTTTAAACAAATTGTTTTGAAGGCTTTCTTCTGGTCATGTAAGATTTTTAGTGGAATAAAGAACAAAGATGAGGGTCAGAGAATGGAGGCTTTTGTCAAGGAAGTAGTAAGACGAGGTGATAGGGTTATGGGAGTTCTTGTTCAGGTACAGTGATGGCAGAAGAGAGAAATACAGCCTCAGCAGAAAAATCCAAACAGCCTCCCACTTAGCACCATTGCTACTGTTCCATCAAGACATAAACATGCACCTTGTCCACAATCCATCTAACTACTCACTGCATCTTAAAGAGCCTACAAAAAGTCCTCTAAAGCACAAAACATCTTAATAAGTTATGTGCTTAAATAGAAGTCCAAACTGAAGGACTCAGCTTAAACAAAAAAAGGCAATTCTTCTAGATGTCTAGAAAGGTTATATATTTATTTTGTGAGGCAAATTTTACATTTTAACAATTTAATGAAAAATGAGATCTTTACTTTCACTCAAATAAAGGATAGGAGGATATAATAGTCTGAGAATTAAAAAGCTGTCCAGTTTTTACTATTGACCTACTGCATGGCTCACTACACAAGTCAAACTAATACAGTCCTCATTTATTAGACAAGAGAGTTCTACAGATTCCAGTGAAATACTACAGGGTCTTAGAACAAATACAATACCTAAATGTAAGCAAAGCTTTCCTTTAAAAAAAAAAAAACACCAAAAAACATTTATCCATTTACTATTCCTCATAGTCAATGGGTCACCTGGGAAATTCTGCTGATCTGAGCCACAGCTGGCTGCTCTTGGTTGTGCTTGCTCATATGTTCGTGGTCAGCTGAGGGCTGGCCTCAGCTCACACAGCTCAGCCATCCTCCAGGTGTCAGTCCTGACCCTCCAGCTAGTTAACCTGGGCATGTTGTTCTCAAGGTGATCAAAGAAAAGTAAAAGCAGGAACATGCAGGCGCTTTTTCACACCTCTATTTTGTGTCTAGTTTACTAATTACCTCTTTTTCTCCCCTTACTGGCCTTTTTATTGTTTTTGTTTTTTAATTGTTATAAAATATACATAACATGAACCTTACCATTTTAACCACTTTTAAGTGTAAGTTCAGTGGCATTACATTCAGGTTGTTGGCCAACCATCACCACCTTCCAACTCCAGAACTTGTTTCATCTTGCAAAACTGAGACTCTATACCCATTAAGTGAGTCTCCATTTCTCCCTCCCCCTGCCAGGCCCTGGCAACCACCAGGGATATAGCTGGATGTTAGGGTAATTCTATTTTTTATTTTGAAGGAATTGCCACACTTTTTTCCATGTCAGTTTCACCATTTTACAGTCACACCAGCAGTGCACAAGGGCTCTAATTTCTCCACATCTTCACCAATACTTGTTATCTTATGATTATTTATTTATTTTTAAATTAAAGCCATCCTACTGGCTGTGAAGTGGTATCTCATTTGGTTTTGATATACATTTTCCTAACAATTAGTAATGGTGAACACCTTTGCATCTGCTCATTGGCCATTTGTATAACTTCTTTGGAGAACTGTCTATTCAAATTCTTCACCCGTTTTTGAATCAGGTTGTTCGGTTTTTGTTGTTGAGTTTTAGGAGTTCTCTATATATTCTACACATTAATCCCATATCCAATAGGTAATGTGCAAACAAGGCTTTCTTTTGAAAATGAAAACTCTCCTTTACAAGTGAAAAAGGATTCAGGATATTCTGTTTGTTGATAATTCAGGGCAGAAATGGAAAATTCTTAAAGAATACCTGACGATATGAGAATATACTTATAGAAAAACCAGTGAGTGTGTGTATAAAACGTTATTATTCTTTATTGATATGCGGTAAATTAGAGGTAGTTTTTGTTATTTACATGTTTCACATTTTAAAATTAAAAATAGACTGATTAATTTTAACACAGTTAAAATTAATTTTTTAGAATTTGGGGGAAATGTCATGTATATTTTATTATTTAATTCATTTAACATATTTATTGAATGGCAGGTCCTATACTAGGCAAGGGAGAAATAATGGTAAACGAGAACTCTATCTTTATGAACTTTAGTAGAGCACACAAGAAGAACCAAAACAAGTAGGTAGAAAGATACGTAAAAATGCAGGATATTTTAGGTGCTCTGAAAGAAAGAGAGGAAGGAAGGAATCAGTAATGGTCTCTATGAGGAGGTGTTGTTCCTAAAGGACAGAGACAGTCAGCCACTCAGAGCAGAGAGATGAACGTTCAAGGCAGAGAAAGCAAACTGTGGAGTTGGGAAAGATTCATTCTGCATGCAATGATAAGGCAAGAAAGGTTTAAGCACTGAATTTATGGAATTCAAAATTATATTTAAAGGGGATCCATTCTGCTGTAGTGAGGAATGGCTCAGAGAAGGGCAAGAGGTAGAGGAAAATCACTTAGGAGACACGGAACAGTGTGGGGTTACTTGTCTTTTTACGAGAGTGCTGGTGAGAAGTTTCCATGATGTTCTTCATATCTTTTATCAAGTACTGACACCCTTAGAAGAAGTTGATATTTGGGAATAATATCTTCTTGAATGTATATGAAGAAAAAAATATAACTTAATATTTTTAATTGCCATCAAGGTTACCATGCATATTAAATTTTTCTATTTTAAATTTGAGAATAATGAAAATACATTTAAAAGACACATATATTAAAGTTATAATAATATTAAAATATTTTTAAATGTGATGTGAAAATAAAGATAATCACTTGAATATTTTTATATTCAAGATAGTGTTTCAGATGATTACTAAGAAATTACCTTGGACAAATCTCTGAAGTTACTTGGCAAAGTAAGATCCAGTTCTTCTGATTCATAATTAGTAATGATCCAGGGAAACACTGGGTACTGATTTAAGTCATTGTAACTCCGTCCTGGAAGAGGAAAAAAAAGTCATTCTTAATTTAGAAGAACGAAATGATAAACATTCAGGAATATACTAAATGTAAAAAGAACAACAATTTTTGAGTGCCAGACATTGTTCTCAGTGCTATCCATTCATGATTTCATTTAATTCTCACAATAACCCTATGAAATTGGTATCACCCCCATTTTACAGATAAAAAAACCGAGGCACAAAAGTTTATGTAACTTGCCCCAAATCATGCAACTAGTAATGGTCGAACTACATTCAAATCCAGACACTCTGTACCCACATCTTATAAATTACACAACTATTTTTTATTAGTTGAAAGCCTGCACCAAATAAAATAATCTTCATTAAGAATTTAAAAAACAATTTGCAATCTCATAGAGTTTTTCAAAACCAGAATCCTTTCTTCGCCATTAATTAACCAAACAACCAATCAATTGATCAACCAAGTTCAAGTGACTTCACCCTATGGGCATTCACAGTCAACTGTAAAATGACCAGGTTGTTCTTAATAACTCTGAAATTTCTGTGACAGCTTTCAAATTCTATGCTCCTTTGAACATAATGCACAGCATCATAGATGTTGCTTACTCCATTCCCAAATGCTTCCACATACTCTTCTATGCTTCTTCTAAACTAATGACATTCAATGACACATTCAGGTCTACTAAAAATATGAATAAAACAAACGATGAGGTAGCCCATCCATGTAGAAACAGCAGTTTTCTGGATATCACCACTTTAGGGAGGCAGCATGGTAGATGACATCATTGTTTCTGGAGTTAAAATGTTGGCGTTTGACTCCACCATTTTACTAGTCTATAACCAATTTTTACTTAGATTTAATGTGAACAGATTTTTATGGCTAAAATACAAGGCAAATAAGGATATTAATATTGGTTGATTTCTTTTGTCTAGTGTATTATATCATCTCCATTCTTTTCCTGTTCTCAAATATATATGGATATCATATCAATATACAGCTGAGTATTACAGTAGCTCTCCACACAAATTCTTGGTATCTAAGCCTCCCTTATGATTTTTTTTTTTTTTTTTTTGCAGAACGCGGGCCTCTCACTATTGTGGCCTCTCCCGTTGCGGAGCACAGGCTCCGGACGCACAGGCTCCGGACGCGCAGGCTCAGCGGCCATGGCTCACGGGCCCAGCCACTCCACAGCATGTGGGATCGTTCTGGACCGGGGCACGAACCTGTGTCCCCTGCATCGGCAGGCGGACTCTCAACCACTGCACCATCAGGGAAGCACTCCCTTATGATTTGATGTTTTGGTTTTTTTTTAAACATCTTTATTGGAGTATAATTGCTTTACAATGGTGTGTTAGTTTCTGCTTTATAACAGTGAATCAGCTATACATATACATATATCTCCATACCTACTCCCTCTTGCGTCTCCCTCCCACCCTCCCTGTCCCACCCCTCTAGGTGGTCACAAAGCACCGAGCTGATCTCCCTGTGCTATGTGGCTGCTTCCCAATAGCTATCTATTTTACCTTTGGTATATATGTCCATGCCACTCTCTCACTTCATTCCAGCTTACCTTTCCTCCTTCCTGTGTCCTCAAGTCCATTCTCTATGTCTGCATCTTTATTCCTGCCCTGCCCCTAGGTTCTTCAGAACCATTTTTTTTTTAGATTACATATATATGTGTTAGCATATGGTATTTGTTTTTCTCTTTCTGACTTCACTCTGTATGACAGACACTAGGTCCAGTCACCTCACTACAAATAACACAATTTCGTTTCTTTTTATGGCTAATATTCCATTGTATATATGTGCCACAACTTCCTTATCCATTCATCTGTCAATGGACACTTAGGTTGCTTCATGCGGTGGCTATTGTAAATAGAGCTGCAATGAACATTGTGGTACATGACTCTTTTTGAATCATGTTTTTCTCACGGTATATGTCCAGTAGTGGGATTGCTGCGTCATATGGTAGCTCTATTTTTAGTTTTTTAAGGAACTTCCATACTGTTCTCCATAGTGGCTATATCAATTTACATTCCCACCAACAGTGCAAGAGGGTTCCCTTTTCTCCACACCCTGTCCAGCATTTATTAATTGTACATTTTTTGATGATGGCCATTCTGACATGAGGTGATACCTCATTGTAGTTTTGATTTGCATTTCTCTAATGATTAGTGATGTTGAGCATCCTTTCATGTGGTTGTTGGCAGTCGGTATATCTTCTTTGGAGAAATGTCTATTTAGGTTTTCTGTCTATTTTAGGTTTTTTTTGGATTGGGTTGTTTGTTTTTTTGATATTGAGCTGCATGACCTGCTTGTAAATTTTGGAGATTAATCCCTTTTCAGTTGCTTCATTTGCAAATATTTTCTCCCATTCTGAGAGTTGTCTTTTCATCTTGTTTATGGTTTCCTTTGCTGTGCAAAAGCTTTTAAGTTTCATTAGGTCCCATTTGTTTATTTTTCTTTTTATTTCCATTACTCTAAGAGGTGGATCAAAAAAGATCTTGCTGTGATTTATGTCAAAGAGTGTTCTTCCTATATTTTCCTCTAAGAGTTTTATAGTGTCCGGTCTTACATTTAGGTCTTTAATCCATTTTGAGTTTATTTTTGTGTATGATGTTAGGGAGTGTTCTAATTTCATTCTTTTACATGTAGCTGTCCAGTTTTCCCAGCATCACTTATTGAAGAGGCTGTCTTTTCTCCATTGTATATTTTTGCTTCCTTTATCAAAGATAAGGTGACCACATGTGGGTGCGTTTATCTCTGGGCTTTCTATCCTGCTCCATTGATCTATATTTCTGGTTTTGTGTCAGTACCATACTGTCCTGATTACTGTAGCTTTGCAGTATAGCCTGAAGTCAGGGAGACTGATTCCTCCAGCTCCGTTTTTCTTTCTCAAGATTTGCTTTGGCTATTCACAGTATTTTGTGTTTCCATATAAGTTGTGAATTTTTTTCTTCTAGTTCTGTGAAAAATGACATTGGTAGTTTGATAGGGATTGCACTGAATCTGTAGATTCCTTTGGGTACTACAGTCATTTTCACAATGTTGACTCTTCCAATCCAAGAACATGGTATATTTCTCCATCTGTTTGTATCATCTTTAATTTATTTCATCAGTGTCTTATAGTTTTCTGCATACAGGTCTTTTGTCTCCTTAGGTAGGTTTATTCCTAGGTATTTTATTCTTTTTGTTGCAATGGCAAATGGGAGTGTTTCCTTAATTTCTCTTTCAGATTTTTCATCGTTAGTGTATAGGAATGCAAGAGATTTCTGTGTATTAATTTTGTATCCTGCTGCTTTACCAAATTTATTGATTAGCTCTAGTAGTTTTCCAGCAGCATCTTTAGGATTCTCTATGTGTAGTATCATGTCATCTGCAAACAGTGACAGCTTTACTTCTTCTTTTCTCATTTGGATTCCTTTTATTTTTTTCTTCTCTGATTGCTGTGGATAGGATTTCCAAAACTATGTTGAATAATAGTGGTGAGAGTGGACAGCCTTGTCTTATTCCTGATCTTAGAGGAAATGGTTTCAGTTTTTCACCATTGAGAATGATGTTGGCTGTGGGTTTGTCATATATGACCTTTATTATGTTGAGGTAAATTCCCTCCATGCCTATCTTCTGGAGGGTTTTTATCATAAATGGTTGTTGAACTTTGTCAAAAGCTTTTTCTTCTTGTATTGTGATGATCATATGGTTTTTCTCCTTCAATTTATTATTATGGTTTATCACATTGATTGACTTGTGCATATTGAAGAATCCTTGCATTCCTGGGATAAATCCCACTTGATCATGGTGTATGATCCTTTTAACGTGCTGTTGGATTCTGTTTGCTAGTATTTTGTTGGAAACTTGTGCATCTATGATCATCAGTGATACTGGCCTGTAGTTTTCTTTCTGTGTGACATCTTTGTTTTGGTATCAGAGTGATGGTGGCCTTGTAGAATGAATTTGAGAATGTTCCTCCCTCTGCTATATTTTGGAAGAGTTTACTCTAAATGTTAGATAGAATTCGCCTGTGAAGCCATCTGGTCCTGGGCTTTTGCTTGTTGGAAGATTTTTAATCACAGTCTCAATTTCAGTCCTTGTGATTAGTCTGTTTATGTTTTCTATTTCTTCCTCATTGAGTCTTGGAAGGTTGTGCTTTTCTATGAATTTGTTCATTTCTTCCAGGTTGTCCATTTTATTGGCATAGAGTTGCTTGCTGTAATTGCTCATGATCCTTTGTATTTCTGCAGTGCCACCTGGTACTTCTCCTTTTTCATTTCTAATTCTATTGATTTGAGTCTTCTCTGTTTTTCTCTTGATGAGTCTGGCTAATGGTTTATCAATTTTGTTTATCTTCTCAAAGAATCAGCTTTTAGTTTATTGATCTTTGTTACTCTTTCCTTCGTTGCTCTTTCATTTATTTCTTATCTGATATTTATGATTTCTTTCCCTCTTCTAACTTTGGGGTTTTTTTGTTCTTCTTTCTCTAATTGATTTAGGTGTAAGGTTAGGTCGTTTATTTAACATGTTTGTTTCTTGAGGTAGGATTTTATTGCTATAAACTTCCCTCTTAGAATTGCTTTTGCTACATACCATAGGTTTTGGGTCATCATGTTTTTATTGTCATTTGTTTCTATGTATTTTTAAATTTCATCTTTGATTTCTTAAGTGATCTCTTAGTTATTAAGAAGTGTATTGTTTAGCCTCCATGTGTTTGTAATTTTTACAGGTTTTTTTCCTGTAATTGATATCTAGGCTCATAATATTGTTGTTGGAAAAGATATGTGATATGATTTCAATTTTGTTAAATTTACCAAGGCTTCATCTGTGACCCAAGATATGATCTATCCTGGAGAATGTTCCATGAGCACTTGAGAAGAAAGTGTTTTCTGTTGTTTTTGGATGGAATGTCCTATAAATATCAATTAAGTCCATCTTGTTTCATGTACCATTTAAGGCTTGTGTTTCCTTATTTATTTTCATTTTGGATGATCTGTCTATTGGTGAAAGTGGGGTGTTCAAGTCCCCTACTATGATTGTGTTGTCGATTTCCCTTCTATGGGTGTTAGCATTTGCCTTATGTATTGAGATGCTCCAATATTTACAATTGTTATATCTTCTTCGTGGATTGATCCCTTGATCATTATGTAGTGCCCTTCTCTGTCTCTTGTAATAGTCTTTATTTTAAAGTCTATTTTGTCTGATTTGAGAATTGCTACTCCAGCTTTCTTTTGATTTCCATTTGCATGGAATATCTTTTGCCATCCCCTCACTTTCAGTCTTTATGTGTCCCTAGGTCTGAAGTGGGTCTCTTGTACACAGCATATATATGGGTCTTGTTTTTGTATCCATTCAGCCAGTCTATGTCTTTTGGTGGGAGCATTTAATCCATTTACATTTAAGGTAATTATCGATATGTATGTTCCTATTACCACTTTCCTAATTGTTTTGGGTTTGTTATTGTGGGTCTTTTCCTTGCCTTGTGTTTCCTGACTAGAGAAGTTCCTTTAGCATTTGTTGTAAAGCTGGCTTGGTGGTGCTGAATTCTCTTAGGTTTTGCTTGTCTGTAAAGGTTTTAATTTCTCCATTGAATCTGAATGAGATCCTTGCTGGGTCGAGTAATCTTGGTCGTAGGTTTTTCCCTTTCATCACTTTAAATACGTCCTGCACTCCCTTCTGGCTGCAGTGTTTCTGCTGAAAGATCAGCTGTTAACCTTATGGGGATTCCCTTGTATGTTATTTGTTGTTTTTCCCTTGCCAATTATTTTTCTTTTTATTTAATTTTTGATAGTTTGATTAATGTGTGTCTTGGCATGTTTCTCCTTGGATTTATCCTGTATGGGACTTTCTGTGCTTCCTGGACTTGATTGACTATTTCCTTTCCCATATTAGCAAGTTTTCAACTTCAAATATCTCTTCAAATATCTTCTCAGTCCCTTCCTTTTTCTCTTTTTCTTCCAGGACCCCTATAGTTCGAATGTTGGTATGTTCAATGTTGTCCCAGAGGTCTCTAAGACTGCCTCAATTCTTTTCATTCTTTTTTCTTTACTCTGCTCTGCAGTAGTTATTTTCAATATTTTATCTTCTACCTCACTTATCCGTTTTGTGCCTCAGTTATTCTGCTATTGATTCCTTCTAGAGACTTTGTGTGTGTCTGTGTATGTATTTTTTTTATTTTGTGGTATGCGGGTCTCTCACTGTTGTGGCCTCTCCCATTGTGCAGCACTGGCTCCGGATGCGCAGGCTCACTGGCCATGGCTCATGGGCCCAGCTGCTCCGTGGCATGTGGAATCTTCCCAGACCGGGGCATGAACCTGTGTCCCCTGCATTGGCAGGTTGACTCTCAACCACTGCACCACCAGGGAAGCCCTAGAGACTTTTTAATTTCATTTATTGTGCTGTTCATCATTGTCTGTTTGCTCTTTAGTTTTTCTAGGTCCTTTTTAAATGTTTCTTGTATTTTCTCCATTCTATTTCCAAGATTTTGGGTCATCTTTATTATCATTCCTCTGAATTCTTTTTCAGGTAGACTGCCTATTTCCTCTTCATCTGTTTGGTCTGGTGGGTTTTTACCTTGCTCCTTCATCTGCTGTGTGTTTCTCCGTCTTCTCATTTTGCTTAACTTACTGTGCTTGGGGTCTCCTTTTTGCAGTCTGCATGTTTGTAATTCCCGTTGTTTTTGATGTCTGCCCCCAGTGGCTAAGGTTGGTTCAGTGGGTTGTGTAGGCTTCCTGGTGGAAGGGACTAGTTCCTGTGTTCTGGTGGAAGAGGCTGATTCCTGTCTTTCTGGTGGGCAGGACCCCAACCGGTGGTGTGTTTTGGGGTGTCTGTGACCTTATTATTTTAGACAGCCTCTCTGCTAATGGTTGGGGTTGTGTTCCTGTCTTGCTAGTTGTTTGGCATAGGCTGTCCAGCACTGTAGCTTGCTGGTTGTTGAGTGGAGCTGGGTCTTATCTTTGAGATGGAGATCTCTGGGAGAGCTTTTGCCGTTTGGTGTCACGTGGAGCCGGGAGGTCTCTGGTGGGCCAATGTCCTGAACTCGGCTCTCCCACCACAGAGGCAAAGGCCTGACACCCAGTCGGAGCACCAAGACCCTCTCTGAATACTGTTATCTCCTCGGAGCGCTCAATAGCAGGGTGCATGGAGCTTTTACAGAGGGTGTGAGCAAGCAGGCAGTCCTGCGGTACCAGATTAGCAAACGTTCAAAAGGTTGACAATATACTCTGGTGGCAAGGGTATGGAGAAACAGTCCCTCTTTTGCATTGCTAGTGAGAATGCAAAAGGGTATAACCAACAATAACTTTGTCAATATGTCTTCATCAACCAAATGAGCAATGCCAATGTGGGACCTGGGACCACTCACTCCGTGGAAGAATCCCAGGTTCAGGCAGGCGACAAGCAGAATGCAGGTAATATCTGGATGTTGCTTGACACTTTACAGACTGTTCTCAATGAATCTGCCTTCACTGCTGAGCTTCAAAGCTTCCAAGATCTTGGCAGCTGGGGAGTGAAAGGCAGAGGGAGGGAGCACGGGGCAGGAGCAGCTCCCAGGCGCGTGCCCATGGGAGTGGCTGCCTGAGGGACCCAGTGGCAGAGGGTAAATAGTCCCCCGACTATTTACCCCCGGAGCAAGGACTACAACCTGATTTGATGCTTTTAACATTTCATTTCACTGTTATTTATCATGGGCTTGAGGTCTATTAGAGAAACAGAGTTCTTCCTTGATTAACCTGGAAATAGTCTTAGGAAACATGAATAACTAGGACAATTTTAATTCAGAAGTATTTATGTCATTCCATATTTCTGTCAATTTTAACTTCTCCCAGAAAAAAAATAACCAAACTTAACAGCAAAAAGCAGTCTATTTTGATGTCTCCATTCTCTCACATTTTCCTGATTGAGATGTTAGTAAACAGTAAAATCCTCTTCTTAGCCTATCTGCTTAAATAATCAAGTTTATTGTACCTATGAAAAAAAGAGTACGCACCTGCTCACTGTAAACAGACTTTTATTAAGTAAGTTAAATTCAATATTTAGTTACTGAACGCCTAGTGACTGTGTTTTGGGAAATGTGTCATCATATCATGAGAACCTATAGGTATCACAGATAACACTGTAAAAGAAATATTAAATAACATGAGACTCCACCCCAGCCTCTAGTGTATGTAAAAACCATCCCAAACAAATTATTGATTCTATTCTTTAAAGAGAATATCCAGGGGACATATTTAAAAGACACTATAGGCATACTAGAAGTTATTTGAGAGTAGACCATTTCATAAACGCTGTCCATAATTATTACACTGCATTCAATCTAGGTGTTAATTGACTTATCATGTACAAAACATGTCCATTTAAACTTATTACATAAGTTTCCTGTCTCTCATTATTACTTAAAAATCCTTTCAGTCTCTAGTTATACAATCCCTACTAAATTCCACATAACTGTTCAAACTTTCTTTATTCCTTTCCCTCAATGGACCCTCAGATGAGTATCTTCCTAACTGATGAATCTTAGACTTTTTCAGTGTAAGCCCTGAACTTCCAATTCTTCGTACTATGCCCTCTTCTCCACTTCTCCAACAGTGTCTTTATTCTCTGGGAGGTGTGATTCTTCCACCTGAGCTCTTGAACAGGTCTCTCTCATAATGTGAATTGTTTTCCTCTCTCTTCTTCTTTCTTCCTCTTTTCCTCTCTCTTCCTCTTTCATAGTTACTCTCCACTGCCTTAACTCACCCTCTCTTTACTATTGCACAAGAAAACTGTAATCTACATCTAATATTCTCATTTAATCTCGAACCATTCAGTCCTTATAATCAAACCTTTTTGCTTGTTTTGCAAATAAATCCCTAGGGACTTCCCTGGTGGCATAGTGGATAAGACTCAGTGCTCCCAATGCAGTGGGCCTGGGTTCAATCCCTGGTCAGGGAACTAGATCCCATATGCATGCTGCAACTAAGAGTTCTCATGCCACAACTAAGGAGCCAGCCTGACACAACTGAGACCTGGCACAACCAAATAAATAAAATAAATATTAAAAAAAAGAAAGAAAACAAACCCCTATAAAGTAACACATAAGTCCTGAGATGTTAAAGCCAAAGGCATGGCCTGTACTCACTCTTAATTCTCCCTTACTTCTCCATCACATCTAATACAGCGGCCAAGGCCTTTCTCCCTTTCCCCTTGTATCTCAAGACATTTGCTTCACCTTAGTTCTCCTCCTACTAAGTCTATAAACTCTGGGGTCAGTCATTCTCTTCTCTCAATAACTTTCCCTCTTTCTTTTTGTTATGATCAAGTGCATTCCCCAGAGCTTACCTCACTGCTTTCTATATCACCTGGCTTGGTAATCTCAACTCTCTCTCTTGGTGATTTCCTCTCTATGCAGGTGAAATCCAATGTCCTATATCTATCTAAGCTCCAAACACCTTCAATTAACCTATACTCCAACAATTCTTTTTGATATCTTATCTTGGATGTCTTGCTAGCACAGTAAAATCATCTTTCTTTAGATCATTTTTTTTGACTTCTTCCTTTAACAGCACCACCATTTTCCTCATGATTTAGAGCAGAAGCCTGGAAGTCTTCTCTGACACTTTTTTCTCATTTACTCCCAACGTTCAGTTAGGTGCATGGCAAATGGTTTGTACCTTGTAAATTCTTGTGTTATCTTTGTTTATTTGTTTAATTTATTTATTTTTGGCTGCATTGGGTCTTTGTTGCTGCACATGGGCTTTCTCTAGTTGTGGTGAATGGGGGCTACTCTTCGTTGCGGTATGCGGGCTTCTCATTGTGGTGGCTTCTCTTGTTGTGGAGCACGGGCTCTAGGCGGGTGGGCTTCAGTTGTTGTGGCACGCAGCCTAAGTAGTTGTGGCTCATGGGCTCTAGAGCACAGGCTCAGTAGTTGTGGCACACGGGCTTAGATGCTCCACGGCATGTGGGATCTTCCCAGACCAGGGATCGAACCCGTGTCCCTTGCATCGGCAGGCAGATTCTCAACCACTGTGCCACCAGGGAAGCCCAATTCTTGTGTTATCTAATCCTTTGTTTTAATTCCTACTGTCACCGCTCTAATCAGGCCCTCATTACCTTTTATATGTAATTGCTTCCTAACTTCTTTCTAGCTAGACTCTCTGCACCATAATTTATCCTTCATACTGCTTCCAACTTTTCATACAGTTCTGATGTTACTCATTTGTTCAAAAACTTTCAAAAGTTTCCCTGTGAGTTGACTGCCAGTTCCTCAAACTGACAAAAAAAATCTTGCACAATGTCTCCACACTACCTTTCTAGTTTTCTTTTTCATTATACCTTTATGAATACATATTTTATGTACATGCAAACACAAACACACACACATACCATACCATTAATTGTTCTCTAGCTAGACTTCATTTCTTCACATCTTTGTATGCTTGCTTATGCCTTTAGCTTTACATGGAATGACTATTTATACAAATACTCAAAATAATCTAATCATATCACTATTAATAATTTATCATTTGAAATACATCAACATGTGAGCTTAAATTACCTGCTATTGTGTTGAGAAACATCAAGTACTCAAAATTTGAAATCTCCCTGTGTTGCCATCGCTGGGTCATATTAGAAGCTTTAAAAAGTTGACGAGGACTAGCTAATGAGATACGCCTGCAAGAAAAAGAATTTGATATAGAATCAAATTAAACTTAAGATTAATTAGATCAATAATAAATCATGACTTCTGTGCTCATTCAAAATGGCATCTGTATTATTCTGAGACGTTCTATTCCTGTTATACTAACGAATGCTACAGATGTTTCAATCTATAATTAATGGTTAAACAAATAATTTGGATGAGTCACAGGTCTATTACCCATATTCTATTCATCAAGGTAAGCTGTCATTACAAAGCCATTATAATATCTAGGCTCCATAAATGTTGATTAATAACAGTATGATTAATAATTCACTGCCTTACTGATACAAAAGTAATTATAGTAACTGAGTAATACACATAAAATTGTATTCACATCTTTATCAGTTTAAATAGTCATCTCTTAAAGACAGCATATTTGTACATTATAAATTTAAACATTATGTTTGTATACCCATTGTAATAGGGAAAAGAGGATCCCAGCTCCTCAGGTGTCTATTCGTGGGTTCGGATAAAGTTAAGGGAAACTATTATTCTTTTATACAGCCTAATAGTAGACCAAGTTTTCTGTTTTCTTAATGTAATGTAAATAACAAAGGATATAACTGACCAATACTAAGCAGCAGTGGGAAACAGGTGGCAGGATTAATTACTACATTCAGAGCCCAGAATCTCAGAGAAGTATGCTGTCACAGTTCTTTTCCTACTACTAAGGACAAGATATATTTTTTTTTCAAGCTTTATTTCCAAAGTTATAATTTACGTAACACAAAATTTACCCTTGTAAGTGTACTATTCAATGATTTTTTAAAGTAAATTTCTAGAGTTGTGCAATTATCACCACATTGTATTCTGGAACATTTTAATCAACACTAAAACTTCCCTTGTGCCTATTTAGAGTTAATTCCTACTCTTATCCCAAGCTCTAGGCAACTATCAATCTGCTTTCTGCCTCTATGAACTAGCCATTTCTGAACATTTCAGATAAATGGAATCATATCATGTAATCTTCTGCATCAGGCTTCCTCTACTAACCATAATATTTTGAGGTTCATCAATGTGGCAGCATGTATAAGCAGTTCATTTCTTTTGATTGTAAACAGTAGTCCATTGTATGAATACAGAATATACCACATTTTACAAATCCATTCACCAGTTGATAGACATTTAAATTATTCCAGTTTTTAGCTATTATGAAAAATGCTACTCAGAACATTCACGTACACGTCGTTGATGAACATATGGTTGCATTTCTTTTGGGTAGATTCCTAGGAGTGAAATTGCCAGGTTGTCTGTTGACTTAATATTTACCTTTTTGAGAAATTGCCAAAATGTCTTCCATTATACATTCCAACAAACAATGTATGATGTTCCAAATTTTCCACATCTCTGCCAATACTTGCTATTGTATGAAATTTTTATTATAGCCATTCTAGTGAGTGTAAAATGGTATCTTATTATAATTTTAATGTACATTGTTGAACATCTTTTCATGTGTTAATTAGCCATTTGTTTATTTTCTTTGAGGAAATTATTATTCAGATCTTTTTTTACCTTAATTGGGTTGCTTCTGTCCTACTATTGAGTTGTCAAAAGTCTTCATACATTTTGGATACAAATCTATCAAATACATGATGTGCAAATATTTCTCAGTCTGTTGCTTATCTTTTCACATACTTAGTGATATATTTAAAGCACAAACATTTTAAATTTTGATTAAATCCATTTTCTCAATTTTTGTCTTTTATGAATTATGCTTTTGGGTGTCACATGTGAACTCTCTGCCTAATGCAAGATGATAAAGTTTTTATCCTATATTTTATTTGAGAAATTTTTTAGTTTTAGATCTTAAATATAGGTCTATGACACACCTTAATTCTTATGAACAGTGTGTGGTAAGTGTTGAAGTTCATTTTCTTACATGTGACTTTCCTGTCATTACAGTACCATTTGTTTAAAGATTACCCTTTCTTCATTGAATTGTGTTGGCACATTTCTTAAAAAGCAACTGACCATAAATGCAAGGGTTTATTTCTTTATTTTCAATGTAGTTTCATTAATTTATGTGCCTATCCTTGTATAAATAGCACACATTTTGATTACTATGGTTTTATGGTAAGTTTTGAAATCAGATAGTATAAGTTCTGTAATTTTGTTGTTCTTTTTCAAAATTGTTTTGGCAACTCTAGATCCATTGTATTTCAGCTTCTCTATTTCTCCCAAAAAGTGTACTAAATTTTGATAGGGATTGTATTAAGTTTATAGATTGAGGAAGAATTGACATCTTAATCATATTGAATCTTCTGATCCATGAATATGGAATGTCTCCATTTATTTATGTCTGTCTTTAATTTCGAACAGCCATGTTTTACACTTTTCATTGCAAAAATTGTACATGTCTTTTGTCATCTAGGAATAAAGACATTTCCCTTTCCAATCTGGATGCCTTTGATTTTTCCCTTCCCTTCCTTTCCTATCACACAGGCTTATCACACATTATATATCAATATAATATTGATAGAAGTGGTGAGAATGGAAGACATTCTAGCCTTCCTGACCTTATGGGAAAAGCATTCAGTCTTTCAACATTAAGTACAGTATATGTTATGTGGGTTTTTGATGGTTGCTATTTATCTGTTTGTAGAAATTCCCTTATATTTCTAGTCAGTTGAGATTTTCTAGTCATGAATGTGTGTTTCATTTGTTAAATGCTTTTTCTATGTCTACTGAGATGATCATGTGGGGTTATTTTTTGTCCTGTATTCTATTAACTTCATGCATAACATTGATTTTCACATTTAAACCAACCTGCATTCCTGTGATAAAACCCACATGGCTACTTTATAATCCTTTTTGTATATTGCTGGATTTGGTTTGATAATATTTTGTAAAGGATTTTTGAATACATGTTCATTAGGGATATTAGTCTACAGTTTTCTCTTGTTAGCTTGTTTTTTCTTGTGATGTCTTTGCCTAGCATTGGTATTAGGGTAAAGATGGCCTCATAGAATGAGCTAGAAAGTGTTTCTTCTTCCTGTGCCTTCCGGATGAGTTTATGAAAGATTGATATCTTTTCGAATTTATCTATTTGATAAGATTCACCAGTAAAGCCATCTGGACTTTGACTCTTCTTTGTGGGAAGATTTTTAAATTACTAATTCAATGGACCTGCTATAGGTCTCTTCAGAATTTTAATTTCTTCTTGAGTCAGTTTTGACAATTCTGTCTTTCTAGGAATTTACCCATCTCATCTCAATTGTCTTAATTTGTAGGCTGAAGTTGTTCAGGATATTTCCTTCTAATCCTTTTAATTTCTACAAGGTAAGCAGTGCAGTCCCTTCTTTCATTTCTGACTTTGGTAATTCATACCATCTCTTTTGTTCATAGTTAGGCAGTTAAAAGAATGTCAATTTTATTGAGCTTTTCAAGGAATCAGCTTTTGTTTAATTGATCTTCTTTATAGTTTTTTGTCTGTTTTTCATTTATTTCTGCTCTAATTTTCTTTAGTCACTTTTTCCTACTTGTTTTCCATTTAGCTTGTTCTTCTTTTTCTAGTTTCTAAAGATGGAAGCTTAGGTTACTGATGTTAGGCATTTCTGTATTTCAGATATAGGTATTTAAAGCTATAAAATTTCTCCCTGAATACTACAGCTGCATCCCATAAATTTTGATATGCTATAGCTCTGTTGGATACAGAAACCCAAATCACTGTCCTTCTCAGTACCATTGTAGGAGGAGTTGCTGAGTGCAGAAGTTACCAAAAGCACCAAGGGCTACTCTGAAGAGCTGCAGCAGCATGTCTGGAAACAAAAAGAAAGGAGCTCCCAAGCCCAGGCACTCTAAATGCAGGGAGGTATGTAGGGGAGAAACTGCCACAGATCATGGAGCAAGAAATAAAAGGAGAAAAAAGCCCTCCTACCACTCCAGTCACCCACTATGGCCTAACCTCTGCTCATCCTAACCTCATCCATGTACTTCACACCAAGCTTCAAGCTGCAAGATAATATGATCTCCTGGTAGCTGTTATAACCTCTGATTATTTATGTGTTAAACTCCTTGATTAGTGTTCCCTTAAAGAAAAGAAAAGTGCCTGAATTAAGTGATAGGGGTGGGCAAAACTAGTGAAGAGAAAACTAAAATGATATTGTAGGTAGAAACTTTGGGTTGATTCAGTATGTTGTTATGGCTTATAACTGGTATTGATGTGTATATGCTTATACTGTCAAGTACCATAAAGTGTCAGAGAGAATATTCCAGATCAAGAGCTACAGGTAGAAGAGTGATAGTAGGATTAATTCTCCTGCCATTTGCCATCAGTAGTAGGTCAGGATTTAATCCAAATATCTCTACCTACTCATGTCCTATTGACTGAGAAATCAGAAGTCTCACACCTAATCCAGAACCAAGAGAGATAGCCCAAAGGCTGCAACAAAATTCAAGGGCCTGCTTGCCAACTAGAACTTGTTGATACTGAATAGACAAACTCACAACAATCAACCTCTGGAAGCCAAAACCTGCTGTTGCTACATGCAGTGGCCTTTTTTCAGGCCATGTCTTACTGATTTTTCATCAAATCTTACCTTCTTGAAATACTCTCATTCTTTGGTATCACATTTTCCTGGATTTCCCATTTTTCAAGGCTTCAAATTTCATCTAAATGGTAATGACTCCCAATTACTACACTTTTCATTTGCGCTCTAGCCATACCTTCTTCTTTTTTTTTTTTTTCCCGGTACACGGGCCTCTCACTGTCGTGGCCTCTCCCATTGCGGAGCACAGGCTCCAGACACGCAGGCTCAGCGGCCATGGCTCACGGGCCCAGCTGCTCCGCGGCATGTGGGATCTTCCCGGACCGGGGCACGAACCTGTGTCCCCTGCATCGGCAGGAGGACTCTCAACCACTGCGCCACCAGGGAAGCCCTAGCCATACCTTCTTATATCTAACTTCCTATTCAACATTTCAGTCTAGACATCTCTCAGGGGTTTCAATTTCAACAGATCTAAAACTAACCTTCTCCTTTTCAGTTCATTCACTTCTGCCCCCCACCCCCACCCCCAACCCCAACCATGGGGGGTATGGGAGGGTGGATGCATACAGGTACTCCTCCTACAGTATTCCCCATCTCAGTCTGTGCTACTGAGCAGTTCAAGCTAAAACCTGGGGAGACACACTGGATGCCTCTCTTTTTATCGTCCTCCAAATTTAGCTAATCTTCAAGTCACACAAATTGTATCTCCTTAAAGTCTCTAAACAAGATGTCTCTCTTCCTGTGATGACCTAGAGGGGAGGGATGGGGGGGCGGGTGGGAAGGAGGCTCAAGAAGGAGGAGATATGTTTACAAATAGCTGATTCACTTTGTTGTAAAGCAGAAGCTAACACAACATTGTAAAGCCATTATACTCCCCCCACCCCCGCCGCCAAATAAAGATGTCTCTCTTCAATGATACTACATTTTACTTTGATTTCTACAATAAGTTCCCACCTCCAAACTGACATTGTCTTCCTGAAATCACTAAGTGCTGGTGATACTTGCCTTCCAACATTCCTTAAAACACTGGAAGTTTCAGGGCCTTTACAAATGCTATTCACTCTTACAAAGGTTAGCTGATTCCAGCCCTTCAAATCAAAATTTAAAGTCACATAGGAAGACATTTCTGACCATTTTATCCAAAGCACTCCATCTCCACTCCACTAACCACTATCAAAATACCCAAAACATCCTTCCTTCACTTACACGGTTTTTTCTTTTATTTACATATTAGTTTAAATGTTTGTGGGCAAGATAATATTTATATTGTACATTACTGGATGATTGATACACTGTAAGTGCTGAAGATCTATTTAACTGACTGACTTAATAAATTAAGACTTTCAGCTTTCATTAACTGTGGGAAAACATTACAAAGAGTTCCTAAGTATGACAACACATAAAACTCTTTTTAAAATAAAGAGATAATCAGTAAGGACTTCCCCGGTGGCTCAGTGTTTAAGAATCCGCCTGCCAATGCAGGGGACACAGGTTCAAGCCTGGTCCGGGAAGATCCCACATGCTGCAGCGCAACTAAGCCTGTGCGCCACAGCTACTGAGCCTGTGCTCTAGAGCCTACATGCAGCAACTACTGAAGCCCTCGCACCTAGAGCCTGTGCTCTGCAACTAGAGAAGCCACTGTAACAAGAAGCCCGCAACCACAACAGAGTAGCCCCTGCTCACCACAACTAGAGAAAACCCACGCATAGCAACGAAGACCAAAGGTAGCCAATAAATAAATAAATCTTTAAAAACAGAAGAGAGATAATCAGTAGAATTTTTTATTAAGATAAGGAAATCTACTATGCCCTCCTGAGCTGCTTCCTCCTGATCCCTGAAATTCCTCATTAAATTATAAAATTATCGAATCAAAAGCTTTACTGGGATTGTAAAGCAACTATGGCTAATAAACCAGAAAGGCCACTTTATGTATCCTGTTTACATAAAAGTTGTAACCTGTTACATGTCCACGAATTTTTTGATATCTTCTCTTCAAGAGATGGAACTTGATTCTCCTGCTATGGAGCCTGGGCGATATTTAATAACTCACTTGTAACAAATAAGATGTAGCAGAAATGATGGCGTGTGACTATCAAGGCTAGGTCATAAGAAGACATTTGGGCTTCTGTCATTCTCTCTAGGATCACTTGCTCTGGGGAAAGTCATATAGTCATTCAAAAGCAGCCTATGGAGAGGAAGACTTGGTGCAGAACTGAGTCCTACTGCCAAGGGGCATGGGAGTGCATCCTCTTAGAAAGTTCTCCAGCCTAGGATAACTGCAGCTCCTGCTAATGTCCTATTATTTGTTGATTCTATCTCAATTGCATTTGTAATAAGATACTAACTAAAAAAATTGAAATAAACACTAATCAAAATCAACACAAAATTAGCTATGGTAAAAGTAAACTCTTAAGTTTCTACTCCTAATACATTTTCAATCAATAGAAAAATCCCAGTGTTAACTCTCTTCCTAGTTCTTAAATTAGTTAACTAAATTGTATTGATGAAGCATTAACACTTACTAAGAAAGAAAACAGTTAATGATGGTGCTATTTAAACATAGACAACTGGTCAGCACATAGGAAAGAGAGGTATAACCCCACACTCTCACAATTCCCTGTATTGTGAGAGATGCTTTTTGGCATTTTAACATTCAAGTAGTTATTAAGTTACTTGAACAATATAAATACTAGTTATTAAGTCCATATGTATACACAAAGTTAATATTTGAACTCTGATTTACCAGAGGTTAAAGATAAAAGTTTTAATTAACTATGTTGTATTCAAAATCCTTAATATATGGATTCGATATTTACATCAACAGAGAAAAAAATTACAACAAATATGACATAATAAAGCAAAGTCTAATCATTTTTATCAAAATGATTAAAAATTTTAATCTGATTTATCATATGTGTTAAATAATGGTACATTTGAAACTGGATATGTAATAAGCACTTTTGTAAGTTAGGTATTTTAAATATAGAGGGTCGATTTTTCTATGATCTTTGTTGAGATAAAATTTAATATAATAACATTTACTAAACTTAAGTGTATAGTTTAGTAAGTTTTGAATATACCTATTTCTGTAACCAACCATCATAGAAAGACTCCAAAAAGCTAATTCCCTTGTTCCAGTGTCTGGCTCCTGGCAACCAATGATCTGCTTTCTGTCACTATATGCTTCTGTTTTCTCAACAATTTCATATAAATAGACTCATACAATTGCACATAATTTTTCAGTCATTTCATGTAAGCAGAATCATAGCCCATGGCTATGATGCATGTAGCCCACGGTACTTAACTTCTTTTACTCAGCACGATGTTTCTGAGCGCCATCCATGTTGTTGCATGTTATCAGTACTCAATTCCTTTTTATTTCTGAGTACCGCTTCATTGCATGGATTCAGGGCAATCTATTGATCCATTTACAGTTGATGGAACTAGAAATGTTTTCAGTTTGGGACTACATGAATAACATTTGCTTACAAGTGAATGTGTGCACATATATTTTCATTACTCTTGGTAAACACCTAGGAGTGGAACTGACAGGACATAAATTAAGTGTATATTTAACTTAATCAGAAATCTGGCAAATTTTCCAAAGTGACTATACGAATTTGCATTCCTACTAGCATAGTTCTAGAGTTCCTGATACTGTATATTGATTTCACATTCTTTATCTTTTTCAGTTTTTGAAAATCAGGTTTACTGCTTTCTCTACATGGCATAAAATTCATCCTTTTTTAGGTATACAATGCAATGAGTTTTGCCAAACAAAGAGAGTTGTGTAACACCACAACAATCAAGACAGGAAATATTTCCATGTTATCAAAAGGTTCCCTCACACCCTCCTTTGTAACTAATCCTCCCTCTTCACCTCCAATCTCTTGAAACCACTGATCTGATTTCTGATGTTTGGCATCATTTCATGTGTTTGATATTTGTATCTATTCTTTGCTGAAGTATCTGTTCAAATCTTCTACCTATTTTTAAAAACAGATTGCTTGTCTTATAATTAAATGTAACAGTTTCTTATATATCCTGTACATAAATCCTTTGTCACATATAATTTGAACTAATATTTTAACCCAGCCTAGAGCATATCGTTTCATTTTCTTAAGAGTGTCTTTCAAAAGCAAATGTTTTTAATTTGAAAGGCCAATTGATGATTCTTTAAAAAATCTCATCTAAGAAATCTTTGCCTAACTCAAGTTCACAAAGATTTTTCTCCTACGTTTTCTTTAGGAAGTTTTACTTTGGCACTTACATTTAGGTTATATTACATTTTGAGTTAATTTGAGTTAATTTATGTTACATTTTGAGATAAAGGATGAGGTGGGGTTTTTTTTGTTTTGTTTGTTTGGTTGGTTTTTGCATATGGATATACAATTGTTGACCACCATTTGTTGAAGAAACTATCTTTTCCCATGGACATATCTTGATACCTTTGTTGAAAATCAAATTGACCATTTATGGGAGGGCCTATTTCTGGACACTATTATATTCTATTGCTCTATAAGTCTATTTTACAAAACTACCAAACTACACTAGTTAATGTAATTTTATATTAAGTCAAAATCAGATAAAGTCCTCCAACTTTTTCTTTTTCAAAATTGTCTTAGCAATTCTAGATATTTGCATTTCCATTTAAATTTTACAATCAGCTTTTCAATTTCTTCAAAAGAGCCTTTTAGGATTTTGGATAGGATTGCTCTGAACCTATAGATCTGTTTGGAGAGAACTAACATCTTACTTCTATTGAGTCTTCCAGTTCATGAACACGGTATAGTACAACTTTCCATTTTTAGGTTTCTTTCATTTTCCTAAACAGTGTTTATAGTTTTCAGTGAACAAGTCTTAAGAATATATTTTCAAATATATCCACAGTTATTTAAATTTTTGATACTACTTAAACAGTACTTTAGTTCCAATTTCCAGTTGTTCATTGCTAGTATACAGGAATAAAAGTATGTATGCTACGAAATAGCTGAACTCTTTTATAAGGGTTTTTTCCCCTATTTATATATATATATATATTTTAACATCTTTATTGGAATATAATTGCTTTACAATGTTGTGTTAGTTTCTGCTGTATAACTAAGTGCATCAGCTATATGTATACATATATCCCCATATCCGTTCCCTCTTGCGTCTCCCTCCCACCCTCCCTCTATCCCACACTTCTAAGTGGTCAGAAAGTACAGAGCTGATCTCCCTGTGCTATGCAGCTGCTTCCCACTACCTATCTATTTTACATTTGTTCTTTATGAGTTCTAATAGCTTTTTTCTTTTTAAAAATTTTGCAGTTTCCCTGGTAATTTCACATTAAGTCATGTATATATACTGATAAAGACAGTTTTATTTCTTCCTTTTCAACCAAGACGGGCTTCAGTTTCCTTTTCTGGTAATGCCTTTTTGTGGATTTGGAATTCAGGTAATGCTGGCCTCACAGAATTACTTAGGAAACTTATCTTTCTTTTCTATTATCTGTAAGAGTTTTCCCAGAAATTATATTACTTCTTCATTAAACATCTGATAGAATTTGCCAGTGAAACCATTTGAGCTAGGAATTTTCTCTGTTAGAAGATTTTAAGCTATGAATTCAATTTCCTCTGTATAGTATCCATTTTCATTAGTGAGATTTGACAGTTTGTCTCTTTCATGGAGTCTGCCCATTTCATCTAAGTTGTCTAAGTGGCATAAATTTATTCATATTTCCTTATATTTTTAAAAATATCTATAGGATCTGTAGTGATACCCCTTCTTTCATTCTGATATTGGCAATTTGTGTCTTCTTTTCTTTATAAGTCTGGTATAGATATTTATTACACTTATTAACCTTTTCAGAGAAACAATTTTTCATTGCATTTATTTTTCTTTATTGTTTTTGTTTTCCTTTTCATCGATGTTCTGCCTTTGTTTATTTTTATTTTTTTCAGATTAGTTTAATTTACATTTGTTCCTCTTTTTCTAGTTTCTTCAGACAGAAGTTCAGTTGACTCAAAATAGTACACTAATATGAAGCATAAAACAGAAGGTCATGCATTTCAAAACAAATTAGAACAAATATTAATACAGATTATTTTCCATATTTTTCAGATATAAAACAGCACCTGGTTTGAAGTAATCCAAAACTGGTTCCAATACCAACACGAGGTAGATAGTTAACCACTTTCTTTACTGTTGCAGGGTCTGGGAAGTTGAACATTATAGCAACTAGGAAAAATAATTTTTTAAAGTTAGAATGAAATATGATTTTCTTTCTGGAAAACTGACTTCTTGGTCCAATAAAATGTTTACTCTTAGTTCAGGTATCTTTTAAATAGAATTCTTACCGTATTACTTTTATTATAGTATATATCAAGTTTTAGCATTAATATGCTGGTGATGATACTCATTTTACTCATGAACTACCGCAACCAGTACCTTCTCTAAATACTGTCAGATCTAATAACAACTATTGTTGCATTTATGTGACACGAAGTTGAGATTTTATCTTGCTACAACTTCGAATTCGCAAAATTGAATTTTAGCAAGTTAAAACTATATCTGTGAGGGCCTCCCTGGTGGCGCAGTGGTTGAGAGTCCACCTGCCGATGCAGGGGACACGGGTTCGTGCCCCGGTCTGGGAAGATATCACATGCCGCGGAGTGGCTAGGCCCATGAGCCATGGCCGCTGAGCCTGCGCGTCCGGAGCCTGTGCTCCGCAATGGGAGAGGCCTCAGCAGTGAGAGGCCCATGTACCGAAAAAAAAAAAAAAAAAATATATATATATATATACATATATATATATATATATATGTATATATATCTGTGAATTTCTATAAAGACCTTTAAATTTTTAAGATTATATATTTAACAATCTAATACCCCAAAGTCTACATATATAGCTAATAAATTGTCAGCTGTACTTACTACTAATCATCAACAGCTTAAAAAAATATTATCTTTACAATCCTTATATGTTTATGCTTTGTATGTTCCTATAATCCAGAACAATGTGTGACCTAAGAAAAATTTTTCCTCTCTGGTCAATAATCAATTTAAATGAATTTTAATCATTTCTATCTCAATAATTACACATTTTGAGAATATCAATAAATGTACATCATATATATTCAGCATATGTTAATTTATGACAGTCATTTATAAATTTTTATCCTTCTTAAAAATATGAAAATAACAAAGTCATAAAATCATGACAGAATTTAGAAGATATTAATTTGGTTAGTCTTGAAATTTTAATTATATTAACTTCTGTATCAGAACCATAAATAATCTACTAGTACTAATCTAGAAGATGATCCTTCTTCTCCACCTAGCCTAAAAAAATACTATGAACCAAAAAATTTTATATCAGTGTTAGTGCAATCTTTAAACACAGGCTTTGTAACATGTTTTAGGTAAACAGTTATATGATCATTCACTAAACACCTAAAATATATTTAGAATTGTCATATACATATCCAACATAACTTTTTAATAAGCCTTTCTTATATATCCACTATTACATTGAATACAGAAGGAAGAAAAAGGAAAAACTCAGGTTATGGCAGGTGACCAAGGCCATGAGGGAAAGGCAATAGAAAAACACACAAAGATACAAAGCAAGGATGCACAAGAAATTTCAAAGAAGGAAAATAAATGAAGATGAGCAAGTAATAAACACTGTAAGGTCGAAACCCCTTTGGGACAGCAAGAATGCAGACTGAACTAAAGTGTGAAACATTCACTTGATTATTTGCCTGGACAAATAACGTTTACATTAGAAAAAGAGGTATGTGTGTGGGAGAAGACCAAATATGGAAAGGAAAAACATCTTTTCCTAAAACAATCTGCGTTCCCTAAAACACATGATTTCATTAAAAAAGAAAGTATGTATGGAATATACATTATGTGTAGATCTTTTAAATGATAACTTGTAGATTATAGAAAGAGAAAATAAAAAAACTTAAATCTATTTAAATCAAATGAGTATGTACAATAAATCACAAGGTTTCACATCTTCTCCTTGTATGCCTCCACTCATACCCAACGATGCTTTTCCTTCAAGTTCACCTTGCCTCTCTGTTTTGTCTTAATGAATTTCACCAAGTTCAATTCTAAACCCACAAATTGAATTTTAGTTCTTTCAAGAATGATGTAATACAAAGCAACCAGGACAGTTCAGGACCATTTTCTGATGGTTCCTTTATAAATGGCAATAGATTAGACAAAAAATTAAATAAATGTATGAATCATTTGATTACCCTCTCCCCTCTCGAAATGCAACCACCTTCCAGAAGGAGTTTAAGCATCAGAGCAATATGAAAACTCTACGACTGATTAAATGGGTAGTTATCCCCCATATTTATAAAGCACTGCACTAATTTGTGATGTGGCCAGAAAAATAAATTACTACAGATATTTCTAAGAGTGACCAAAGGGGGAAAAACCAAGAAGATGCACATGGTTCAAAAAGAGGTCAGTAGGACAGAGAGTGGGCTACAAAATTCTGTCTAAATGGAAACAATATGGTATGTTCAAAATGAAATCTTAAGGAGATAGAGGTTAGCTTTGTAACAATATACGTCTGAAACATATTACCTCTGTTTGCCATAAAGATCTCCAGGGCTGTATTTTGCAAAAGATAACGACGAGAAAAGATCGATCGTATCTCTGTGAACAGCCATTTTCCATGCAGCCCTTCTGTATATGCCAGGATCTAGTGAGGAAAGAAAGAATCCAGAGTAAGTAACAATAGAATTTCTTTGTTCTCCCCCCCAATTAAAACAGAAACGTCCCTATTAAGAAAAATAATTTCTAAGAACTGAATAGTTATTGAAGTAATTTAGAGGGTGACTAAGAAAATAGATTGCAATTCATGAAAAAAGATGTTTAAATGAAAAAGCAGAACAAAATTGTAACACATCTATTTATAAATATATTTGGGGGCCTTTTAAAGCAATGATGTAGTCTAATGCTTTTCAGGAAATACATATTGTGTATTACTGATTGGCTGATTTTTGAGTCATATTATAGAAAGCAAAATTTTAGACAACCCTTAAAAAGAAGACCTCAAAAGAATGTCCTACATGCTTACAGATGACATATAAAACTCAGTTTAACATAATATAACATATCCAGAAATACTTTTTGCATACTTTAAAATTACAAATTTAAGTTCATAACTTCAAAAAAATCACACTTATAAGGTCACTGTTAAGGCAACAGTCACTCATTCAGAAAGCATAAAGACTGACTGTATGAGAGGTTAAGTATCATCTTGTCAGCTAGGCTAAACACAAACCTGCGAATGAACTCAGAATAATCTATGGAGTAGGAGGTTGTCAGAGTGACTTGTTACAATTCTTGTCATCCCATGTGACAGACGCAATGGCTTAGAATCTTTGCCAACTCAAAGTAATCCCGTCTTTAGTCCTAAGCCACTTTGTTGCTTTGTTATTCAAGTTTTGTTTTTTAAAAAGTTCATTTCAAAAGCTTAATTATGAAGGTGTTAAATGAAAACCAGAACTGGAATTTCTCCATACTAGTACTTCACAGAATATTAATGAAGAAAATGAGATGTATTTGCTATCAAACACTGATGAAAATCCATGACAGCAAATTAACTTAAACAACTAAGATAAATTTCTCAGAAGTAACCACCATTAAAAAACACAAATAAAATGACATTTGATTATTATATTGCATTGTAAGGAAAAAGACAGGATAAGCAAAGAGAGGAAAAATAATGAATAGTAAGAATGTATCCTATGTAAATGTTCATTTTTGATTTCCATTTTCTAGATCTTAATTGTAAAAAAACTACATTCCTCAATGCAAAATACAGGGGATTTTTTTTGGGGGGAAGAAGAGAGAAAACTTATTTAACTTACTAAATATGTATTTAGATTTTTCTACAGAAATTATTCTATTTCTGGTACCACAGAATCTAGAAATGAAAGACTGGGTACAATTCTTAGGCTTGGTGTTATTTGAAAAAACAAGACAACAATTCAAAGTTCCAAACTAATCACACTTTAAGCTTTAAAACAGGTGATAGAGAAAATCCTACTATCTCTTTCATACAATCAATACCTATGTAAGTAAGATGAAGAGAAATTAGGAGAAAAAGAGAGGACAAAATATCAGTTCTACTCTCAAATAGTTTTTTAAACCAGAGGTCACATGCACCCCTTTCTCCGACCACAACCAGTAGCTCCAAGGCTCTAGCATCTGCAGTGGCCTCCTGACTGGTCTCTCTCCTTCTAATCTTACCTGGAGAAGCTACTATGACCAGAGGAACCAAAAAAAAAAAAACTTTTTAAGTGTAAATCAGATCATATACTCGTATATTTGATACCATCCAGTGGCTCTGCATTACATGCATAATAAACTCTGAAGCTCTTTATAACTGTTTATAAAGCCTTACATCTGGGACTGTCTGATGAGCCCAACTCATGCTTCCTCAGGGCCTTTATACTTGCTTTCTCCTCTGCTTGGAATGTTCTTCTCCCAGATCTTCATATGGCTGGCTCACCCTCACAGTCACATTTCTGCTCAAATGTCACCTTCTTAGAGAAACCACAGGATCTAAACCCCACTTCTGTCACTACTGCCTCATCCCACCCCAAACCCATCAGACTTCCTTCATAACACTTATCACCACCAGAAATTACAATATTTCCTTGCTTGTCTATTGACTCTCTTCAGCACTAGAATACTAGAATCTAAGTTCTGTTAGACCAAAGGCTTTGAATGCACTCTATTTCCATCTTCTAGAACAAGGTCTGACACAAAGTAGATGTTTTTGAATGATTAAATGCATCAATGAATGGTAACCAGAATTCCATATATGATCCACACTAATTTTGGGGGGGCCGTAAGGTATTTTCCCAAAATTTCAAGTAGTTGAAAATACTTGAGAAAATGGTTATTTACATAAATATTCAGATTTCTGGTTTCTCAGGAAAAACTGGAGCATCTGTCAAACCTAGATCTATATACGCCACATAGTACAACTGGCATGCACTCTCCGTTTTGAAACAGTCTCCACTCATTCACTCATTTACTATCTGTCTCGTTGCCATTGGTATTTGTGTTTGCCATACTTAACTTATCAAGTAGTAGAGAATCCAATACATGTTCTGTAATACTTGTAGCCCAATCTATCCAACTATTAATATGAGACTATTAAATGAGACCTAAACAAGATAAATACTTAATACAAAGTCCCTTGGGAAGGTAGTGTCAAAGTCTGGCCTCCTCCCAGGTTTTCTAATCCAAATGTCCACAGCTTACTTATATACTACATTGTCACATTTCCAAAAAAGGGTTTAAATGTTTGTTAAACTAGAACTCAACTCATCAGAAATTTTAATCAACTACATTTGTTTTCCGGTACTTGTGTTAAAAGTGAAAGAGGAAAATCAAACAAAAATAAACAACAAAGCATTGGGCTTTAAGCTCTGTCATATGCTAAAAATATCACACACTGGTCTGAAAATTCTACCTCTTATATACTGTAAAGCTATATAACAAGTATTGCTGCTCATAATGGTGATGCCAAGCATTGCAAGATCATAGTCATGCAACTAAAGATTTAATTATTTTCTAGACTATTCCAATTACTAGCAGAAGTATACTAAAATACTGTTACAAGATTTTTCATGTAACCGTTTTTTAATCAATCAAAAAGTTCAACTTATATCCCATTCCTTTAAGCAGTATAGTTATTTTAAAGATATACTTGAAATATAGCAAGTGGTATGGCCCTTTAAAATTTGTTTTATTACCAAATGTCAAACATACACAAAACTACAGAAAATGACATAAGCCCCATGTACCCATTACTGAACCTTAGAAAATCCTAACATTTTGCCACACTGTCCTATATATTTTAAAAACTTATAAAGCATTACAGATAACGCTGAAATTCCCATATATAACCCTTCCTTATCCCATTTTCCTCCATCATCAGAGCCGATCACTCCCCGTGTTTTGAGGTTTAGCATTCCCATGTAAGTTTTTATATTATTAGTACATATACATCCACAAATAATATCCAGAATTGTTCTACATGTTTTCAAACCTGATATCAATGGTATCATACTGAATGTATGACAGTGTGCAATCAGAGTTAAATATAAGCAGGTAAAGTAGTGTTTTAAAACTTCGAGAAAAAGAAACAGGAGGAGAGACAGAAAATTATTTAAAATTGCCAAAGCTATCAATATTTAAAATCTTACACAAAAAAAATTAGACTGACTTAAAAAAAAAGTAACAAAATAAATTCTACACTTATGGTCAAGATAGTGGGATTTAAAATAGAAACAAAGAATCTCTTAACTAACAGAATTACTAGCTGAAATTGATATAATAACATTTCTTTTAAGTATTCATTAGGAAAAGGTGTCAGTACTGAAAAGCAGCTGAGGCCTAGCTCAGCAAGAGGTTTATTTCTTATTGGACTGGTATATTCCTGGTCTGAGGCTTCACTTCAAAGTCTCTAGAGTTCAATTAAAACTGGATTAGGAAGAAGCAGACCCTTCTTTGGGACTTTCTGTTCACTGAAACTCTACATACACTGACAGCACCCTAGACAGAGGTCTAGCCCTCCAATGAATCAGTTGCTATGGAAACCGTATCATTACCATTGCTCTGCAGTTATGACCACAAGTCTTGAATAGCTTGAAAGCTTAAGCCCTCAGCACTCTCTCTGAATGTTTACCACCTTGTTTTCATATCGTTAGTATTATTAGTAGTGAATTCAACTTTCATATTTTAATAATTTGTTTGAACAAAGACAGTTTATTGGTTAAATGTTGACATAAGGTTGTAGAGAGGAAAAAAAAGAAATCAGTATTTAATATATACATGTATATATACTCACACACATATAAAAGCATATATACTATTTCTTTACATTAAAAATATCAAACATATTTTCTTTAACATTTTTATCTGAAAATTGTGACTCTGAAAAAGGATTTATTATTTTGCCTGAATAGTACACAGCTTTTATTCTACACTTCAAATAGTATACTATGAATACATGGGAAAATTTCTTCACCCTGTTGCATTAATTGACTTGAAAGCAAAGTATTTTTCACCTTTAACCATTCATTTTGAAAAGCTAATGAATTTATCCAAATAACACTTTCTTCTGCTTTCTCATCCTCATGAAAGAATAAAAAAAAAACCTGCATTTATCGCCCAACTGCAAGATACTCTTATTTACTGAATATTAGGTATGTTCAAAAAATAGATTTAAAATAGTCTCTGAAAATATAGCCATATTTGTTCCACTTAAGTAAAAAAAAGGTTTTGTTTTCAAAATCTACCCTCAATAAATATAAAATGTTTTCAAATTATTTTTAAAGGGAAAGATATTAAAAAGTGATCAAATGTTTTAACCTCAAAAATAAGAAATATTTACATGGGAGTCTGCACATATAGAATCAATAAAAAGTGTTTTTAAAAACACTATTCTTAATGTTTACAGCTAGCACTGCATATCTTAGTCCCAAATAATCACCAATTTTTGGAGAGGTCTTACTCTTTCAGAGAATTCCACACTAATTTCTGAAGAATTCAATAATAAAAGTAAAATTAGATAAAATACACAAACAATAGTACTTAAAATTTCATAACAAAACCATTTCCAAAGTATATAGATATATATTTAACATCAAGAAAAACATTTTAAACTTAGCATACAAAATATAAACTAATCATGCCATCAGTTAAATAATGATACCACAGGTAGAAAATATTCATATCCCATTTTCATGGAACATAATTATAAATTAGTCATAAGGATTATACCTTAATATGGGAAAACAGTAAATATCTGAAATATATTTAAAATGAAAACACATGTTAAAAAATAGACACTAGTCTAAAAATAGTCTATCAACTCACCACTAAATACATGTGCAAATATGTTTTATTTACGATAATTGCAATTTTACCAGAATAGTTTAAAGTAATTTTAATCGAGTATTTTAAATTTGTACCACTCTATTATTAACAGTTTTTGGATTTTGCTGCATATAATTTTCTCTGAAGCTTGATACCAAAGCATAGCATTAAATTTATTCTAATAATGAATTCCAGTTGGTTTAAGGATGTACTTCATCATCAACTATATAAATGTTAGTAAAGTTTTTAAAGATATATTCTTAAAACAAAACTTAGAGGTCTTTTCAAATTGAAAAATGGCATATACTTGACCCTGGTAGAAATTTTAAGATGGTAATTTTGTTAGTTAATATATATCCATGAACATATAAAATGTCCCCAAACTTGGAAAAGAACAGAACAATAACAACAAAAGTATAAAAGTTATGAATACAGAGAAAATTACCTTTTAATTATTAATTATGAGTCATTCGATATTTTTCATCTATATAGTAAATTTCCTCCTTCTGCTTACTAGTTCTATGATGCAGTACAGTATTCTCAGCATTTTCATGGGTGACAAATTCAATTAAACATATTCATTACTCTAATGTTCTATTTGGCAGCTTAGTCAGTATGAAAAATTTTAAATATATAAATAAAATGCTACGTGACCTCTGTATTGATTGGGCTAAAGTGGTTTTAGCCTGGGAGTGGATGATGGGGCAGCTGGGAGGAGCAAGAGGGGAGCACACAAACACATACACTCTTAGGTTTTCTCTTCCAATTACTGAGGGAGATGATAAAACCACAGCAAATGATGTATCAGCTCATTTTATCTTATCGCTTTGGGGCTAGGTGACAATGAAGTTCATATTTCACTGGCTCCCATTGAAGATTGTGAAAATTACTTGCCCTCATGACCTGAAATTTCACTAGAAGACAGAAATTTCTCTTCTGCAAAGTAATGCAATTTTTCAGATGTCAACCTTTAGCCCAGCTTTAAAAATTAATTTCATTTATATTAACCAATGATATTGATATTTTCACAGAACACTCTTTGATACATAAAGCAATGACTGGTAAATTGATGTTGCTTTAGATGGGTAAAACGATTTTATTTTAAGCTGCTATGGCAGACAGATTTATGGCAAACTGAAATTCCCATTTCATAATTTAATATTTGTGCTGGTGTAGTGCACCTTTAAGCCCTTGGCCTGTAAATAATTCAGACTCAGTTGGTTCTGTTTTATTTTCAATATTCTTCAGCTTAAAAATAATTTGCATTCTAAATGATGTATCATAAAGCCACCTCTTATTGAACTAACATTTGGGATATATCCTAACGAGTCAAAAGCCAAATATAGTAATGAATAAGCAGAACAAGGAAGGTATTTATCCACCAGCTAACTAATTTTTAGACTTTTTAAAATTTAAACTATATCTCCAATCTGATTTGTTTTTTGAAAGAAGAACCCAGATACACCACAAAAGGTTAATAAGGAAGAATAATAAGCAACATGAATGCATCTTACTTTATTTTTTGTAACAGTACATAAAGTAAAGAGCTAGGTATTAAGTTTTCAGAAAAAGAGTAGAATAAACTTAGATAAGTACCTGAGTTTAAATAGAGACATTTGGATTTGGAGGTACCTTTTAAGATAAAAATATAATAAAAATAAAGTCACAATGTCAGTTTTATCATGAACAAGATGTGAAAGTGGTCCATATGATTTTAGTATAGAGATACAGAAATTACCTTGAAATTTGTACAAAGAAAATTCTAAATATTTTGGAGTAGTAAAAATGTTACTAAAAAATATACAATCTGGTACCTTATCAAGTTTTTATTACCTTTACCCAGTAAAGAGTTTTGTCTAATTCAAATGCCTTGAGAAAACAATCATTAGACCAATACCCTTCATTTTATTAATGAGGTAAATTAAACATAAACATGCATTAATTTATGCATTAATCTATATTCAAAATTAGAAAAAGGTCAAAAAAGACATTTCTCTAGTTTAGCTATTTTCTCCCCAAAATGATTTAATACCAGTCTGCCTAACTTTCTATTCCCAAAATCACTTTTGCATTTTTTATGCTAACAATATCCATATTATTTTTTCTTTAAAAATATTTATAGTTAATTTTCCTTACATGTATGATATGAGGAAATGGTAATATAAAGAATACCTTATAATTTTTCCATTTAGATTGGAAAGATTCCTAGTCACTTCTCAAAAACTTGTGAGAATGACATGCTATTGTCACTGAATTCAAGTTACAAAGTGTTTTTAGCTATTATTCTGCACACTCTCTAAGGTCATGAGCTTTCTATTCCTGAACAAAGAGTTAAATTTAAGTCAGCATTAATAAAAAACTGCCTAATTTTAAATGTGCTGGAATATTCTATAATATATACTTTTAAAACAAGCAATGGACACAAACTATCTTTCTTCTCAATGCCAATTCTTAGTTTATGAACTCAATCTCAATCTCAGATTGGTATCAAACGCCCTCCCTACATACAGGAACCAAATCTTCAAATTAGAGTAATATCAGCCTGTAGCTAGACTACTTATCTCTTTGTAGCAGATGCAACATGGTTTAGTCATTGGAAGATTCTCTGGTGACTAACCTATTTAAACTAATTAAAGGGAAAACCTTTGTTTATCTTCAAGAAATTTGCTTTTGTTCTTCAAACACAACAGAGAACAGAAATAAAAAGCAAAAGGAAAAGGAAAAAGTTACATTAGAACTTGATGCTAAAATCAGGACACTTTCTTCCTAATTAGAGGGAAATACTTTTCCACTTTATTTTTTTTAGCTTTCTTCCTCCTATTAAGTACTCATCTTGTTTAGCTGAGTTGAGTCAATGATAAATGACTAGTATAGGTTCTTATTTGCTTCCATGTTAGAGTATGAAACTAAATACTGTGCTCATATTCAGCTTCAGATACAATCTTCCAAAAAGCTATTTTTTAAGGACCTATATTACAGAAAACATTATGAGTGCTATTTAAATAAGATTTGAGGGTTAACATGATTTCATTGCATAACTCAATAACACTGCACACCCTCACAAGATTGGAGTTCCTACTTCCTGGAGCTTCTTGAGACTAGGCCACTGGTGTTAGTCATCTTTCTATTCACATACCAAACACGGTGCCAGGAACATGGAAGATATTGACTGATGGAGGGAGAGTCAGCCCAACCTCACAAACTACATAGAGTCTAAGATTCTGGGAACACATGAACACCAACATAGCACAAAGCAAAAAGGGACAGAACAATGAAAAGAAAAACGACAACACAGCATTAAAAAAAAATTAAATTCAAGGGTCAGCATATTTCAACTTCTGACCAAGATGGAGTAACAGGGACTGGATTTACCCTTGTACGCAAAAAATATTTAAAACAGATATAACACGTGGAAAAAATTGTTTTTAAGACATGAAACACCAAGCAGTGAAAGACAGTGATCTCTGAGAGACAGGAAAAAAAAAGTGATGATACCACCTACTGCCCCAGCTCTCTGCCAGAGGAGACTGCAAGCCCCAGAGCAGGCAGGAACATAGTGGTCTCTCGGAATAGAGAAAACTGCTTGAAGTACTATGAGATCAAGGGGGCGAAAAACTGCAAGATAGAGTAGCAGATTGGAGAAAGCTGAAAAGTAGCAGAGCTCCTGAGATCTGCAGTCTTCAGGTGAGATCTGATCAGCTTAAGAAAACAACCTGAGACCAGTAAAAGAATCATTCCCCCAAATTACAGGGAACAATATGCAGAGCTCACACAACCAGAGCAGAAAACAACCTCATAATTCATGGAGCACTGGTTAGAGTACTCAGAAGGGTTTTGCCTCAGTAGAGGGGGAAAAATAAGCCCTAGGCTAAATGCTGCCCTGGTCCTGCCTAACAAACCTTAACAGCAAGATCCACATAGATCAAATCATTTCCAAGGTACGTAATTGTATCTTAGAAAAACGGATTAAAATATTTATAGCATACAAAAATATCTACCACACAACAGGGTAAAATTCACCACAGCTGGTACTCAATTCATAAATTACCAGGCCTGAAAAAAAAATCAGGAAAATATAACCCATAATGAGGAGAGAAATTAATTAATCAAATGACACAAATGAGAGAATTATTGGTAAAAGACATCAAATTGGACAAAGTAGATTTTAGAGCAAAAAAACATTAATAGGAATAAAGAGGGTCATTTCATAATAATAACAGATCATTTCATCAAGAGGTCATAATTATCCTAATGGTTTCTGAACTGAATAATAGAACTTAAAAAATATATGAAGCAAAAACTGAGAGAACTGAAACAAGAAATAAACAAATCCACAGTTATAAACAGATTTCAACATTTCCCTTTCAATAATTGATAAAGCAAGTAGATGGCACATCAGTAAGGATACAGAACACTTGAACAAGAACACTGAACATGAACTGATATCTATAGAACACCCCATCCAACAACAGTAGAATATACATTTACAAAGATAGAGCACATTATGAGCCAAAAACCAAGCTGCAATAAATTTACCTAATTCCAATCATATAAAGGTATATTTTCTGACAACAATGGAATTAAATTAGAAATCAGTAACAGAAAGATTTTTTTTTTAATTCCCGAAATATGAAAACGAAATAGTATACTTCTAAGTAAACCCATGGGTCTGAGAAAAAAAATTAGGAAGTATTTTGAATTGAATACAAATGAAACACCACGACATATAAAAATTTGTGGAATGGCAGTTAAAGTAGTACTTAGAAGGAAATTTCTAGCACTAAACACCTATATTAGTGGGAAAGAAAAAAGGTCTCATATCAATGATTCAGCTTCCACCTTAAAAAAAACTAGAAAAAAATCAGAGCAAATTAAACCCAAAGTAAGCAAAAGAAAAGAAATAAAACTCAAAGTGAAAATCAATGAAACAGAAAATGGAAAAATAGAGAAAAAAAAATCAGTGAAACCAAACACTGGCTCTTTGAAAAGATCAATAAAATACATAAGCTTCTAGCCAGACTGATCAGGCAAAAAAGAGAGAAGACACAAATTACCAAAATCAAGAATGATATCAGGAATTATCAATATCAGAAGAGAAAAAGCATCCCTATGGATTACACAGAGACTAAAAGAATAATAAGGGAATATTACATACAACTTTATACCACTAAATTGGACAATTTTTATCAATAGACAGATTTCTTGAAAGACACAAACTACCAAAGCCCCCTCAAGAAGAAACGTAACAAAGAGATCAAATTGGTAGTTTAAATCTCCCCATAAAATAAACTCCAGGGCCAGATGGCTCCACTGGTGAATTCTACAAATATTTAAAGAAGAAACAGTACCAATGCTATACAAACTCTTCTAGAATATTAAAGAGGAGGGAATACTTGCCAACTCATTCTATGAGGCCAGGCTCACCCATATATTAAAACTAGACAAAAGCCTTATAAAACAAGAAAATCCAAGGTGCAGTCTCACTTATTTATGTAATTTCTTTGTCTTAAGACATTATGGATACTCTACAAAATAAACTCAAACTACCAAGAGAAGTTTTCCCATTCCTGCACTTTCACAAATTATCGCTGAATGTACCCAACTGTCCCCTACATTTCTCAAGAATGTCTACACCAGTTTCCTTTTTTTTGTGTATTCCAATTTGACATTCTTTGGATTTTAGTAGGGTGGCTGAATTCTCAGCCCTCTCATTTTACAGTGAGGGATTTCATCCATGACCACTGCTTTTACTACTAAACCACACAGGAGTGCTAGAATCTACTGATAAGACATTAGAGGTGATTACCTCTACACGGAGAGGACAGTTTTGGACTCATATCCAACCACTTACTAGATACCTCCACAACAATATCCTCTAAATTGTCAAATTCAACATATCAAAAAATGAACTCATTATTGTCCCCTCAGGAGCTACCATTAGTCCATAACACACTATTTTGCTAAAGGGAATCACAAAAACCACACAGAAATCTGAGTCATCCTAATGCCTACATATCATTTCTTTTGACCTCACTCATCTCTCAGCCAACAAGTTCAATAGAGTCTCTCTCCCTATCAGCACTTACATCCATCTGCTCTTGGTCACATACACTGAAATCTGCTTTAGAGCAAGTCCTCATCATATTTGAATATCTTCAGACATATTTCATGTTCCAACCCTGTCACACAACATGTACTCATTCAACCATGCTATGCTGTTTCATGCTTACATGCCTTCCATGTGTTGGTGGTCTTATCTGGAAAGCAAACTCTTAATGAGCTTGGTAGAGGAGGTGGTGAGGGTGCTTGTATTAGAGTAGTGGTAGACAGTAATAGCAAAAGCAGCAACAAATACAATTTAATTAGAGCTTGCTATACGCCAAGATCTATGTTAAGAGCTTTATTTCAATTAATTATCAAAATGGCATTATGAAATAGATAGTTTCACCATTTTATAAATGAGGAAATGATCTTTGAGAAGTTAGATGACTTAGTCAGTATCACATAACTAGTAAGTGGTATAGCCAAGTCTATCAGGCTTCTAACACTGTGCTCTAAGCCACTACCTACTACTTCCTCCACAGTGAAACTCTCATCCTTAAAGGTCAAGCCAAGGTTTTGTAAAACCTCTGACTTCCCAAGCAGATGCAACAATTCTCTGTTTTCTGCTATCACAGGCCTAGTACAAATTCCACTTATTTGTAATGTATCCCTTACCAGACAATAAATTTCCTTAGGTAGACATACGTATTACTAATTTCTATAAACCCAGAGTACCTAGTACATTATATAACTGAATGAATGTATACTTAATAAATAAATGATGAAATTAACTATTTCTGCTGAAAATTATTCCTTATCTCCCACTCCTTGCTTCCACAATTAGTTTCAAAACTAAATAGAAAAGAGATCTCTAGACTTTGTAAAATAGTGAACTCTGTGTCTCAGCTCCTAGTAAGGATATTCAGTGGGGCCATAATCAAGGTTAGCAAAATTTACTGTTCCTGAAGAGAGTGGTTAAAATGACCTCTCATAAGTACTAAACATTTATTATTTGGTTCACTTTAAAAGGAATGTATTATAAGAACAAAAAAGTGGACACTCTTCCAGAAATTGGGAAAAAAATCCTATAAAAGTATCATTGCCCTATGATGAATTATCAGCACCTAACAGAAATAAGTTTTCTAATACCTCACCCCCCTCCAAAAATTCTGAACATATATGTAATATGAATCTTCTATATTATCTAAAAATATTCAATTCTGCTATAGAAGATAAGGAAAAAAACGGGATAGATGAAAACCAAAAGAAACATTAAACACTGAAAGTAGGGTATGAGATACAGGCAAAATTCACAGGCTATGTTAAGTAGAGATAATGAGTAAGGACGTAGCTTGTGAGAGAGACATCTCAAAAGGTGTTAAACATGTACAATAAATTTAAAGTTAGATACCTGTTAAAGACAGTATATTGAATATATGACAGAATAAAGAAGAGTGTAACAGACAGAAAGAGACTGAAGGACCAAGTCATAAGATAATCATGACAACTTTGTTTTGGGTGTTGATATTTCTGCAGGAGTTCAGAGAGAGGCAAAATTGCCCTTTTGTTCCAGACATTCTTTTCAAGGATGTTTGTATAGAGAACAGCCTTGGAAGAGACAGACAGTGTCTTGCTTCAGAGCAAAGGGCAAGTTTGTTTACTGTCCAGTATAATAAAGATAATGATGACCTTTGCGGCAAGGGCCAGACTTCACTGTCCATTGTAAACATTTTGGGTTCCTAAAGATTGAGGTTGCTCAACTGGGATGTAAACTCAGTAGGTGCACAGTATCTGCCTGGGCTTCTTGGCTTAGTCTGCTCATACTGCCATAATACAATACCATAGACTGGGTGGCTTAACCCTAAGAAATACATTTCTCACACTTTTGGAAGCTGGGAAGTCCAAGGTCAAGGTGCCAGAAGATTTAGTTCCTGGTGAGAGCTCTCTTCCTGGCTTGTAGATGACTACCTTCTCACAGTATCCTCACATGACAGAGAGCAAAAGAAATCGCTCTTCTTCTTTTAAGTCCTATCACATTAGGCCACCAAACTCATGACCTCATTAAAACTTAATTACCTCCTAAAGACCCTATCTCCAGATACAGTCACAATACAGGGGCAGGGGGTGGTGGTGGTGGTAGTGGTGGTTAGGGTTTCAATACACAAATGAAGGACACAATTAAGTCCATACCACCTTGAGAAACTTGGGGGCAAGGGGAACAGACATTAACATGAGCTTATTCTCTTCATTGTGTTGTAATAAAGGTCTCTGCCTCTGACCCAGGCGTCTCATGTCTTCTGCTAGCATTCAGGAAATTTTGGCAAGATAAATTGTTACCTTGCAAGTAACGTAAAATTTCAGGTCCATGATAGTTCTTGACACTCTGGAAGACAACTATCAGGCTTAAATGTGATAAGGAGCTATAACACATTTTGCTGACAGGAATGCAAAGAAAAGTGTATATTGCTGGCAAAAACATGAAATGTAAAACCCTTTTGGAAAGTAGGCTTACATTATTTATTAAAAATAAAGATAGCTACATTTTTCGAAGTGACATAAACAAAAATGATAAACAAGACTAGGAAATCCAATGTATGTCATCAGGAAAATGGTTGAAAAATTATGATACATCATCTTCTTCAGTTATTGAAAAGAATGAATGAAACCCACATCAGCTTGACTTGGCTGAATATCCAGCATCAAAATATAGTAGAGCGAGGGCTTCCCTGGTGGCGCAGTGGTTGAGAGTCCACCTGCCGATGCAGGGGACACAGGTTTGTGCTCCGGTCCGGGAAGATCCCACATGCTGCGGAGCAGCTAGGCCCGTGAGCCATGGCCGCTGAGCCTGCGCACCCGCAGCCTGTGCTCCACAACGGGAGAGGCCACAACAGTGAGAGGCCCACGTACCGCAAAAAAAAAAAAAAAAAAAAAGTAGAGAGAGAAAAACAATATACCAAAAAGCATTTATAATCGGATTTCATTTCTGTAAATCAATTAAAAAATTCACGAACAACACAAAAATTTATATGAAAACAGAGAAAAGTATGAAAGGATACATATTGGATTGTTAATATATGTTAGATATGGAGGGAGATTATCTGTGGGGAAGGAGATGGGGCTGAGGAGAGCCAAGAAAAGAGGGGGAAAAGCATGCCTGAAAATAAAACACACATGCAACAAAAACCACCACTGAGTTGATTACATTTATTGATATAATAAAACTATGTAGGTATGCATAAAAACATTTATTAAAATCTGAATGAGAAAAGGTACGTCACCATTTTCTAAATTTGTTGACTATGTTATGTTATCAATTTCTATATATTGTCATGGAGGACAAAAATGACTTTTTCTTTCCTTTCTTTCAGTAGTCTTCAGGGTTCAACTTATTTACTTTTTTTCTCCTTTAAAATTTCCAAAATTCTTTCTATAGATTCTTAGAGTTCAACACCTAGGAGCATCCTGCCTTCCTGCTCACTGTCTTTAAAGATAAGAATACAACTCCGTTCAATTTTAAATGCTTTACTCCTGATTTCCGTCAATTACCTCAGATTCAGGTCACGGTCCTTCACAATCAATGGAGTGAAGACTTGATTTACAAAAGGTAACTGAAAACCAACATGGACCTCAGTAATCATCTCAGAGCTCACCAAACCTTTTTTCTTACCCATCTATTTCTCACCTCTGTATACCTGTTATCACAATGAGAGCAGAATAGGAATTTACTGGGGTTCAATGAGTATATTTTATTTCTGAGGATGAATAGGCCAAAATACTTATCTATTTGACCTCTGCCTCTAGCATTAATAGTAAGATTTGTTCATATTTGTCCATGTGTTTTTATGTTGACACAAATATAGACCTTTCCTAGGCCATGTTTTTTTCTTTTATTTTACTTCATTCATAATTTATATCAAAAATAGAAACCTTTAAATGAAAGCAAACTAATTCCATATAATACCACTTTCAACATTCAAAGCCCCCACATGTAAAAAGTAAAAGAAGAGAAAATACTTAGGTGCTGAAATCAATCACTATTTTCGTACTTAAAAATTTATTAAGGTATTACTTACATATGGTAAAATACACAGATAATAGGTATATACAGCTTCATGAGTTTTAATAAATTTATACATCTATGTCATCATCACCATCTCCAGAAAGTGGGCACAGAGGGAACATACCTCAACATAATAAAGGCCATATATGACAAACCTACAGCTAACATCATACTCAATGGTGAAAAGCTGAAAGAGTTTCCTGTAGGATCAGGAACAAGACAAGGATGCCCACTCTTGCCACTTTTATTCACCCTAGTTTTAAGTCCTAGCTATAGCAATCAGACAAGAAAAAGAAATAAAAGGGATCCAAACTGAAAAAGAAGAAGTAAAACTGTCACTATTTGTAGATGACATGATGTTATACATAGAAAATCCTAAAATCAAATTGGTTTATAGCATTTTTCCAGCCTTCTATATAGTTACTGACTTTATACCTATTGTTCTATCAATCACTGAGAGATAAATTTTAAAATCTCCAGCTATAAATTGTGAATTTATTTCTCCCTTTGGTTCCTTCAGTTTTTGCTTCCTATTTTACAATCTCTATTATTTGATGCTATGTCAGTTTCCTATTGCTGCTATAACAAATTACTACAAATAGTGCCTTAAAACATGTAAAATTATCTTAGTCTTGTAGGTTACAATTCTGAAATAGATCTTAGAGGGCTAAAACAAATAACACCAATCTGAGTTCCTTCTGAAGGCTTCTGAGGAAAATCCACTTCCCTGTCTTTTCCAGCTTCTAGAGACTACGAGCATCCTTTGGCCAGCAGCCCCTTCTTCCTCTGTCTTCAAAGCCAGCAGTGTAGAATCTTTAAATCTCTCTCTGTGACTCTGACTTCTGCTTCTGACATCACGTTTCATTCTCTTATCTCTCCTATTTCTATTCTCTCTTATAAGAACCCTGTATTTACTTTGGGTACCCAGATAACCCAGGATAATCTCCCCACCTCCAGATCCTTAAATTAATCAGCTCTGCAAAGTTCCTTTCTCATGTAAGGTACATATTCACAAATTCTGGGGATTGGGATATGGACATCTTTGGGGAACACTTAGCCTGTCTACCACAGACATATATATATTCAGCTTATGTACATTCAGGATTGTTATATCTTCTTGATAAATTGGACCTCTTTTTACAAAACGTTCTTGATCTCTGCCAATATTCCTGAAATCTATTTCATCCATTTTTAATATTGGGGTTTCACATTTCTTATGATCAGTGTTTGCATAGTATATGTATTTTTGTATTATGTCATATATACTTAACATTGTCCTATAGCTGACTAATGTCCTGTTCATTTTGTATGATTTTTTTTCTTTCTGTGCTTCCATTGGCAGAGTTTCTATTGCCCTGACTTTAGTTTAACTGATCTTTTCCTTACAGTATCAAATAAAATGTTATGCACATCTAGTTAAGTTTTCAGTTCAAATATTATAATTTTCAGTTCTAAAACTTTCATTTGGCTCTGTTTTATAGTTCCCATTTTTGTATTAAGATTCCCCATGGGCTTCCTTATTTTGTTCATGTTTTCCATTAAATATTTGAATATATTTGTAACTGCTTTTTTTTACACAGTTTTTTTATTTTCTTCATTTATTTATTTTTACCATTAACTAAACTCTAGATTTTATTACGATTTCACCAGTTTTTTTCATTAATGTCCCCTTTCTATTCTAGGATCCAATAAAAATATACCACACTGTATTTGGTTTTCATGTCCCCTCAGTCTCCTCTGGTCTGGGACAGTTTCTCAGTCTTGCCTTGTTTTTCATAGCCTTAACAATCTTGAAGAGTACTGGCCAGAAATTCTGTAAACTGTTCACAATCTGGGTTTGTCTGTTGTTTTTCTCATGATTATAATGGGGTTATGGGTTTTTGCTACCAATATCATAGAGGTGAAGGGTGCTTTAAGTCACATTACATGAGGGAGCTACATGATACTCACCTGACATCACTGATAACAGTAACCTTCACCACTTAGTTAAAGTATCATTTGGCAGATTTTTTCATTGTAAAGACACTATTATTCCCTTCCCTTACCCTATTCTTTGGAAGTTGTTACTAAGTCTAGTCCACCCTTGGAAAGAGGTGGGTAGAGTGAAACTAATGGGGAGTATTTATCTATTTATCTTTCCACACATATATATTAGATTTCTTAATTCCATAATCTGTATCATTTCTGGGACCTTTGCTATTAAAGAATTTTTCTCTTAGAATCACATTTCTTGCTATGTCTTAAAATTTTTTTATGTTGGATACTGTGGACCCATTACAATTATTTTGCTTAGATTTTATTGTTTTTCTTTAGAGAGAGGTGAAATTTTGTTCTGGAAGACAGTTAATTTATTTGTGGATCAGACAGTTCCTTTTCAGGTTTGTTTTAGGCTTTGTTAAGACAAGTACAGACTAGTATTTATTATATTTATTACTCAAGGACAGGGCAGATCAGTCCCCTATAAGCTTGTTATACTTAGTCATAAAATGGAATAACTGGAGCAGGACAGGAGTAGCAGAAATTGATTTCACCTAACAAGCCATACTATCTTCCTTTGCTGGCATTACTTTTCACCAAGGCAAAAGATTACACTCCACATCTCCCTCCACAGAAATTAATCCAGGGGCATCTTCCAATGCTTATTTCAACACAATTTTACCTTGATAGATATGAAGGTTGGAGTGGAAATGGTTGGTACACCTAGGATAATTTGAACCCTGGAGTTTCTTAAGGATAACCCAAGATCAATGCACATAAACACCAATTTCACTATGCTTTACTCAATGGAAAATAAACCAACTCAATTGGCATTTTGTACATTTATCAATAATATGGGCTTTGCTTCTGAAACTTGGTATTATATTTATAGAGGGCTTCTATAGTTGTACTTATACATTTCACTGATAAAGAAATATAGTAAGTAGTAATCTGAGTAAAAATATATTAAGTTTTGTGCTTAGGCTAAAGGCAATAGTCCCGTCAACCTATTAATGTGGTGTGTTTCAAAACACAGGCCATAAACTAGCAATTAGCCCATCAAAACAATGTTATAAATTTTAGTTCAATTCATAGGTTAGCTCACAAAGTGCTATTCTGACCAAAAAGTGACTGAACCATATAAAAACTCTGAATTCTAATCATCCAAGGCCAAAAGTCCTCTTAGCTTCTTCCCATCTCAACCCCAAAACTTGACAGAAGCAATAATTTTATAGAGATTAATAACAATTAAAATTTTCTAAGTAAAGAATAGCCTATGTATATCTTGATATTTGTTCAGAAAGGTCAGGATCTCCTTAATACATTGTCCAACTACATAGGACCAATTCTACTAAAGCTAAATTTATTTAAAAATATACACTACCAAAAATAGACTTATATACCATTTTTTTCTATTAATATTTTTATGTAAGATATCAGCTATAAAGTGAGCATCAAAAGGCATTGTTCATATTCTACATACTTGGAAAACAACAAACTATTACTGCACACTGTTTCTAGGCAGATGAAATAGTCTGGTGGGTTTTTTTTTCCTTCTAAGAAAACACATTTTGGTTGAATAGCTTTTCAGTTATGTTTTTTTTTCATAGTCCCAAAGATTCATTACTTTGATGACCATCTATCAGAGACTCAAGTTCAATCCATACTATCCATTGAGGTTAGCAAATAATTCAGCCTCAGTGACTGTGTGTGTGAAAATGGGCTGTGTCCTAGATAAATGGCCTACCTGCCTCTGACACAGATTAGGTCATCATTCAAACTAACCACAGATCTCTACAACAAATACAAGGAAACAGAAGTTCACTTTAGCTGATGTTTCAGTTTTAGTGTAGATTCTTCCCTTTTAGATCGTTACAATATTATAAAAAATGATGGCATAGGCTTAAAAAACCAAGATTCAGTAATACAATGATAAAGACATTTCATAAGTTTTACAAACCACCAATTATTCAATATATACTTACATCTGACTCCTCTTTTACATTAGAGCATCTTCTAAATTTCTGCTATTTCAGTCTAATTTAAAAGTGTAAAAAAGAAGTATATACACTATACTATGCTAAGGTGTCAGACAAGAAAAGCCATTATAGGCATATATCTCTTCCCATATTCAAATAAACTTTTCTGTATTCCTCTCAAATTTCTGTTCTCTCCCCATCTGTCTTGCTATTAGAAGAAAGAGTAAACATTATTTAGAGAGGGAGGCTGACTGGCTACCTGACACTCCTCACAGGGTGGAATTACCTTAGTCCAGAGTTTAGGCACTAATCTTACAGCTTCAGAAATAGAAACAAAACAAGATTCATCTGTCAGGAATAGATTCCTATTAATCAAGTACACGAAGATCAGAATATAGAAAAATGATTTTTTATTGCTCATGAGAAAACTAGACATAGACTACCTTCTTTACCTATAGGGAAAAAAAAGAAAGAAGGCTGATTAAATTCAGAATGACACTTGACTAATTTAAAATAAGGAATATACTAGCTCTCCTCTGGTTAATCCTAGCAAAGTGACCAATTAATCTCTTCTCTTGCCCTATGACTAACTTTAAAAGTCAGGTCACTTAACCTTTTCCAACACTCTTCTCCTTGCCTTCCTCTATAAGAGAGGTTTCCCTTCCTCCATAATGCCCTCTCTTACAGACAGAGACTGTCTTTTAGTCTTAGTCAATGAGACTCATAAAGAAACTTGCAAACAGAGACAAACTGTAGGAAAAGTATAATTTTCTCAGTAAAGATGTGCTGTTGTATCCTCATTCCCTTCCCTTTTTTTCTCTTCCTTTAAAACGTTTTATTATGAAAATGTTCAGACACACATAAAAATAGACTTAGTCTATGTACCCATCATACAATTTCAAGAAGTTTGACAATTTTGTATCTTCTCTCTCCTATGTGAATATCTTCTTTGGGGAGTATTTTTCTTTTAGGGTAATTTTAAAGTAAATAATCATGGTTTTCCCTGGTGGCACAGTGGTTGCGAGTCCGCCTGCCAATGCAGGGGACATGCCCCGGTCCGGGAAGATCCCACGTGCCGCGGAGCGGCTGGGCCTGTGAGCCATGGCCGCTGAGCCTGCGCGTCCGGAGCCTGTGCTCCACAACGGGAGAGGCCACAGCAGTGAGAGGCCCGTGTACCACAAAAAATAAATAAATAAAATTAAATTTAAAAAATAAAATAAAAAAGTAAATAATCATAACATTCATCCATAAATGTGTCATATGGATCTCTAACAGATGAAGAGATCCCTTTTTAATTAACACAAACATGATGTCATTATTACATGTAAAGCAATTCCTTAATATTATCCACATGTAAAAATCCCCTGTCTCAAAAATACCCTTTTTTCCTTTTAACTGGTTCCAAACAGTAATGAAATGAAGTCCACATATTACTTGATATGCTTTTCATGTTTTTATTCAAGGAGAATCTCCCCTTCCTTATACCATTTTAAAAAAGAAACTGGGTTATTTATCCTATAAAATTTCCCATATGCTGTATTTGGCTAATTGTTTCTTCATGGTATCATTTAATTTGTTTCTCTAGCCCCTTCTCCTAGAATCAATCATTTCCCCCAAATGAGATGCAAGCATCTCATGGAATCTGCTCAGTGATTTATAGGAAAAGTTTCACATTCTCAATATAGAGAATTTTCCTTTTAGTAGAAAATGGTATTTAGAGACCATAACCTAGGCATTGGGGGCATTCAATGCTTCCAGACCAATTTCAGTAGAAACAACTAAGAAACATGTGCTCTGAGGCACCCCAGGTCACTGCAGCAAACTCACAAGGACACTGCAGGATACTTTTTGAGGAACACAGCAATAATCAAATCTGTCAAATGTCATATGAGCTACTAGCTTGAGATCAAGTTTTAATATTAGATCACAAGACTTTTCTTTCAGTCATGTCACAATTTTGCAAAACTGAGTTTTCAGCAGCAGCAGCAGCAAGTGTCATGTTAAAATGTGGATCAGGAAATAAGAATGGAGATACGATTTCAAGATTAGAAGAAGCTGTGCAATACCAAAGAGAAGCACATCCCATTAATAAGTAATTATGGTTATTTAAGAATAAAATATATCTTTTTCTTTTAATTTATGTGCATTATTTTTTCAAACAACCACTGCATAAATACTTTGTAAGTTGTTTGGATCTAACTGTTTAATAAACAGAGCTGTTAAGCATTTCTTTTAGGCTAAAGTACGGTTTCCAGCCTCAGCACTATTGTTGACATTTTAGACTAGATAATTGTTTGTTGTGAGGAACTGTATCTTGTGCATTACACACTGTTCAGCAGTATCCCTGGCTAGATACTAATAGCACCCCTCCAGCTATGACAATCAAAAATGGCTCTAGGCATTACCAAGTGTTTTGTCAGAGGGGGTGAGAAAGTGGGGGAGATGGTTAATATCACTGCTGGCTGAGAACCAATGGCCTAGAGCCACTGGAAAAAAAATTACTGAAACATTAAGGGTACCATGAATCAAGAAGGTTTTGGAAACTGATGTATTTTTTAGGAAAAAACAAAAAATATGACTTAGTACCAATCTTTCTAATTCAAAGTTAAGATTACAGTGCTTTTAATTCTTGGATTTTAGATCTGAATCAGTTTCCTTAGGCTGAAAAGGCTGGTTCCTAATAATAATTAACGTAAGTACTTAGCTGCTTTATCTTGGAAAATACCTATAATAGTTTCAAAAAGGCAAACCAATATTACATGAAACAGTAAGTTTAAGAATTTCTTTGTAAATTTTACTCTTACTACATATCCAAGTATAAATATATAATCAGAATACTTTTAGTGTTACTGAAATATTCTTTTTTTTTTTTTTTTTTTGTGGTAAGCGGGCCTCTCACTGTTGTGGCCTCTCCCATTGCGGAGCACAGGCTCCGGACACACAGGCTCAACAGCCATGGCTCACGGGCCTAGCCACTCCGTGGCATGTGGGATCTTCCCAGACCGGGGCATGAACCCGTGTCCCCTGCATTGGCAGGCGGACTCTCAACCACTGAGCCACCAGGGAAGTCCTGAAATAATTCTTATTTGTGTAGTTTGCCACAAAGTTGACAGATAGTTAAATTCATTTATTTTTCATTGTTTTGATTTTTATTCTCTGTTTCCTACACATCACATATCATCTTGCAATCATGGGGAGACACACATAAAAACATATGACAGTGTGTAATAACTAGAGGTGTAGAAAAATCCTGGATAACTAAATACATGATTAAACAGATGAACCATATCAATAACTGCCTGGTAGGTGAGAAATACACTTCCTATTTACATAAAATACTTTTAGGTGGGGTTTTAGTTACCTGCAGCCAAATGCCTTCATATCTGTTAAACAACCTAAACCTCAATAAAACTATGTAGAAAGGAATAAAAAGGCATCGACCCAAACAACAAAAGTAGCATAAAAAGGAAGACTGTAGCACAGATTTCAGTAACATTTCAGAAGACAGAAAGATACATACAGTGGTCATTAATTTAATGAAAGGAATGGAGTCACAACCTAAGTAGTCACCAAGATGACTATGATAAGAAGTCACCTATTCACTCTGCAAACCTCCCAAAATTCTCAGCCCGTAAACATACTAGGGAACACAGAAAATGAGTTCATGAAAACAGGAAGACAGATTATAAGTCTACAGAGATTAGCTGGACCCCAAATCTCTCCCTCAAGCTGAAGATTTTTCTTCTCTTATTTTTCTCTCCTGTCTCCTCTCCCATGGGAAACTTGAGATTCATTTGCTGAGAAATTAGGAAATTATTTACACAGTGGAAAATAGGAATAAGGTGCACAATGCCACAAAGCAGAAAAGAGAAAGTCAACATACTTCCACCTATTTGTTCTCAAACTGAAAACAGGCTCATTATGCATGCTCTACTCCTTCATCCCCTATATATAAACCCTCAGACAGGTTAAAAAAAAAAAAAAAGGATTCTTATTTGGATACACTGAACAGTCCCAAAGAGGAAAGCATTCAGATGCTGATATTTTACTGGGTTTGCCAATGGGCAGGATGGCTCACAACTGCTAATGCTATAGAAAAAGCCCAAGAAACATACCTGCATATAAATACAGAGTGTCCAATTAGGTTTCAAAGGGCTGCAGTCAACAGCCCTGTAATTTGAGGAAAGACTCCAACATGACAAAGATCAAAACAAATAGAAAAAAAATAAACTCAGAAGGAAGAAAGAGACTTCAGTGAACAGAATGAAACTTTAAAAAAACAGTAGCTAATAGAAGACCTTACAACCATATAACAAAGGTAAGATGCTATCCCTCCCTCTAAAAGAGGAAGGAAAACAAAAGAATTCTTTACAATTAAAATTTTAAGGGAAAAAAAAAAAGAGAGAACCCTTCAGTGTTTTGTTTGAAAAATGTCACAGAAGGGTTAAAAAAGAGAGAAAAAAAGGAAAGAATATACACAAAATTAAAGGGTGAATCCAGGATATACATTTCAGAAAATAGAAGGAAATAATAAAAGGAAAAAAATTTCAGGACTGAAGGTCACAAGTCTCAAGATGTAAAGGGTCTACCCAGTGCCCAGATCAATGAATGCAATAAGACCCACATTAAGGCAAATAATTAAAAAACTGAGATAAAGGTCCCAAGATTTTCCAAAAAGAAAACAAAACGTTATTCAAAAGAACAATAATAAGAATTATCTAACACTTTCAACAGCAGCAGTAGAAGAGTTAGGCAGATTTCAAATTCTAAAGGAAAGTGATATTCAACCTGCAATTCTATACCCAGTCAAACTATCAAGCAAGCATGAACGAAGACCAAAGATTATCTCAGATATTGAAAAACTCCAAAAAAAAAAAAAAAAAAAAAATCACATCCTATGCACTTCTTGAGAAGTTACCAGATGAGCATTTGCAAAACAAGAGAGTAAAAAGCCAAGGAAAAGGAAGAATGAGATCTAGGAAACAAAATCAAATGCAGCATAAATCCTACAATGAGAGCTATGAGCCAGGCCTAAAAGGCAAACAACGTAGGAGGCTGGAGCAGAAAAGTGGAAGACAACTAAAATGTGCTGGAAATTGCTTGTTTACTCTCAGCACCGTCCCTGTTTTTCTAAGCTCTATCCTGTATAGTAGTGTTAGGGAACTGCTGACTAAAACCTCCTGTCTTGGCCAGGCACAATGATAACCACTTGCCTGAGTTGGCTCAAAACAGGAGGTCCCAATAAAGGAAACAGTATTGCAGCTGAAAACTAACCAGGAGAATTCAGGAGGGACTGAAAGGAGGGACATGCCAGCCCATAGTATGTCTTTTAAAACTAACTCAGAAGAATTCAGGAAGGATCAAAAGGAGAAGGCAGGAGATGATATGTCCTGCCAACCTCCCAGAAACCCTCACGCTGGAATCCATCTTGGGTGAGAGATGCAAGCGCCACGATGGAGGAACCTGAGTCAGACCATTTATGGGGCAAGAAAGATGACTGGGCAAAGATAACCCAGAAACTAACTCCATTACCATAAAACCTGAGATTGCAAGCTACAGGGCAGAACAGTTCTCTTGGGTTCCCTTACCCTGCTGCTCTCTGCCCGGATGCCCCTTCCCAAAGAAGTCTTTTGCCCTGTCAGTAAATGTGTCTCCTCAGACAATTCATTTCCAAGTGTTAGACAAGAGTCCACTCTCAGGCCCTGGAAGGGGTCCCCCTTCCTACAACAACAGGAACTGAAAACTTATAAACTTTATTTCCCACATCCCTTGCCGGCAGATTTCAGTTTAGAGCCCACAATGAAAGCATTTGTACAAAATGTAGACAGCAGAAGAAAATGAGAACCCATTATTCTCCAGGGTCCCCAGAAGGCAGAAGCAGTGACTTTTAGCTGCCAAAGACAACTGCTATTAGTTGATGTGGTTTATTTATCTGCAATTCCTGTACTGCCCTGCCACATTCTTAAAAACTAGCAGTGGTTTTTCCACTGGTTGTGTCAGTCTCCAATTCCATTTATTAAATTCCATTCATTTTGAATTATGGAAAATACTTTCTGTTTTCCTAACCTAACCCTGACTAATCAGGATCCATTAGGCAAAAATATAGAAGTTATTTACCATTTAATAACCATTATTACATGGTTTTCATCAATGACCATTATTTACATAGCCACCACAGTGTACACTCAACTTGTGACTTAATAAGATTGTGATATACCTATAGTTGGAGGATATGAGATAGAGGAAATCGTTCGAGAGGAATATGATGATAGAGGGACACACTCTCAATTTCCACAAAAAGGAAGTCTATATATAAACGTTTAAAGTTGATGAGTTTTTAAAAATAGCAGCATTCGTCCATTCTTTTGTTTTTTAAGGCCGTAAAGTTAACTTAGGGGAGTGCATCAAGGCACAGGGAAAAGGATTGCTTTGGGGTAATAAAGAACGTGTAAGCAACATCAGGTTTTTTAGGTAGGTAATATCGTACTTTCTTAAATATAACAAGGAATTTTTTAAAAAAGGTTAGTAAAGAAAAACAATGGAAATAAGAAACAGAGCAAAGTTATAAAATAAACACAAAATACAGTTGTAAAATAACTGGGATCTTCAGTCCTTTGAATAAGACATTACTCCTTTTATATCTATTTACAGGAGAGATCAAACTACAATCAGATTGTTTTTCTGGTATGCATCAAATGAAGGAAGTTGAGCAAAATAATTAAAATTTTAATTTCCTTAGCTCATCACAGCCTGACACATCCATGTCTACAGTGGGACAAAACATATCACCTAGACTTCAGAGTGTGGAGGTTGCCTTTCCTATAGAAAGAACATATTGTCATGTATCACGTATCTAAATACTATATATTATGCCTACAATATATGATAGGTAGTTCCAATGATTCCTTCTGTAATTACTCTGTTTATGCTTCTAGAATTGTCCAGTTCCCCCAGATGATTGGCTTATTTGCACAGGTAGGTTTGTGTGTCTGTAAAAAAGGGGTTTAGATTAAGACTAACTGTTCTGGAAGCCACTATACCTTTACAGTGATACACACGTTTCTTTTCTAATATATTTTGCACTGATCTAAAAGTTAAATTTCCATTGTTTCCAAGTTTGTATTGTCTAGGAAGTTAGTTAGTTAGTTAACTTGGTGGGAGTCATGATGTCATTGAGCCCCGTGTAAAACAAACACTAATTATTAGCTCATATTTAAAGCAAGAATTCAGCTTAAGACAAGTGGACTCTAACAATCAGTACATCTTTTTCTACTTTTTATTATGAACAATTTCAAACATACATCTAAAGCCAAGAAAAGAATATAGTGAATTTGTATGTACCCATCACCTAGATTCAATAATTATCAATTTTTGGCGTTCTTGTTTTCTCTATACTTTTCTTTCTAGAGTATTTTAAAAACTAATGCCAGACACCATGTCATTTTACAAACCTTCCATTCCAAAACGCAGAAGAAACTATCTTTGCTGACTTTGGCAGTAATTAATATCTGAGTATATATTTGAATCTTTCAATACTTAATATTTGAGTAGACTGTCCTGGCATAAGGAGAAATACATCTTAGGTAATGTGATTTATTCCCTTCATGGCTCATATAAATTCAGAAGATGATCTAAGAGAACTGCCCATCCTCAGGCATGAAACATTAAGGTTGTTAGCCCTTCAGGACATCTATTCTCTATGAAGGTACAAAAGTGTTAAGAAATCAGAAAAGCTTAGGGAAAACAAGGGGAGAAATAAAGTGATCTAGGAAAAGAAGCATCAAGGGAATAGGCAAACTATGAATTTAGAGACAAATACTAAATTACCCAGGAACACTTGTTGCCTGAAAAAGATTTAATGACTATAACAGACATTGTCAGGGCCCTGTTCATAAAACCTTGGAACTTAAAGTGTCCTCCTGCAGACTTCCAACTACCAGTATCTATATCTCTGTGCCTGAGGGCTCTGTACCTGAGGGGAGTACTGCCTGTACTTGGAAACTTTAATTAGAATCATTCCCAGAGGTTGTTGTATAAATATCAAAGCTCCCTCAACTCTCAGAAGGGATAATTTTGTGACATATTTTGCACTCTTTCCAAAAATTTCCATAGAAACCCCTTCAGCAGCAGGTTTAACAGGTGTCCATCACTGTCTCCCTTTTCCCTCTATACTTTTGCAACTCCCCTACTGGTGTCACCTGAATTTCCCAAACAAACTACTTGTACTTGAACCCTTGTCTCAGCATCTCAATCTGGGGAGACCTAAACTAAGACAATTACTAAACAAGATACTTTTCTTGCTCTTTTAGATTTTAGATGAGCAAGAAAAGAAGACCCTATGGTAGATGCTTTACATGCATTATATCTCATTAAATCCTGATAACAGTAATGTAAGGTAAGCATTATACAGATAGAGAAACTCAAAAAGCTGTGTCCATGGCCTCACTGTTGGGATTTGAATGCAGGAATAAGATTAGGAAAAGTACCAGCAATGTGAGTGAGTTAAACCTGAATCTCCATATCATCTTTCCCCAAGCCAACTTCACACAGTTTTATTTCCTCAAAGCACTGTATTATATGAAATTATCTTGTTCATCTATTTTTTTTGTTCATCTATTTATTTACTTATTCTCTCTCACCCCCTTTAGAATGGAAGCTACATAAGAGCAAGAACTTTTATCCTCATTAGTATATCCTCAGAACTGGGAGTAAATTTAGGTCCTCCATATCTGTTGAATGAACAATCTATCCTTATAATCAAACAAAATACTTTGGCTTGTTTAGTTTTTTTTTTTTTTTTTTGGCGGTACGCAGGCCTCTCACTGCTGTGACCTCTCCAGTTGCCGAGCACAGGCTCCAGATGCGCAGGCTCAGCGGCCATGGCTCACGGGCCCAGCCGCTCCGCGGCATGTGGGATCTTCCCGGACCGGGGCACGAACCCGTGTCCCCTGCACCGGCAGGCGGACTCTCAACCACTGCACCACCAGGGAAGCCCTTGCCCTTTGGCTTGTATTTTATAACTCCTTTATCTTCTCTAGATTTTCTGCAACTCAATCCCACTTTGCTAACTTCCCAGGAACACCATGCTTCCTTGCTGTTCCAATCGTCCTTTTGCTCCTAACACCTCTGCATTTCCTGTTCTCTCTACCTGGAATGTTCTTTCCTTGGACAGCCCTAGTGGCCTGTTCCCTCACTTTATTCAGTTCTCTTCTGCAACAGCATGTTATTAGAGAGTCATTAGTGCTTTATTTTTCTCTTTGGTAATTATCACCAAATGACATACATATTTATTTGTCTGTCTATCCCCACTAGACTCTTAAGCTCAATAAGAGAAGTATATTGTCCATACTTCCTTACTGTCGTATTCTCAACACTTAGCGTCCCTGGCACTTTGTGGCATTCAATAAATGTTGTTGAATGAATGGATGGGCACAATCTAAATAAATACTGTTATGAAAGCAACAACCTCCACAAAATTACTTTGGCTTTCTGAAATCTTTTCTAAGAAGTATCAATAAAAAATATGAAACTGTATGTAGGAAGAGTTGGGTAAGTGGAACTCCATGCTTAACTATAACCATGGTCCAACAGAAGGGCTTATGTTTACATTCTACTGATTAAAGGAAGATACAGAATAAAAAACAACAACAAAAATAGGAAGATAACAGCACATGGACTCAAAAGATACACTTTCTAGTTCTTAGCATTCAGCGGCTATGCTAGATCTCTACGATGTATACCATTTAAACCTAAATACAAAACTTCATGCATGTTTGATTTAACGTTATCTTGTTAGTTTTAGTTCTGTCTTCCAGCCACAACTGTTAGTTTTCAACAGTTTGGTGAAAACTAAAAAAAGATAAAGTAGACTATTTTATATGGCGTGCTTTTACAGATCTTATAGGGTACTGTCATTCTCACCTCCTTCTTGGAGCTTGATTGATTACTCCTTTTCCTTATGTTCATTAATCTCATCACCTTATCTTTCATACCACTTCATTTTAGTAGAAAGGTAATAATAAAACCCTCATCCATTATCCTTTTACTCATCTAGTCAAGCGGAAATGGTTAATAACATGCTACAAATTGAACTTCAATCACCTCATTTTCTCCTTTGTCGAATACACATTAAAATATATAAATATATTCCAAAAGTGCAATTTGTTTTACAGGAGAATTTGTGTTATATTGCTACAGACAACTAAAATTAAGTGTTTCTCAGTTCGGTTATTAAATATATCCAAGTGCTCTTTTATCGATAATATTAAAACATTAACTCATTTTATTAGGGTATAATAATACAAGAGCCTTATCTCTCAAAACACAAAGACATCTATACTACCTAATAGTATGTGTTAGATGATGGGTCATTCATCTTTAAGAAAAAAATACCGGTGATAATTTATGAACTGGTACATTATTACAGATGAAATTGCTCTCTATTTTTAAAAGTTAATTTGTTTACATGCAGCCTTATCTTGAAATGCAAGCCCTATTAGTGAAGAAGTCTATAACTGTCATATAAAACAGAAAGAGAAGAATAGATACATACACAAAATAGAAAGACATAATGATTTAAGATTTTAAAACTATGCCCTTTTGAATGGAACCAATATATAATTATACTGTGCTTTTCAAGAAGGAAAAGGAAAAACAACTGTTAAAATTACACATTTTTATATACATTACAACAAATCCTTGTTGAAATGAGTTCTAATAGTCCTGAAAATGTTAGGGGGGAAATAGCTATCTTTTTGTGGAGAAAAGATTTTCCACTAATTTGGATGGGAATCTTCTATCTATTTGTAAATGGTGCATGCTCACCAACTGACTAAAAACTAGACTTACAGTAAATGCTGGAAAATTTAACCAGATAATCAAGGCTCATTGAATATTATCTTCCAATCAGCCTGAAAAAACTTACCAACTGACTTAATATCAATATTTGAGCCGTCAAACCGTACCACTTGTTAAGAATAAAACTCATTATGAAAGAAAAACTTGTAACATACTTATTAATCTATCTTCTTACTCTGTTGCTTTTTTAAAAAGTTCCTTTTTATCCATTAAATTGTTTCACTGTAAAATACACACAAAAATGACATATGACAATTACAAAGTTATTAAATTTCATAGCATTGTTTACTCAATGTTTTGGTATTCCAGAATTAAGAACAGGTATCAATTTTTGTTTGCATTTGTTTTAAGACTTTTTAGAACATGATCCAGTGTTCCCAATAAATAAATCCATTCTTTTTTTTGCATGATTTCACACTGCTCGTGTTAGTGGAAGACTTTTAAGATACCAGTCATGTTAGGCATGAATTACATGTCATAGTTACATTATATTCTCCAGGAATAATCCATGTTTTCTGTAAACTACACAAACTAAAAGAATATTACAATAGCAATAGGTTACAATTATTAAATACTTATTTCCTACAAAGAACTGATAACATATTACTAAGTTCATATTATATATATTGAATATATATTTTCCCTATAAGGAGGGGGGAATTAACATTTTAACACTATTTAGCATATGAAAATTGGAAAGAATCAATAAATAAGACTATGTATTCAACAGTTTTGATTTCAATCTCTAAACATCCTTGAACAGTATCAGACGCCAATGCCTATAAGCAAATGAGTTCATCAATTTAATGAGAATTCAGGCAAATCAGCTGCTTAATGAGAACTCCAGCTAATGTGGCAGAGGTTTTGCTCCAGTGCTGACAAAATCAGTGTGATAAAACTGTGACAAACTGACGAAAGCTTGTTTCTTTTTAAAATCAACATTTCATGTAATTAATGGCAAACAGCAAAGTGTAATCATTTTAAAACAATTTTATTTATATTTTAATGTGTTTTAATATTTAGACATAATGGTTTCATTTTTTTAATATCCCTGACCCTTCTCGTATCTATCCTTACTGTTCAACTCATCTCTCTAAATTTTCTCTCTCCTTGTTTGTTCTCTCTCTCTCTCTTTTTTTTTGGCTGCGCTGTGTGGCTTGCAGGATCTTAGTTCCCTCACCAGGGATGAACCTGGGCCCTTGGCAGTGAAAGTCCTAATGACTGGACCACCAGGGAATTCCCTTGTTTGTTCTCTCTCTACATTGAAATACACATGTAATGTCACCATTTGAACAAGGACAAATCTTAATTTCTGCTTTTGTAAATAGTAATTCCCAATTTAATAGTTAAAAAAAAACATTATTTAAGCTTTCCTATTAGCTGAGTAATGCTTTGGTCCATAATTTTATCTACCTTAAATACAAAATGAAGAATATTCTAAATTGAAGATGGAAAATATCTTTTAACATTCTTTAAAGTATAAAATACTTTCCTTCTTAGGACAAATAAGACTTAGCTTCACAGAGGTGGTACAGTTACTAGCAGAAGCTTTACATGACTGACGGTGGGTCTGGAGATACTGTGTGCTTCCTCGTGTGTTCTAACATGAGGCTCTATCACCTGTGCTATAGTTTATCTAAAAATATTTACTTTAATCTAACCAAGGCTTTACACTTAACTTCCAGTTTGCAGGAATTGCAAAGAATAGAAAAACATCCTAAATAATTATTACAAGAAAGCAAATAGATAAATGCAGAAAGTGGGACATCCTACAGAACAAATGGCCTAGTCTCTTCAACAAGTAAGTGTCATGAATAAAGAATTGTTCTAGAATAAAAAAGACTTAAGGGACAAACCAACCAGATACAAACTACAGTCCCAACAAGTTACAAAAAATACTTTGGGGACAAAATGATACATTCAAATTACATTACGTATGAGATAATATTAAGGAATATTATTAATTTTGTTAGGTAATAATGTTATTTTGGCCTATGTGGGAATCTACATTCTTTTAGTGAATATAAAGAAGTATTTGGGATAGACAGTTGGGTATCCAATTTACTTTAAAAATCTTTCAGCATTTCAACTCTGGTAGTGACAGAAAGGGGGCACGCAAAGGGCCTCTGCTGGTGGTAATGTTCGTTTCCTGCTCTGGTTGTTGGTTTCATGGATCTGTGTGTTATAGCAAGTTATACAATTATGTGCACTTTTCTGTATACATTATACTTCAAAAAAATCTAAACTTCATCAACATTAAAAAATAATTAAGTAAATTAATTTTCAAATGCATGGGCTCTGGGACCAACTGACTAGGTTTAAATTTTGGCTCTACCATGTACTAGCTCTGACCGTGAGTAAGTTACTAACCATCTCTGTACCTCTTCACCTGCAAAATGTTACGCAAAATTATTCTTTTACATCAATAGCCCCAATTTATAAGGTAACTTCTGGTTTTTATTTGCCATTTTTTTGTGTGTTAGACTACCTTCCTTATTCAGTCCAAAACAGAGTTCTAAATTCCCTACCTCTGAAAACTGGAAACATTCTGAAATAAATCTACAACGTGAGTTTTGAATTGAACTAAATGCCTATAGTTTTCAAAAGTTGCAAGAAAATTCGCAACATCAACTTAGTTTTAAGTGCATGTTAAGAGATATGTCTGCTCTAGATAATTACTCGGAAGTGACAGTGATTCTGTGGTACAATTCTAGCCCAAAGTAACATATACCAGAATACTGCACATTAATTTGACCTGAATACCATTCAAGATGTTAAGTGATCTGGAAAATAAAAAACTGAGATACGTATATATCTTAGAGTTCATAAAGGGGAAATGAAGATGGTATTGCTGAGAAGACTATTCAAGATTATTTTATCACTACTGGAAGTATGTATATTTTATCAGAAATGGAAATATCTAAAATATCTTTTAGAATAACAGTTTATTAAACAATATCAATAAGGGAACAAAAACACTTCTGTACTTTAGGAACATTGCTTTAATATTTTAAATGATTGTTCCAATGTTTGGTTTGTTGTTTTTTTTTTCTTTAACTATTAAGACGTTGGGACTTCCCTGGTGGCGCAGTGGTTAAGAATCTGCCTACCAATGCAGGGGACACGGGTTCGAGCCCCGGTACGGGAAGATCCCACATGCCACGGAGCAACTAAGACCCATGCGCCACAACTACTGAACCTGTGATCTAGAGCCCGTGAGCCACAACTACTGAGCCCACGTGCTGCAACTACTGAAGCCCACACACCTAGAGCCCGTGCTCCACAACAAGAGAAGCCACCGCAATGAGAAGCCCACACACCGCAGAGTAGCCCCCGCTCGCTACAACTAGAGAAAGCCCGCGCACAGCAACAAAGACCCAACGCAGCGAAAAAAGAAAAATGTTGATGTCATTTGAAGCACATTAGATTTTAAATTAAATTGTTGCTAACTTCTAAGTATTTTCCATATTTCCTGTCTCTTGAAAATGAATATCAAATATTCTAGGTTTAACAGATATTTTAATAAATAGAATTATTTTTATATTCTCAAAATCATACTATAATAGTATTAGATAGTATGCTGAACAACATTTTGAAAAGCAATGAAACTGAAGATTCTAAGGCATGCTGCCATGTTTTACAAAATAGCCTAGGTTAATCTTGTAGTTGCAAAGTAGCGCAACAATAAGCAATTACAAGAATGTTCATAACATTCCTTATTAAAATAGCAACTTACGCTTTCCTAAAAATGTTTTTATTTTTACAGTGTTGTTATTATCCAACTCAGTGATATATAAGGGCTGTATAAATTAGTGCAATTATCTAACAGAAGATACAGCCACACAACCTAGGAAGAGGGGCTCTACATCGGCAAAATCAACTTTACAGAGCACCCTGCTTAGAAGAAATGAGACAGCACTAACCCAAATTTAAAGCTATTTTGTTGCCCTAAAAGTTTTAACCATACAGATGTATTATTAAATAAAGTAACTTTTCTAATTTTCAATATGAATCTTACAATTTCTAATAGAGAACACAGGAAATCATAACGATGGTTTCAAAAAATGGTGGCTCAGTCAACTATGGTTACATCTGGCTATAGGTAAAACCTAACTAAAAATGTTTTAAGCAAATTAGGGACTTTTACTTTCTTGTCAAGTAAAAAGGTAATCCAAAGGTAGCCAGTTATTGGATCAGTAGTTCAAAAACACAAAGCTTGAGGTCTCTGATTTTCTTGGCTTGTTCCAACTCTTATGGTTAAGTTTTAGGAAGAGATAAGAGGAAGAAGGACAAAGAACAAAAGGCAAAGCTGAGCTAAGTCAGCTCCACCTGCAGAACACTTTCCCAGAACTCCAACCCAGCAACTTCCACTTATATCTTATTGGCCAAAACTTTATCTAATTGCCAGTCCTACCTTTAAGGAAAGCAAGCGCGCGCGCGCGCATGTGTGTTTATGTGTGTGTGTGTGTGTGTGTGTGTGTGTGTGTGTTAGGCTGGGAACATCGGTGCCTTTCAAATTCAGTCTTGTCTTTATTCTTAAATGTTTTCTTAAAATATGTCTGAAACTACTTTCATCCAAACCATTTTTAATTTTATAATATAGACCTTGCCCCTCTTTGAAAAACACCTGAGAGGGCTTCCCTGGTGGCGCAGTGGTTGGGAGTCCGCCTGCTGATGCAGGGGACGTGGGTTCGTGCCCCGGTCCGGGAGGATCCCACATGCCGCGCAGCGGCTGGGCCCGTGAGCCGTGGCCGCTGGGCCTGCGCGTCCGGAGCCTGTGCTCTGCAGCGGGAGAGGCCACAGCAGTGAGAGGCCCACGTGCCACAAAAATTAAAAAAAAAAAAAAAAAAAAAAAAAAAAGAAAAACACCTGAGGAGAAAATAAAATACATAAGAGATAGGAAAAATTATTTTGCAAAAGGTATCAATTTAAGACATTTAAATTTTTTGTCGTTTCTACTACCATTTTTAAAAATCTGACAAGCATACATTATTTTATGTCTGAATCATGCATTGCATTTTAGTATGGTACTCCACAATTTGTAGTACTTTTAAACCAACGTTTTACTTTGGAAATAAATCTCAACAAATGTACTACTGTCTCCCTCCCAAAGGTACTTCTAGACATTTTCTCCTCTCCCACCGGCCTCATCCCATCCCCCAGAGGCCCTATAACCAATGGGGAAGAGAATAAATTCTGGAATCAGACTGCCTGGGTTCAAAATGGCTCTAGCAATTTTGGGCAAATTACTTAATTTCTCTGGACCTTACTTTCTTCAACTGTAAAATAATAATAATTGTAACTATAAGAATTAGATGTGTTAATACATATAAAACTCCTAGCACATCATGTGTTATAAGTACTCTTTCCTGTCATTGTTATTACATTTTCCTTCGTTTGAGATATACTCATTAAGTACTTATCTGTATACCAGACATTGTAATAAACACTAGAAATGCATGTTATGACCAAATCATACATGAGCCCGCCCTTACAAAGCAATGAAAAAATCTGTAAGGAATTGAAGATTCTAGACAGTTCCCGTTTCCTATAACCACCAGGTAAGAATGTCCTTAAAAGACAAATCTAGAATCAAACAAAAATAATTTAATAATTATTAAATTATTATTATTAATAATTTAAAGTTATACAATCTTTCCAGATTTTCTCTTCCATTTAACTATAAATTTGATAATGACATAGCCATAATAATATAAGAAATTTTTTTAAGTTCTTAAAGCAAACTTTAAGAATATTCAAGATACCTTGCAGTATTAAAAAGTCAGACCAAAATAATTTTATATTGAGTCTTGCCACTAAAACACAAAAATGAAAATAAATTGCCATTGGTATTACAGAAAACATAAACGGAAGTACTAATGTGCCAACCCTCCGAGAAAAGAAAATGGACATACATTTATTAACTCAAAGGACTCTGCTAATTATGTAAATGTCTATCTTTTCTACATGTAATTTCATTCAAACTTCCTCTCTTTTCCCCAATTAACAAGGCTGCCAAATGTTTGGACTCGAAAAGGCCACAGCTTTATACACAATTAACAGTCAAATTCTAACACAAATTACATGTCATTCTTATCTCTGTATACACATTGAACTCCTATATCTTGTTGCCAGCAGGCAGCTTGCACTAGGGAATACGTCCTGAATTTGTTTAATGTCTAGGAATAACATTTCACACCTAGAAAGGAGATACTATCCACTGCCAGCTATGTGAACGAAATTGGCCATGCTCCCTCCTTTTTATTTCGTTCAGACAAATAGGTAGTTTCACTTGTCCATTCATTTGTTTTAACAAATATTTTCTTGAAGCACAAGCTATAAAAATAATCTTCATTTTTCTTTTAAAAAATTCAGGGTGAATACAGAAACTTTTATGTACAGTAAACTTATTTTCTGAACTAGAAATTGGGGAAATATCAGGTGACAAATCATCTGACTACAAGAAAAAATATTTCAAATTGGATCGATCCTAGAAAATTAGATATATATGGTCACTATATCTATGACTGTTTCTCTAAAAAAGGTTTTCAACAATAGAAACGCTAGAAATAATCAATTTCTTATTTAGCAAGTATACCAGTCATCACTTCAAAAAGCTCAAACATGCCCTGTTCTTTTAAAGATTTATTATTACCAGAGTACCTCAATAAATACTAGTCATTTATAAAAGGGCAACTAAAATATATCTCATATATTAATATGTACATATATTGTTTTAAAGGTAATATAAAAGGAACTCTGTAAAGCAAAGAAACTTCTTAAAATACAAATATTATTCCCAATTAAGCTTTTAAATAAATAAATCTGATTGGGTTAGTTATCAGCCTAAAACATTTCAGTGGTTGCTCACTGCACTTAGAATAATGCCTTTAACTGGCATCTGTCTACCTGTCCAGCCTCCTCTCCTACAACCTTCTCCCTGTACCCTACACTCCAACCACACTACAATTCTTTCTGTTTCTCCATCTCATCCATTCTCAAACTGGTATATTTCCCTGAGCCTGGAATACACTTTCCCTATTTATCTAGTACCAATAGATTCCTGGTCATCCTCCAGCTCACACACAGTTTAAATGTCATTTCCTCAATGGAGCCTTCCGTGAACTCCCTCCTCTATCTCCCCCAAATATATCAGATGTCGGGATATACACTTCCATACCACCCCCATCATAACATCTACTATAATATACTGGAATTGCTCATTGATCCCTCTGCTGGAATATAAGCTCTGTGAGTATCACTAAGAAGAACCATGTTAGTCTTACTCACTGTTGGATTCCCAAGGTCTACACATAAGGGCCTGACCCTCAATAATTATTTGATTTCTAAAACTGGCATATATATATATATGTATATACATCAAGCCAAAGCAGAGCTCATGTGGATTATAATATCCATTTTAAATATTATACTATCTTCCCATCATTATAAATCCCTTTCTATGAGCATAAAATGTTCTGATAACTGGAAGGGAAAGGGAGTTGGGGGGGGAGGAAAAAGAGAAGGGGAAGAGGCAGAGTGAGGAGGGGAAGGACTGAAAGGAGGAGGAGGGAAGAGAGGGACAAGGAGGAGGAAGAAGAATCTGTGCCATGCTTGGACATGGCATTCAATGTGGTGCAATGGTGTGTGTGTGTGTGTGTGTGTGTGTGTGTGTGTGTGTGTTGAATTTCAATTCACTATCCTAGATTTGAGTTCGAATTACACAAACTGTTATCTATGCGATGCCATGAAAGTTGCTTAAGGTCACAAAGCCTCAATCTCCTTATCTGTAAAATAAGGAATATTAATGCCTGTCCCAGAGATCTCAGAGAGCTGTGAGGTATTAATGCAATTAAGCTTGTGAAAGCCCTTAAAAACTGTGAAGCACTTCATAATAAAAGGGACTGTTAATATCTTTATTAATACCTCAATTAAGATAATAGCTAGAAAGAATGCTTACTAATCATTTCAGAAAATTTTTGGCTTCTATATGAACTGAAATGTACTATTTAAAAATATTCACAAAAGTTTATAGTCAAAAGAATGTTACAAACCAATCATAAAATAAGTTCAAATATACTAAGATCCCTCTGCTATAATCTCAGAATACCTCCTGAAATTTTTTGTCCTTTGTAATATCTGATAATATTAAGTTCACTTGAATCATTTTATTTCACTTATTGCACTTCAAAATTCTACACATGATGCTGCTATTATTCTGAGACAAAAATCACAATCTCTTTTTTAAAACAAAAACTTCAACGCTTTACCCTTTTTTAAAAGAATTTGCAATCTAACACTGTATTAGATGGTGAACAAGAACTGTCTGCTATATAATCTCTAAAACTATTTTAAGCTTTTTAATAGGTATATAGGTTCTGAACAATGGCTAAGATAGTAAACATTTTATTTCAAATTTGATACTAAGGGTTTAAAGAAAATAATAAGTTAGATTGGAACTCATTTTAAAACCTCACTAAGGTAGTCATTTAAAATGTGATTCAATAATGAAACCAAATTCTTTAAACTCACTTTGGGGCAGTGATTCATGATTCTGTTACCTACCTAGAGTAAAAATAACCCCAATCCTTAATTTTTGAGTGGTATAAAATTTAAGCTTTCCAATATTCAGAGATAATCCTTTTGAGGAAATGGTTAATTTGAAAAGGAAAAAGATTTTTTTCTTTCTTCCCACACATTATAAAATACAGATATAATCATAAGCAGCATATGGTTCCCAAAAGCTCTGAAGGCATATAACAAACTATTACAGTTAAAGCTTGAACAAAACAAGTTTTTTTAATCCCCAGTTTTCATATACAAGAAGTATTTGTATATTCTGCAAAAGGAATACTGTTGCGATGATATTATGACTTTGAACTAAAGCTCCAAAATCATACTATTCAACTAAAGGTTTCTTTAGCAATATTAACATGACCACGCTGCACATGTTACTTTTAGCTTCTTTATGTACAACAAACTGCATTCAATTGGTGAACAAATACAATGTTTAGTATCATATTTAAAACCACCATTCAAACCTTTTCTTAATGCTATTATCAGTTTTTCTTTTGCAACAATTTTGTGTATAAAAATAAAAGCACTGGATTTTTATTAGTGCTGCCCCTTCTTTGTTTTGCTCCACTCTGCAAAGGCCTTTTGGGACACTAAGCCTGCATTTACCATAATACGGATTAAACTTTCTTTGTCCCATTGCACAGGGTTTGTTAGCAGGTTAGTCTTTTTACATTTTTCACAGGCAGCCTGCAGCTTACCCTTTAGGCCTCACTCAAAATACTTCAGTGGATTTACAAAAATGCCAGAGTGGTCTTGGGGTTAATTGGAAGATAAGTGCAGCCTTTAACATAGAGACTCATTAAACATTTAGCCTTACCACAATCCACTATCCTTGGAAAAGAAAAGTTCTAGAGCCAATTCAGAAATAGTTCTTTTTTTTGTTTTGGGGTTTTTTTTTTTGTTTTTTTTTTTTATGACTATTGGTTGTTTTATAGACTTGGAAATACCTGATTTAACTGTTCTAAAGGTGATATTTCCCTGGTCAACTCTTTATTTTGGCTAATATGTGTTGATCATAGATTTAAAAAGACCAGATTTTCCAAAGCAACTAAAAGACAAAATCTTCTAAGTTTACGTTGAGAGATTTGAAGTAAAAACTCAACTGATCTGCAATGAAAGGTAATATTTATTTCTAAACAACAAAAACAATTCTGGACTTTATATTTTGTTGATTTTGTCCAAGTAGATCACCATACTCAAATATATTTGTCTATTAGAGCCAATGGAAACAAAATGTACCCCCAAAATACTTGTAAAATAATTTTTGAAACAAATTATTTCTTTAATTTTTGAAACACAAATATATACAACACTTAAAAATGAAATCTGAAGTATACTCATTGCTATTACATTATTTTTTTATAATTATGCAAGTGGATTGTTATCCAGATTAACTTTTCCATCCCCTTGCCTCCTTCCAACACTATCACTCACACTTAGAAAGAAAAAAAAAAGAAAATGCGACAAAATACACAGACACTTGAAGTAAAGGATTAGACATATTTGCCCAAGATGCAGATAACAAAAGCAAAAGTGAAGAAAATTGAAGAGACAGCCAAACTTCAGCAACAAAATGGTTAAAGAATCTGAAGCATTGTTCCCCTTATTTTAAAAGTCCGCTATATTGTGAACAGCGCAAACATCAGACAAGTTAAGATTACTGACCATTATCTCCTTAATTTTCTCCGCTTTCCCTCACATTCCCTCTTGCTATCTGGGCACCATTTTTCTAAAGCTTTATTTCTGCTAAGAAGTAAACTTTCCCTAATCCATCTATTATGGGACCTTTAATTGGATTGGGAGCAGGGTGGTGTATAAAATAGCCCCTATTCACTCAAAAGGACTGTAGTTTTAGGGACTTAAAGGAGAAAGGTATTGTGAAAGAAAATCCTCAGGGAATCAAGGATTAAAATGTGGCTCTCTTAAATTCATCAACTCCAGAACACAAATGAATTGCTTCCTTAAACAGGTAACTTTCCAAATAAACGGCATAGCAAAACTGAAATTAAAATTTTACTCTAAGGAGAATAATACATTTACACTAATAGTTTTTGGCTTTATAAATGACTTACACTTCCTTTTTCTTCAGCTCACAACTACTATGCCAGGGAACAACTGGAATGCCTCAAACATACTTATTTATATTCTCCCTACTCTACATGTATATATTTCCACATTAAATGTCTAAGGAGAAAAGAAAAAAAAATTTTTTTAACTTAATTCATTCCTGCACATGGTCTGTAAACACTGCTATAAAACAAGTTTGTTTCTAAGCAAAAATACATTTTATTCTTACAGGGGATCAGATACAAATAATCAGTAGTCACTCTTCTTCCATTAGCCAGCCATCTTTTTGGTGTCTTTCATACACACCCCACCTCCAAATATCTTTTGTTTAGGCTATAGTACTTCTGCCCTCTGTCCCTTCTACAGTGCACTTCCAATCATCTGGGGTGTCTTCAACAAGAAATGGAGCTACAGTTCATACTTAGTTATTCTCCTACTGAACCAAAGATACTGAATGTGCCAAACCTGACATCTAAAGTAAAATGAAATCCAGAATGTACCTACCAACTTTAAATTAATCTCTCAAAAATACACATACTGGGCTTCCCTGGTGGTGCAGTGGTTGAGAGTCCGCCTGCCGATGCAGGGGACACGGGTTCGTGCCCCGGTCCGGGATGATCCCACGTGCCGCGGAGCGGCTGGGCCCGTGAGCCATGGCCGCTGAGCCTGCGCATCCGGAGCCTGTGCTCCGCAACAGTGAGAGGCCACAACAGAGAGAGGCCCGCGTACCACAAAAAAAAAACAAAAACAAACAAACAAAAAAACACACTCTTTATCAAAACAATGGGGAATTGTGAAAGAGAAATGTTAGGAGAGATCAAGATTCCAATTAAATTTGACACTTACTTTGTGTAGGGTACTAGTCTTCATTAAAAGGAAATAAAAATAAAAGTGAATCAGTATTGGTGATTTAATTAATAGTACTTTTGAAAACAGTTTCTTTAAGAAATTCAGTTAATTTCACGAAAACCCTCATGAAGTATCACCTCTGTTTTGGAACCCTTATCACAACTTAATAACAACTGCGCATTTACTGAACCCTTTCTAAGTCTGGCATTGTGCTAACACTATTACATGAATTATCTCATTTTATTCGCTCAATAACTCTACAAGGTAAATGTTATTATCTATTTCACACATATGAGGAAACTAAGTCTTACAAAGTTCAATTCAATTGTCCAGGGTTACACAGCTCCAAAGAAAGTAAGCTCTATGAAAGCTTTTGTGTTACTGTATTACAAATGTTTTGCACAGGAAAGGAGACCAATTTTCCAAAAGTCAATCTGAGTTCCCCACTGGCCTAGCAGTTAGGACTCCAGGCTTTCACTGCCACGGCCCCGGTTCAATCCCTGGTTGGGGAACTGAGATCCTGTGAGCCACATGGCCAAAAAGAAAGAAAAAAAACATGTGGTCTTGCAAAAGTCAATCGGCTGAACTTGCTTAAAGTATCAAAATTACCTATTTACCAATTATAAATATTTAAAGAATATTGTTCTTGAATATATTAAACATGACTATATTCTTCTAGTGAATATATTATTCTAAGACATAATTAATAATTATATTCTTCTTAGCAACATTTCAAGAACTGTTCAGTTTTCCAAAACTAAGATCATAGGGCTGTCTTGTCCTATTAAATATACAACTTAAATTTCTCTGTTTCATATGTGAATTTTTCAATTTATACTGATTTCTACTTCTTTTCACAGTCTTGTCTATTTTTCCAACATTTTATCGTATTTAGTATGTCTGTCACGATTACATATTTAAAAAGTATTGTAATTAGTTGAAAACTGGTTTTATAGCTTTAAAATTTTTGTGAAAATTTAATTAGCCAGTTTTCATAACCACTTTTTAAGGAACATCCATTTGTCTGTGCCAGATCTCTACTGTTGAAGCCGAAGGAAGCCTTTTTTGGAGGAACGATAAAAAAGAAAGCACACATTTCAGGGAGAGGTTCTGATTCTTGAGAGCATTAAGAATGAGGGGTCAGAGGTAGGTAATAAAAGGCAAGGTCAGAGGATAAAGATGAATCCTGGCCATCACAGCCCTTGCAGGCCCTGTCGACCCATGTAACACATAGTGTGTGAACAAAGAATAAACAAATTAGTTTGGGGTAATTTAGTACAGTAGAGACTTAGTTTTCAGCAAGTTAAGTTCCTACCAAAATGTCATGCATATTAGTAGAGGCTTAGTAAATATATGTTGAATGACTATGTTAAAATTTCATACAAGGCAAAACTTTACCATATTATGCATTTCAAAAACAATCTTTAATTGGAGAGCTAAAAGTATTTTACATAAATTATATTTAAGAAAAATAACATGAGTACACAAGTTCCATTGTAGGGGTAGCTGAATTGTTCCATTTATGACACCCCAAAATATCTTCTTCTGAATGACTGCTGACTTACTTTTTTAAAAAAGCAACTATGGGGAAAGAACAAGACAAGGATTCAAAAATATTAAGTTATGGTAAGTGTCTCCAATAAAGTGACTTACTTGTCGAAACATGTAGAATCTAAAAGTAATAAGTATTCACTATTTTGGAAGCCCATTAAAATTTAAAAATCAACTAAAATTTTCCTCTGTGCCATTTAACTAACAGGTAAGTTAGTATGTAACTCTCAGTGGTTAATATGTAAATATCATAGTAAAGTATAATTATTTAATCATATTCCATGTGCCTTTATGCTTCTTTACAACTTCAGCTAAGTTTCTACACATTAGTGGTTTAGTTTTAAATGGCTGGCCAAAAACTAAGATGAGCTAGAAGTTATCTTCCATTTGGGTGTTCATTCATAATAAATTACTGTTTCTAGGGCATCAAATAAGAATTTCAAGCCTTTATTTGCTGCTCATTAAGAGGCAATTAACCTTATGTGGAAAATAGTTCTTTCACTCAAAGACTCTATCATTATCTTGGCTTCCCACAATGAGATTACCCAGACTCTGCATAAGATTGGATATTCTGTTGTATTATAAAATATTTAAAACAAAATAAATATGTAAATAAATATCTAAATATATTATTTATATATATATATATATGTATGTACGTATATGTATAAACATATTCAACCAGAACAATTGATGAAACTTTTGAGGGCAAAGCTGGATTCAAACATTAAGAATCTCATATGTTATACATCAAAGTGGCATTTTAAATCACTAACAAAAAAAATTTTAAGTACCAGAGAAAAGCTTATATTAAACTTTTTTTAAAAAATCATGTTCACCCCTTAGAAAACAGAATACAAAAGTAGTTTGTGCTAAGATCCAAAGAAATTAAGTCAGAAAGGTAGGAACATCATTCCAGTCTCCACACTAATAACTGTGTACCCTACAATTATATATACACAGACACACTTGCCAAAATCCCTAGAAAGGTTCCTTAATTTTAAAAGAAGAAATGTCGGGCTTCCCTGGTGGTGCAGTGGTTGAGAGTCCGCCTGCCGATGCAGGGGACACGGGTTCGTGCCCTGGTCCGGGAAGATCCCACGTGCCGCGGAGCGGCTGGGCCCGTGAGCCATGGCCGCTGGGCTTGCGCGTCCGGAGCCTGTGCTCCGCAACGGGAGAGGCCACAACAGTGAGAGGCCCGTGTACCGCAAAAAAAATAAATTAAAAATAATAAATAAAAATAAAAGAAGAAATTTCTATTTCTTTGACAATTAACTTCGTATTTATATAATTTTACAGAAAGTTATCAAAAGTTCACCATTAGCTGACTTGTTGGGGACTATATGTTTAGCATATTTGTGGAATGAATAACACGTTATATACAATAGAAATCCAGGACCTTCTGACTGACACCCAGCTGGTGCCTAAGGAGAGAGATGTGTAGGAGACAGGATGAGGAAGGGATGCGCTTTGGTAAGAAGATGTTATGGGTAGAACCAAGGCTCTAAAACCGTGGGTTTGATAGGGCAAAGGAAGGGGAACAAAGAAGAGGAAGGAAAATAGGGGCAGGTAGTTTCATTAAAGGGACGTCTTTAAAAAAAAAAATCTTTAAGAGTCAAATTACTTGGCGTTTCTGGTACTGACCTGGAAGCAAGGAAGCAAAATCCAGGAAATAAGAGTTACTAAAACCAGGACAGAAATCAGAATTTAATAGTCTGCTAAAGGATTAGACCAGAAAGAACACTTCTAATTTTGCTTATTTTCTACAAAAAATAAAATAAAATTAGAAGCATTATAAGCAACTAATTGATACCACAGAGATGAAAAATCCTAAAATGCTTTCAGCAAATGAATGATATATGGAAATTAACAATACAGAATCAATCATAACCAAAGTATGAAATGATAGTGATAGTTCCTTTATTTAACAAACCTCATCAACATATTTTATAAATATAATAATAATCAAAAGGGATTTTATAGGTTCACTTCTGACCTCAGTCCTTCTAACCTTAATTTTCCCAAAATATGTTAAATTCTTCAAAAAATTCTACTATCAAGAGGTTTTTAAAGAATGTAACCCTTTGTATAAGGAAATATAATCAACTCGTCTAAATAATGTTCGTTGCTACTTTAAAAACAAAATCTATTAGGGCAGCAAGTAAAATGAGCTTTCTTTACATTACAGTCAATGTTTAAGGGAAATATTTACACATTCATTCATTTAAAAAAATTTTTTTGAATGCCCACTATGTGCTAGACAGCATTCTCGAGACTGGAGATCCAGAAATCAACAACAACAAAGAGGTAGAGGGTTGGGTGAAGAAATATTTTATTTAGAGAAAAGTCATTCTAAATAGCCTATTCAACCTATATCTTGAGAAGTGAATATTTATTACTTATAGAAAAAAAAGACCTTAAGAACCTTAAAATGTCTGGGGTTACTGTTTAAATACACAGGGCAGAAAAAAATCTGGAAATCAGCTGACTATTATAAAATCTTACACCGACTCCTTCCATCAACTCCAGGCTTTGTGATGAACTATTCAGTTGTTTTATTATATTTTAGAAGGAAATACCATCTGTCTCTCTCTCTCTCTCTCTCTCTCTCTCTCACACACACACACACACACACTACCATGTTGCCACCATCCACCCCCCCAAATTGTAGATTCTGCTATTTACTTAAAACACTTTAGATCTTAAGACTAATATTCTAACCAACACATAATAATTCAAATATATATGCATGTTTTGTAAAGATAATATACTTTTAGCTAATCCATATACCTAAACTAAACTAATACCTAGCTAACTCATCAAATAGGAATAATTACAAACAATTGTATCATAACATGGGATCTAAAAATATTATAGAAAAATAAAATTAAAAATAAATAAAATTTTTATAGGAGCTCAAAAATAAGTATGCACTCTAATATGTTTGACATAGTTAAGAGTTATTTTTATAAATTTGTTCTAAATAGCCAATAAACAAAATTTTAAAACTCATTATCTCTAAATGATGTTAAACAAAAAAAATTTGTTTGAGAATAAATCATAAGGTATTTTAAATGGCTATACTATGATGTTTAAATATATTCAAAAATGTTATAATATGATTAATATCTAAAGCTCCACAAGGAAGCAAATCATACCTATTTTTACTTTTATAGTCTCAGCATCTGACATAGCTTCTACATTAGTAGATATTCAAAACTTTTGTGGAATGAATGATTTTATATATATATGTATATATATATACTTATAAAGGATCTGAATAGCTTATTAACTTATATATTTACTTAAAAGTTCATTGCTGACTTCCGTATTAAATTCCAACTTTCTAACACCACAATTTTCCCTATAAAATAAATTTTGATTACTTATAAATTATGGAAACACTGTGAAGATGCAGAAAGACACATGATGCAGTTTGGACATTTTAAAAGACATCTTTGTCATCATACAAATGTAAGTTGTCATCACATTTATTAATGTTGTGGTGTATAAATTGGATACTACTTCCAAAGTGGTCTTGCAATGTTTTGTCAATGTTTTACCAATGTGGCATTCAAAAACCACAAACAAAATGAGACCTAAAAGTAATACATAACCTTTTAAAAAAATATGAAGCTGGGGGGCTTCCCTGGTGGCGCAGTGGTTGAGAATCCGCCTGCCGATGCAGGAGACACGGGTTCGTGCCCTGGTCCGGGAAGATCCCACATGCCGCGGAGCAACTAAGCCCGTGAGCCATGGCCGCTAGGCCTGCGTGTCCGGAGCCTGTGCTCCGCAACGGGAGAGGCCACAACAGTGAGAGGCCCGCATACCGCAAAAAAAAAAAAAAAAAAAAAAAAAAAAAAAAAAAAAAAAATATGAAGCTGATTAAGAAGATGTCACAGAAATAGGGGTCCCACCATTATCAAAGAAAGACAACTGAAAGAACATGTGTCATGTGTTATGTTTCACCCAGTGCTCACATCTTGGTTTCTAACAGTAACTAATCCTCACTGAAAGGAATCAAGGTTCTTCAGAGTAATAGCTGATTCCAGGGCTGCAAGAAGGAAGGTACAAGAGGAGCCTAGAAACTTTTGCTATCCCATAAAGTCAGAAAGTGCTCAAGAAAATGAAGGGCCATGTCAAAAGTACATAAGAAGCTTGAAGGGGCTTCTACTGGCCAAATATGGAATAAGTTGACCACTAAAATGATTATGAACATTAATGAATTACTAACCATTAAAAAGAGAAGAGGGCTTCACTGGTGGCGCAGTGGTTGAGAGTCCGCCTGCCAATGCAGGGGACACGGGCTCGTGCCCCGGTCCGGGAAGATCCCACATGCCGCGGAGCAGCTGGGCCCGTGACCCATGGCAGCTGAGCCTGCGTGTCTGGAGCCGGAGCTCCGCAACGGGAGAGGCCCACGTATCGCAAAAAAACAAAAACAAAAACAAAAACAGAAAACCAACAATAAAAAGAGAAGAAATTCATGAGTCCACAGTAATATAGATCAATAAAATTGGGTGAGAAAGAAGGATATTATATTAACTATAATGTCAACTGATCAATATGTAAGAAGAGGTGATGTTGGAAAATGATCAGTTTGTAACAATTGCTATAAAGACTGATACAGGCAAGAATTGTTAAGCAGACTATGTAGTTTATTCAAATTTCACTAGTTTTCCCCCTAATGTCATTTTTCTATTCCAAGATCTCATCCAAGACACCACATTACGTTTAGTCTTCATGTCTCCTTAGGCTGCTCTGGGCTGTAACAGTTTCTAAGACCTTCACGTTTTTGATGACCTTAAAAGCTTTGAGGAGTACTGATTAGGCCATTTGTAGAATGTCCTTCAATTTGGGTTTGTCTGATATTTTCAAGGGTTATGAGTTTTGAGGAGGAAAACCACAAAGGTAGAGTGCCATTCTCATCATGTATGAGATACACGTTATCAACATGGCTTATCACTGATGATATTAACCTTGATTACCTGGCTAGGGTATGTGTTTGACAGTTCTCCACTGTATAGTAACTTCCTCCTCTCCATTCCATACTGCACTCTTTGGAGCAAGTCACTAAATATAGCCCATACTTCATGGGTGCAGAGTTATACTCCACTTTCTTTAGAAGCAAGTACCTACTAAATTAGTTGGAATTCTTCTGAAAGGCAGATTTGTCTCTTCTTTCCTATATTTATTCAAGTATTTATTTATATCAGCATGGACTCATGGATATTTTTGTTATCCATGTATTGGGTTATAATCCAATACTAACTTATTTATTGTGTTGCTCAAATTGTTCCAGCTTTGGCCATGGAGAGTTCTTTCATTTGGCTCTGTGGCCCTCTGACATAATGCCATTCTGTTTTGTGAGCACTCCCTTACTTTCTGGCACTACAATATGCTCAAGGCTCTTATATAGTCTTTGCCCCAGACCTAGAATGAGCCATTTCTCTAAGGAGCCCTGGTTCCTTTCATTGGAGATTGGTATTAGAAACTAAGACCTGGGCATTGGGTATGCTCATTGCTACTGGGATGTCACTGCTTCTAGACCCTCTCAGCAGACAAAGCCAAAACATATGTGTATATATACTAACTCATGTATAGATACATATCTATAAATTATATCTGTATATATCCATTAGTATCTATAAGCAGATAAACATGTAGTTCACACTGAAGTCTCAGACTCTCTCATCTGGTACTACATGATTCTTCTAGCCTGCAGAGGGGACGTTTTTATAAGTAGGATCCCTTCCTGCCTCCCTCCCTTCCTTCCTTCTGGCTGTGTTGGGTCTTCCTTGCTGCACACGGGCTTCCTCTAGTTGCAGTGAGTAGGGGCTACTCTTCACTACGGTGTGCGAGGTTCTCATTGCAGTGGCTTCTCTTGTGGAGCACGGGCTCTAGGCACGCAGGCCTCAGTAGTTGGGGCATGTGAGCTCAGCAGTTGTGGCTCGCAGGGTGTCGAGCACAGGCTCAGTAGTTGTGGCGCACAGGCTTAGTTGCTCCATGGCACGTGGGATCTTCACAGACCAGGGCTCGAACCCGTGTCCCCTGCATTGGCAGGAAATCGGATTCTTAACCACTGCGCCACCAGGGAAGTCCCAAGAAGTAGGATATATTCATGGTCTCACTACAGATTGTTTTTTAATTGCAAAGGAAAAAATAATAAATATACTGGAGATATTGGACAACACTCTGACAGGCTGATTAAAATTAATATAAGCATTGAAGAGCAGATGGGCATCGTATGCCTCTACACATGAAACTCTGAGAAAGACACATCACTTATGTAATATTCCAACTAGGTGCATAACCTGAACCTAATCATAAAAAAGTACATAAATTCAAATGACAATTACTTTTTTAAAAAAGGGACGGTGGAAATGTACTTCAAAACTATCAACGTGGGAGTTGTCAATGGAGCAACTAAGCCCGTGTGCCACAACTACTGAGCCTGCACTCTAGAGCCCGCAAGCCACTACTACTGAAGCCCACGCACCACAACTACTGAAACCCGCGTGCCTAGAGCCCATGCTCTACAACAAGAGAAGCCACCACGATGAGAAGCCGGCGCACTGCAACGAATAGCCCCCGCTTGCCGCAACTAGAGAAAGCCCATGTGCAGCAACAACGACCCAGGCATAAGGTCATATAAATAAGATAATATTTCTATTCCTATGAAATAAACACTGAATATTTAGGGATAAAGGAGCATGTTGTATACAACTGGTTCAAGAAAAAAAGTGTGTATTTACATACATATACATCTTTATACACATACATGCACATACATACAAATATATAGAGAGAGAATATGAATGAGCAAATGCTAAAACAAAAGGGGCAAAATGTTAAAGGTAGGTACATTCAAATAAGTTTTTAAAAGAACATGTCCTACATTTCACATATTATAAATATATGATTATATCTGATAAGCTTGAACCAACATTAATGAAGCATGGGCTTTGAAATGTTTTCCAGAAATAGTTACTTTCTCCTGTGAAACAAAAGCTATCTGGGGAACAGGGTAAAGCTAACTGGCCAATATGGAAACTGACCTCCAACTGTGATTTCATTAGTACCACTGGCTGATATATATTTATAGAGTATACACAAACACAACTTTGACCTCTTCTTTAAGGAGTTTCCCTAGTTCAACCATTAAGAACTCTAAATTGATGCTCAGTAGAGTAGCATATCGGTCTATATTCATAATTCAAATCATTAGTAATTAAAAGAATTACCATTAGTAAGTGCTACCTGAAACTACAATAACAATTTATAAAGTGATCCTCTACTTCAAATTACAATAATAAAATTCTTCCTGAAAATTTTGTCTCAAGTTTCATACTTTTAATCTACTCTTTTATTTATTTTTTTTTTTTTGCGGTACGCGGGGCCTCTCACTGTTGTGGCCTCTCCCGTTGCGGAGCACAGGCTCCGGACGCGCAGGCTCAGCAGCCATGGCTCACGGGCCCAGCCGCGGGATCTTCCCAGACCGAGGCACGAACCCGTGTCCCCTGCATCGGCAGGCGGATTCTCAACCACTGCGCCACCAGGGAAGCCCTAATCTACTCTTAATGTGATAAAACTATGTTATTCTGAAACCAGTGAAGAACTATGCTAGGTGAGAACATTTTCTAAATAATGGAAGATTTCGTAACACTGTATCCATTTAGGTGGAAATATTTCTAAATCATAATGGTACTCTGGTAGGCAGAATTATTCTCCCTCCTAAAGATGTCCACATTCTAATCCCTGAAACCCATGAATTCACTGATACCTTACATGACAAAGAGGAATTAAGGTTGCAGATGGAATTAGGTTACTAATGAACTAACCCTAAAATAAGATTAACCTGGATTATCCAGTGCACCCAATGCAATTCCAGGGGGTCCTTTAAAGTGGAAGAGGGTGGCAGAAGGGTAGTAGGTCAGAGTAATGTGATGTAAGAAGCACTCAACCTGTGGTTTCTGACTTTGAAGAAGGAGGAAGGGGGCCATGAGCCAAGGGATATGGGAGGCCTCTAGAAGCTGAAAAGGCAAGGAAACAAATCTCCCCCCAGAGCCTCTGGAAGGGAATGCAGTCCTGCCAACGCCTTGATTTCAGCCCAGGGAGACATGCATTGTTCAAGCCACTAAGTTTTTGGTAATTTTTAAAGCAGCAATACAAAACCAACACACACTTTTTTCTTTTATAGAATGTGTAACATATATAATTTAAACTCTAAAATCAAAGAGAATCATTATGGGAATCAGTTACTGTTCTGACCAACAAACTGTCTATCCCAACCTCCAGCGATACACATAGAAAATGCCAACATCCATGCTTAGAATATGATATCGTTTTGTGGTCGGGAAAAATAATTACTGCCATATCAGTAAACAAAGGGGGCTGTGGCCATCAAGCCATTGGCCACTGCAGCCACCCCTGACTGCACACCCCGAGGAGATTCAGGGTGCAGAAAGAGAAGCTACTGGCCCTGGATAGTTAAGGTGCATCTCAAAGGAATGATTTTAATAAGCCCAGACTCCTGCATCTTCCCATGTATAGAAAAGCACTAAATTCACTAACTTCAGATATTTGTTTTTTCCTTAATTAAAAGTAATCTTTTGATGTTCCAACTACCTGGTTTTTGTTGCAAAAACTACTGAAAATCCTGGCTCCTCACTTACCTCCTTGGAGCTGTCCCTCAGAGCTCTCTGAGAGGCTGCCTCTTGGGCTTAAGTCCTCAGCGAGTCCGCTGAATAAAACATAATTCCCTCAGGTTGTGGTTTTTTTTCTGTCAACAGTTTCCATGTGATCTTTTGACAACAGAGATGTTCTATTATTATCTGTCGCTGATTGCACTTCATCTACTGTGAATGACTCTGCTCTCATTACTCTCCACACATCGCTAACTATGCCTCAGTCTCTACTATTCTCTTTCCCACTTAGTCCCCCTTTTAATTCTTTCCTGTTAGTTTTGGTCATATTTCTCCAAATAATCTTGGCTCCTGCATAAAGACTGGCCTTAAATGCACAAAGCTAGTCAATGCCTTGTCTGCAAATCTACCAATCAGCATATAATAGTCTGCTCACCTCAGCTCTTTTCACTGTTGCTGAGTATTCACTGGCTGATTTCCAAGAGTATTTCTCCCCCTATTTGCAATCTGAACCTTGAATTTTTCCACAGAAGACTGCGTATATTTACTCTATCTGCAAACTTGAATGGGAGAGAAGCAAAGTTAATGATACTACAGTTATACACATACTCTCACTGCTATAGGCAGCTGTGATAAATGGCAATTGAAGTGCATATTCATTTTCTCTACAGGTAGGCACCCCTGCCCTGTATGTTCTCAGTAAATGTTTAACAGACAGGGAAGAAAATACGCTCTTAATTTCACAGTGTGAAAGTCATAGGAAGCAGAGAGAACAAAACAAAGTCAATTTGCAGAAAGTATCAGAACAGAAATTAATACACATTTAATCTACAATATATTTTCTTAAAATTTATCTGCATTCAATACATGAAAGGCCTTCAAGTATTTAAATAGTGCAAATATTATTAACTGAGAGCTACTAGATATTCAAAATTATGTCTTATTAATTTCTGTTTCCCTGCTTCCCAGAATTAGGTTTGTTTGGAAGTAATCTTTTTCAGCCTTATGACAAATTTGTATATAAGCCTAGATCTTGGCAATCTAACAATAATAAAACTTACCAATTAGCATCACATAATCACAAGGCTGAAATACTAGCCTTATACTCTTCTTAAAAGCTATGTTTTTAAAATTCTTTTTAAATTTTTTTGGCTGCACTGTGCAGCATGCGGGATCTTAGTTCCCTGACCAGGGATGGAACCCAGTGCCCATAGCAGTAGAAGCACAGAGAGACTTAACCACCGGACCGCCAGGGCTATGTTTTATATTGATCACGTGCAGCAGTGTAGAGTAGTAGCATATGAATTATGGTTTTATATATACTTTTTATATGACAACTCTCAAGGTAATTCCAGATGCCAATTTCCATGGCAAAGTATAAGCTGCACATAATGGAATCCTGGCTTATTTACTTAATACATAAAAGACAATAAAATATGATAAACCTATACAACCTAAGAGTTATTTAAAAACAAATTAGACTTTGAAAATTATTTATTTATGTGTACAAATATTTAAATTTATTGAAAAATATTAATACAATGAAGGAAAATAACCTCCCAAAGTAATTATAAAAGTAAAATTACTATACTTTAACTGATTTCATTTTTTTGCTCATTCTCTTCAAGTCTTCATGAATATAACATAAGCTTAACATATGTAAAATCACAGAAGTGATTTTTTTAATTTAAAATTTACTTTTTGAAGTACTTTAAATATGACAAATGTTTTAATTATATAAATCTATCATTTCAATTCTCCTGTAAAAAACTCGTAAAGAATCATATGGCATTTTATGAGATCTGAATATAATTTACTATATCTGAATTATATCTGAAAGAGTCAAAGTTACAAGAAAATTCATGAATAAATAAAATGTGATTTAATAAAACATAATATGAAACAGACTCATTTCAAAACAAAGTTTTCATCTTAGGATCTTACTGGACTTCCTTCTAATTAAAGATTTCCAATTAAACTATTTAGGAAAAGCTTTAAAGTAATTTTAACCTTAAAAGTTAAAGGAAGATCAATAACTGATATTGACTTCAGACTGAAATGTTTTTAGTAATACAAATAGTAATTACCATGACAAAATGTTTAGCTAAATATGAATTGACCTTTATTGAATGAGCAAGAACTTGAATAACTAAATTCCTGCAAGCAAAATATACAGACATGACTTTTAAAAATACACAGAGAGTACTGCAATGCTTATGAAATAGAATGCCATCAACTTCCACATAAAAGCTGAAATCCAAAAAGAAACTGAAATTGATGTCAGTTTACTTGAGAGCTTACTATATTTGGTAGACTGCTTCCTCTTTGATAACACAGTGGTTTCAATTTTATATAAAGACTCATTATAAGCCACAATGTTTCCTAAGTATAAAATATGCATTTTATTAACTCCATTTCCCTTTTATAAACAGCCATGGATGTAACTACCAATCACTTTAAAACCAAATGTAAATTTCAAGTATTTTTCCTATGATTTAGTACATATTACTTTGGAAATTTCCTAACCAGACTACCTAACAGTTCACACTGTAACCATCTCTTAAAACATGCATAAGATGATGATAATGACAACTGCTATTTGGTCCTCCATGAATTTAAAAGGCAAAGCAAAACAAACAAACAAAAAAACGTGAGACTGGGATCTCTTTACCTCTCTGCATTATCTGATTATGTCACAACATTTTAAAGTACTGTACACCAAGTTATTCTCATCTTCTGATTGGGAAAGAAAAGGGCTTTGGAGTATCTTGAGAAGGTAAGGATAAGTAGGTGTGCAATGGATATCATTTAAGTTGTAGGAAAGCAGAAGTTGAGAAACCATTGTAGACAATTGCAGAAAGGGCATTAAAGAAACAAAAAGAGCATGGCATTGACAGGATAACAAAACTAAGTTGATTGCTTTAAAATAAACTGTCACCATCTTTGCAAGTCATGTTTTGCTACTTCCTAGCTTTAGAATGAATCCAGTTATTTATCCTCTCTGTGCCTTGCTTTCTATACAGATAGGGATAATAAAAGGATATCACTCGTTATAGATTTACTGAGAGGATTAAGACAATTAAAGTGCTTAGTATATAGTGCGTGGCACAGAATAAGAGCTCAATATTGTTCATGTTTAAATCTCATTTCAATTGAGTTTTTTAAAGACTTTCAAAACATCACCTCTAGAAATCTCACATTGAAAATTTTACTTTGGTGATGGGAAGAAACCTATTAGAAAGAGGAGGGCACCAAAATTATCAATCAATCTACAGGTATTTATTGAGCATGTACTATGTATATAGTCATGTAATGCTAACAAATAAATAAGGTGATACCTGCCTTTCAATAACTTTTCACATTGGTAAGGTAATAAAGGAAGAGGAACACATAGATAATGACATACAGGAGGCAACAAAAATGAAAACACACTAAACTGAGATTGAGGTAACTAGAATATCAGTTCAAAGAAAGCTCTCTGTAGGGCATTATATGATAAATGCAAAGAAGTCAGCCTGAAAAGACAAAGGTTTCAGACTGAGGGTCAGTGGGAAACAAACTTGATTAGGTAGCGTTTTAAAGATTTTAAAGAATAATCACATAATGACAGTCTGTTTTATTCTATTCCTATAAGTAAAAACCTGTCAAGGAAACTAGAATTAAAGCAGGTATTCGACAGAATCACTGAATTACTGAATCACTGTAAAGTTCCCCTTCCTTCATTTTTTCCCTCCTTTCCGCAAATAGTTATTGAATACCTACTAGCTAGCCCATAGTGTGTAAGGTGCCAGGAATAAGAAATCATTAAGATGAGGACTATGTCTGGTTTGATGAGAAAAACTCCTGGGTAGATAATCTCGGAAGAAAACCAACCCAACTTATTTTCCCAGCATTACTTATTTTCTTTTAAGTGAGTATACTGTATTCTTACTACAACTTAAAGATTTTACAATTTCAAGAGTGTACCAATTGATACATTTATTAGACTTTAGATATACACTCCTATCAGAAGCACCCATTCCTAAACTCCATCCTGAAAGCGCAAGTCACTTAAAACATACCAAGTGGGGGGGGCTTCCCTGGTGGTGCAGTGGTTGAGAATCCGCCTGCCGATGCAGGGGACACGGGTTCGTGCCCCGGTCCGGGAAGATCCCACATGCCGTGGAGCGGCTGGGCCCGTGAGCCGTGGCCGCTGAGCCTGCACGTCCGGAGCCTGTGCTCCGCAATGGGAGAGGCCACAACAGTGAGAGGCCCGCATACCGCAAAAAAAAAACAAAAACAAAAACATACCAAGTGGGGGAGTTTAGGGACCTGAATATAACTTGAGTTTGGGGACCTGAAAAACTTATGCTAGAAACTGAACATGAGCCCTCGGATTTAAAATACCCTAGCAGTTTTGTCAGTTGCCAGAAAACCAGTAACAACAAAAAATTAATCCAGGGTGGAAAAAGGGAAAGTAAGAGTAATTTAGAAATACATTAGGGTCAGAAGAATATAACTAACTTCCTCAAGGTAATCCAACATTAATAAGACCATGTAACCTTGGGCAAATTTCAACCTTCCCACATCTCAGTTTCTTCATCTGTAAAATGGTGATAATATATACATAGCAACTACCTCAAAGGGTTGTAAGAAAGGATTTTTGAGTTAACATAGGTTAATATAACCTATGTTATGTTAACATAAGCACTTAGAAAAGTGCTTACACAGAGTAACTGCCTCATACGTCTTACTATTATTGTAAAAGTATCTCTCCAATATCCAGTTAGTGAACAATAATTCCTGACAAAAGTAAACAAGAGCTCTAAAAAAGAGGGAGTGTTCAAGAGTAGCACAATAGAAGAACAAGTAGGAAGTCACAGAATTGTGTTAGTGGCTTAAGTGTGTTTAGGAAAGGAAAGGTAAACCAGAGGTCACAAACACAAAATATATGTGTTTAACTTTAAGTAAGTATACGAAAGAGAAAAAGAATTATAATCTATATTTAACAAAATTTAGATAACTTCCAATCACTTTACATTACCCTAACAAAAGTTATACTAATAATGAAGAGTATACTTCTTATGATATAGAATATGGAACCCCATCACAATGGTTTCTTCAGCTTGCATAAGTCACAACTGATTGGACACAGTCCCTGTGGGCATGCCATTTCATCCAGACTGGACGGTTCATTAGTCATAATTACTATAACTGTACAGCAGAGACTGCAGTTTTATCTCATCATACATCTTTGATCAAGCTGCTTCAATTTCTGCTTCATCAGCATATGAAGTTACATTACTGGAGTTTTTTATTTTCAATCACAGATTATGCTTTTTTATCAAAACATATATTTGGTCTTCACATTTAGTAGTGAGGGCCCAGATCTGACCACCATTTGACCTCTGATACTTTGAAACCACCTAAACACCATGAATCATCAACCGAAATCCAGAACGTTACAGAGAAAATTAAACAAAGAAAAGAACTGACCTGTGTTAAAAGCATAAGATGATTGGACTTACCGACATTGAAACTAACCATATTTGCTGCAGCTTCTCATTAAACATTAAATTGCACACCAGAAGAACACATCATACATATTTATTGTTTTGCACTGTCACTTTGGAAAGACTCATATCACAATTAGTGCTTCTCTCAAACTATAAGCTGCATAAAGAAATTTCCCGTGAAGCTTGAAGACAAAATAATGTAAAAGACTGTACAAGAAGGTTAAAGAACAGATGGATAATAGATTTCACTGAACAGTAAAGCATAACACTCTTACTTTAGAAGGGAAAATGTTGCCAAAACATGGTTCAAATGCAAAATACTGAATGAAATTGATGTGTCAGGAATTTTTTTTCTTCCAAGTTCTACTGGAGAACAATAGGGGACTAAAAGACGTGTCTTACAATTTTTGTGTCTCACTATTTTCATGTGCAAAATGTCCCCACTGTAAGCTGCATGAACAATCACAGTCGACAGTTACATGCAGGCACTGAGGCTGCAAAAATCCCAGAGTAATTAGTGTTGTCTGAATGCAATGACATCTGTGTTCTCATGGTTCTCAAGACACGTCGGGCCAATAAGATGTATATGAAAAAATATGACAAGCATTGCAAATGCCCTTCTGAAAGGTCTTACACTTTGGGGGAAAACTGAAGAAATAACACATGTCATCTTTGTGTAAGCAGTATATTTAAGATTAAAAGATCTATAAAGATCTTTTGAGTCATCCATTCTCTTTTTGTAACTATAAAGCATTTATTCAGGATACAGCAATGCAGTATGAAAAAAATCTGCTGCATGCTTGTCTCTTTTTAAAACTTTTCTTAAACACGAGTGATTTTGTGCAATGGCAATATATGTGCCCATTTCCTGTAAGTAACAAAGTAGGGAGCACATCTCATTAATATTGTTCGACTTTAATTTTAAAATAATATCTCTTAGTACTGGACATAAAACAGCTTAAAGTGTGTTGATAAATGCCTTAGAATTATGTTTGCATTTTTCTAATAATAGAGACTGTCAAACTGATTGCATTAAAAAGCCTTTGTTTTAGGACACCTAATGCTTTTGCTGAGTGGTGTCTATTGCTGAGCCCTCTCTCTGGCTGTAGCAGTATGTTGGAGCATGCACTTGCTCCGAGAAAGACATTAGTCATCATTAACAGAAGCACTGACACCAAATCTAAGTGCCTCTCCACAATGACCAAGTGGCAATCATCTTTCTCTTACACTGTCACTGCTGATTAGGATTTTCTTTCATGAAAATTTAATTTGTCCCCCTTTCTTCAGCTTTTTTTTTTTTCATTCCTGAAAAAACACTGTATTCAGGAAAGACTTCAAATACAGCAGAAGAAGCTGCACCTATAATACAGCTAACGATATAAAGATTACAAGATTCCCAGCTAAATATTTTATCTAATCCAACAGAAAAACACAGGTTAAGTGAATGATTAATAAACAACAGGGCGAAAACACTGACTCTAAAAGGAATCTTGCTTTAAGAATCTATAAGCCTCAAAAGGTGACTAAAGCAAGAGAGTTGAATAAAATTTCTCTAAATATTAATTACATAATCCCAAAGCATCTTTGAAACTAAGACTATCATATTTCCATAGTAGCCATCTTTCACTACATTTCAAATGTGCATTCTCTCATTTCTTAAGAAGGAAGATGGGTATTCACACAGACATGTCACTGCAAACTTAAGAAAATATTTAAGCATCCATACCCTCAGTGCGCATTAATCTACTGTTGTTAGTTAAAGGAAAAAGGTGGGGGGGTGTGTGGTATTTTCACTTGTATTGGACAAATGAAAATGATTCATGTGGTCAGGCAGGCTACCCCATGGCTAGATGATACTACAGACTTAAACTCTGGTTCTGTACAATATCACAGTGTTAAACAAGATATCATAGCGATACGTTTTTTAAGGAAGTTTTAAAAAACATTTACTTTTCTGTTTTATTTCAATTTGTTTAAAGTTTTCAAAAAATGTAAGCATGTAATAGTTTGCAAGGATCCTGGTACAATCCAACCTCCCACTTCTAGTTATAAATACTATCTTCCCTTTATATTACTTACATTTTGTAACAAAATAGAGATTGGTTTAAATTTAAAATATTTCTCAATTATTTTATATCCCTTTTAGAACATGTGTACTTTTAATCAAAACCTGTTACACTTTTGTGTTTATGTGAATACGAACTACATCTACCTTTAAATGTAAATATCCATATGAAACGCTTTTAAAACAAGTCAGCCTCATTGCTTTTTAAAATTCAGAAGCAACCATAATTCATCAAACTTTAATCATTAAATGTTCAATTCCTGACTATTTTATTGTGAAAAGTAATACAAAACAAATTTGAAGGTCAAATAGTAACTGCTTAATGGCTAATACATAACATTTACAAATGGTTCAAGTTTTTTTCTACTTAAAATTAGTCTGCAGTTAAAACATTTAAGAAGAGATTAGGAATTATAAAGGATTTTAAGAGAATTTCTAATGGCTAAACTTTTATAAGTTCAGAGATATCGTGATTAAATAAGGATCTAGTCTAAATTAAAAGCGAAACCATACAATAATAACCTAACTTAATTACGCTTGCAGAGTATCTTTACAAATGATTAGCTCATTTCTTTATTTCTTAACTAAGTAAACACGTTTCTTAAATTCTCAAAAGCTTAAAAGTAAACTCTGATTTTCAGAGTTGCACTGACTTTTCCAAATCAAAACTTCAAAAACTTACAACAATATAGTTACTGACTCTATTGCTAGATCCAGTATGTGTTCAAGTAGAGAAGTTTAGCTCTATAACTTCCACCCCTCAACCTAAACCTCCAAGTCACTTGTCAGTTAAGGGTTGGGCGATTTATTGACCGGCCCAGGATGCATACTGTCAGTGCTGAAGGAAATATGAGAGAGGGTTGTCGCTACTGTTCTGGAGCTCATTGATAATGACATACCTGCCTCTGTCACCCATTACCCATACTACAAACTACTTAGACCTAACTGAAAAATCAATAGCCTACTTGCACTGGTTCCTGTGGCTGCCTCCTTTGATTGTCAGCTCCTGTCTAGGGTCAGCACTTACATGAAAGGGGCTGTGACTGCCTGATGCTTTCAGGACAACCTAACGATATGAAACTAGCCAACAGAACAGTAAATTCTGTCTCCCTGCCCTCCTCATCAATTAGGCTTTGACTAGGCTTGCCTGTAGAAACCTGACCTTTTAAGTTTAGGTGAATATGGACTAGCTGAACACACCATTGCCCTCAGCACTGAGCCAGGAAATCTACTGACAAGTTAAACAAAACAGAAGGTTGTAACTGTCATAATTTGCATTGCACTTTCACGCCAACAAGGGTGTTATCAGTAGGGGCAAGCCCTGGAACACACAACTCCGGCACCCTTAAGCCACGCTACTCATAAATTTTCAAGTGAAGTGAGATAAAACATAAATTCACAAATAGCAATGCCTTTCTCATCTCTTAGTCTTTTAGGTTTGCACTCTGCAAACCCACAGAGTGTCCATCAACAACTCTCTCGGTGGTCACCTGGCACGCCTATTGCATTAACGACAGACTTCCAAAGAACACAACATAGAAGTAAAAATAACTCAACTATGCCCACTGAAAAGGTATTTTAGAGAGAATTTATAATACAGCAGACAGACTGATTGATCTATATTTCAAAATGAGAACAATTAGATCTCAATATGTTGTCTTTTCATGTCTCACTTCCCTCCCTCCAAAAATATCCACAAGCTCAGACAAATAATAAGTTATCGTATAAGTGAAAGGAGGTGTTGAAATTATTTCCTACCATGCTACTCTGATACAGCATCTTTTACAGTTTGAGGGAAAACTAAGAACATCTGTAAAATAAAAGATGTTAACACTTTTATGCTTGTCAGGTCTTCTGATGAAAACAAGTGAAAAGCATGAGAAAGTAGTATAAAACTTACTTTAGTGACTCACGTTTTGAAAACCATTTCCCTGCTTGGGTCTATCTTTTAACACAACGTGAATATGGTAATGTTATAGTTGCTTAAAGCAGTGTCGTTTCTCTAAGGAGAAGACTGACCTTTCCTTTTTTAAAATAATATTTTTAAGTTAATTATGAACTTGAACTTTATTTGGCTCTACGAACTAATATTTACAGAATAGCTAATCTTAGTGAAAATATCAGAAACATTGAAAGACAATTCAACAATTTGAGGAAAAATTAAACCAACACACCTGCCAACCTTACGCACACCTTTAAACACATACGGTTTTGCTGAATATACAAGAATACATAGCCTGTTTCATTCTCATATTTTTATGCTCCAACTCCTATCAAAGAATAATTAGTATACTCTTAGAATGTATTCCAACTTGCTAATGGGTTGTCCCTCACAACTGTCTCCAATCTATAATTTGCATTTTTTCCCTTAAGTCTAAAATATGGAATATAACGATTTGTAAGCTTATTCCTTCTGTGATCTTTTTCATGTTGAAAACTTGCATATGCATATATTAGAACAGCACTGAAATTCTAAATGTGTGCAGAAAGATTTCTGATTTAAAATCAATGAATAAAGATATAAACAAGAACTTTAATCATGTTAGGGTAGGAAATTACAGATTTTTGTCTATCTAGAAGAGGCAGAAAAAACTCTTCATCTATCCCTCCATTTACCAATTGAGAAAATAGTGAGTGGAGACACCGACTTGATCAAGGTCACTCACACGGTTTGTAGCCAAGCTAGGATAAAAATTCAGGGCTTTTTATCCCCTAGACTAATGCTCTTTAATACTATCATACTGTCTCCCTTTCTTTATCTTATCTATGCAGGTAAGCTATGTGACAGCAAGGAACTTATATTAAAAAAAAAATACATAGCTTTGTATCATTTGTTTTAAATTGATGCTATAATTTATAGAAAGTTTTAACTAATTTGAAGAAAAGATTAGATTTGTAGAGCATTTAACCAACAAGGTACTATAGAACAAATAACTATTAGAAATAGAAGATGTAATTAAGTATGGTTGGAACCCTTTACTTATCTAATATGATGATTAACTGTGCATCTGGTAGCCTTTCAGGTCCTTTGTGTGCACCTATCTGATAGCAAAGTGAAAGGGCATGGATAGTGTCTGGTCCCAGCAAGCAAATCATTTGGAAACAGTCAGAGCCATAGATCAAAGATTTTTCACTCTATCTTGGCTGATTTAAACCTACTAACCCAGGTTTCGTCTACAGACAAAACCAGTCAGAAAATAAGAGTGACTCTTTAGGATCCAAAGATAACAAGGGAAGAGAGAAAGGGAAAACTCAGAAAAGAAACAGACTGGCAGGACCTTGATATACATAGGCCAAGACAGCTGTTTTATATCCTAGCTTTATTTCACATGGGTAAAGGAAAAGTTTCCATTCCTTAGATCATCAAATATTATTTCATTTATACTACACAGATGTCTTCTATACCTAGATTAGAGCCAATGAAGGATTTTTGTTGTTGTTATTCAACCACTACCAGGAATCAGAGAAACCTCTCAGCACATCACTTTTACGCTAATTCACAATGCTTAAAGGAAGGAACAGGCTAGATTGTTTTTAACATTTTCATTAAAAATAACACAAGCTTATTAAAAATTTCCTGTAATCTTAGCAGAAGATTGATGCAAAATTACTATTACTAATAACATTATAGATGGAGTGCTGCAGAACCTGTATATTTCAAGAGAAACTAAGATGTTTAAAAGGGCTAGTTTTCCTGAAGTGTAACAAAAACTTACCTACGATATGCTTAACTGATCATTTTAAACATAGGCCCATAAAATGTCTCGTATGGCCTGAAAGAAATATAGAACATAACACTAAGTCTTATATTTTGAACTAAGTACAGCTCGGTACGGGCATAATCTACATCCCTAATCTCAATCATCTGTTTTGTAAATGTCTGGCACTGATGGCTAAGGAAAGTGGAAATGGGAGTGGGAATGACTCTGAAATCCCAAGAAACATATTCTACGTGTGAATCAGTAGTATTATCTTATTAAACTAAGGATACCACATCTTCCTTAAAGCGTAAAATTCAATGTTCCGAATGGAAATGAATGAAATTGAAATCAGGAGCCTTGATTTATTTAGCATCAAGCTTAATATCAATAATCCTGATTTTCTATTTTGTGGAAGTGATATTAAAGACCAGTAAAATTTGTTTCTCAAAGGTGGAGGAGACACAGATAATAATCCACTAATTACACAATCATACCGTAAATAGTTAAGAATTGGCTTCTACTAAAAGCACCCTTTCATTTGTTGAAAATTATAGTGAGTCATGAAAGCCAAAGTTATTAAACTGAAAAAATATAATATATACCTCACAGTATATTAAGAAGTTAAAATTGTTAAAAAGGAAGGAAAGAAGACAGAAAGGTAGAATCTTATTTAACTTTTCAGAACAACTGTTCAACTGTCTTACAGAAATAAAGGAATGGGACTGCTACAACTCAAAACTGTGTTTCTCTAAAATGAGAGAAAGCTAAATGTTTCTTGGTAAAGTCAAAAGACATAAGTGAAAATATAGTAAATTCAATGAAAAATACTTGCCGAATTAACTCAGATTGTCTTAACACTGTATATCCTAGCTCAATAATACAAGGGTATTTACATTTCAGTCAGGCTAAAAGCTGCTCACTTCCATTCTCCTGAGTACAAGTTCTTTGCTCTATCACTGTCCATTTTGATGATATTATGTATAGCTTAATAAAGTACTCATATACACAGCTGAGTACTAAACTTGGGGAAAAAACAAACATCTATTGTACTTTCAATACTCTCATCTTACTAAATTATACAAGGATTAGACTTGTAAAAGTTTAATAAGTGTAAATATCACTAATCAAATACATTCTCCAAGGTAACCCAAACAAACTTAATCCCATAAAACAATATTCAAAAGTACATAAAAGCATTTATTTTTCAGTACAATTTGAGGCTTAGTAATGCAAAGTTAAAGCCATTGCTTTGACCTTACAAAACATTAAGTTCAAACTGTTCAAATGACAATACCCTTGGGTTACCAATCAAAGTGATTACAAGGTTTGGGGTTTTTTCAGGTTTTTTTTTTTAAAGCTATTTTGTGAAAGAAATTAAAAAAACAACTTGTTTTAGCAGCATGATTGACCATTTAAAATGAATAGGCACTATGGTGAACCACTCAAAGAAAACATTCTATTACTGATTATTCTCCTGATTGATTCCAGAATAATAATTATCAATAGCTTTTAAACAATTTCTATGATACTTAGGAGATTTGGAAAATTAGATCATTTGACAGAGAATGGAAGAGAATGCGGCTTTACTCTGACTTTTAATACAATGTGCATAGTATAATCCTGACAGTTGGTGCTGTTAAAGCTTCTTACAGATAGTTTAATATAATTACTTCAATAAAATTGCATCAACTAATACACTAACACATTGTGTTTGGGTTATTTACTTTTCTTCTTGTTTTTACTGGAATAGTTTTTAAATTCAGAGAATTTAATCATTATTTATTGCCCCTTTTACATCTTGACCCCCTAAAAAAGAATTTTTTTCTTAAAAAATATTTTTATAAATATATTGAATGATTAAGCATATAAGAACCAAACATTTAGCAACTGTACAGATATTTTAAAGTTAGATTTTAGAGGATAAGCATATATACAGGTAAACACGTGGTCTTTTGTTTTCCAAAAAGTATAAATCCTTCAGAGAGTAGATTTTTTCAAGTCAATAACCTGATTATTTTGTGAATAATTCTAAAATGTTTTCCTGGAAAACAAAATCATATAATCTAAAATCTGTATACTCTTTAGGAAAGATTATTGAAATACTGTATGCCATTTCTAGAGATAATTAATGGATATCTTTTAAGTCCCGGTGATATGATAAAGTAAAAACTGCACTGAAGTTTAACTCAGTAAGCACATTTCTAAGTAAAGATCAGCAAAAAATAAAACAGTTTAAGCATTTTGTATTCTCTGGAAATGTAAACAGGATTATAACTGTCAGATGTACAGAAGCACTGACTGCAGCCATTAGTTTGGTTTTGCTTCTGAGAAACACAACATGAACTACTGAATCATTTCTTTTCAAATCCATACATTCCCTGCAGCAGTTCAAGCTTCATCAGCAGTGCAAGAATGTATAAAAATGACAGGCAAAGAGCATTAGTTTTCTTTTTTCTCTCATACTGTTTGCCTGTAAATGGAAGACAGAGCTCTTTCTCAAAGCACTTAAGCTGAGGAGGTTTAAGTCAATTGCTGAAAGAAAATATGACTGAATTCTCTATGCAAGAAAGTATCATAATTGGAGAAACTGAAAAAATCAAGTACAGTGTTATTATCCTAGAATAAAATATTACAAGATTAGCATTCCAACTTAGTTGCCCATTATTCTTCAATTAGAAATATTTTCAGTTTTTTAAGTATTCTGTCAACTCATCACATTATTTTAGCACCATTCATAAAGTACCTGGTGCTGCTTCTAATTTTAAATATAAAAAGGCGTTCAAATTAAAATACACACATTTTCTTTCAAAAACATCATATTTGTATAAATAGTTAACATTTTGATTTCCAAGTTTCTGTACCCATAAGTGTTTCACTGAAAAAGGAAATTCAGTTAATAATTAAAAGTTTATTTAACCAGGATCAAGTAAAGATAGGCTCTAATGTATGATGTGGCTACTCTTCCGGAGCTTAAACATTCACATTTTTTCAAAAACTAAGCACAGTAATTTCTGTAACTTGACTCAATTTTTTTAAGGAAATGGGAACTTTTCAGACTAAAGTTTAAACATACATAATTTATAGTAACTAAAAACATGCCCACCTCACTATCATCATCTAAATTCTCATAAAAGTTCCTAAGTGTAAGGACGGTGAAGGTAAATCCTAGAGAAGTCTGAAGGTTATGTATGGGCTTCATGAAATCCAAAACAAAATATTCAAATCACACCCTGAATGTCCTCTTTCTCTTTTTAGTAATGTCTGTAGTCAGACCAACACGATAGGTCTGGCAGAAGCATGCTGATGTTGGCACTGCCTAAACCAAACAAACAAGATGTTTAACAGTCAAATAAAATGTCCTGCAGCCTCCCTAATGAATTTGTCAAGGACCATCAGATTTCGCTCCCCCTCTTTTGCCTCATTAACTCAAGTATGATGAGACGGATTATAACAAGAGAATACAGATCAATCGGTCTGAAGACTTGAAGTGGCTTTTAGCCTCTAGAGTTTCTTTCTCTCACTTGGTCTCCTTTAATAGAATACGGTATCTCCTGCAGAAGGGGCTGCCACTCCGTTTTAATACACCATCAAGGAGCTGCTGATGGACTTCTATACTAACATACATAAAAGCAGAGGTGACAGGGGCTCTTCAATTACAGCCTCCTCGGATACCGTTTCCCCCTTCAATTATTCAACCAGAGGAAGAGCGGATCCGCAAACACACAGCTGAAGCAGCTCTTAGAGCAGAGGCAGCCAGTGAGTTGGGGTGGGGGAGGGGAAGGAAGGGAACCAGCAAGAGGGAGCATTATTTGCTGGAAGTGTTTAAGTTTATTGCTCAAATGATGTTTCTAATTAGTACCACGGCAATAAATTAAAGTCGCCTTTGTTTAACTGATTTATTATTTACTAGAGCATCTACCTTGGACAGGGTAAATTGGTAATGAATTGTTTTTAAATCAAAACATTTGTAACATTTTATCATTCCCTCGGCCTCAGTACGTAGAAGTGGAGAAGCGAGGGGACAAGGGTGGGACGAAGCTTGGTCGTGCTGACGGAGCAGGGAGGAGAGGAGGAGTGGGGTGCCGGGCGAATGGTGGCGCCAAGACCCGAGCGGCTGGGGCCGCCCCACCCGAGAAGGGCGTGCGGACGGAGGGCGGAGGGCGCTTGCCCGCGGGCGCGGGAGTACGGAGGAGGGATGACGCCGTCACCCCGGGGCGTTCTGCAAACAATCACTCCCTGGGGCGTCGCGGGCCCGGCCGGTCCACGCGCGAGGCCTCAGCGGCTCCGACCGGGGGCGAGGGGCGAGGGGCGAGGGTCGGGGCGGGGGGAGGGAAGCTCCTCATCCTCTCACCCCGCCACCAGTCTCCGCCCAGTAACTGCCCTCGGGAGAAGCCGCGCGGGATCCTCTCCTGGCGTTCACACCACTCCCCGCCGCAAAGTGCCCCTCCTGCCAGTAACAGTTCCCAGAGCGCCGCTGTGGCCTCGTGGCCAATCGCCGGGGTGCCGGCAGAGCCTGGGCGTCCCACACGCGCAGACCCTGAAGGCGCCGGCTCGCGTCCATCCTCCGGCCGCCCGGGCTCCGACGCCAGCCGCACGCACGCCGGAGCCCGCGGCCGCCGGCGCCGCTGCGACTCCTGAGAAGTCACTAAAGCTCTGCGTCCCGGAGTTCCGCGGACGCGACTGATCCTCTCAACTCCTGGCCACTGAAGACATCCCTGGCAACAAATCCGACTTGACGAAAAGAAGAAAAAAAGAACAAAGTTCTTCGGGAAGAGACATGTAGCTACGAGAGTGAGGGGGTGACAAGATACCAGTGGTCCGCACCAGATGTGTAAGAACGAACCAAGGAAGTCCAAGCATCTGACATCAAGTACCTGATGAAACAAACTTTTCCTATGCAACTGAATTCAGGTTCATCTGGTTCAGCCTTAAGACAGCAAGTCAAGCCTTCCCACGGGGTTTTGAAAAAGCCGCATACCAGGTTTTGCAAAATGAAGTCTTCGCACAACCGGCTTATAGATTTTCTTTGTTACAGCATTATCGGAGTACATAACGTCCAAACTCTAACTAAAAACATTCCCATCTACTTGATTTGTCTTAAAAAGACTCAGAATCCACACACCTGAGGTTCAAACATAAATTCTAAGCAAATCAGAAACACTGTTACAGCTCTTTCAACCAAAAGTACCTAAAGGCTACCATGGTACAGCTCGAAAGTATAATACATATACTAAAAGCACATGCATGTGTTTCACTGAAATGCCAAGGGAGGAGTGAAGCCATCTGTGTAATCAATAACAGGATAGTTATAGATTTTTGCAGTAGTGAAGTCTTTTAAAAGCAAGAGTCAATTATGAAAATAAAATGAGTTTACAAGTGAAATTCTGTACTGCCTGAAAACATACTCAAAATTAGATTTACAACATTAACATTTTAAGAAAACTTTAAATCAGGTTCATATTTACTTCCCTTCATTTTTATTAAGTTTAAAATAATTTTAGTGGCTTATTTAAAAAGTATATCCAACAAAATTTTACCATATATAAATCTGCACCGTTTCTCACAACTTAAACATTTTCTCTCTGATAATAAGTTACTACTTGTAACAGTAAAGTAATAACATTAACTATATCTGAATCTTAATTATGAAGTAATTATCAAACAAGGTGCTTGTACCATTTTTGCCCTGCCTCATTTTTCAACAGCATATGGAAATTACTGAAAAGAGATTTACGATTATAAACTCTCACCCCATGTCCACTCCCCCCACCCCCCAACTGGCACACATATACAGCAATTGCTCTGGCTCTTGGCAACAATGGGAGCGGAGGGGAAGAAAAGGGAGGAAGATTTTGCCTAAGGAAAAAATCTAGAAAAATTTAGGTCCTTTCCCAGATTTCCCTTCCTCCTCCATTTGCCTTCAAGCGAAAGTAATTTTGTTAGCGTTTGCACCTTCTTCACAATGTTGATAGAAAAAAAAAAAAAGTGAACCTTTCTGAACCACTGCTACTCTCCCTTGAGTCATTCCAGCCATCTCCAAGAAGTCCCTCCTCTATACACTCTCTTTTTCTTCCTTGCAATTGATAAGAGAGGATGATAAAGAAGAGGGGGCTGCAAAATGTGTGTGAGCATTTGACTTCTACTATCTCCTCCTATTTTCTTACTTCTCTCTTTACCCCCTTTCTTTATCAAGTGCAGCGGTGGCTGCTACCGTTTGCCAAGCATGCCTGTCTTCTCTCTCGGATTGGCTAAAGCACTGACAGCTCCGACAGCGATTGTAGGAACTGAAGCTCCACCCCCCTCATGATGGCCCAGGACCATTCATAAACTAAATAACTCCAGGAAACAGCAACGAGAGAGAGAGAGAGAGAGAGAGAGAGAGAGAGAGAGAGAGAGAGAGAGAGAGAGAGAGAGAGAGAGAGAGAGGTGCTGGGGGGTAGGGTGAGAGAAAGAGAGAGAGAAGGAGGGAGAGAGGGAAAGAGAGAAAGGGAGGGAGAGAAAGGAAGGGAGGAGGAGAGAGAGGAAGAGAGATTAGGAGGGAGAGGGAAAGAGAGAGACATCGGAGGGAGGAGAGGCGACTCAGAAAGTGGAATCTGCACAAGCAACCTAAAGGGGGAGGAGAAGAAAACCCCTCGAATCGTTATAACTAAACCCCAGATGCAACGCAAGCAACGACTTCGTCACACTAAAATAGATTTTGTGGCGGCCAAAATTATAAATTACGAAGCAGAAATGAGTATCAAACAACGTCCAGCGGTTTGCACCTAGAGAAAGACAAGAAGAACGCATTGCAAACAAACCAACCCAGTCCAAACAACGCCTCCAGTAGGAAAAGAGGAAAACCGCTACAAGAGGACCCCCTGAGAAGAGACCAGACCTACACGCTGAGAGTGCGGGGCATCTGCGAACCTCTGAGTGTGCTGCGGACTGAGTTGCACTTCGCCGCTCTCTGGACATTAATTACACCCTTCACCTTCCATTTGGGGGAGGGTAAGGAGAACAGCACTCACCTAATCTGAATAAAGAAGTGCTACCAGCGTGGGAGAGAAGTTTAAGAATGAAACACTGAATGTTTCGCTTTTATTTTTAAATTTACTTTGGCATTTAAAAGACCTCATTTCCAGATTTCTGGGCCATCTCCGCTGCAGACGTCTAAGCCTAACCTCTTGGTAACCTGAATTTTTCTCTCTCACCCTGTCTCCCCACCCCCCTCCCCTTCATCTCGCCCGCGGGCACATCTTTATTTCACATATCAAGAGAAAGCAAAAAAGTCCCAGCAGGTACTTTCCTTTTTCAAAGATCATCCTTTTTTTTTCTTTTTTCCTTATTTTCTGGAGAAGAAAAAAGCTTTCAAAAGAGGGGAAGGAAAGAGCTAGACGGCTGAAACATCAGCCGGGCAGCCCAGGTGGAAACAAGAGTGAAAGTGGGGCTTAGGGGAGCGCAGCGCCTCTTTCGCAAGCCGCAGGGCCACCACCAGCGCGTGAGCCTTGGATCCCTCAACGTACTGCGAGACGCCGGTGTACAGCCCGGACCTGTGCCCCAACATGATCGCCGCTCAGGCCAAGCTGGTTTACCAGCTCAATAAATACTACACTGAGCGCTGCCAAGCGCGCAAGGCGGCCATCGCCAAGACCATCCGAGAGGTCTGTAAGGTGGTCTCGGACGTGCTAAAGGAAGTGGAGGTGCAGGAGCCTCGCTTCATCAGCTCCCTGAGCGAGATCGATGCCCGCTACGAGGGGCTGGAGGTCATCTCGCCCACAGAATTCGAGGTGGTGCTCTACCTAAACCAGATGGGCGTCTTCAACTTCGTGGACGACGGCTCGCTGCCCGGCTGCGCGGTGCTCAAGCTGAGCGATGGGCGGAAGCGGAGCATGTCTCTCTGGGTCGAGTTCATCACAGCGTCCGGCTACCTCTCGGCGCGCAAGATCCGCTCACGTTTCCAGACGCTGGTGGCTCAGGCGGTGGACAAGTGCAGCTACCGGGATGTGGTCAAGATGATCGCCGATACCAGCGAGGTGAAGTTGCGCATCAGGGAGCGCTACGTGGTGCAAATCACTCCGGCGTTCAAGTGCACCGGTATCTGGCCTCGCAGTGCTGCACAGTGGCCTATGCCCCACATCCCCTGGCCCGGCCCCAATCGGGTGGCGGAGGTCAAGGCCGAAGGGTTCAACTTGCTCTCTAAGGAGTGCTACTCGCTGACCGGCAAGCAGAGCTCTGCGGAGAGCGACGCCTGGGTGCTGCAGTTCGGAGAGGCTGAGAACCGCCTGCTGATGGGCGGCTGCCGAAACAAGTGTCTCTCGGTGCTGAAGACGCTACGGGACCGCCACCTGGAGCTGCCTGGCCAGCCGCTCAATAACTACCACATGAAGACGCTGCTGCTGTACGAGTGCGAGAAGCACCCGCGGGAAACGGACTGGGACGAGGCGTGCCTCGGAGATCGGCTCAACGGCATCCTGCTGCAGCTCATCTCCTGCCTGCAGTGCCGCCGCTGCCCTCACTACTTTCTGCCCAACCTCGACCTTTTCCAGGGCAAGCCCCACTCGGCCCTGGAGAGCGCTGCCAAGCAGACCTGGAGGCTGGCCAGGGAAATTCTCACCAATCCCAAAAGCCTGGACAAACTATAGGGTGCTGGGGACTGCTTGAAAAGCGACACAAACGGGAATGCTCTCAAACACACAACACACAACTCGGCGACAAACAGTGGAAACTCCAGACACAGACTTTTATGCAAGCCACCTAAAAGAAACGGGAACCTGGCAGAAGACTTCCTTAATTAACAAGCAAACAAAAGGAGAGCAAACCAACCAAACACACAAAATCACATTCTTGCACAAAAGTGATCCTTCTCTTCCAAACAATGTGAATTTAAAAGGTCACACAACAGAAGCAATCGGGCTTTGCCACAACAAAATGAAACCCAAGGTACATTTTCAATCAAAATATAGTAGTTTCTCCCTTTTCCTTCTCTCCCCCTCTTCATTCTCTGTCTCTGTCTCTGTCTCTGTCTCTCTCTCCAATTTGTTTTGGGTTGCCTGAATGTTGTCACCAAGTGAAAAAAAAGTATTTAATTATATGTAAAATTTCTCTTTTAAACAAAGTTTTGCTGATGTTAAATGTATCTCAGTGCCAATGTCAGATGTGCCCCTCCCTCTCCCGCACCTCTTCCCTCACCCTAAGCAGTCTTGTTGAAAACAGTAATAAAAATATTACTTTACATTGTAAATGACTGTTTGTGGATTGTTCTTAAATGAAGGAAGGTGAGATCACAATTTATTATTTACAATATAAAGATGTGAACTTGAGGGATGCAAGAAGCTTCCATTTTAACTCTAGTTTGCAAAATTTACAAATGCAGCACATTTTGTAGACTTAACGATTCAAGTTCCCACCAAAATCTTTAGAAAAGAGAAAATATTAATTTTACACAACTATAATATATGTTTGTTCTGTAGATTTTAAGACTAAAAGTAATATTTCACACTTGAAAGAACAGATTTTGTATGAAAGAACTGATTTTGATCCTAATTTTTAAAAGAAAAGTCTTTTCACATTAAAAATTAAGATATTTGCTCTCTCATGCCATAATTAAAAAGAATGCACTCTAAGTCTGAATTATAAAAGAAACATTAGGGATCTTTTCTGAATAGTTAACACAATGAGTTATACTTATCCTTCAATCATCTGTCCTCTTCGAGTTGTAAATAATAAAACTTAACAATTAAATCAGTCACATTAAAAGAGGATAAAATGGATATAACGATATTCCTTTTCTCTAGCAAATGGTGATATGAACAATCCAGATTTATAAATTACTTCAAGTTTTTAAATGGCTAGTTATAAATGCTATAACTATGATCATTTTTTAATCAAAGTCCCAGAATTATTCAGAAGTAGCTTACACTCAATTTAAATAAAAAAGGTTTTAATACTATTTTATGACCAAAGAAAAATTAAATATAAGAAAAGTATGTTCCTCCTCTTTCTGCTTTTCTAAGGTAACAATCCAGTGTATTCACTTCAACGTTTCAACTTTAACAAACGTTTCTTTTTAATACAAGGAAATGGCCATTTACAAAAATAAAATAATTAGTAAAACTGAAAGCATCCCAAAGGCACTGGTTCCTCTTCTTCATGCTGGAGGTAACTATACTCCATTAGATATGTTAATGAGAGGCACAGGTACCGAATACATGTCAGATGTTACCCTTTAATATTTAAAATGTATTCTTTGAATTAGCCCTTTTTTTTTTTTTAACTTACTGAGAAAATCCAGGAATGAGAGATACAAAGAAAAATGTTCTAAAAAGCAATTTTAAAGATCTGAGGAAGAGGTCTGAGTGCGGGAGGCAGTGTGTGGAGGGATGAGCAGGACAGCAGAGGTGGATGAAAAGCAAGGAGCTGCTCAGAGCTCCGGAGCCTAGTTCACTTGATAAAACAGGCTTGAGTTTTAAGATTCCTAGGTAAAAATTCTGTAGTAGAAATAGTTCTGAGTTAGAAATATAAACTGTGATCTTATCAGTTCTGAAATCATCTCTACTCTTTCAACCTATACTGTATCTTTTCCAGGTCTCTCTTCCTGCAGATGTAGAATAAACTCACTGTAATACTAACTGGTTCAGACAAATATACTAATTTTTTGAATAATACAAATGAACTTATTCTCTAGGGAAAATGTCCTGATTTTTTAAGAACAATTTCAAAGCAAGTAGTAGGTGCTTACATTTACAAAGAAATTACTTAAGGGCACAGTGTTTAGTTTAAAAGATATAAATGACATTTTAAAATGACCATTTTTTCACTCACAGAAGTATTTAAAGCATTAGACAAGTATCTCCCTCCAACTATCCCAGAGAAAAAGTTTTAAGACTTGACAAGGAGAAATAAAAATTCCCCAATTCCATATCTTTTTTTCCATCCTTATTTAATTTAATGCGGGTATCACCAACAAAAAAGGAAAAACACTCCAGTGTCCTCATTTACAAAATACCTTAAAGCACCAACGTCTATACAGAATCAAAAATTCTTCCAATAATGGGCTGAAAAATTTTTGAGAATATAAATTAGCAAAAGTTTTGATTTCTGTAACATTAGGCAGGTTGCAGCGGTACAGACCATTTCTGTGTCTAGGCTCAAAGATCCTGTATTGCTCAAGCAGCAGGGAAAAAACTTAATTTAATGATGCTGTACAGAATAAGATCAAACAGAAACATAAGTTATAACTTTCCCCAAAAGGAGTCAATAGCTTCAAAGATCCTAATCACAAAGATTGGCAGGGGTTTTAATAATGAGGACAATTCATTAGATATGTTTAAAATAAATCACAAGCATAATAGAATAGTATTCTGAATTAAATTTCGGCCTAACTCACAGATTACCATAAACTAGAAAGTTTGAGTAATTTTGGTTACCTTCCTTTCCTAAAGAAACTACAAAACATTTTCAGACATTTCAGCCATACAACAAAACAGAAAATTTTTCTAGCTGATATAATTTCAGAATTACAGTTTTCTCTACATTGGATTAGCTACATGCTCAAACTCAAAACAATCAGTTCCAGCATAGACTTCCTTTCCTATAGTCTACCAAGTCCAGTCTTAATAAAAGCAGCAATGCTGAACCCAAGTGCTAAAAACATGCATAAGACAAGATATGATTTGCTTGTAAAGTTTTTCATAAAATTATAACACTTTCATTAAAAATGACTTTGAAATACTTCTAAGTCACTAAAATTTAATAATTCACATGATTCCAAAATCAAAGAATTTCCTACCAATAAACTCAGACACACACACACACACACACACACACACACACACACACTAGCTAACAGCCTGTAAAAGAAATTACTCCATTTTTAAAAATCTCTTCTCTTTCTACAGGTTGCTTATTTTGCTAATTTTAAAAGAGACTCAGAACAAATTCTACCATTCACTTTCATGAAATAAACCTAATTTTGGCTTTATGGCTATGCCACAAATGTCTCTAAGTAAAATAAAGTTGCCATGGTCTGAAAAGTAATCAGAAATACATTTTAAAGGGGAAATTACATTTTCATTTAAGAATAGGAATTTATGCAGTACCTTGTAAAACTGACTACAGGTAATGGGAAAAAGAGGTATCTCACACATACAAGCCATGCTTGCATGCATGTCAGAGCAGTAAGTCAGGAGGACAAAGCAAGGAGAGTGATATATTGGTATTATATCCAGAAAAATATAAAGGCTAAACAAAATAATTCCACTCTCAATCTCACTGAATTTTGTAGCTTAATTCACTCCAGACCCTTTGAGGCAAAATATATTTTATAGACGATATTCCCTGAGGTTCTCCCCCCACCCCTGAATGAGCTAATGATAAATGCAATTAAATGGAAATTGTTTTTGAATCTAAATGAACTTCAATAATCTAACTAGCTGGTAAGGGAATCATAAGCTAAAGGAGATAGTTGCCTTGCATATAGGCAGAAGCAATTCAGCAAGAAATTCAAACTATTTCCATCAGAGTTTATTAATGTCAGTCCTACCCAACAGCAGCCCACTTTTCCATCATAAAAAAATAAATTCCATAAAAATGAAACCCATTCCTCACCTTGGGGTCAATTTTCTTGAAGTTAGGGTCTTCTTCATCCACCTCAAAATAGAGTTCGGAGGAGGTGACAGAAAGAGTGCCCTTTACTACAACAGAGGGGGCCACAAGCTGAGCTGGTGTGCTCAGGCTAACAGGACCTGCCAAAAGGAAAAGACAAGCCAAACAAGTTGGAATGATATTTTTCAAAAAACCAAGTGGATTCAGGCAGAAATTTCATTTAATTTTAATTCTCACCTCTAGCACTAAATTGTCTGCTTATCCCTTTTACACTTACAAATTCTGTCCACCCCAAATCTCCCTCTGAAAATGCAAAGTTAGGGTTCTCATACTAAGAGATCTATAATAGGAAGTTAATGATAACAGTAAACTAGGATTCAATTATTTTATAGGGAGTTGGCCTAGCTTTGGTCTAATCTCCTGGTTAGAAGGTGGCTCTGCCTAAATTAAGTCCATCCACATTCCATTTAGAAAACAAGCCTCAGGCTATCAAACAACATAGAAAAACAACCAGGAGCAAGGAAGACTCAATAGGCTTCCAAGGCCAGAGGTTAGCTTAGAGTTTGGCTGAGGCATGATTACAAAAAGATTACTAGCTTATTAATGAAGTGAGAAACATTAAACCATATTCTCTGCTAAAGATTTTGTGCCAGGTTGGCACAAAACCTCTTCCATAACAACTTTACCCCATGAAAGACTGGTAAAATACTTCTTTTCCAAGCCTGCTTTTCCATTGTTCAATATTGTTCAATGCGTCCAAATCTAGTATTAGTGTAGTTCAGGGACTCTGGGAGTAAACAGCTGGAGGGTGGGTTTCCAAGTGAATGAATTTTTATTGGAATAATCAAATCTCCACAGGGCTTATCAAAAAGACAAATCAGCCTGCTACTGAAAACAATAGATTCACTATAGATAGAAGAGCATAAAGTATATTAGAGCCAAACCTAAAATAAGGACTAAAAATAATAGTTATACTTATATATATTTATGTAGAGAGAGCTGTAATAAGTTTTTGAAATCCCATGTAAATTCCTCATTGTAAAAATCCTATAGGTGACGAAAACAGCAAGACAAGATTGGCATTTATAGTTCCGAATTAATATAGTGCCTATAAATATGGTACACCTATTCAGGTAATCAATGGGTGAATAAGTGTTTCAAAATTCAGATGAATTGACATTTCCATCGATTGTTAGAAGGGTGTTGGTCCTTAATCTCACATCAATCTTAATGTGTGCCAGTGGGACAATAGGAGGGATGCTCTGCAGAGATCAGAGCAGGTTTTGCCCTCTATCCCCAATGTACAAATACATTGTGTTTGCAGATGGGCAGCAGATAACTGCAGAACAGCCATGATTTCCCAAAGCTCATCCCTATAAATGGATGAAATAAGCAGCTATGTGTTCTTTTGCTGTCTCCTTTGCCCTCCGTACATTAGCATGTAATCCTGAGAAGAAATAACATTTTTTCAATCATTCTCAGACATTCAATTACAGGGTAAGCAGACAGCTGCAGGAGCTAGGGCAGCCTAGGTCCTACAGAAGACCCCTGACAATTTCCACTTCATTTCTAACCCACACCACTTTATTAGTGTGGATTACTTCTTAATCCTATTTCCATTGTCAAGATTATATAATTAAACTCCCCTTTCACCTCTATTACTGTATGAATGTATTACTAGTAGCAAGAATAGAAGCAAAATAAAGGTGGAGGAAATGAGTAAATGGATGTGAAGGAAAAGACCAGAGAATAGATAGCAGTGTCCACCTTACTCTCTACTCCTGCCCCAAATCCCTTAACAGTAAGCTCCAATTAATTTTATTTTACTTTACAGAGAGATTTACAGCCATCAGAGAAGATGCAATCATCTGTTTCTGCTTTTCATTATCATTCATTTCATGGTTGCGGATATGTCACTAAATAAAAGATTTTTCATGCCTTTTAAATTATCAAAATAGTAGATTATGTAACTTTCATCTACTGAAGATGTAGAATCTTTCAGACTTTCCTCCTTGACGGACAGAGCCACAGGCATTAAAGAAAAAAAAACATTTAATGAATGACTAAAATTTCAAGCTAAACAGGGGAATTTTTCCCATAAGGGAAGTAAAACTGAAAATCTGCAGAGCACAAATCAAAAATTGCTACATCAGATAAAATATGTGAATCCTGTGAAAAGCCATAGCATTCTTGGAGTGGATTTTTTGAGAGAGATAAATGTATATGCAGCATGTTCCCTAAGACCTGTATATCAAAGCAAATAGCTCATGTACCTCCAAACTTTATTTACAAAGCAACTGGCATACTTTTACTTACAGCTCTCATTTTGTAGAGATTAGGTAACTCCCATTAGATGGGTGAAGCAAGTTTGTTTCGTTGTTGCTGTTTTTGTACTTTTTTTCTTTTTCAGTAAAGATTATTCATAAAAGAAAAAGATGAGTAGGGTAAACAGAATAGAAAAATGACAGAGCAACTATTGAAGATTGGGGGGAAATGTTTAGAAGAACAAAAACAATCTTCATTTAATGTAATTGTAGGTGTAAAGCTGGTAGTCCTGCTTTTTCAGGCAGAGCTGAAAAAGTAAGTAATTAGATGCGTGTTGGCTCAGAGCTAGCTGAAGTATGTGCACGACCCCTGAATTTACCGGTGAGATTCTCTAAATCTTTCTCGTCCACGGATGACAGAGTATCGTCGTCGCCTTCCAGGAGGATCTCGTTTTCGGAGTTCTGATTTCCTAAAGCCTTACTCTTGATGGACTGTTTTCCTTTAGCAAGAATATCTTCATCTGCAGCTGAAATGAAAAGGAAACAAAGCTGTCCATCAGGTCTGGGAAGAGCACCCTGGCCGAGGGGCAGGGAACTGAGGTAAGGATAGGTGGCTCAAGATGGTCAATCGTTGTTACCCAGAGTCATGCAGGGCAGGGAAAGTGATCAGGATGGCCCACACGCTCCTGCTGACAGCCATGATTCCCCAAACCCAGTCTAATGTTACCTTGAACAAGAACCCTAATCCCATTAAATCTGACCCTTGCACTGCTCACTAAGCCTTTTATTTACTTATATTTAGGGCAGAAGAGGGTTCAAAAGCAGCACATTTTTTTGAAATTTGCTAGTAGAAAAAAAGAAAATGAGAACTTCGTTTTGGAAACAATGCCTGCTTAACACTGAAAAACAAGGAATACTGATTTATTCCTGTGAAAAATATTATAACGACAAACATTCTGAAATGGTTTGGGGTGTGGCTGTGAAGGAGAGTCCATAAATACAGAGCTAAGAGAGACCCACAGCCAATGAGGATTTAGGCGAGATTCTGAAGCCCTATCTGACACGAATAAAGCTACAGCAGCTCTCAGAAGCAGCACGCTCTTCCTCTTACTCCATCCTCCCTCTTTCTTTCACTAACCTTGCCCACATTTCACCCCACCCACACCCCTACTCCAGCCCTTATACAAATCTCCAAGAGCCAGGCAGTGTGGAAAGTAAGTGGAGGCTCAAACACTACCTCCTCCATGTGTTTAAACTAAAGGGCTAAGACACCCCGGGGGCAAACATAACAGAAAGCCTGGGATGAGAGGCATCTGGGCAAAGAGCCTCACACCGCCTGAACTGGAACAGCCTGTGGAGAGCAGCAGCGCCAGACTCAAAGGCACTGTGACAAGGCAGCCGGGAGGGAAGGAAGGAGGGAAAGGGTACAGCAAACAGAGAGAGTAAAGAAGCAGCTCTGCGGAGCGCCTACAGCCACCAGCGGAACCAGAAAGAGGAGCAGGGCAGCAGCTGAAAGGAGTCAACACTGAAACTCAAAATTCTGACTTCAAAACCCCATATATCCCTCCAAGGTGACTCCCATTGCTTTGAGCAGCTTTCTCCTTAAGAAATACATAAAAGCAGATACTAACTTCCGGACTGGGATTTTTAAAAGCGCACAGTGTCACATAAGGGAAATTTAGAATCCTCATTACACTTGCTGACGTTCCCTAGTCTCCAGCTAGGGAAATTCCAGAGGTAAAGCACCTGATCCACCAGGCAACAGCTACTGATATAGAAATAAGATGGCTAGGCTTTTTGCTCCACTGCAGTATCAGCCTAGGCATAAGGCCCCAAACCCAGAAAGGATAAAGCACTCAGTCTGCAGTAACATGACTAATATTTATCTATATAATTTATTCTAAATAGTTAAACTACATGTATCTTACCTAGTTAACTAGACAAATCAAAGCTTCTCTGAGTTTAATAGGTATGGTTATTTGATAATGTTAAAGGTAAAAGTTTATTTTTATCATATTTATTGTAAGTTCACCATGTATATCATTTATATGTAATACTTACGGCACTACTTAAAAGAACATAGAAGCTTTCTATTAAACAAGAAAGTCACCGGAAGAGGCTTTCTATATTTAGCTTTAAATACCCTCTATGGATGAATAAAATCTTATTTTCCTTCATACCCATATACAGCATAGTATGCTGCACACATATGAAGGTCTCAATAAATATTTGAAAAGAACTAAAAGTATCTCACTGAAATGGCTCTATTTTCTTAAATGCTATAAAGAAATACACCCAAAAAACACTAATTTTTAGGAAAATAGGAGTATGAGTTTTTATATCATTGTTTATATTTCAAGCATTTATATTTCCTTACCTTGAAATCACAAACATTGCTCTTAGCACAAACAAGATCTTTTTCAATTTACTGTAATTTTACTAAAAATAAATTGCTCACTGAGAAACACAAGAGAAATTACCATCTTCTATAGTTTGTTATAACGTAAATTATAATAAATTAACAGTTGCCAGTCAGATTTTAGTACAAAATCAGTATGCTACATTCTCATTTCCTGGGTTCATAATTCCTTCATCAAAGCAGAAATAATAATAATAATAATGCTAATATTAAATACACTTATCATGTGCCAAAGTATTCAAAGCACTTTACACATTTAACTCATTTAATTCTCATATACCCTCTGCTAAATTCTCCTTTTCACATGAGCAAACAGGCTCAGAGAGGTTATATAACTTGCTCAAGGCAACACAGCTGGTGATAAGTAGAGTCAGGATTCAAATCCAGTCAGTGTGGCACCAGCATCTGGGCTTCTAACCACTATGCCACAGAAAATGAAAATAACCAATAGACAAATATGAATGTATATGTAATTTACTGGTTCGTTTACTAATTCTTATGTTTCTCATAATGCATTTTAAAAAGCTTTAAGTCAGGATTATAATAAATAAGTACAGAATAAAAACGTATTCATTTCCAAACCTAAATTTGATGAGCATAGGCCAAACACATCAGAAAAAACTGAATTCAACAGCTCGATCATTACTTTCTCTGATTATTGCCATACATGTCCTGAAGTACACCAAGCTTATTTGAAAGAAATAAAGAAGGAAAAAAACTCTTTAATCTGAAAACATTTACAAAAAATGACAGTAAGAGCAGTCACTGGCAATACACAATGGTTTAACATAGCTCAGTAAATAAATTACATGCATTTCAACGACCACTAAAAATAATTTTTTATCCCTTCCAACTGAAATTTTAAAATTTTTAAATATGTTCTCATGCTGACAACAAATTAAAACACAATAGCTTTTGAATTAAAATTTTATGAAAAAAAATTTAAGTACTATATAGGTCTACTGTACGCATACAAACACCACTTTTATTTATTTATTTACTTATTTTTACAAGCTCAGATTCTGGAATTGTTCAACCTCAACTGAAAAAGCTCTTGTCATGGAAAATATGCAGCTTACTGATATTTAGAATGGTTTTCCTGTAATTAACTCCCCCTTGAGGATTTTAAGTTTAGCAGCAGTAAAATTACCAACAGTACTCTAATACACACCACATGCGCTGGTGTTCAATTCTCAGTGGTCTAATAGCTTTCTACTAAAGAACTTTTTTTTTTTTTTTTTCAAAATTAGAACAAAACTGTCCCAAGCATAAAATAAAAGATAATTATATTTATATGTGCTGGGAAAAGCATATTTTTAAATTTTGTTTGTCTTACACTCAATCAACCATTAAAACAAGAATCAATTATTTTAATATTTTCTGTGAATATATCCTACACTTGTATAAAAGTTAATTGGATGAAGTCAAAATATACTTTTGGTTCAATTTTAAAGCTTGATTCAGATCTTTTCTGGTTAATGAAATTATTACCAAACATGATAACTGTTTAAATTTTTCATATCACTATCAACAAACTGCCTTCGCTAATCTCATATATTATTCGGATTTAATATTTATCCTAACTTAATAACCAAACTGCAATTGTTACATAAAATTGGAGAAATCTGTAAAAAATGTTTTCTTTGAAACGTAACTTGTGATTCACTGAGGCTAAGAGCAATGAGAGGGCTCAGAGAAAAGCTGGTCCTCAAAATGTAAAGTTCAAGTTCTTTAGAGCTAGCTCTGGGCATGAGTTGATTTATCTATGCAACACAGACTAGGTAAGTAAAATTAAAACAGAAAAAAGAACACAGAAAACTGTTCCACCTATGATATATAAATCCCTTTTTAGAAGTCCACTGTGCAAGTAAACTGGAATTATCAATAGCCCGTATTATAGTAAAAAAAAAAATTGATACATTAAGAATTAGCCACTTTAGTAATTAAAAAGATAACTACTAGGATAACAAAGTGACCTCAACTGTACATAAAATAAATATGAGTGTCCACTTAGTGTGACATGCAGTACATACCATAGCTGTTTATTCTGAACACGACACATAAAGAATACCTTATATACAAGTATCGTCCTCAACTAATTCCCCTTTATAGTTTATGCAATTTCCAAGGTCAAGAAAATTCAGTCTAGAAAAATTAGTGAAACTACAAAGGATAATTAGGAGAACAAGCCAAGTTTATCTCCTAATGATCATGGGGTTCTCAAAAGTTTTAGATAAAGAACCTAGTGTATTTGCTCCTAAGAAGGAAGCAGTAATATCTGGCATTATTGAAGATATGAGAGAACGACATGATTTAGGATCTTTACATGGTCTGTCATTCCTAGAAAATCAAATGAGTTACTTGTATCATTCCATGTGATTGCAAGATACTTTTAAAACTATGTTAAATACTCCTCATATACTTCTATTAGCATGCACATTCTCTACAAAATAAAAATGTCTTAAATTCAATAGGATTCTAGTGCTAAACTGCTTTAGCATTTGAATTAAAATCAATCCACCATTTAAAACATTTTTTACATGGCTTAAATTTGAATATAAAATTCCCATTATATTTAACAATGAATTTTAGAAGACAGCATAGCACAATGATAAGAAAATCTGACTAGTCATCAGTTAACTTGGGATTTAGCTCTATGTCTACCAAGAATTATGTTGGACTTTTGTTTCCTCAGTTTCCTTATCTGTAAAGAATAAAGTTAGACTAGACTTTAGTCTTAGGTTCTTTTCAGATCTAAGATGCTCTGATAATAAATAACTGACAAACTGGTCTCCGTGCATTAGGAGAATGTTACGAATCATTACAACTGATTTCTAATAAATTTTAAAACTATAAAATTGGAGAAAATGCCCTCAAGAATCACATATGCACCTCTGCTTCCTGCTGCTAATTTCCATAAAGGATATTTAATCATAAGAGGAAGTATTAATTTTAATTTAAAAATATGACTCAGTTTCTACAAAGTTAAAGAATTCTCCCATTATAAAATGACTTTTATAAATAACCACTTTGGAGGGTCTCTCTTTGAAAAATTACCTGAAGCTCTTTTCCCCAAGCAAGTTACTGTGAACTTGGGAAGGGCAATTAAATTGTCAGAATTTAAAAATTTGTTTTTAACTAGAAGGTAGCCAGAAGTAGAGTCATGGGGCTGGTATTGATCGCCTGAACAGAGAACATCACTCTTCAGGTATTTACTCTGCCACCCTTACACCAGAGGCTTTCCTTCAAATCAAATCAATCTATAAAATAGATGGTTTGTACTACTAAAATACATAACTAATCTCCAACAGTATTTCTATTTAGATGTCCTCCTTTGATAATAATAATATAGTTCGTGATGTTTTAAGATCCTGCGTTTTCAAAATGTCCTGTCTCCTGTCCTGATTTGTAAATCAATTACAAATAAAAGTGAGAAGTCATAAAATAGTATGAAACTGACATACTATCCTCAGTAATATCTATTTTAATTATTCAAATTCAACACTGAAGCACAGTATTCATCCACACTAAATTCTACGATTTCACATGCTTTTTGATCACATTAACTGTTTTGTTTTCCATTCTTGATTCTTAATATATTTATTTTTATCAGCTTCCTTATTGTAGTTAAGTTAGGATAAAAAAAAAAGTTTCACAATTAACACAAAATTAAAATTGAATTCAACTACAAGATACTCTAATTAATAAAACATTAAAAAATTAAGCTCTTCGCCTACCTAATGTATTAGCATAAATTATACCGACATCAAACAATACCACACTACAATCTGTGTGCTGAGTTCCAAAACTAATAGTTCTTTATTATTTAAAATTAAAAGTATATAAAATATGATTAGTTAGAGCTTTTACCTTTTTTCAAAAAATGTTATATTAAATATAACATATCCCTTAATTGGAAGCATCTACTACACATTTAGTTAGATTTTTAAAATATATTTCAGATTTAAATTTATATTCTTAATCTTTCAGAGTACTTTAAATATTAATCATTATGAAACTAGCATAAAATATTACCAAATAGAATGGAATTACATAAAATGCTAAACTTTACTTCTCTCTCTTAATTTAAAAGTGCATAATAAAACATAGATATCATTAATATTATGTAAAACTTTCAATTACTATTTAGAGTAATTACAGTGAAATCTGCTCCTATACAGGATTTTAACTATTCAATGACAGTAAGCATTGCTAATAAATATCTTTTTAAAAAATCAGACTCTTAGCATTAAAATAGTTGACATGATAATGTTATTTTAAAAGGTAAAGTTCAGCAACAAAATTAAAATTTACTCATTATAAAAAATTCTATAATTTCCCAAAGTTAGTTAAATGTACTATTTTTGATTGAAATGATTTTAATAAGCTCTGTATTAAATCTATACAACAAATTTTAAATTCAGTTACTGCTATTTCTTTCAGGATAAAAGACTAACAATTTGCCCATATGCAGTTTTAGAAACCAGGTCCCCCTCTCCAGCTATAAAAGGAAAATTTTTCGTAAAAATATTTGTACTGTCATTCATAGACTTCACAACTCAATGTTAGATGACAGTTCATAAGACAGAAAGAGACTTATTAAATTTTAAGTGCATATGGTAACATCTTTATGACTGAAAAGAATAAAACTACAAAAAGGCTAATTTTTTTCCATGTAAGGGTCATTAACCAAAGCCAAGAAAACAAAAACAAAATGAAAGAAAAATAAAAATAGATATATAACTCTGAAATGTATAGCACCACGTAAAAAGTACTTGAACCTTAAAAGCAAAAGTGGCCTAATTAATTCTACATCTTATTTCTCCTTCTCCACCTCCTGTAGTTGAAGATTCAGGGCCCTGCAACTATTATTGCTTTTAGGTCACTTTGTTATTGACTATGCTCTGTATGATCATTTATTTTAAAGGACTGATGTCACATTTGGTGTTATATCTGATGACATATTGTGGACATTTTCTTCCAGAAATGGCTCTTTAAGGCTGAGTGCAAGAGGTTAAGCTGCCTGACTGAGGCCAAACCTAAGATCACAGACTTGTAATCTAAATTCTTAATATCCTTCTTGAAAGTAATTTAACATCTACTTTGTATATTACATACTATCATTTAACCATAAGCTGCTGCATGTTAAATACCGTGAAAAGGGGAAATCAAAACTATTTCTCATCTTACTAAAACTAACCAATATTTATTTTATAAAATCAAAAATAATTTAAAATGGAGAGGTATATTTTCTCCCATAATCAATAAATCTTAATTGGCTTTCAAAAATTATAAAACATTATGTGAAACCCTATGATCAAAGAGAGTATATTATCAAATCCAAAGGACTTTTTCAGTTTTTCCAATTTGCTCATCAGGCTTCTACCTAAACTGAATCATAGTGCTATGCATTATATTAAAAAAGGGAAAATGTTTTGTTAAGCTTTGATAACGAAATGATGCAGAACAGGAACATATGAAAATAATGTCTATTCTCTTTTTTTCCAGGAGGTGTCTATCACAACCATCTACAAATCAAGGCTCAGAAAGTATCGAAGCACTTGGACATTTATTACCAGCTCTCCTGCTTCATCATCTCATGCTAAAATACCATGGTTGAGAGCAAACTATATACACACAACAGACCTAGAAACGTATTTGGTTTGTAAATGCTGTCTTTCTGATATTCATGGATTTAAGACAGGCATCCTGGATTAATTTACTCAAAGCTGAATGTGTCACTTAAAAGAAGAAATATTTTATCTTCCTACTCTGAAACAAAGGGTCTATGTTGAGTAAGTTTTGCATGTATAACATAATAAATAAATACACTTGACACCATAATTTAATAGGACTCTACACTAACTATAAAAAAATTGAACTTCTGTTTCTGGGGTGAATAACTGTGAAATGTGGCACTGGACCATTTTACAGTACCTTGTAGTAATGAAGTTATGCTCTTCATTACCAAGTACTGTGCTGTACCTGCTGCTATTGGCAAGGAGTGGTTTATACACTGACCATGTTCCACGGCTGTTTTTAGTGTCGCTTCAGGATGTGTCGATCCTAGAGGGTTACGCACAAATCGTCGCCGGCGCCGCAAGTCATCTTCCCAGTAGTCGAGGCGCCAGAACTCACGAGGACGACTACAATGAAACAGAGAAGCCACATATGTTAGCAATTATCAAACAGCGTGGTAGCACTGAATTTCTGCATAAAGCTCTCCTTGTTTGCTCTGCCTTTTTTTTCCTCCCATTCCTCTTAATTCTCCCTCCACCTCACACTCTCCTTTCTGCAATCTTTAACTTAGGTATGTCCTTGAAAATAACAATATCACCTTCCAGTCTAAGGAACTCCTTTTCCTTTTTCTTGGAAGGTGAAATGAGCACTAAATACATCATTCTGAAATGAATTGCTGACAGTGTGATCAGTTTCCCCACACTCTAGTGGCATGTGCTCTGATTTCAGCCTCATTTCAGCCTCAGCAGGGCACCTTTCTCTGTGGCTGCATTTATAAACCAGAATAGGGAAAAGGCTATTATAAATATGGTATAGCATTACCTATATTAATCAAAGTCTGTCCCCCTTCATTTTTCTTCCTAATTTGTGCCTTTTTGCACAAGGTCAGTAAATCATACCGTGAATTCTTGGTCCAGAAAGTGTTAACTTTAATGAATATCTCAGTTACATGGTTATGCATGTGATAATAAAATATTACTCTGTTTAGATGTGCAGGAATTTAATTAAAATAATCTCTTAAAATATTCATTACATTTAGCCCCTGAGGCTTAGAACAACACAAGAAAATGCATTTCTTTTCCATTTACTGTTTTTAAATAAACCATTCCTATAGAGTGAAACAGCAATCTATATTCAAGCAAATCAGATTGGATTTCTGTTTTATGTAGTCTGTTTTTATATTTAATTAAAAACTACATGCTATATGATGTGCAATAATTGCTATATCAAAAGCATACTTTTAGAAATGTATTTTTTAAAGGGTTCACACAATTCAAGTTCTACTATATTTTCCCCAATTATGTAGATCTTTTACATGGCAATATATAAATGTCAACTTTCTCTCCTATTAACTAATCATGATCTAGCATGTTGTAAAATATTTTCCTTAAAAAAATCTCCGCAGAATGTATTTAGTCACTAAAGGTACACAACATGAAAACCTCTAAGTTTCAATAATGAAATTTAAAAATTCATAATCAAAACTTCTGCAAAAAATGACTAATGCAAAATAAAATCTCACTTGTATTTCATGAGCTAATAAAATTGTACCTGTCAGCTTTGACAAATTAGTAGCCTTGACCAATTGACAGTCCCAAAATACCTACATAAAAGTTACCCATATTTTGATGTTTTAAAGATGCTACCTTTAAAAATTCAAAATAGATTTGTAAATAAGTACTTCAGTGATTAAAAATTATCTCAGATTAATAAAAGCATAGATAACAAATAGTGCATTATTTAAAGAAGATATTTTTTAAAAACGATAGGAATCTTATGCTCTTTTCTTAGAATGCTGGGGAGACAAGGGAACAGCAAAGATTTCCTTTGTTGACTTTGATCACGCATAAAGAGGAAGAAATATAAAGTAATCTAAATGGCATACAAAAAAGTGTAACAATTGCAGTCTTCGAAGAGAGAAATTAAAAAGCTCTTTTATTCTTCTTTGTTATTTTGCTGTCCACATTTTAAATGAAAACTAGTATTATTATTTCATTTAAATTAAATAAGAAATACATACAGAAGTTACATATAAGCAAAAGAAAACAGTTGTTTGAACTCAATTAATAATATAAAATTCTCCTTAGGTGAGTGGGGAAAAGGCGGTACACAGATGGCTATGTGTATGGCTTTGATAGTCATGAAGCTTGGAAAGGCACTTCATCATTCTGCCTACCTACATTTATCTGTTAAAATTATTATCAAATATCAGCCAGGGTGCAGTCGTGAATCACAGGCTGCTCCTCGTCTTCAGGGGAATGATACAATGAGGGTCTATTCATCAGTGCGGCAATCGGCACAAGTAATTAGTCCCCTAGACTGAGATCTCCTACAAAGCCTATTTCAGTCAGCACCACAAACATATGACGGTGTAAAGCTAATGAAAGCTGCTAAAATTTGTTAACCTTTTCTGCCATCAATCCTTCTACTATTCTATGCTTCAGTATTATGCAAAGGTGGTAAATTATTAATTTTTCATTTATCCATCCTTCTGAATTCACAGTCAAATTAAGTGATGTCATTCTTCTTGATAACAACTAAAATTATAAGAGATGTTAAGCTGCTATTATAAAATTATTACTAAATTAGGTAACAATAGAGTCTAGCAAATGCTCGAGTGAAGTCAAATCTGATTGTTATTAAAGAATGTGTGCAATAATTTTTGTCATACAGTAGGAAAACCAGAGGAATTTTAAAATCAGTCACAAATTCGCCAGAAACTCAAAGACAATATCTATGAGAATAATCATCAAAATGAGGAGGAAACAGAACTATATTTATTTTTGTGCTCTTTGACACTAACAAATAATGGCCACAATGGTGAAATTTGGCTGAAAAAAAAGCACTGATACATTAGAAACTGAGAAAAAATTTTGCGGTAAGTTTTACTTACCCTAATTATGTACTTCTGCCTTCAAATTTAAATGTTCTATATAAAATATTAAAAAGATACCATCCAAATAAAATAATCTATACCTCACCATGATAATCTTTACACACCCCCGAAACTACATCTCAGACTATCTTCTCATGACAAGTAGTCGACCTCCTGTTACAACAACTAAAAATAGTCTCAAGACAAAACAAAATCACTCATTTCAAATCACAGATCTAGAACGGATTACAAAAATCAACTAGAGAAAACAACAATTTCAATACACTTTTGAAAGTCTCTCCAGGTGATGCAGAATACAAACCTTCAAGGAATTTACTCAAAATGGAAGAGTTAGTAACTTCATTTGAAAAAAATGGCATTTATCATCCAATTTATTATGGTTAGAGTGATACATGTTCTTTGAAAAAAAGGCATACTCATTTTTTTCAGATGAAGATAATTACTAGCATGTTTAAAGCCATTTACATAGAAAGAGATTAGGACCTAAAAATTCACTGTTTTCTCCCAACTCTGCTCCTTCCAACAACATACAGTCTCAGTGTAAAGCTCTATCACCAAGAAAATGAGTCACAATTTGTGAACAGTATTGGAAAGGGGAATGTGTAGGTTTCAATCATCAACTTACTATAACTTTTGATTATTCACATAAAGATTTCACTCTTATTTAGGAAATACTGCCACCTCCTCTCCAAATGCCCCTTCTAGGGGAAAAAGGATACAAAATTGGAAAATTTGTGAAATCAATCCAACATTCTTCTCTTAAGTTTATTAGTTATAAATAATAACTTATTTAGAATTAACTAAATAAGTTATTATATATTTTTGGAGTTATCACCATGGTATGGTTAGAAAAAATTAAAAGACTCCATGTATTCAGAAAGACTCTTGACTGAATACATGTATGAATAAGATGAGAAATCACTTATTCTGAGAACTTAGAAATATATATCTAGATCACTATATACCTATACCTCTATTTATCTGTATCTATCAAAAAAATTACATTAGTACTACATGATGCCACATTCACAAACTTCATCTATATTTATTTCTACTAATAATTAAAACTAAGATTCCCCCAAACTTTTCAAATTCAGGATGTAAGCCTAGGCTCTGTTAGATCTGGAAATAAAGCCTTCTCTATAAAAGGTCTAGTAGTTAGTTCCCCTTTTAGTATACAAGCTCCAAGTACTAAAACCTTTGACTAACAGGAATATATTTGTCTTTGGTAAGTTGAGGATGTCACTGAAATTAAATGCTCTAACTTTTCTTTCTAATTATTTCTCTCCCTTTCTTTGGCCTAATTTCAAAGTCTAAGATTAAAATGACAATATAGGTCTAATTGTCTATTTCAAAGTCTAAGCATAAATCATCTAATTATCTATTCAGTTTTTTAAAAACCTTCACATTTATGTGTTTGTACACATAAAACTTTAACGTATTGTTATAATCTACATAAAATAATATAAAACAATGCCATTTTTATTTACAGAATATGTCTTTCTGCAAAATCAGATAGATTGTTGAAATAAATCTTAGAAGGAAATACAACTCAAGCAACAATAGATAGGCTATTTGTTCTCCTCCTGGGCCCACTCTGGTCACTGATTTGATCTAGTAAAACAAATGAATAAGAATGAGCCAAAAGACAATCAGTTGGAAAAGGAAGAAATATTAAAACAGAGAATCAGTAAGTAAGGGATGATCCACATTTTCCTCTAACAGTTGAACGGTTCAAATAATATATTATTTTCCACATGCAAATTATAAGACTTCTTAAAGTTCAGTTTTCCTCAGAGAAAGTATGGCAATCTAATCAGCCTATTAACAGTGTTGAATGGATGGATATTGAATTAGACTCCTAAAATAATTTCTAATCATAATGATTGACTCTACCTTGAGTCAGTGGCTAGGGATACAAGGATTATTAAGATATTGTCGCTGACCTTGGGAGAAGACAGATGTGAAAATAAATAAGAATTCAAAAAAATGTGTAATACAGCGGAGCTCTATTATATGCCCATTAAACTTCACAACTAGAAGGAGCACTGTCCACATCAAAATGTGTGTAAATGGCCCTCCTGGAGTTGTGCAATGCTCATTTTGCACTGCTGCATAAGCACCCTATGAGAATGATATGGTGCTCTGAGAACATCTTATCTTCCCCCCTCTCCTTTCTTTGCTCAGGCTCCTTTTTTCTTTCCTCGAGCTAAATCTAATCTTCAGAATAGGGAACAGAACAAGGCTCTCCAGATGTTATCAGTAGCAGTCACACAATTCATATTCCCCTGATGTAGGAAAAGGTGTTCAGACCGCAAATAGGTATGGTTGTCAAAAAACAGGCAAAATTTAATATGCAGAATAAAATAATTGAGAACAAAAGAGAAATATTACCATCTATTTCATTGAAGTTGTTAAATTCATATTACTTTATCAAGGTATATTATGTTTTACTATCATTCTATTAAAGTAGAACAATGTTAATTACTGAAATTAGTAGCTATATAAATATTCTAATTATTACATAATCTAAATGTATTTACACATTAGTCAAATTAGTCAGATATATGCATGCTTGTCATCCCTTTGGATTTAGTGTTATTTTAATGTAACTTGGATCTACGTCAATAAAAGAATGTTAGTTTTAAAAACTAGCAATTCTTTTAAAATAAAAGAATTGCTAGTCACAATTCAAGTATATTAGAAAAATTTCCTATTTTCCAGCTTTCCTATTTTCTCGTGACAATACCTGATAAATCTTGATGACCTTAGGAGAAGTCAGTAATAAATTCTTCTGGCCAGAAAAAAGTTCTAAATCCTAGAAAATTTTAGTATTCATATTTTATTCTTAAATTTGTATACTACCTGTTTTTCTAACTCCTATATCTGGTTACCTTCTGTTTCTATAGTTTTAGATTAAAAATTAATGCTAGACATTAGCTACAACTTAAATAAACGGTAACCTCTAAAAGAAGTACAGTAAATATTTTCAGTGCACTGTCAGCTAGAAGATAAAAGTGCTTAAGTTCTAGAAGGGTTTCACTTTCTGCATAAATCTTGGTGAAATAATGTGCAGGTACTATCGGATATCGTACAATATAAAAGAATGCTTTATCTCACAAACTGAAATCTATTGTGCCTTCATGCAGATAGACAGAAGAATATTAACTAAAACCTCTGTTTACCAAGTACCAACTATAAATCAAATGCAGGTGATTTATGCACTGTGCTGTCTTAATGAAAAAAAAAAGGAAAAAGATCCTTCAGTTGTATGGAATCCAGCAGATGGGACATCTTCCAAAGCAGAATCCTTTCTTTATTGAGGCCTGACATAGAGAGTTTATATTACACTGAGTCAGTAAGAGCATCGTATATATTATTTAATTATGTAAAATTACATTTTATGTAGTTATGAACTTCTGCAATGGTACTATTCAGTGTATTTCTCTATTTGCTTTTAGAGATAACTAGCGACCCATCTTCATTCAATTAGTTATTACTTTGGATATTTTTTTAAAATATAATTTTGCAACAAAGTCAATTATTCAAGAAATAATCCCTAGATGTTGTTAGCCTGTTAACCATTTATTTATTCACTTAGCTTTTTTTTTTTTTTTTTTTGGCGGTACGCGGGCCTCTCACTGTTGTGGCCTCTCCCGTTGCGGAGCACAGGCTCCGGACGCGCAGGCTCGGCGGCCATGGCTCACGGGCACAGCCGCCCTGCGGCATGTGGGATCCTCAGGGACCGGGGCACGAACCCGTGTCCCCTGCATCGGCAGGCAGACTCTCAACCACTGCGCCACCAGGGAAGCCCTCACTTAGCATTTTTACCAGGAGTAAGTTACGAGAAAATAAAAATCTAGTGCTAATTGTACTACCAGTTAAAACTCTAACAATAGAAAACTGAAAAAAAAATTGAAATAAATGATATTGTTGGATTCAAGAAGCCCTAAAACTCACCTCAGTAGCCACTCCATTTGCACAAAACTGTTCTACCTTCCCCAAAAATCTAATTTAAAAACTAATTCACCAAACATCAGTTGAATGCCAACTATGTACCAGATCTTGGTACATACAAATAAACTATGCTAGGTTCAGCCTAGAATTTTTTTATATTATAATCAGGATAAGAAAATTATCAAATATCCATAATAATACAACTTTAAAGTAGACAGCATTTACTGCATTAGGCTACTGTGTGCTAGACATCAAGCTCTTTTATACACATTATCACCAAGCCTCACAACAACCCTGCCATGATTTAATACTGATATTTTCATTTTAAAGATGAAGAAACTAAGTCTTATCCATCAGTAGTAAATAATAAGAATCTATGGACTTCAAAGCCAGTGAGCTTTTCACGTGCCATTTCCTCTAGAAACTCTTTTGGATACTCTTATAGCTTTGATGAAAGTCCTAATTAACCCTGCCTGGGAGGATTGAAGATTTCATTAAGCTTTCAATGAGGATCTATTTTGTAAGTTCCATGAGGACAAGAGTTTGTGTCTGTGTAATTCACTGACCAAGAAGCACAGTAACTGAAACAAAGCAGGAACTTAATAAATAATCAATTAAAGAATGAATGAGATGACTTTTTAAAAGAAACTTAAATGATAAACAGGAATCTGCTGGGCAAAATGGAAAAGGCATTACAAGCAGAAGAAATAGCAAAGGTATGGAGACCTAAAAAGGCACTTCTATCTAAGGGAGTTTGGGTAAGAAAGATAATTTCAAGGCAGCCTCAGGGTGGCAAAGGCTCAGGTAGGAAACACAGGTTTAGAATCAAGATTTCAAGTCACTGTATAATTAACTAAAGTGGTTCCCTTTAGATCTTATAGGCCACAGAGAGACAACCAAACTTTCTTAATACAGGATTATTTATGATCAGCCTTGTATGTTACATGGCAGCAATATAAAATAAGGCAGTGGGGATGCAGTATAGAAGCTAAGATTTCAGAGACATATGTGAAGTGGAATAGATAAGATTTGATGAGACATTCAACATGGGAGGTGAGGAAAAGAGGAGATAATGAGACAATATTGCCCTGTGACAAAACAGGGCAATGAGGGGAAAAGATGCTATTTAACGGAAATGATGCAGGTTAAGTAGACATGGTTGGGGAGAATAACCATGTCATGGATACATAATAATGTCTAGGTAGATATGTCTAATAAATAAGCAATATAACTTGGGAACTCAGAAAAGCAGCCTGGGCTAGAGATATAAAATTGGGAGATTGATTAGCCTTGGAAGTCAATGTTTTCAGGTATTCGTTGAACAAAAATTTATTGAGTTTTTACTATTAGCTAGGTATTGTGCTAGATCCAGAGAAAACTATACTGAAAGGACAGGAAAAAGTAAAAATGAAATCTGGGAAATTCCAATATTTAAAAAATTGCAAAAGAGGAAAGAAATAAATAGGGAAGTAATTGCTTCTCACAATCAATAAGACAGTAGAAGAACCAAAATAGAATGGTGCCAAAAAAGACAAAGAAGCAAAGACTCTTCAAAGCAGTGAGTGGCCAGCAATATTTAATTCTGCATAAAAATGTCCAGAAGGATGAAGAATGGAGAGAAGCTTTTGATTGTTTTTGTGTTTTAAACAGTTTTATGATAATTTATATACCATAAAGTTCACCTGTTTAAGTATACAGTGCAATGGTTTTTAACATATGTACAGAGTTGTGCAACCATCACCATAATCTAATTTTAAAATATGTTTATTTTCCCCCAAAGAAATCCCATACCCACTCCCAGTCAGCCCATAGTCCCCCTTCCTTGGGAATGGATATGTACAGTATTTCACAGTATACAGGTTAGAAGGTAGGTGAATGTGTTTGCTTTGGCCTGGAGCTTCTGAAGTTTGGACCAGTCTTAAAACAAGTCAAATTGTAAGTGACTGATTAAAGGCATTTTTATTAGTCTTGGAACCTTCTGGAGAGCCTAAGGACTATGAGAATGCATTTTTTCTTTAACATTTCCAATATCTCTATCTCCAATACCAAAGAACTGAGTCTAATTTATCTTTTAAGGGAAATTCTTTAAAATCAAATTTATAACTAATTCATAGTATAAAATATACAGCAGCTAAAGTTTCAAAGTAATTTATATTAAAAACCACTAGTCTTTAAAATTTCTGGATATGATATAAAAGTATTTTGGCTTCACTTCTTTTAAAGTAAAGATAATCACCTTAGCTGTACCATGTACTAGGTCTATGACCTACATAAATCATTTATCATCTTTGGGCCTCCATTGCTTTAATAAAATAATTGTAATTTGTTCAGTTACAACAGGGCTGTTGTGAGGAATCAAATGAAATGAAGTCTATGGAATTGCTTTAACAACAGAAAAATGCTATGTAAATATAAGGCATTATTTTCAGTTAATAATGAAATTAAGTGTTTGGATACTTCTAAATGCCATTTACTTTGATAAAACATGTGCTTAAAGTGATATCACCAGTGACTTCAAACGTGATTCAAGAAAAAAACGATTAAAAGCCCTTTAACAGCCCCTGGCAATGATTAGCTTCTATGGATTTACCTATTCTGGATATTTTACATAAATGGAATCACACAGTATGTAGAGTTTTCTGACTGGCTTCTTTCACTTCACGTAATGTTTTTGAGGTCTATCCATGTTGTAGCATGTAACAGTACTTCATTCCTTTTTATTGCTGAAACATATTTCACTGTATTGATATACAAATGACCCTTGACAACACGGGTTGGGACTATGTGAGCCACTTGTATGCTGACTTTTTCAATAAATACATCGCTAAACAATTTGGCGGTTGGTTGAATCTGTGGATGCTGACCCAGTGATGTGGAAGTGGACTATGGGACTTGAACATCTTTGGATTCTGGTATCCAGCACAGGTCCTGGAACCAAGCCCTATGAATAGCAAGGGATGACTGTACACAGGTTTTCAACTTGAGGGAGGGTGGTGTCAGAGCTCCTAACCCTCTCAAGCTCAAGGGTCACATTTTGTTTATCCATTCATCAGTTCAGGGACATTTGAAGTGTTTCCATTTAGGGGGATCTCTGGGTTTTATGATTACAAAATTTAAGTACTCACTCATCTAATAGTTAATCCCCTCCCTTTTCCTTAGAATTGCAATTTTCCTAATTACTCTTTCCTAAGAATTACAATTTTGTAATATTGTAATATCTATCACTTCTTACATGGTTCAATGACTTATAGAAAGCTGACTCTAAGCCAATTACGATAATTCCGTCATTCTTCCAGTGATTGGTTCCAGAATCTAGCTTTAAGCCAAATATTGCTTAAATTTCCTGGCAATCATTTTTTCACCAATCTGAAATGCAAAACTTCTATTCAGTAGTTGGGACAGTAATTCTGCCTTTCTCCTGATTGACTGGAACAAGGAAATGTTAGACTCAGCTGCTGGCAGCTATAATACAACCATAAAGAAGCCAGACTGGGGAAAAGTTTACACATCCAGGGACACAAAACTGAAAGAACTACAGAAAAATGGAACTGAGGACCTACCCCAACACCTTTACATACCCACACTGCTTATTCTGAATGATAATACACTTCTTCACAGTTTAATTGAGGAAAATCACTTTGGTTAGAGTCAGGTTTTCTTGCCTTTGCAACCATTTAACAGATATAAAGATTACTGGTGATGCCATTAGCTATTTGATTACCACTGTGAAAGAAAACTAGACAGTAATGAAATGCTTTGGTGGAGACAGTTAATACTGACTTTGTTTTAAAAATGTGGGGCAATGAAAGGAATGTGGGAGATATGATGGTAATTTAAAGAGAGTAAAGAACAGACTTAAGCATATGTGCAGGTGGAAAAGACAAAGTCTAAAGGGTGAAGATAGCATGGGGGAGGAAGGGAGGAACAAATTTTAGAAAGAGAGAAGAGGTACGACCCTGTGAAAAGAGCATGATTACTTTGGAACTAAGCAAAGTCACTTCCTTCTCTGTGGCAAGCTGGAAAGCTGTAAGCCTCTGCATTTTAATAAATAAGTTTAGGGTTAAAGAGAAGAAAAACTGAAGGCCTGATTTTGGTCTGAGTATTTCTATTTCTGTTATTAAATAGTAGGGTTTCCATTAAAGAATAGAATAGAGGGGTAAAATTCAGAAAAGTTGTCTTGGGGAATATGAAAGAAAGCTAACTACAGGAAAGGTTAAGGATGACTTAAGTAGTCACAAAGGTCTAGCAGAGATTGGAAACCATTCGTCCATAGTGGCACTAATCTGTACAGCTGGGATCCTCCCCACCCCCAGCTATACTCAGCAACCTAACAGCAGGAGTAAAAAGAGCACTTGGCTAAATTCACTCCAGATTTAGGACTAATTTGGCTGCCAGGCCAAAGGAAGGTAAAGGAAAATGAGTAAGAAAATGGTGAGAATGTCTGGGATGGGTAAGGATGATAAATGCATGATCTCTCTGGACCTCAATAAAATAAAAAATTAAATGTAAGCTTTATTATACGTTGATTCATTGGGAAACCAAATTTACCTTGCTTTCCAAGTCACTGATATTGATGATAATTTGGTTTCCCAATTAATTAATCAATATTATGTTTAATCAATGTATCTAGTGCTTCTATTTGATGCTGTTATGAATTTTCAATTTGTATTAAAACATGCCTAGAATGAAAGAATGGAGACTTAAGCTGTATTTGGAGACTGTCTTCGGTCTTCAAGCTTCAGCATCATGGTAGTAAATAGTCACAGGGCTGGACAATGTGCACACAGAGAACAATCTGAAGCCTCAGGAAGATAGGACCTCACTCTCTTGAGAAACATATTGCATTATGCTCCTGGAAAGGGGATGGGGACTAAAATTTAGTGATTGCCAATAACGTATCAGGCACTCTACTAAGTATTTTACATGTGATCTCATTTAATTCTCAAAACAACCCTATAAATTAGAAATATAATCCCAGATTAACAGGTGCAGAATTGAGACTCAGAAGTCAAGTAATTTAGTTACCAAGAAACAGCTAGACCTCACATCTGTGACTCTCCATTACCGAAGGATTTTGGTAATGCTACTTCTGTGCTATTTTGGGTAAGATATTCATACTAGTCCCATAAATATATTCATTATGACAGTTTATTGTACTGGTATGAGTTTTAACATCCCTTTTATGAAATGACAGAATAGAGTGGGACCTAAATTTTTTATAAATTATATGACTAACTATTAGCACACATTCCAATAAAGAACAATTACAAAATATGTAATTTTTCCAGCATTAGCATCACCCAAAATTGAAATAGCAAGGCTACTAGATTGGTAGGTAGGGGAAGGGGTTATAAAGCTCTGTTGCTCTTTATTAGATAAGTAAAGTTAAAGTAAATACTAAGTATTGTGTAGTGCAGGTCAGCATTCATAACTGAAAAGTCTGGAAGCTATTAATATTCACTGAATGTTTCCAGTAACTCCTATCATTTGCCCCAAATGTATAAAAAGTACATGGTATATAAGCATATACAGTGTATGAGCCCAATCTCATAGCAAAGAACACTGCTTTGGCACTGAGGACATCCATTTCTCTCAAACTAGGGTCCTATATCACATTTTTGTTGTTGTTGTTCTTAAGATAGTTTACAAGTTATAGGGAGAGAAGGAAAATGCAAAGAAATATCAGCCTCCATTGTATGACACTGATATATTTAAATAAATAATTTAAAGGCTGAAATGCATCAGCAACCCAGCATAATCCAACACTTCCTGCCTTTAATCCAAAACTCTCAGGGAAATATTGGTAAAAGCAAACAACTGATTTTAACTAGCATAAAAGAAATATATATATATATATATATACTGTGCTTTACAAGCTAGATAAATTAGCAAAAAGTATGTGCTCCTTATCCACAGGGGAGAATGGGCTTATTATGTTACACTTCCAGGTTTTTAAGACAGTTGGACGCCAGTTCTCTCAATAGTTGCTGTCATCTCCTACAAACTTTCTAGTACTTCCAATTTTGAAGCAATTATTCACATTCAGAAGTGATTTATTTTCCCCTTTCTTTACTGCATCTCATTTTTTTCTGGCTCTTAATAACCGGTTCTGCTTTGGCTTAATTATATTCATTTACAAATATTTTTCTGAATGTCTACTACTATTCGGAAAGCACTGGTTGAGGTGCTATAAGGGATACTCATATGAGGAAAACAGAGTCTCTAATCTCAAGGCACTTACAATCTAATAAATGGGATAAAATAAGCAAACAAAGAATTATATGGCAAAAGATCCACGCCATAAGAAAAGTAAAAATCCAGAGCTTTGGAAATTCAGAAAAAGGAGTAAGTGATCACATATGTTTTAAAGGGATCAGGAAATGCTTTAAGGAGCAGGAGATTTTTAAGAAAGATCTTTAAGAAGAGGTCAAGTTTCAATTGATATACAAGGAAGAAGATGGCATTGTAGGTTTTTAAGAGAGCATAAGCAAAAGTATAGAGGTCAGAAAATTAAGCAATCTTGTTTGGTTGGTCCCAGTAGGAAATGCGGTATAAAAGAAAGGTTGGGGCCTGGCCATACTGTAAAGGAGTAGGGATGAAAAACTAATGAGTTTATATTTCACTTATTCACTCACCTACTTAATCAACAAACAGTTACTGAGCACCAATGATGCAAGAGGATCTGTGCCAGGTACTGGAGATTTAAAGAGTCATTTGGTGATAGTATCCTCAAGGACCTCACTGTCCAAAAGAAGAAACAGATATATGAAGAGAAAATTTTAATATATTCAAAACATTCCTTGAAAACACAATGGAGGGGCAGTATCCAAAGTAATAGAAGGCCACTTGGAAGGCCATAACATGCAAATTGAGCCTAAGAGTTAACAGATGCTAAGCAGGAGAACAGGAAAAGGAAAAGCATTCTTCCTGAAGGAATAGCATTAGCAAAGCCAAATAAGTAAGAAATAATTGGATATATGCCAAAGTTAAGTGTTTCCAGAACTTCTGGAGGGTATAAGGCAAGAAGTGGCCAAAGAAGAGGCTACAGAAATAGGCTGAAGCCAGATCATGGAGAATCATCTGAGGAGTCCAACTCCTGGACTATGTGTGAATTTTTTTTTTTCAGGCCTAACCACAGACAATTACAAAGACTTTAACCTGCCAGGCATCTTTGGGGAAAGCTGCCCTTTCCCTCAGACCAGACTTGGTGTATAGCCAGTGCACTGCGGTCTCTGAACAAAGTTACAGACAGGGACTCAAGAGTCCACTGGCCGGTCATGCTCTTTACATGCTTGCATTCCTAGACTCTGCACCTTCATCCCTAGGTTTCTTTATCTGAAGCTTTGGCACTGGTCCTCTTCAGGTGCCTTTGGTGAGGCCTTCTTACTAGAGGAGAAAGGGGAAATCCTGAAGACACTTTTCCCTACTCTCACTCAGTCCACTTGAGCCCTTCCCCTTTGCCTCCTTCCAAACTCAGAGTCCATAAAACTGCTGGAGTCTTTTGTTCAGGGCTCCCTCAACCGTGAGATCACCCCCATTTCTACACTAATCTAAACCAATCCACGCTGATTCATCTGACTGTCCCCTGGTTCAATATTCCAGGAGGAAAATGGAGCAAGGGGAGTCCTGTAGTTTTAAACTCTTGCTTATTCCACTGCAGTTAAGTAATTAAAGGCTTAACTCTTTCATTTTGGTCTGTCACTTTAATCAGCTACCCTGACACCTTTTAGCTCAACAATCTCTCCCAGCTAGGTTAGCTCCTGACACCAGCCATGTCACACTAAGGAGTTTGGGTTTTATCCTGCAGCAATGGGGAAATACTGAATGAGTTTTAAGTGGCTATTGTGAGTGCAGAACAATAATTCTGGAAATATATAAAAATTAGATTAGAGGGAAAAGGTATTTGAAATAAGGACACAAGTTAAGTATATTTATTGAAATAATTTAAACAAGATGAGGATCTGCATCATCAATTTTTAAATTTCCTATTTTTCTGATTTAGCCTATTAATGTGTTATTGAAATTTGCCTAAAGTTCTCTGAGATACAGTGTAGGCCATAAATGAATAACACATAAAAGAAAATTTCAAGGATACAAGGCAGTCTGTTCAAAATAAAATGGGTTCCAAAATATATGATGTAAGAAGCTAATTCATGTTACATGGAGTCAAAGAGGCCTAGAACTAAAGTACACATCAAAGTCCTGAAGCTAAAAGAAGAAATGGGTAAAGAGCATAGGAATGGTCCAGTAGATGCTACATCAACTCAGCCCAGAAATGACATACACATCCTCTACTCACATTCCACGGGTCTTACCAAATCATATGATTCCACATGGGAAATGGGGTCACTGGCCGGGTAGCCATTTCCCAGCAAAAACCTACACGTGAAAGACAGCATGAAACCATGATGATCAGCTAGCCATATCTGCCAGAGGACAATAAGTGCCATAGGAAAAATGAAACATGAAAGAGGAATAGAAAATACCAAGAAGGGAGCAGGGGACATGTTGATATCTTAAACAGGATGATTAGGCAAGGATTTCAAGAGAAAGTAACACTTGAACAAAGACCTGAAGGAGGTGAAAGCACCAGTTATGCATATGGAAGAAAATTTCAGGCAAGGACAGCACTAAATCCAAAGGCCCTGAGGTAAACACAATGAAGACAATGAATTGCAAGGAGGCCATTCTGAATGGACGAAGGGTCTCAGTATAAGTAGAGATCAAAGAGTTACTTTGAGGATGAGGAGAACATTAGAATATTTTAGGCAGAGAAGAAACATGATCTGCCACGTTTTAAGGTGATCGCTCTGGCTGCTGCAAGAGCATTGGTATATGTGGGAGGGTGATCGTAGAAACCGGAAGTCCAGTTTGTAGACTTCTGTAACAATCCAGAAGCTGGTTATGTCTGGGAACAAGAGGAAGCAATGGAAATGGTAAAAAGTCATTGAATTCTGAACATATTTTGAAGGTTTAGTCATCAAAAGAACATGCTAACAAATCATATATAGGGTATGAGAGGAGAGGAGGCCATAGTTTTTTATCTGAGAAACTGGAGGAATAGAATTAACAAAAATGGAAGAGAATGTGAGAATAGGTTTTGGTGATTCTTTTTTTTTTTTTTTTTTGGCCGCAGAGCTTGCGGGATCTTAGTTCCCTGACCAGGGGTCAAACCCGTGCCCCCTGCAGTGGAAACATGGAGTCCTAACCACTGGACTGCCAGGGAATTCCCGAGAATAGGTTTTGATAAGGAAGGTCAGGAATTTGGATTTAACATGTTATGTGTGAGGTACCTATTAGAAATCTGTGGCAGAAAAGGATTAACTCTTCACCAAACCCATTCTCCTCTTCTATCTAGGCACACAACTAGACCACTTTTCCCAGTCTCGTTTGCAATGAAGTGTGGCCATGGGACTGAGCTCTAGACAGTGAAGTGTGAGCAGAAGTGATACGAGCCACTTCCAAACCTGGCCTATAAAACGTTTCTATACACAATCGTCCATGCTTCTTCCACTGGTTTGAGGCAGATAAATTCGGCAATTTTAGAAACCAAGAGCTAAAGATAATAGAGCTATAAGATGGAATAAATCACCTATCAGAAACATCTAATTTGTATGTACTTTATATGAAAAAGAAATGAAGTTCTATTATGGTTAGCCACTGAATGAGATTTTGGGATTTATTTTTTTAAAGCAGCTGGTATTGCACAAGCAATACAGATATCTAAACAGAGATGTTGAGTAGACAATATATGAGTGTGGAATTCAAAGGAAAGCACCTGTCAGGATATATACTATGGGAGTCACTAATTTATCATGTTTATATAATACAGGAGTGGACTGACTGAAACCTTCAAGTGAGTAGAGCCAAAGAAGGAAAAAGTAGTATGCCGAGGACTAAGGCCTGAGTAACCCCAATAATAAAAAAGTCGAAAAGATGAGAAACAAGCAAGGAATTCTGAGTAGCGGCAATTTGCAGGAGGAAAATCAGAAGAATATGGTGTTGCAGACATCAAATAGAAAAGTATTTCAAGGAGGAGGCAGTTTCCAGCCATATAAAAGGATATCCATAAGTCAAGGAAGATGAAGGTTGAGAATTTACTATTTAATTTAGCAATATGGATCACACTGGTGACCTTGAAAAGTGCAGCTTCCATAGGATGGGGAGACAAAAGCCTGAGTGAAGTGAGTTCCAGAGAGAAATGAGAGAAGAGAAACTCAGCAAGTAGAAACAAATCTTTCAGAGTTCTTTAAATGTAGCAAAGAAGCCATTTACATTCTATACTGTACACAGTACATTATACTGCACACAGTACATCTGTGGGAAAAACACCATGAATACAAACAGTCCTACCAAATAACACTATATAAATGTCATGGAATTTTGCAACATGAGGAGATTCTACTAGACCTGGACATATCAGTAGAATACCCTAGGTATGGATAAGTGTAATTTGAAAAGACAAAAGGTCAAAATCACAAAGGCTGCATAGACATCTAAGGGTTCATTCACACTCAGTTCATTAATCTTCAGAGGCAAGGATTTTAGCACACTGTGTTGGCAAGTTTGTTAACTAGGGCTTGATACGAAAGTAACAATATTCAACTTTGACTAGGAAGAGAAAGATGAAGAGAAAATGGTTCTTAAAAATTCATTAATTAGAGCTGAAATAGCTCCAATAGGCGACATTAGTTTCTCTATTAACTTCAAAAACTAAAATATGGACTGTCTCAAACAAAACCCACAAAGAATCAAATAAGTTTTAATAATAAGACATCAAATCTTATATAATTACATTATCAATAGAGATTGAGAAGAAAGGCTATAAATTGAAGAAAAAAAAGTAGAATTTTGTACATTTAAAAAGAATAACAAACAGCACTACCAACCTGGACAACTTAATGTCTGTGTCAGAACTTTCACACATTGTAATTGGTGGTATATATATATATGTAGAGAGAGAGAGACAGAGATGCTGCACATCCATTTTGTTCTAAAAGTTCTTTAGTGTAGCGACTAAACCTCTTACTCTTATTAGAACACTACCACATTAAAATGCACTGGCACAGGAATAGAAAACTCAATGAAACAAAAGACATTTCTGAAACTCAAGGATATAAAATAATTTAGTATAGCATATCATTAGAGTAAAATATTTCAGATCAGTGAGAAAAGAAAGGATTGTTAAATAAATGATTTTGACTATTAATATTATGAGTTATCATATTAATACATTTTGAATAAATACTGCTTGGACACCAAAAATAAATAAATAAATAAATAAATAAATAGAATAAAATAAAATGCACTGGCACTGTTAGAAGGTTCTCCACTAAGAGTTTATATTCTTGCCTTTAAATGCATATAATCAGCTTTTGCAAATTACTGTAGTTAAAACTTTACTTTTTATTATACTACATTCATTTGGTTATTCGTGCTGGACTAGAGATACAGCATGGGAAAAAAGAACAAAAAGCAAAGACCCTATTCTCATATAATTTATGCACTTGTCAATCTGAATGACTGTATCCCAAAAAACATCTTGCCACATGTTTTAGTAAATGAGGATTCATGCTAATAAAAATAGGTAGAAAGGTAGAAGTGTTCCAAATGGTTCAAGAGATTCCATTAACCTTGTTTTCACTAGGAAATAGGAAAATTAAATTATTTGAGTTGTGGCTCTTCCCTTTCAACTTCCAGTATTTGGGAAAGTGACTAATTTAAAAAAAAAAAAAAAAGAGTTAAAAGCTATAAGCCCCTAAGTTTAAAATAAATTTATGTAAAAGAAATTAGTTGCATCTTCTCAATAACAAACCAATTTTTTCAGTCCTACTCTCCTCAAATAGCAATAAGCTATGCTGATTAAACTTCTTTTGTTATGTCCTATTTAGCTTATTAGTTTTACTGTAAATATGGAGAAAAGCCTCCTAGTCAGCTATAGCATTTTCTTTGGTCACAGAAGTATTAAAAATACTGTTTATTTCAATCATGTAGTAAATTCACAACAAACATGACATATATCCCAAGCCAGCAGTCTAAATCAAAAGCCAATTAAGTATCTACTTAAAATCCACTAAAATCAATAAAATAATCATATTAGAGACTAACACCAAGAATAACCTATATGTTTTCATCTCCTGGAAAAATAAATGCAATGGTACCTGTAAAAAAAATGTATTTCATTTTAAAAGAGAAAGCATTATTTCTAAATTTTATAAAATTATTATCAATCTAAGTTGAAAAAGAAAAAAAAAATCACAGAGAGGTAGATGTCTAAACACCTCATGGTTTCATTTTACACTTCTCATATCAGGGTGAAGCCTTAAAAGTAATTCAAAAGGAAAATGAAAGTATTTTACTCAGAAGATAGAGTCCATATGTTTTTAAACCTGGAAATCCATTGGGAAAAAGACTTGTGTTTTTTAAAACTGAATTTTGACAATTGGAAGCCGATGTGACTTTTTTTTCTCTCCAGGAAGATTTGAATCATTCTCAAGGGGAATGAAATAGATCTTTATCAAGTATAGCAAAGCTTAACACCTGTTTAACTCCAAATTACTTAGAAAAAATTTAGTGAGTCTTCAGCATCTCATAATGAGGGCTTACAACAAACACTTATATCCTAAGTGTAAGACATTTTTACAAGTTTAGCACAATAAGTCATACCTATATCTTTGAGTGTGTTTATATTGTGATTTCTATACTTTTTAACTCTTTTTCAATGAGTCTATTTCTTACTGATATACATATTCAAACATAACTGTATCATTTTTGTTAGGATTGTAACAGTAGGTTGTAATCAACTACATGTACATCTGCAATACAATTAGGCTATAAGGGGGCAGGGTCTATTTTTTTTTTTCCACTATGTATGAATACTCAGCTTCTACCACAATGCGTCTAGTACACACTTTAAAAAGTCCACCAAGAAGATAAATATGTAATTTCTTTACCCTAATCATTCTTTCCTAAACCAAAAATGAAGTTTATATATTCAAAGTTAAATTATTCTACTCTCAAAATCAAGGTAAAAATGAGCTACAATTTTTAAAGGAGCCTCAATTTTATACAATATAGCACAAATTGGATAACTTGTGCCCCACTACTAATGCATACAATTCCTAATTTAACGTAATTTAACTTTAAAAAAATTACTGTATGTCTATTAGTGAAAGGCGATTTGCTAAGACATACTGACATATGTTTGAATGTCTACATTAAAAACAGTCAGGTTTTCATTAATGTAAAAAAATTTTTATCAGACTTAAAGAAAGAAACTGAGACAGTATATTTCTTAAAAAACACATATTTGTTTTGCTTTTTCTTTGAAGGAATTTAACTTTACTCTGTTTGTTAAAGCTACCCAAAAGCAACCTCTTATGTATTGGCTCCTTCCCCTCCAACTCCTTTCTCTACTTTGGATAAAAATACAATCTAACAAAGGAAGAAAAAGGCAAAGGATTTTAAAGAACAACAACTCTCAGGAAAAGCGACTGAAAAAAACATTGCATGAAAATGGAAATTACTGCCATAAGTGGTCTCCAAATATATGCTTTGAAAGATGTTACTTTATGGTGATTCAAATGCTCTTCTTACACTTGACCTCTTCGATTATTAAAACTGTTTTTTTTTAATTTTTCCAAGTTCACTTGTGAAAAACTGTGGGCTTTCTAATTACCTTTTTCTTCATTCCTTAGCAAATTTTACATATTCTAGGTTGATTCCATACATATGTTAAAAAACAGTTTAATTATGTCACTCTGTAACACTACTGTAAAAGCAAGATGGTATGTGAAGAACAGTACCACATGGAGAGAAAAAATATCTAGGTTCTAGTTCTAACTTCAGAATTAATTAGCTGTTGGATCCTGAGCAAACCTGTTTAATCGATTTGGGCCTCAGTCTCCTCTTCTATAAAATAAGGGAGTTGAATTTAATAATCTGTTAAGTCTCTACCATCCTCAAAATGCTGTTATTTTATTATACTTTAAAAAATATATTCTACTCTTAGAGTACTCCACACACCTCTCTCTGTGAATGCTCAAAATCTTATCATTCCAGTTCCTCAGAAATCTCAAAGAATATTGTTTAAGGGCAAGGAAATTCCTGGAATCAATTATTTTACTTCCTTATAATCACATATTTCTCTTGGGAGTAGGGAGGGCAGAAAGCAATAAAATATGTCTATTTGTGCAGTTGTAATAAGTCTTAGCTTTTACTGAGGGAAATGCTGCACCTTTTTCATCCGTGAAAAGGAGGTCTAGCACAGATGAACACTCCTAGATGGAAACCAAGAACACTGAGATGAACTTTTTCTTTCCCCTCGCCACCCAAGACTGTAGGACATACAGTAAATGAAGAAGGAAGGGTAAATTAAACTTTGGTGGGCTTCCCTGGTGGCGCAGTGGTTGAGAATCCGCCTGCCGATGCAGGGGTCACGGGTTCGTGCCCTGGTCCGGGAAGATCCCACATGCCGCGGAGCACCTAAGCCCGTGAGCCATGGCCGCTGGGCCTGCGCGTCCGGAGCCTGTGCTCCGCAACGGGAGAGGCCACAGCAGTGAGAGGCCCGCATACAGCAAAAAAAAAAAAAAAAAAAAAAAAATTAAACTTTGGTAAGCATATTGGGAAGGAAATGGTAGCATTTTATTTTTCTTCACCCTGTTGAATGCCACAGGCTAGAAAGACACTGAAGTTAAGGGATGAGGTAACAAGTTTACCTGGTTTTATAATGCAATGTCCACCATATTGAATAGTTAGATAGGCACTTGAGATGTATACTTAGTACATGAAAATGAGTATATAACCAATAAAGGAGAAATTAGGAATTCCTAAAACAGAGAAAGCTGATAGGAGCAAACCCAGACAATGCAGAAGAGTCCTCTGAAGGAGAAACAGGGAGAGCTCCAGTCTAAGGCAACAGATACAAGCAGTGGGTAGAGATGGTCACCTAAGACAATCTTTAGGCTGATTTCACCTCTCTCCTCCCACTACTTCTTTGGGACAGCAGGCAATACAACTGCCTGCTCTCAGTTAAAAAGGTATGGACTCTTCAGTTAGAAGACAGGCAGACCCCTAGCTAGCCAATGATGACAAGAAAGAGTAGAAAGCTCCTGCTGGCAGGTCAATTACCAACGAACCCTGCCTGGCAGCCTTTCCCCAGAACCACAAGGAGGTAGCATTCTGACAATTTTAACAGAATTTTTATTGCATATAATACTTTTTGACATAGAAATTTCACTTCTAGATATGTATCCTATGGAAATACTCACACATATTCACAAAGATGAATCTTCCAGGATTGTAGCACTTCCATAATAAGTAAATATTAGAAGCAAGCTAAATGTTCACCAGGAGAAAAAGCTGAAATAAATTACAGAATGTTCATACTGTGAAATATTATTTACCTATTAAAAAGAATGATATATGTGAAAGAGCATGGAATACAAGTGAAAAGGGTAAGTAGTTAAATAACACATTTAGAATTATATTTTTTACATGTGTTTATGAATGTAGAAGAAGTGAGAAGAATATAGATCAAACTATTTACCTCCTCAACACTGGGAGGAAAGTAGGATTCTTGGTTAGACTGTGGTAGTGAAGGAGAATTACACAGAATGATTGACTATTTTATGAGAATGTACTTCAATACATGCTATATAATTTTAAAAGAAAAAGTTTGCCAATTTGAATTTTGACCTGAGAAAAATCTTCCCCACCTATATAAGATTTTATTAAATTTAATAAAATCAATAGTTTTTGAAACAATGTCCATAGCACTCTATTAAATTTGGCATGTTATAAACAACAGGACTGCCCTCCACAGCATGCATATACCAAAAAGCTATAGGAATTAGAGAACATTATTGTTTTCACTTCATGAATGTATTCAAGTAAAATGTTTTAAAAATCTGAATCTTCTTTGATTTTAAATGTCAGTAATGCAAATACTTATTTTATGGCAGCTATGTGCTCATTCTGCATTCTTACTGCAGAATGAAAAAGCCAAGAAACATACATGTTTGGAAACCTTCAGGGTTGCTCAAGCAGTTTGAATTCAGTCAAATGCAGTCATTCACATCACTATTAAAACGCAGTCATTCACATGCCTTTCCTGTATGCTGATTCTGTCTCCCAAGCAAGAAACATCTGAAACAAAAATTTACAACTATCCTAAAAACTATTTTTGTCTTTAACTCACAGAAAGTCACTGACACTAGTAGGCATTCATACCTCATACCTGACAGACTTTTTCACCCATTTTCAAGAAAGCTATCAAAAAGGTGCTTTAAAATCAACAACGGACAAGGATATTTTGTAAGTTCATCATCAGTGGGAATCCTTTTTACATTTCTATTACAAACACTAATCATTATTTAAATTACCTACTTATTCAAACATTATGATAATTCTAAATAGGATTTAAGTAAGTAGAAAAATAACAGATTTTCTCATAGAAAAATTCTGCTAAACATTGTCAAGTTTTGGTAAAGTTCTCTAAGTTTGCTGCATAAACAATTCTACAGTAAATTTTTGTAAATAACACAGAATCTTAGCATTTTTCTTATTCAGGCCCAACCACTTACGAGTTAAGCAATGTTAAGAAAGAGACTTAGCTTCTCTAACTGTTGGCTTCTCAAAGTTAAAGTAGGGACAAAAGTTGTACTTACATCACAGAATTGTAATAAAAATTAAATGGTGTATGTAGTTAAGTACTTGGCAGATTACAGACACAAAGTAAAACATATTAGCTATCATTATATATATATTTGGATATTACCATGCCTCAATGAATATCACTAATGCAAACAAAAGGATGGGGCTTCCCTTGTGGCGCAGTGGTTGAGAGTCCGCCCCGATGCAGGGGACACGGGTTCGTGCCCCGGTCTGGGAGGATCCCACATGCCGTGGAGCGGCTGGGCCCCTGAACCATGGCCGCTGAGCCTGCGTTTCCGGAGCCTGTGCTCCGCAACGGGAGAGGCCAAAGCAGTGGGAGGCCCGCATACCGCAAAAAAAAAAAAAAAACAACAATGGTGAATTATTAACTATATCACGTATATTAAGCTTTTGTTTTCGTTAGAGTTCTTTGCTAATTCTAACCTAAATCCTACAGGATTTGTGAATACAAAAAAATCGTTCAATACTCAACTTCCAACATATTTTTGGAACCTTGAGAATACTATTCCAATAAAATGATATACCAATAACAATGAAGTTACAAGACCTTAGGGTAGGGTAGAGATGCTATACTTTATATATGTAAATAGGTTAAATCACTTAGTTCATTTTGTAGATTTCCTGACTTGCAATTAAATTATTTATTCCCTTTAGGTAATTTATACTATTTAAAATTACTGTTGCTTCTCTTTTCTCTTTATAAAGAGGAGGGAAGAAAAGATAGATATTAGTAAAAACAACTCCAATCAATGAAAATCCCCCCATACAATTGACTTGTACTCCTACTCTCCTAGTTTTCCTTATTATCAAATTAAGACCTGCAAACACTATATCCTTTTCTTACTACTCCTAAAAAGGGCTCAGTCATCTTTGCTTTCCCCAACAAGAATCTTATTCTCTCCCTTGCTGCCAAGTGGACAGGAACGACATATCAAACCTAAAGTCACTCACACTTACATACAAAGAGAAGGAAAAAAATCCTATCATATAATTTTGACTAACCAATCTGTTTAAATGTTTGTTAGTAGTAGACTTTGAGTCATGTTTATACAAGTAATGCATACATAAAAACATGTTAATTAAACAAAACTAGATAAAGATAAGGGACTAAAAGCATGTCAAACACATTGTTTAAAATTAAATTCTTTTAGATAATGAAGGAATAAAAAACCTCAAACAAATGATCCTGAATTTATTTTCAATAAGAAACACTACTTTTTTATTAGATTGACTTTTTATTACTTATTTGTAAGAGCTCCTTGCAATCAAGGAATATAACCAGAAAATGGAGTTTTGGAAGTTATAAACTGAAACATGTATTAATTCAATGCTTTAGAATAGTTATAGGGAGTGGAAAACATTGGGTGGAGAGTGTCATGTCAAATAGAGAAAAGATGAAAATATTCAGAAGAGCTTTTCAAACTGTATGGGCTACTTGTTCTCCCTATTCTTACCTTTTGAGATTTCCTATGAGCAAAGTTACCAATAGATATAAGCCACACAACTGATCAATGTGGAGACAGTAAGTAGATGTAAACTATTGCTTTTGACAAGTGACTAATTAACTTAAAAAGCCAAACATTTAAAGTTTTTTAAGGGGGTGGCCAGAATTATATTTTGTGTAAAATACCACCACCAACAAAAAAACCCCACTTTTAGATACTAACATAAAATTAGCAGTTTTTATATAATATTACTTGCAAAATACTGTATGTAGCTCTGCTCAGAATCTTAATCTAACTTAAAAACCCACCTTAATGATTGCAAACTATTTTGGGCTCCACAGAAAGAGATAAAATTATTCAGTGGTTCTCAATCTTGCTTGAACATTAGATTACCTGGGATATTTTTTAAAATATCCATGCCCAATCAGTATCTCTTGGGTTGGGAACCTAATACAAAAATACAAATGTAATTTTTTCATTTTTCATATTTTTTTCATCACTGAGAGAACCCTAAAACACAGGGCTGAGGCTGAAGCACCCCCCGCCCAACAGAGAAGACAGGTTTCACTGGAAAGTAAGCAAAGCAGCTGCATGTTGACTGCACGGCCCTCCCGCCAGGCCACTGAGCACCATTCGGAGAGATCTCCTAGTTCCTCCAGTGGGAAAAGAGAACCCGGGGGAGGGGTGGGGGACAATCAGCCCCCACTAAGCACTGTGGGTCGCTTTAAAGAAGCCCCTCCTCTGATCTCACCCCAAGAAGACTGCAGGGGAATCTGAGAGTCTCAACCACTAGGAATCTGACTGTGACAGAGAGGTAAGTAGGGGCTTGCAACTACCAGCACAAAGGCCATGGCAGACAGAGTTCATTCCTGCAGTTCCCAAGTAGTAAGGCAAAACAGTAGCTTTGCTCATTTGCAGAATCAAGTCAAGGATGAACTCTGACCAGGGAACTCAGAAGGGTGCAGATCTGCCTGATTTGAATCTTCAAATGAGGAGTTTTGCTGGCCCTCAAGCCTGGTGTGCCCACACCCAGGCAAGGAGGTGAATCCCAGCCCTGCCCCTGGGGAGACTGTCTTCCAGGCACATCTGATCAGAAGGGCTGGTGAGAGCACCTGGAAGCTGTGTAGCCTGTCCTGCTGCCCTACCAGGGCAGGGAAGCTAATTGACAGCCCTATCTACTACTGAATATTGTACCAAGTCCTGACCATCCAGAAGCCTGACCAGAGAATCCAGATAACTGCAGAGCCCATTCTTCAGCCTCACTTGGGTAAGGAACCAAGCAAGCAGTCCTATCCAACTGTTCTCAGCCAGTGGCATGCACCTCCAACCATGTCCACAGAGGTCAAACAGCTGCCTCACCCAAAAAAGGACAATAATAGCAGGCTCCACTTGACTAAGGATATTACATGCAGATATGCCCAGAAACCCAAACTGACCTGACAGGTGAAGATCTGTCTCTGTGAAAGCAAACCTTTGAAGTCTGGAAGAGGAGCCCAATTACTCAAATGTGCAGTTACCAATATAAGGAATCAAGAATGACAAAAAAAAAAATCAGGTAATATAACACCACCAAAGAAAACTAATAGAGTGCCAATAACTGACCCTAAATAAATGGAGATCTATGAACTATCAAAAATTCAAAATAATTCTCTTAAGGAAGTTTAGTGTACTACAAGAAAATACAGACAACTAAACAAAACAATAACCTTCACAAGGAAATAACAATTTTTTTTTAAAAGGAAATCCTAGAGTTGAAAACCACAATAACTGCACTTAAGAACTCAATAGAGAGTTTCAAAACTAGTCTTACCCATGCAAAGTAAAGAATCAACAACATGGAGGATACCACATGGGAAATTATCCAGAGAAGCAAAAACAAAAAAGAATGAAAAAAGAGTGGAGAAAGCCTACAGAAGTTATGGAACACAATGAAAAAAAAAATATTGGAATTATAAGAATTCCAGAAGGAAAAGAGATAGAGAAAGTGACAGAAGGTATATTTAAAGCAATAATGATTAAAAACTTCCAGAATCTGGGGAGAGAAATGAACATCCAGAAACATGATGCCCAAAGGACCCAAAACAGAATGAACCCAAATAAAGCTACAAAGGGACACAGTATATTGTCAGAAGTCAAAGATGAAGAAAAAATTTTAAGAACAGAAAGAGAAGAGAGAAGCTACATACAAGGGAAGCCCCATAAGACTACTGGTGGATTTCTCAATAGAAACTTGTCAGGGCAGTAAAGAATTAAATGACATATTCAAAATATTGAAGGAAAATAACCGGCAGTTGAGAATTCTATAATCAACAAAGCTGTGCTTCACAAAGAAAGGAAGGATAATGACTTTCCTGCACAAACAAAAGCTGAGTGGGTTCATTATCATCAGAACTGCCTTACAAGAAATGTAGAGCCCTTACCTATCAATAATTACTTTAGATATAAAGAGATTAAATTCTCCAGTTAAAAGACAGAGCATGGCTGAGTGGATTAAAAAACAGGATCCAACAATATGATACTTACAAGAGACTCACATTAGCCTAAAATACATAGACAAAGATGAGTAAAGGGATGGAAGAAGACATTTCAAGCAAATGGTGACCAAAATAAAGCAGAGATAGCTATACTGATATTACACAGAATAGACTTTAAACTAAAAATGGTAAAAGCGATAAAAGGGTCACTGTATAATGATAAAGGGGACAATGCACCAAGAAGATATAACAACCATAAATATTTATGTGCCCTACACTGTAGTACCTAAACATATAAAGCAAAAACTGACAAACAGTAATACAATAGTTGGGGACTTTAATACCCCACTGAACAATGGGTAGATCATTCAGGAAAATAATCAATAAGAAAAGAGTGGATTTGAAAAGACCAAATGGACTTAATAGATATATTTAGAACATTCTACCTGAAAACAACAGAATACAAATTCTCAAGAATACATGGGACATTTTCTAGGATAGACCATATTTTATGTCACAAAAGAAGTCGTAACAAATTCAAGAAGACTGAAATCATACTACATATCTTCTTTCACCAAATGGCATGAAACTACAAATCAGTAACAATAGGAAAACTGGAAAATTCACAAACACATGGAAATTAAACCACACCCTCCTGAACAACCCAAAAACCAAAGAAGAAATTAAAGGGGAAATTTAAAAGTTTCTTGAGACAAATGACAATGGAAACCACATACCAGGAACTTGCAGGATTAAGCAAAAGCATATCTATTAATAAGAAGGAAGTTCATAGCAATAAATACCTAGGTTGAGAAGCAAGAAAGAACCCAAGTAAACAGCCTAACTTCTACACCTTAAGGAACTAGAAAAAGAACTGAGCTCACAGTTATTAGAAGAATGGAAATAATAAATATTAGAGCAAAATAAATGAAATGGAGAACAGAAGAACAGACAAGATTAACTAAACTAAGAGTTGGTTTTCTGAAAAGATAAATGAAATTGACAAAACTTTACCAATATTAACAAAGGGAAAAAGAAAAAAAAAAACAACAAAATTATAAAGGAAAAAGGAGACATTGTAACAGACACCATAGAAATTCAAAGAATCATAAGAGGCTACTATAAACAACTATACAACAACAAAATGGACAACCTAGAAGAAATATTCTTAGCAACATACAACTTACCAAGACTGAATCAGGAAGAAACAGAAAACATGAATAGACAAATTACTAGTTCGATAACTGAATCAGTAGTCAAAAATCTCCCAACAGTGAAAAGCCCAGGACCAGATAGCTTCACTGATGAATTTTTTAAAAACATTTAAAGAAGAATTAACACCAATCCTTAAACTCTTCCAAAAAAATGAAAGAGGAAGGAACACTTGTAAACTCATTATGAGGCCAGCATTGGTATCCTGATACCAATACCAAAAAAGGATGCTAGTAGAAGAGAAAGCTACAGGTCAATATCCTTGATGAATATAGATGCAAAAATTCTAAATAAAATACCAGCAAACCGAATTCAGCAGCACATTAAAAGGATCATTCATTATAAGAATCAAGTGGGACTTATCCCTGGGATGCAAGTATGGTATCAATATATGCAAATCAATCCATCTGATACATTATATTAACAGACTGAAAGTAAAGAAAAAAAACTATCATCTCAAGAGAGGGGAAAAAAGCATTTGACAGAATTGAAAATCCATTCATGATAAAAATTCTTAAAAATTTAAGCACAGAAGGAACAGATTTCAACAAAATAAGCAAGCCATATATAACAAGGCCACAACTAACATCACACTCAGTGGTCAAATGTTGAAAGCTTTTCCTCTAAGATCAGGAAGAAAACAGGGGTGCCCACTTTCACCACTGCTATTCAACACAGTACTAGAAGTCTTAGCTAGAGCAATCAGACAAGAACAAAAAGTAAAAGGTATCAGAAATGGAAAGGAAGAAGTACATCTGTCTCCATTTATGTATGACACAATATAATATATAGAAAACCCTAAAGACTTAACCAAGAAATGATTAGATCTAATCAATAAATTCAGTAAAGTTGTCAGTAGCATTTTTATACACAAATAATTTTCTAAAAAATAAATAAATTGATTCCATTTACAATAGCATCAAAAATAATAAAATAGGGATTCCCTGGTGGCACAGTGGTTGAGAGTCCGCCTGCCGATGCAGGGGACGTGGGTTCGTGCCCTGGTCTGGGAAGATCCCATATGCCACGGAGAGGCTGGGCCCATGAGCCATGGCCACTGAGCCTGCACGTCCAGAGCCTGTGCTCCGCTACAGGAGAGGCCACAGCAGTGAGAGGCCCGCATACCGCAAAAATAAATAAATTTAAAAAATAAAATAAAATATTTAAGACATATTTCAATGAAGGAGGTGAAAGACCTCTACTCTGAAAACTACAAGACATTGATGAAAGAAATTGAAGAACAGACAAATAAATGGAAAGGTATCCCATGTTCATGGTTTGGAAGAATTAATAATGTTAAAATGTCAATACCGGGACTTCCCTGGTGGCATAGCAGTTAAGAATCCACCTGCCAATGCAGGGGAACACGGGTCCGGGAAGATCTCACATGCCACGGAGCAACTAAGCCCATGCTCCACAATTACTGAGCCTGCGTGCCACAACTACTGAAGCCCATGCACCTACAGCCTGTGCTCCGCAACAAGAGAAGCCACTGCAATAAGAAGCCCATGCAACGCAGCAAAGAGCAGCCCCCACTTTCTGCAACTAGAGAAAAGCCTGCTTGCATCAATAAAGACCCAAAGCAGACAAAATAATAACAGCAACAATAATAATAATAAATAATAAATAATTTTTTAAAGTTTTTTTAAAAAGTAAATACTACCAAAAACCATCTATAGATTCAATGCAATCCCTATCAAGATTCCAGTGGCATTTTTTACAAAAGTAGAATCACTCCTAAAATTTATATGGAACCTCCAAAGACCCTGAACATCTGAAAATCTTGGGAAAAAAGAATAAAGCAGGAAGCATGACACTTCCTGATTTCAAGCTGTAGTCATCAAAATAGTATGGTACTTGCATAAAAACAAATAGACCAACAGAACAGAATTTAGAACCCAGAAATAAATCCAAGCATATATGGACAAATAATATTTGACAAGGGAGTCAAGAATACTCAATTTTAAAAAGACAGTCTTTTCAACAAATGGTGCTGGGATAATTGCATATTCACATGTAAAAGAATGAAACTGAACCTGTACCTCACCTCACTCACAAAAGTTACCTCAATGTAGGTAAATGACTTAAATTTAAGACCTCAAACCATGAAACTCCTAGAAGAAAACATAAGAAAAAAACTCCTTGACATGGATCTTGGTAATAATTTTTTGAATATGACACCTAAAGCACAAGTAACAAAATAAAAAATAAACAAGTAAAACTACATCAGACCAAAAAGCTTCTGCACAGCAAAAGAAACCATCAACAAAGTGAAAAGACAACTTACAGAATGGGTAAAAATATTTGCACACCATATACCTAATAAAGGGTTAATATCCAAAGTGCATAAAGATCTCATACAACTCAATAGCAAAGAAAACAAATAAGGTAATTAAAATATGGGCAAATGACCTGAACAGTCATTTCTCCAAAGAAGATATACAAAAGGCCAACATGTACATGAAAGTATGCTCAAAAAAATCATTATTCATTAGTGAAATATAAATTAAAACAATGAGATTATCACCTCACACCTGTTAGAATGGCCATCATCAAAAAGATAAGAGAGAAGAAATGATTACTGTGGATGTGGAAAAAAGGGAACCCTTGTGCACTGTCAGTGGGATTATAAACTGATACAGCCACTATGGAAAACGGTATGGAGGATCCTCAAAAAATTAAAAATAGAACTACCCTATGATCCAGGAATTCCACTTCTGAGAGTATATCCAAAGGAAACAAAAACACTAACTCAAAAAGATATCTGCACCTCCATGTTCATAGCAGCATTATCTACAATAGCCAAGAATGGAAACAACCCAAGTGTTCACCAATGGATGAATGAATAAAGAAGCTGTAGTGTATATGTGTGTGTGTATACACACACACACACACACACACACACATACACACACAATGAAATTTTATTCAGCCATAAAAAAATGAGGAAATTCTACCATTTGCAACAACATGGTTGAACCCTGAAGGCATTGTGCTAAGTGAAGTAAGTCTGTCAGAGAAAAACAAATACTGTACGATCTCACTTATATGTGGAATCAAAAAAAAAATCCAAATTCATTGAAAAAGAGATCAATCAGACTTGTGGTTACCAGAAGAGAAGCATGGGGGGAAAGAGGAACTGGAGGAAGGTGGTCAAAAGTTACAAGTATTCAGTTATAAGTTAAATAAGTACTAGGGACATAATGGACAACAGGATGACTATAATTAACACTGCTGTATGGGTGTATAGGAAAGTTGTTGAGACAGTAAATCCTAAGAGTTCTCAACACAAGAAAAATTGTTTTTTCTTTTCTTTCTTTTTATTGTATCTACATGAGAAGCTGAACCTACTGGAATCATTTCACAATGATGTAAATCAAACCATCATGCTGTATGCTTTAAACCTATACAGTGATGTATGTCAATTATTTCTCAATAAAACTGGAAAAAATAACAGAAAAAAAAGAAAAAAGTAAATTATTATGAAATCCTATCATTCACTAAAAATTCTGAAATCATCGTTACACTCTGGGAGCACACTTTCATATCACACATCATTAACATTTATTCTTTGCTGCAAAAGATACCAAAAATCATAAATAAGAGACTATAGTTTTCACGTGAATTGTTTTCACCTAAATCAACAACTAATTTACAGATAACAGCATTAGACTTAAGCAATTAAATGCACATGTCAAAAACTATTCACAAGAAACAACCAACAAAGCTATTTTTAACAAATCAACATTTCATTGCCCCATATTACACAAGCACTAAATTGTTTCCACTTGAACATTTAGAATGGGATTAACACTAGAAAGCCATGAAAACCCAAATGAAGAGTTTCAAAAAATTTAATTGAAGTGCATATAATTTGAGATTTACATACTCAAATTTAGTTTGAATAGAGACAATAAAAGAAAGTACTATTTTAAAATGTTATAGCCATAATAATTTTTCTGATTTTAAAGATGGCAAAACTTATATTGTTAATTTAAAATATGAAATCACCTTTCATTTATTAGAACAAAATTATCAACTTCAAATGTTTCAACCATACAATTTTGTGAAAACATAAACTTATGTTCATCTCCCATTAGATTTTTTTAAAAATCTTTCTCAAAAAAAAAAAAAATTAAAGCACATTTTAAAGCTAGATATAAATAATTTGGGGCTGTTCCACATCACCGGTTCCAATACGGAACCACAGAAAATGAGAGCCTGACTGTACACTGAAAATTAATCAATAGATATACAAATAATAAAACAGTGCAATATTCCAAAGTACTTTGACAAAGAAAATTCTATAATAAATAAGATAAAACAAGCTTTATTTCATTTTATATAAATTTCAAATTATTATGAATATAAACACAAAGCTATTTTATTTTTAAAATATTTTCTTCAGAATATAATTTGCATTTTTAATTATTTTCAACATAAATTTAAAATTAAGGCCAAATTAACAATCTAAAATACTGTAGTTAAAAGAAAGCAAATATTCAAAATTAAACACAAAGTATATTCAGCCCTCATAACATAAAGTATTTATGTAATAATATATAAGATATATTTATCACTGTAGGAAATTATGAAAAGTCAGAATTGGTCTTGATGCAAAATGCTATTTACCTAATTGTGTCTTTTATTATATTACAGCTCTAACATTTTCTTTCCATTTCTAGATCATAACAAGATCATTTTTTAGATTTAAAAATAATAAATAATTTTATCTGGAATATCTTCTTGCTCTAATATTTGGGAAGAATGAAGAAGTCCAAAGAAAAGGCAGTCAGTTAAAAATATGTTTTCTATTCTACTCGTAACCATTTTTGAAGTCAGCCTTTCAAGGTCCACTACCAACTGGAAAGCAGCAGTAAGGATCTTATGATACTATGCTAAGTTTTTATTATTTCATCGAGAAAAATAATAAAAAGGATTAAGATCTATTTCCTTTTTCATCGTTTTAAGCTTTTTTTTCTTTGCTTCCATCAATTCTAGTCGGCCATAAATCAAAAGTATTCTTTTAATCCCAACAATAGACAAAACAATGTATTTTATACTTAAATATGCTCAAGGAAAAAAATTAACATTCTTTATCACTACCCAACAGAGACAGTTAATACTCTAAGGCCACATTAATAGAATCTTTCTGCCACTGTAGAAAGTTTGATAGCACTCTTATTTCAATGTCTGAATTTTTCTCCTTTTCTTGACAAAGACAAATGATTGCCATCAATCAAGATCCAATCGGGTATACAGAGAGTCAGGCAAATGCATCATTCTTTACTGGTTTTCCTGTTATTTGAGCAGGCTTTGCTCCATATTATTTTATAGAATGATCAAAAAACCAGCCATAAGATAGATTCATTCACACCCACTGTAAAATTAACTTTCATGAATAATGAGAGTTTTAAACCTCAGATAATGTATATGTTATACCAAGGATATTACTGAGTTCATTTCTGGCTAGAGATTATGTAAATGGCACTATATGACCTTTATGATTACAACAGGACATGCAAAACACATATTATTTCATACATCATTTTAAAGCAAGTCGGTTTCTAAAGGAAAAACAATCATTTATAATGTTCGTGGTAAAGTGTTAAAGTTTTGAAAGAAAGACATTAAGTACTTGTGATCATTTTGCATCCTTCTTTCTTTAACCTGTTAACTTCTGTTGGATATATCATAGGGTAATAAAACCTCTTTCAAAAGTATGTACTTGGTTTCTCTGTTCCTTTTGTTTGTTTCTTTGTTTGTTTTGTTTTTCTTTTTTTTCTCTGTTCCTTTTTTAAGCTACTATTAATGTCATTTTTTAAACTCAAGTCATATTGGATAATTAACACTAAATTGTTAATGGATAACAAGTATTAATACATGTATATAAGTCATTGCATTCAAAATCTTCAAGACAATGTCAGTGTCATAGGGAAGGAAATGAAGGAAAACATTCCAATACTGTTTCTTTATAACTGTATTCTGTCCATTTTAAAACACAGAGTGCGAACATAAATGAAAATGGTTCACCAATTATAAAATAGGTCTTTTTAAAAAAGGTATATAAAGAAATACAAATTGCAAAACCAGCTGTTTCCTAACTCTAATGTTGAGCATCATCCATGCGGTTACCCAGGCAAGGCTCCTGGCTATCAACCTAGATCCCTCCCTCTCCTTAACCTTCACACAAATCAGACCTCAAACATTTTTCCTCCTAAAAAATCTCAAATCCACGCCCACTACTACAGAAAAAACATCTCTCTTGCCTAGGCTACTGCTATTGTGATACTTTTCTTTCATTTCATTATTGGCAATATTTTTCTTCTTCAAATCCATAACCAAAAAGAGCTGCCAGAATGATTTATTAAAAAGAAAATCTGTTGACCTCAACAGCTTTTTTTGAACACTTCAATAGCACCCTATCCCTTAGAACAGTGATCTCCAAAGTAGGTTATGTGTACTCACGAGATACATAAGATAATTCATTTGTATGCTGAAAGATAAAGGTACAGCCTCTATTTATATTTGCTTGCAGGAGAAAAAAAAGCAAGAAATTAAGCTTTACTAAGGTTTAATATATATAGTTTAATTCTACCATTTTTACTCAATCTGGGTATCAGGAATCATGTCTTATGTGGTATGCAATCTTACCATATTGAGACATACAGTAGTTTATTTCTGCTTAGCTGAACACGTTTACAGATTTCACTATCTTAAATAGTAGAATATTTTAAATACTTTGTAATAAAATGAAAAGGACTAAAATATAACTGATAATGGTTGAATGGGATGATGGCGCTCATTTTTGTTGAAAAAAGACAATCATTGAAAAGCTGCTCAACTTTTCTGTGGCAATAATATGCTACATAGCAGCTATTTGAAAATAAACACATCTAACATATCCCTTTGACATAAAGGTGACATTTTAACTGAAAAAAGTAACTACTTTTGAAAAACACATACTATAGAAACAGATTTAGAAATATTCCCATCATTATGTGATTTTTGTTGCTAAAAACTATTTGTATCACCTATGAAAACTCACAAATTTCTACCCTTAATTAAAACAACCTATAACCAGCAGAGCTTCCTAACCTAGGGTTTCAATGAGTTTTGTACACATTTGATAAAAATATTAAAATAGTAATATCCATCTTGGAAAAGAACCAAAAGTTTTTGTACAATTAAATAATAAAATTGCCTTTAAAATATTCTCTTCAGCTTTAGTTCATCTTTTAATTTCTCAGACTGACAATCTTTCAGTATTAGAGAATTCACAATATTTAGACTATTCCTGCTCTGTGTTTCAGGTTTTTTTCTTAAACTAGTAAACGCGAGAGCTAATACTATTTACCTCACAAAATAACTAATAAGGCTTATGAACTTAGTAAAGGAAACTCTAACTAGTAATAGAAGTTGCTGCTGCTACTACTACCACCCATAACATTGTTAGCAGTAGTAGACAAAAAGGGACTTGTTTCTCGGAAGAGAGGGTACAATCTTTGGTGTAACTTCTAAGAAAAGTGAGGTTGAAAGTATCCAATCTGAGAACAAGGTGGGCTTTAAAGAAAAAATGGATTTCTCATTTTGCAGCAAAGCAACAGGACCCTCTGGGTGAGTAGCATATATGCAGAGGTTTTAAGATGAGAAGAAATTGTTTTTAATTTCCATAGATATTACTTAATCACCCTCCAAAAAGATACTACCAATTTACTCTTCTACCAAAATTGTATAAGAGTGTCTGTTTCCTGACAGTAATCAGCACTGAGCAATATCGGCCTTACTAATTTTTGCCAAACTTACAGGTGAGGGATACGACAGAGAGGACATGCTGAATATGAATCCAAAGCTTTAAGCTTAGATTTCAAAAATGATTCCACTAACAAAAACATGAAATACAGGAAAGCTTACAAGAGAAGGTGAATTTAGTTTTGGGTGCTGAGTTTGAGGGGTCACAAGTATACTCACATGGAACCATTTAGAAGGTCCTTGAAAATAGAGATGTGGGGCTTACAAGAGAGGTAAGAACCACAGACAACGGTGTAAGATATCTGCATAGAAGCAATAGTTGAAGTGCTAGGAGAGATGAAGATCACAGAAGAACTAATTTTAAAAAATATATATCAGCAACAGAACTTTCCAGGGATGACTCTAAGAAGTGCCATTAGAAAAAGGTAAGATTCAGGGACAAGAAAGTGGTCTTGCAAAAAGCCTTGCTCAGAGTAGGTTTTCAAAAAAATTTTCTTGAATGACTAATTAGTATGCGAATGAGACAGAGCCATCAAAATGGAAAAGCACCAGAAGCAGAGAAGTTGAGTCAAGTAAGATAAAGAATGAGAACAGTCAATTTAGTCCTGGGACCTCCCTGCAGCATTCTTCAGCCACAGTGAAGTACTTTCTGTTCCATGCTCTCTGTCTCCTATTCTTCAGGAGCCCCCTATCTACCTGCTAACAAGTATCATCCATCAACTAACTCTCAGCTTAGACGTCAGCTCCTATAGGTAATTTTGATCTCAGCAATCTGTACTTCCTGTATCGTAGCAGTTATACAACTATTTTATAATTTTATATATATGGTTTTACCCTTTCTGAAACTACAAGCTCTGTGTTGTAGTTTCATCTAGTATGAATTTTTGGTCTCCTAGTTTATTCAGTGGGTTATAATCTGTTTCTATCATTATTTATTTTGATGTTTAAATCTCGCGATTTAGCCAGTGAGAGTCTTTCAAGCTGATTCTTTTTCCTTCTAACATGTCCCGACATTCTTTCAGCACTTCTTTACTTTCTACCACAAGGTATTTCAGGCTCATCTTCAGAGTTTCCCTTGCCAAGGCCCTGAAAGTTCCCATTAATCCACAGAGCCCTGGTTTCAATGTGGAATCTTATTTCAAAATTAAGGTCAGGGCTCTAGGGATATTCACTGCTATTGGGATGTCACTGCTCCAAGGCCCTCTCAATGGAGTTAGGGAATATAGCTAAGTTTATACACACATACACTTCGATATTTATTTCTACGCCTATCTATCTGCATTTATTTCAGTATCTGTAGAACTATATCCATATACCTATCTATCATTTGAGATAGATGATAGGTAGATAGATAGATAATGAAAAACCAAACCAAGAATGAACCACAGGGTTCATTCCAGTTTTCTCCCTTTCTTTATTTGCAATTTCCTTATTTAACAGAGAGAAACCTGGCTACTATTTTTCTTAACATATTATTTGATCAATTCCTGTGAAAGTGACCAAACTCCTCTCACCACCACAGCAGCCTCCCCGCACACACAGATGATCTACTCAGCTCACCTGGACTCATCGTCCTGTGCAGGGCAAGTGCATGGCACTCTGCATAGATGCTCTCCACACATTTCTCAGGCCCCAACATCACATACTGGCTTCCTCACTACGTGGACATCTCCTCACCCCACCTGGCTCCAACATCCTGTGTTGGATCACTCAGACACAGACGTCCTCCTCATTCTACTCAGACTTTGATATCCTTCATCTTCTTGACCATCCCCCACTGCGGACATCCTCCTTAACCCACCTGGGCTCCAACACTCTACGTTGAGGTACTGCTCTGCAGAGACAGCCTCCTCATCCTGCCTAGGTACTGCCACCCTGCTAGCCTTACCTTCTGTTGTAAACACCTACCTTTTTCAGCCCACCCAGTGTTTTCTGGACTGAACTGCTAAGAAATGAAATGGAAAAAAAAGAGGAAGAAGATATACTTTTTGTTTGTTTAACTTATTTTAAACTTACGGTTTGATGATTTTAGGTAAATTTATACACTTGTGCAATCATCACCGTCATCCATTTTTGGAATGTTCCCACACCCAAAAAGATCCCTTGTGCCCATGTGAGATCATCTCTGCTGCTACCCCCACCAACTCAGGTAAATAATGATCTGCTTTTTATCTTTATTTAATTTCCTAGAAATTTCATAAAAAGTGAATCATACAATATATAGTTTTTTTTATGTCTGGCTTCTTTCACTCAGCATGTTTTTAAGGCTCATCCATGTTGTGATATCTATCAGTCATTTTTCCTTTGTATTGTTAGGTAATATTCCATTTAATAGTTATATCACACTTTATTTATCCATTCACTAATTGCTAAACATTTGAATTGTTTCCAGTTTGTGTCGATTATGAACAATGTTGCTATGAACACATGCACGAGACTTTATGTGAACATACATTTTCATTTCTCTTGGGTAGACACCTAGCAGTGAATTGCTGGTACATGCATGTTTAACTTTTTTAAGAAATTGCCAAAATATTTCCCAAAGTGGATTACCAATTCATTTTCATACCAGCAATGCGTGTTTCTACCTTCTCTACATCCTTGCTGGCACATGATAACGTCAGACCTTTGGTTTGTACCCATTCTACTGAGTGTGTAGTGGTTCTCACTTGGTATTAACTTGCATTTCCCTGACCACTAATGATGTTGATCATTTTCTCATGAGCTTATTAGCCATATATATATATATATATATATATATATATATATATATTTGGTAAAAACTTTTTCTTCATATCTTTTACCATTTTTATTGTGTTGTCTTATTGCTGAATTTTGAGAGTTTTTATACAGTCTAGAAATAGGTTCTGTATTAGATATATAATTTGCAAATGTTTTTCCCAGTCTGTGGCTGGCCTTTTATTTTTCATTTTCTTAATGATGTTCTATGGAAAGTAAACATTTTGCATTTTACTGACGTCCAATTTATCTTTTTTCTTCTATATTTGTGGCTGTTTCTTCTGTGTGTAACTTAATAGAAGGCCACAAATATTTTTCCTGTCTTTTTCTCTTTGAGAAGTATTAGAACTTTAGCATTTACATTTAGGCTTATGACCAATTTTGAATTAATTTTTTCATATAATACATGGTAATGTTTAAAATCTTTTTTATATGAATATATAATTGTTGCAGCACCCTTTATTAAGTCTAAGCTTTCATAACACTACTGAATTGTATATTTTAAAATGATTAAGATGCTAAATCTTGTTACTTTACTACAATTAAAAAAAAAAAAGAAGCTCAGGGAATTCCCTGGCGATCCAGTGGTTAGGGCTCTGCGCTTCCACTGCAGGGGGCACGGGTTAGATCCCTGGTTGGGGAGCTAAAATCCAGCATGCCTCACAGTGAGGCCAGAAAAAAAAAAAAAAAAAAAGCCCAGTATGAGTCTGGAACCAACTAGACTAAAATATCAATGGTGGCTCAGAGAGAATGGCTTAATTAGAAGTAATTTTTTGTTGGTCTATCTTAAACATATTTATATTTTCTTTAGTAAAAATGTATTACTTTTATAATCTATATATTTAATAAATGTATTAGATAACATATGGATCTCTGACACTAGAAATAAAGTTAAATTCTTTCCACACTGTATCAAACTGGCACCTTTATTGAAAATCAGTTCACCATAAAATGAAGGTTTACTCTCTGTTCTTTTCCACTGGTCTATATATCTATCCAATGCCAATACCATGCTGTCTTAATTACTGTATCTTTATATTAAGTTTTGAAATTAGGTAGTGGAAGTCCTCCAATTTTGTTGTTCTTTTTCAAAACTGTATTAGTTATTGAGGCAGACCCTCTAAGATGGTCCCCTATGATCCCTACATCCGCATATCTATGGCCTTGTATAATCCCCCTTGAGTAACTTGTTCTAACAAATGGAATATGGCAACATTGAGGGGATGCCACTTTCATGATGATACAAATGATTGTGACTTCCACCTTGCTATGTAACTCTCTTGCTGGCTTTGATGAAGCTAGTAAGCTGCCATGTTGGAGAGGTCCCATCTCAAAGAACTGAGGCCTTCAGTCCAAGAGCCCTTAAAGGACCGAATTCTGATAACTTCATAAGTAAGCTTGGAAGTGGACCAATATTAAGTTGAGCCTTCAAATGAGATTCCCCTTTGGTGACATGTTTACTATGGTTTCATAAGAGATGGTGAACCAGACGACCCAGCTAAACAGTGCCTAGATTCTTGTTACACTGAACTATGAAATAATAAATGTGTGTCGTTTTAAACTTTGGGATAATTTGCTTCTCAGCAATAGATACCTAAACACAAATATTCTAGGCCTTTTGTATTTCCATGTATCTTTTTAGATTAGCTTATCAATTTTTATAAAAAATTGTAAGGCTTTTGATGGGATTACATTCAATCTATAGATCACTTGGGGGAGTATTAGTATACTAACACTATATTCAATAATAATCTTCCATTTATTTAGAAATTCTTAAATTGCTATCAATTTCTCTCACTAATGTTTTACAGTTTTCAATGTATAGGCATTATACCTCCCAGTATTTTATTCCAAAATATTTTATTCTTTTTGTTGTTACAGCGAATGAAATTGTATTTATAATTTCATTTTGGATTGCTCATTGCTAGTATATGAAAATACAACTGACTTCTGTATATCGATCTTGCATTCCCATACCTTGTTAAATTTGCTTTTTAGTTCTAGTAATATTTTTGTAAAATCCTTGGATTTTCTACATGCAATATCATATTGTCTGCAAACAAGGACATTTCTTTCCTTCCTTTCTAATCCCTATGCCTTTTATTTCTTTGTCTTGTTTCTCTGCAAGGCGTAGAACCTTCAAAACAATGTTGAGTAAAAGCGATGAGACAGGATACCCTTGCCTTTTTCCCAGTTTTAGGGGGAAAGCATTCAGTTTCACCAGAATGCTGTAAGCTGTAAGTTTTTTATAAGTGTCATTTATCAGTTTGAGGAAGGTTCCTTCTGTTCCTAATTCCTGGATAGTTTTTAATTATGAATAGGTTTTAACAAATCCTTTTTTTGTATCTGTTGAAGTGATCATGAAGTTTTGCCCATTCTTTGATTAATATGGTATATTACCTGATTTTGAATGGCAAACTAACCTTGCACTCCTCAGGTAAACTCCACTTGGTAACAGTATACTATCACTTTTGTAAGTTATTCAATTTTTTCTAATATTTTATTAGAAATATTTGCATCTATGCTTATGAGGGATCTCATTTACTTTTAACAAAAAAATTTAATTTTAAGATGATAAAACTGAGGTCCACATACTACGTTACTTAAGGACACATAAGCAAAAATTGGGAAGAATGAAATCTGAACTCAGGTATCTCTGAAACTAAAAAGAGTGCTGTTTGCACCATACCACTGGTTCTCAATAAGCGCAGTACTGTTCCCTAGAGAAAGTTATGAAAATTTGTTAGGAAAGTTTTGATTGTCACAATGACCAAGGATGTGACTATGATTTACTGGGCAGAAGAATGGTCAGGAAAAGATCCTACAAGAAGTACAACAGTATTATATTAATAATGGTCTTAGATCCTGTATGACTCTAGAACGTTCTACTGGATATCAGTAGACATGAAAGTAGATAACTAGATGATTATCTGAACCTGTGCCCCAAATATTTTTGCTTCTTTTTTTTTCAAGTAATTGCTGTGTAAATTAAGGTAAAAATTGAACTTTGTCTTGTCCAGTACTATACCAACAGTTTTTCACCATTTAAGAAAGTCACATCATAGCCAGTCACATGCTCATGGTATCACGACAGACTGACTATTCGCCCTACCTCCATCGGTCAGATTTGTAGCTGTCACCGTCACAGTAAATCGATGTATGAATGCAAGCATCCAAGTACTTCATTATGTCTTTTAGCATCATCATGCTGGAGTACTTATTGAATATTGAAATATTACTTATTTTAAATTATTTTCACTTTATTTCTGTTTAATTAGAGTTTTGGGCATTCTGTTGATTTGTTTAATTTACTATTTTAAACTAAAATTCATAAATAATGGAAAATTACAAAATATTTGATAAAGAAAGTGTTAAATTTAAGAACGGTAACTACTTCCTAAATCTGTCCCTTTCTCACCATACCCACTGGCACTGCCACAGTTGCCACAGTTAATACTCCTACTGCCTCTGGTCCTCTAATTTCTTTTGACAGCCTCCTACCTAGTCTCCATCACTTGAACCTTCCCTCCAATTCCCTGGCAATTTTCAAATTGCCAAAAATGTTACTGCTTTTCCTTTAAAGACACTGCTATCCAAGATGTGCATAGTATCAAAATATTTTTCTGGATTCCTATCTCTTTCAGAAAAAGTCCAAATTCTCCACCACAGAATTTAGGATCTCTTTATGATCTGCTTTCATTGGTTTTAGATTTATCTACAACCACTCCCTACCACATATCCTGAGTTCAAAATCATGCTTTCTCTCTGGACTTACTCAAAATTTCAACATGTTTCATGGCAGCTCCTTGCATAACCTCTTCCCTATTCTGACATGACTTCTCATCATCACACCTACCCCATCTTTTGTCTCTCTGGACTTCACATACTGTGTGAAATCCTAACACTCCTGTCCCTCCCCAAATCCACATCGTGCTTCACAGAAGTCTGAAAGCAAACCTTCAGATCTTTTGCCATACATATTCCATTGTAATGTAATTAATTATATGTATGACTTTATCATTAAACCACAATATTTTCAAACCCAATAATATGTCTCTATGTTCCAAAATAAATAACTGTTATCAATAGACCTTAATCAAGATTTGTTGATTTAATGAATATTTAACTAACTTTCCATTCTTCTCAAATTCTCTTTTCTGAAATTCTAGACATAAGCCACAAATAACTAAATATTCATAATGACACAATTCAAATTTATTCCACAGAAGTTATTACTTTTTTCTTCTAAATATGTTATGACAGAAATATGTAGCTAGACTTGATAGTCATTTACTTTTTAAATAACATCTCAGCACCTTTTATACACTTAAAAGAGGAAAATAAATTTACAAGCAATACTTCATTTGCCCATTTTTTTTCCTTTGTAACGAAAAGATTTAGAAAAAAAATCTAGCCCTTGATTGTTTACATTCAACAGGAACTATGTAAACATCACAGAACATCAATAAATATCTTTACATGCTCTTTTTAATATGCACAATGGAAAAAAAAATCAAGTTTAGGAGTACCGGAATTAGTTACAGTCATTATGCTATAATACGGCGAATACAGAGTCAATTTAAGTAAATTCTAAAGGGTCATGAGGTCAAAATGCAAGACTGCATAATTTATCATATCAAGCAAATGATTTTGAAAGTAGAGTTAAGTGAGGCATTAGGCTATTACTGCTTTTCATGAATAAAGGTTAATATCAATGTTTATCTACTTACACATTAGGTGGTATTTGCTATATAAACTTGATTCATTAAAAAATTTTCTGACACTATCATATTTTAAATCATATTGGATCAAATTTAATTCACAGCACTACATTATATTAATGCAAATAACATTTATTACTCTAAGTTTTATTTAAAAAATTAAAACTGCCCAGGACATTTTGATTAATATGCTGTGGAAATAAAACCTCACTTTGGCACCAGGAGTCACCAACAAACAATTCAAAAGCACAAAGAGTATATTAATATGTAAATTCTGCACGCATTTTAAAGTTTGATTTTGTTGTTAGTTGGTTTTGTTGTTTGCTATTTCTGCATAGTATTTCTCTTGCAGATAAAAGCTAGAGAATTGGGGAAGTTTGGGGAAAGCGAGGTAGGTATAAAATATGAGACCATCAGATAAAAAAAGGTAAGTTTTTAAGTGGTTGTTTTTCTTTTATGAACATGACGGGGTTCAGGTCATATTACCCCCCAAATATGGCACCTTGGCATATTGACTATTTTAAGCTGAAGGAGCTTGAGAAAACAGAAGCAGCAGAAAAGTCACTCTGATCTTCCCCTGCCACCCCCTCCCACTCCCACTCTTCTTCCTCGAAAAAGGCTACAAAACCTTCCAGCAAGAGATGTCCTCCCTATACCCCGAGGAAAGGAGCATCCTTATCTCTGAAGACAAAGGAAAGCCAAAAAGAACACTACCAAGCCTTGCTAAGTTTCCCCGTTTATTACTATCATCTCATACTCCTTGACCTATCATATTCCTCCACCACTGTTCACTCTTCATCAAACCTAACATAAAAGTGTACAAGTCTGCTTCTTTGGGTCTTCATTTCTTTACGAAGGCTCCCATGTCACATAATACTTATATTAAATAAATTTGTATGCTTTTCTCCTGTTAATCTGTCTTCGGCAGTTTACATTTCAAACCCAGCCCAGGACCCTAAAAGGGTGGAGGAAAACTTTTTCTGCCCCTACCAAAGAAAAGATAGTAGTAGACTTCTTCTCCATAAATTAACATATTTGCAGTTTTATATATTTTCATTTTCTAAGTTATACAGTAACATATGAAACTGATGAAACAGACAAAATAACTTGGGGAGTATACAGAAACATATTGATGGTAAAACTAACATTACTGTTTCAAAATAAATCCCAAAATAAAGAATGTAAGTAGACGAAGGGTTATTTGAAACATGGAAGTATACACAAGGCAAAATCACAACAAAGATCAATTCTCTGTTATATCCTCATGTTGCTCTCTATATAACAACCTTCATAAAAGAAATAGTATTTCAGTTGAATTCAATGATATGACATATCAAAGTTTCATCAAAATTAATCTTTTGTGGTCAAATCACTTCAAAGAAATGTTCACATAAGAGTTACACTGGATTGAAGGTGTTTTACAAAGTAAAAGTTAATTGTGCATTAAAATTACAAATCATAAAACAGAAGGGGGTAGTAGAAGAGGTAGCCTACAAAGAAAGGATTTTCACATTCTGAAGCAATGGAACAAAAACTTGTAATTATATCAAAATGAAACTAAGATATTCATAACATGGTATTTTTTCAAATTAATGTACTGGTGATTTGGCAGAGACTGTACCTATCGTTTGGCCCACAGAAAAATTTTTTCCATGAATCACTTGAAGAGAAATTTGAAGGTCATATAATCCAACCATTATCCCTTTCATGGAACATAAAGTTTTCAAATAACAACGTCCATCCACCACTAATCCATTCTAGGCTGAGAAACCTACATGAAGAAAAAAATTAACCTGCCCTAAATACCTACTGCATTTTAGGAAAGCACAGACCATTAGAGATCATTTATTCATTCCACAAATATGTACTGAGTGCCTACTATGTGCCAAGCACTGGGGAAACACAAGGAAATAAAACAAAGTTTCTGTTCTCATGGAAGGGGGTGCAAATAATCATAGAAAAAAATAATTTATAATAGAATGCCATAAAAGATACGATGAAGGAAAATAACTTTACCCTATTGATGCAGGTAAAGAGACAGTGATGAAGGGACATGGGATGAGCAGGAAAGGCTGATTAAGAAGGCTGGTCAAAGAAGGATGGGCAAAGATGACATGTGATTAAGACCACGAATGAAGAGAGTGTAAGCTGTATTAATGGGTAAGAATGTTCCAGCATGAAGAGCAGGTGCTAGAGCTCTAAGGTTGGAGCATGGTAAGTACACTCAAGTAAAAGCAAGCAGCGTGGTGTGGCCCGAGCAAAGTGATCCAGTATTAGTCTGAGGTCAGACCACCCAGAGCTTTGTCCATTTCAAAAAAAGATCATTTAGCTGTAATATTACAGGTATATAACAGGGACAAAGGGATAAAAGTAGCATTGGGGAGATTAGTTAGGAGATTAAGGCAGGGATCAGCAAACTGGTTTTGTATAGCCTGTTGAGATAAGAATGGTTTTAAATTTTTTAAGTAATTGAAAAGAAGAAGATGATGATGATGGTGATAATGATGATGATGATTTCAGGACATGTAAAAATTACATGAAATTCAAATCGAAGTTTCCATAAATAAAGCTATACTGGAACACAGACATGCTGATGCATTTGTATGCTAAGTCTACTTTTGCACTACATCAGCAGAGTATGTGGTGGCCTCATCGTTTCACACTGCTGCTCAGCACACTACAGGTCACGGTGAACAGTTTTAACTTGACAGTGTTTTGAGTGTCATGCATACTGCCATACTAGCTTTTATTTTTATTTTTTATTACCATGTGTATCTATCACATCAAAACAAGAAAAAAAAAGGAAGGTGGACTTTGAATGTCATGCTTTTAAAAGTTCAGTGGAGTGTGGATTGTTTTAGAATTAAATGACAAAGCATTTTGTTTATTATGTAATGATACTATAGCTATGATAAAAGAATACAACATACATCAACATTACTAGATAAAGAATTGAATATAATATTGTCAAAGCACAGGCATGCAAGTCAGAAAGAAATAGAAAACAACAGATTATCTCATTACAAAAGAATTTCTTCATATAAAAAATAAAAATAAGGCTGGAACCAAAGTAAGTTTCTGAATGCCTGTTTGTTAAGCAAGCAAGGAAGGCCATTTATACATGGTGAGTTCATTAAATGGAGTTTGATTTGACAGCCAAAGAATTATGTCCAGAGAAAATAAACTTGTTTAAGAATATTAGCCTTTCAATGAGAACAGTTGCTCAAGGAGTTGAAAACATTGGGAGCAATTAAAAAACAAGACAAATGATTTCATGTGGTTTTCCTTGGCTCTGGATGTTACCTATACTATTATGTTGTTGTTAATTCGAGGAGTCAATGGTGATTTTGAAGTAACTGAAGAATTGTTCTCTATGAATAGTCTGCCTGAACAACTATAGGGGAATGTTTTCAAAGTTGAGAAAAAAGTAATTTAGTACAAGCTGAAGTGGAATCTTCTAAGATGTGTTACAACTGATGGTGGTAAAAATAGGTGTCAAACAGAGAAAGGCCAAGTTAGGCAAATTTACAAAGCTTGTGAAAATGCGAGGTATTTTAAACTTATGGTTACTCATTTGATTATTCATCAGCAGGTACTTTGCAAAACAATATTTGAATATATCATGTAATTAAGGAACTAGGAGTGTCAATGGTGAACTTGTTCACTCTCATGGACTCAACCATCATTAGTGCCGTGTTTCTGTCAGAAATACAAGTTGAATATACTTACTTGCTCCACTACACAGCCATTCAAAAGCTTAGCAGTAGTAAAATTCTGTGATTTTTTTTTTAGCTCAAGGCCAAGACTAAACTTTTTCTAAATGAGAAAAACCAACTTTGACCACTATTATCAAATACTGAATGGTCTGATACTAGCTTTTGCTGCAGACTTGATAATGTTTGTTAATAAATCCAATCTAAATTACAAGGCAAAATCACCCTTATATGGGAACCTTTATTTCAAGAACAACACTGTTTGAATCACAAGTAACATCAAGCTGTTTTACATATTTTCTGTGCTCTTAAAAGTTAAAACAAGAAGTGAAATTGTCAGTACCACACAAATTTGCAGCATATATATTTTCCAGCTCAAATTCCAGTCCAAGAAGTACTTTTCAGACCTCAACGCTAATACAATGTGAATTTCATAATTCAAAATTCATCTCACTATACAATTAAGGAACTTCCACTTGACCTTCAATTGGAAGTGATTAATCTGCAACGTAATGACATGCTAAAAGGCAAATAAAGAGAAAAATCTAATAGACTTATATAAATGCCCTCTTACAGATAAATATGCTCAATTAACATGTCTGTGAAATGATATCAGTATACAGTAATAATTAACTATGTGAAAAGACACTTTCAAAGATGAAATACAGAAAATCTCATTATAGATCACATTAACAGATGAAAATTTGCAATTGATTTTGATCTAGGGAACATTAACTTTAAACCCCAATTAAGTGAAATATTCCACTCCCCCACCCCTGCCAAAAGGTCATTCTTATCATTAGGCAATCATATTACAGAAAATTACACTAAATAATTATTAAAAATATGAAGAAACTTGTTTTTCTCTTGTTATGTGACTATATATAATCCTCAATTTGCCATTTGACTTGTAAGCATCAAATGGTTATAACTGGTCTTTTACAGAAAAAGCTTGCCCCAACTCCTATGATAAGAAAACAATGATATTGTTCTGAACCAGGCAAAGCAGGTGACAGGAGATGTTCAGATTCTGGGTATATTTTGATGGAAGAGCCAATAAAATTACCTGAGTGATTCTGTGGGGTGTGAGAGAAAGAATGGAGATAAAGATAACCTCAGGGTTTAAGCCTGAGCAACTGGAATGATGGAAGGATTAACAGATAATGACATTAAATGACATGGGAAAGAATGAATAAAACAGATTAGGGGAGGTTCAGTTTTGCCATGTTAATTTTGAAATATTTACCAATCAGACAAATGGAAAAGGCAATTGGATATAGAAGTGTGGAGTTCACAGGAGATGGAGATGTAAAATTGGCAAATAGATGGCTGTTCAAACTTGGAACTGAATGAGATCACCAGCAATTATTGGTAAATAAAGAAGTATTTTGGACCCTGGAGCATTATAACATTCAAACTTTAGGAAAGTGAAGATAATCCAACAAAGGTAACTATTGTGGAGTAAAGCATAATGAGGTAGGAGATTATGCTGTCTTGAAGTCAGATGAAGAAAGTGTTAGAAGGAGAAAATGATCAATCGTGTCGTATGCCAATTAAAAAAAATACTAACTATACATTTATTCAAGGTACAGGCAAGAAATAATTAACAAAACATAATGGAGGACAGAGTCCTACAGCACCAGAAATGTTTATCCTTTAATACATGAATCAGTAAACTCAATGGATTATAGTAGTAGTGATCCAAGCTCATGTTTTTCCATAACATGCATAAGGACAATTCTAAACACCTTGGCATATGCCTTGCAGAATGTGTCTATATGCATGCATCAACAGTTGTTAGAAATATTTGTGTTCTTTGACTTAGTAATTATATTTCTGGAACTCAATCCTGAAAAATTAATCTAAATAGGAACATGTTTTATGACCAATGATAAAAGCCCTTGTGCAGATTATCATTCACATTGTCTTCCTTTACATTGAACTACTCAAAGTTCCTCAAAGATGTGATGCTGAATCATATCCCTGGCATCACACTCTCAACATAATTAAGAAAGTTAATTAGTCATTACTTTCAAAGACATCATTATATTCTGGATATTTCAATTTATTATTGTGATTTATCATATTATACTTATTATTAACATGTCTTTCTCTTCCATTGGCAAATATCCTTCTTGAGAGCAGGGTCCTGTACTAGGTTCAATAAATGTTTATTGATTTCAATTGCCAAATGAGTAATAGAGAGCATAAATAAATAGTACCTTGAATACAGAGAGAAAGTAGATAGAAGATTCAGGGAAAGAGCTACCTAGACGTAATACTTAAGAGAGTCTTTAAGCAATAAAAAGTGGAAGACCTAAAAAAGGCAGAAGACCAGAGGAGTAAAATACATACAAGTGTGCAATTTTAAAACTAATACTTGTACATTATATGACATAAATTACAGATGACCAAGGAAGAGGCATGAATTAGGTATGAAAATTGAATATTCTCCTTCATTTCTGCTCCATGCCAATCAACCTCAGATGCACTAGTATAGTTTTTAAGGAAAATAAACATACAAAGCAAGGGGAAAAAAAGCCAAAGTACTAGATGCTTGAATACAAGTATGAGACATGCTATCTGGTCTCCAGAGTATCTGTCTTCTTACTGGAAAGATAAGACAAATAATTGTCATTCAATCTTCTGAAAATAGTAGCTGTTCTCGTTTCTTCTGGAACTTAGGAAAACATACAGGAGTAACAGAAAAGGAGATACCAGAGGAGTATCAATATTTACAGGCTAGGAGAAAGTGAATGGTGATGATAATTGAGGAGAAAACATCATAGAAGTAGGTGAAAAACTAGGAAAGAGTATGTGGCAGAAGCCAAGAGAAGAAAACAACTTAAGAAGGGAGTGACCTACCTCAACAAATGTCCTAATGAAACAAAAACTGTCCTCCCATGCTTTAACAATGAAGTCACAAGACTTCTGCCACAGCAGTTTTTTAACAGATTGCCGTACACTGAGAAATGAATAGGATGAGAATGAGAAAGTTCTCATCTCTTTGAGAAGCCTGACTATGAAGGAAAGAAAGAAAGAATCTAGCCAGGATTCCTAGCCAAGAATCTTTCTCAAACCATCACTACCAGTGTTTTGTGGGGAGGATAATTCCTTGTCCTGAAAACTGCCCTAAGGATATTCAGACCCTTGGATTCCAACAATAAATGTCTGTAAGCTCTCCAGTCATTGTGACAACCAAAAACACCCACCACAATTTCTAAATGACCCCAGATGCCAACTCATGCTAAAACAAGAGCCTCTTTCCCATGAGATCATTACTATAGGTTGAAAAGAAGAAGCTTCTTAGCATTTTGGAAAATGTTGGAAATATACTTGAGAGAGACAGTATGTTGGAATAGGTGAACGAGTTTGTACCAGAGGGCCTCTGATTTTTCAGAGATAAGTTTATCTGCTAAGAGAACCTAACACATTATAGTTTCAAGTAAGGCTTTCTGCTTTCTTCACATCATCAAATTTCATGATAGAGACCTTTTCTCATTACCCCTATTCACTAACTACTCACTCATTCCCTAAATTTTATAATCTGGCCTCCACTATCTCTATACTACCAAAATGATACCTTCTTGATTGCCAAGTCTAAAGTCTTTTTCTTAGATAATTTTGTTTTTTTATCACCCTCTATCATTGGACATGCTCCTTCTTAAAACCACTTATTCTTCTAGCACTGTCCTTCTTCAGGCACTTGTTCACTGTTTTGTTTTGTTTTGTTTGTTTGGCTGTGTTGGGTCTTCGATGCTGTGCACAGGCTTTCTCAAGGTGCGGCGAGCAGGGGCTACTCTTCATTGTGGTGTGCAGGCTTCTCATTGTGGTGGCTTCTCTTCTTGCTGAGCACGGGCTCTAGGCTCACGGGCTTCAGTAGTTGCACCAAGTGGGCTCTGTAGTTGCAGCATACGGGCCCTACAGTGCAAGGGCTTCAGTAGTTGCAGCACGTGAGCTCAGTAGTTGTGCCTTGCGGGCTTGAGAGCGCAGGTTCAGTAGTTGTAGCGCATGGGCTTAGTTGCTCCGTAGCATGTGGGATCTTCCCGGACCAGGGATTGAACCCGTGTCCCCTGAATTGGCAGGTGGATTCTTAACCACTGCACCACCAGGGAAGCCCCACTTGTTCACTCTTGTAATACTAAAATACCTCTTGCCTCTGCCTTCTATTCAATCTCTTCCAACACTTAATCCATTTTACAAAAGACAGCAAGATCACCTTACTGAAATACAGTTCTTAAGTCATTTCCTGGCTCAAAAACTTTAAAATAGCTGACAGAGTAAGGCCAAATTTCTTGTCTCCAATATTTAAGAGCCTTAACAATCAGGTCCTAGCCCATCTTTCTAGTCTTAGTTCTTACTGGCCTGCTTTACATATCACTCACTGTAAACAAACAAATAGAACTGTTGAATATTCTCTCGACATGCCCTTCTAGCTCCTGTCCCTGTCTGCTCATTTACCTTTATTCTAAAAGTAATGCCTTACTGTTGCATGATCATATATCCAGATCTTCCTCAAAAATTGGATTATAACTTCAATATGAAGTCATTCCTTATCTCCCAGCTGTAAGCAATAGCCCTATCCTTCCTGAATTTCAAAGTCCCTTATTTGAACCTTTTTTTGTTCTTAAGTATATACTTTTCTATGACTTTCAAATCTGTATTATATATTTTCATATAAATGTCCTACCTCACCTATAAATTTCATTAACAGCTACTATTTACTAAGCACTAATATTAGACACTTACATACATTACATTATATCTTCTCAACTCTACTGGTTATCTAAATCTAATACATGTAAAAGCAGGTAGGGGCTTAAAAATTAAGAACACTACATAGATTAGCAAATACTCAAATATTTTAAAATTAATAAATGATTATTCCAAGATGAAGTATCAATCTAAATGTTTACAAATATATAAATATGTTTCACTTTAAGTGAACCAAGGTAGGAGCTCCAAAAATATGTAAGAAAAGAGCATAGCATAGGTAAGAGGTTGTTTCAAATATAATATAATATTAACCATTACAATTTACTCTGGGCACTTTTCTAGTTGCCAGCCAATGTGCACAGCACGTTCCACATGTTATTTACATTCACAACAAATCCTTTAGAATATATACTTTCACTGAATGGATGTTTTCACTGACCAAGGCTTAGGGAGGTTATGTCACAAGGCCAAAGTTCCAAAGCCAAAATACACAGAGATCCAAACTTTCTGACTTAAAAGCCTTTACTCTACAGTAGTTAGTGAAAAGGCCCAAGGAGCCTCAGCCTGAAAGAAAAACAACTTCGGGCTTATAGTTCCCTTTTTTTGTTGTTTTATTAAGTAAGTGGGTGTCTAACAAATGCAATATACCATATAATAACCAAGAAAATATTCTGCTTTTCCTAATATTCTCAAGTAGATTTGGGGGTTGGGGCCCTAAAAGTTGTCATCTGAGGTGAAATTTCTTTCCAGAAAAAAACTGAAAAAATTATATATTAAGTAACGAAATGCCAAATACAGTAAGGAATCTCAAACTAGAAGTTGAATAGTACTGTAAATATCTTATTTTAAAATACAGCAAAAGAATACAATAAAATGCATAAATTGTACAAACTCACTCATGCTAGGACTTTTCTGTAACGGTTTCTGTTCAAATAGTAATCTGTTAATATTTGAAATGAAATTTATATTAAAATGCCATAGTAAAAATTACATTAGCAAAACTATAACTGCCGTGAATGTCAGTGCTGCTTACCATGATGTTTTACTTCATTAGAGTAAAATACTGAGAAAAATACTCTACTTCTACTTACAATAAATAAAACTAATCAATGCTATAATCTTTCCAAAGAATCATTAGAACTCTGGGAGAGAGCTGAAGAGGAGAAAACATCATGTCTATTACTACTGTGACTAAATGGGAATAACTAATCCTCATGAGATAAAGTTATGAATTAAGTGAAGCTCAGAACACTAAGAAAATTTGTGGGGAGAGAATGCAAATAGCTCCCTAATTATCTACAGTCTATTAACAAGCAATCCTTATTACTTGCAATTAAAATCCTCTTAAATTTTATGGCAAAAGTTCATTGAAACAGTGAAAATTATATGCTAATTATTATACCGTAAAGCACATGTTTAGTGTGTACTTTACTATGGGCTCAGTAAATAATAAAGTATCAAATTCTAGGTGATACAGTGACTAATTATTTTACTAAATGAAAAACACCATGTGGTGTGAAGCCACCATGGGCTCCTGCTGCAAATTCACAGAGCTACAGTACTAGAATATCCCACTAACTGTAGGTTCCACAAGGATGGAAGCATGACAATTCTGCGAACCCCGAATCCCCAACACCATCTCAGTATTTGGCATAGGTACATACTTACGTATTTACTGAAGAAATTATTTGGGAGGAAATGGAAATATTCTTGTGATTTATTTATATTACTCACTTTCTGGTTCTGGATCTTCAAATGTAACCACACAGTTCATTTACTGATTGGTTTTTATAGCACTTCTATATTATAGATTTTTAAAACCGTTTATATAACTGTTCATTTTATATACAATATCTCCATGATAGCCTAAACCAAGTTTGTCTTGTTTCTAACTGCATCATAGTACCCAGCACGTACTAAAAAGTCAATAAATGTAACGATGTATGGAGACAAATATTAACTGGACTTATTGAAGTGGTCATCTTGCAATATATACAAACGTCTAAATATTATGTTGTACATCTGGAACTAATACAATGTTACGTCAATTATACCTCAATTTTTTAAAAAGGAAGTCAATAAATTTTTCTGAAAGGAGTGAGGAAGTGAGTGAATACATTTTAAAAAGGATATTACTACAGACCAAAATTTCCTGGGACATCATATTCTTCAGTAGGCAAAATACTACAGTCTAAAGAACAATAAGCCCACATGTACAAATGACGTTAAGTCATGGAGTAGCTCCCATGGATGGCTCTTTTCTTTTAACTGAGGACTCCCTGGTGCCCCATTATCATTTTCACATCCATGCAAATTAGAGGAAAATCTCTTCAGATATTAAATATCCAGTTAATATTCAATTTCCCTAATTAGTTTTATTTATTTACTGTTGGTTTTTAAAAATCAGGATCCAAATCAGCTCCATTTATTGTGCCTGTTGAGATATTTCTTAATTCTCTTTTTATTTGTATTGTTTTGGTCATTTATTTGTTGAAGGAACTGAGTTGTTTATACTACAGATTTTTCCACATTCTCAATCTTCCTAATTGTAGTCGTGTATCATCACTTAACATGTTCCCATTCCCCTTGGTTTCTCATAAACTGGTTTTTAGATCTACAGCAGCAATGTCCCATAGGAATATAATGCAAGCCTCACATGGAATTTAAAATCTTCTAGAAAAGTAGAAAAGGGAAAGAGTTGAAATTATTTTTAACCCAGTATATACAAAATATTATCATTTCAACAAGTAAACAATATTTTTTAAAATGACATATTTTCACCCTTTTTTCACTTGGATTTCATTCCAAATCCAGTAAGTATTTTACACTTGGCACACGTGAGTTCAGACTAACCACATTTCAAATTCTCAAAAGCCACATGTGATTAGTGGCTGCCATACTACACTGCACAGATATCAAGACAACGAAATGGAGGTTTGTCATATAATGTTTGTCTCTTTTTTATGATTCAACATTGGTCTATGAATTCTGATGTTCATTCATTAAAAAATTCCACATAACTTTTTACATAGTGGTTTTAGTAGCCATTGATGATCATGCCCAGATCTCAGTTTTGCTACTCTATTATTCCTTCTGCATTTATTATGTGCAATTCTACAAGTAAAAAAAAAACTTTTCCTCAACAAGGTAGTTACCATGAGGTACAAGTTATATTTAAAAATGGGATGGGGCTTCCCTGGTGGCGCAGTGGTTGGGAGTCCGCCTGCCGATGCAGGGGACATGGGTTCGTGCCCTGGTCCGAGAGGATCCCACGTGCCGCGGAGCGGCTGGGCCCGTGAGCCATGGCCGCCGAGCCTGCGCGTCCGGAGCCTGTCCTCCGCAGCGGGAGAGGCCACAACAGTGAGAGGCCCGCGTACCGCAAAAAAAAAAAAAAAAAAAAAAAAAAAAAAAAAAAAAAAAGGGATGAATGTGTGATTTTTTTTTCCCCTATAACAATCAGTTTTGAGAATTATAGGCTTGTTCACTAGAATCCTCTGAAGATAAGCTATAAAGATTTTTTTGACTATTATTATAAACTCATGGATTTAAACATAATTTGCTGCATCTGAATCTAATAGTTATTTTTCTTTTAGATATTCAGACAGTCCCATCTTTGGCCAATGGAAGTCTCTTCACTTTAGCTCCTGAAACCTTTTTACTTGACATCAGGAACCTCCAGACTTATCTTGCCAGTCCTGGAATCAGGCATTTCTCCAAGGAGCCTTGATTCTTTTTATTGGAAAATGGTATTTAGAGACCACAATCTAGGTTAAAGGGTGCTTACTGTTATCTTATTGTTTGTTGCTTCTAGGTTTTTCCAGTGGGCAGAACTGGAAAAGATATTTTTTAATAAAGAAAATATGAATTCATACAGATATTTCAATTCAAGTTAAGGATAACAGGATTTTTACTTAACTTCCTCAATTTTTATGTTTCTGTTTTTTCTTGCTTTGAAAAATCTTAGTTCCTAATGGCATTAACATAATTAGTTATTGGCTTTGAATTGTGTGGTCATAATTATATCTTAGCATATATTAGAAAGTCACTCAGTAAGTATTTGAGAATTAAATAAGAGAATGAATTAATAAAAAGGCTACCACTTTTGAGAAAAGTATAAAAATTAAGTTCAGAATAACAATTCCAATTATACCACTATCAATAAGATAACCAATAACAGCTTAAGATTTCTTTATAGCTTTTTCTTTGTCCTTAGCATATGTATGTTGGTGGGGCGTGAGGTGGGTAGAGACAGGAAGAAGAAAAAGTCCCCAGCAGAAATCTTCAAATTACTATGTTATAAATTCACTTGAAATAATCTCTCTATATATGTAGTATAAAATACCCAATTGATTTATTTCATTTGGCTTCCAAATTAGCCACTGATTTTTTAAACTTTTTTATAATTATGGATAAAAATGTCCATATATGATACAAGGTATATTCAGAAGTCTACTTTCAATTTCTGCTTTTCTTCTTTGTTCCTCTATCCCCTTTTAAAGTCTTTTTAATTAGTTATTTTGTTAAACCTTCCATTTTTAAAAATATAAGCAAATATATTTATATATATGTGTAGATATTTATATATATATTTGCTGCCCACTTCCTCAGATAGATGGTAGCATACTATTCATATTTTTCTCTACCTTGTTTTCTTCATTTATCCCAATGACCATTTCTAACACAGTTTATAGAGACGTTCCTCATTGTGTAGATTCACAATGGTTTATTCAGTGTTTCCTATAATGAATGGGCATTTTGACCATTTATTATCTTTTGCTATTACAAATAGTGCTGTGATGACTAGCCCTGGTACAAACATCTTTTCAATTATTTGTGTCATTGATTATTTAAGATAGATTACTAAAATTAGATTCAGAGAATAAATGCATATATTATTTGGTAGATACTGCAAAATTGCCCTCCATAGGAATTATATAATTTTGCATTTTCTAATGTATGCCTTTTTAACACTCCATGAGCATTGCCACAAAAACTGTCATATGTCAAACTACAAGTTTGCTGTCGAGATACACAAATATATTAGAAATAGTAAATATGCTTTTTCCATTTTTCACACCACTGCCAAGAGCAACACTTACCTATTTATTCCACTCAGTAAAAAATAGCCAGCAATGCTAATAAAAATTAGTTATCCTTCAGGATTCATTTTTTTGTCTAATAATTAGATTTTCACATGATTTCAAAATATCAAATTATATTCAATAAAAATGTTGGTGACATGGAACCTCAACGTTTCAAATAGCTATTCTCCGAAAGATCTATATTGGTATGTTGTTCAGGGAGTGATGCCAACTGTCACTCCTCAAACTTTTTTTGTATTCTCTTCTTATCCCAAACTGAGATTATCTTGGAGGATCTTTTCATAATGGAGAGAGGGGGTTGTGAAGATAAGATTCTGTCATTTTTGTTTATGTTGTCAAATTTCTCACTTCTCTGACTACAAGGTATCTTTTTGCAATCCACACCACCAATCCTAATTGCAGCTGCCACTGCTGCTAAGATCCAGTGCCCCTCCAACTCGTGGGTTTTTGTTTTTGTTTTTAACTTTTGGTGTTGCTTTTATCTTCTATCATGCTTCTCACCTTCCCATGTAAAAGGTCTAGACTTTTAATTACAAGCAGCCCTCAATAATTACTGTAAATATTTATTGAATGAATAAATAAATAAATGATGTTATATATATGGTACCATAAAAGTATTATGAACAGAAACAGACTCTGCCCTTAAGAACTGCTAATCTGGTTGGGATAGGTTACATATATATTAAAAGCTCAAGGGACTTTCCTGGTGGCGCAGTGGTTAAGAATCCGCCTGTCAATGCAGGGGACATGGGTTTGAACCCTGATCCGGGACAATCTCACATGCCACGGAGCAAATAAGCCTGTGCGTCACAACTACTGAGCCTGCGTTCTAGAGCCCACGAGCCACAACTACTGATCCCGCGTGACACAACTACTGAGCCCACATGCCACAACTACTGAAGCCTGCGTGCCTAGAGCCCGTGCTGTGCAACAAGAAAAGCCACCGCAATGAGAAACCTGTGTACTGCAATGAAGAGTAACCCCTGCTCACCACAACTGGAGAAAGTCCGCGCGCAGCAACGAAGCTCCAACGCAGCTATCAATCAACCAATCAATTTTTTAAAAAATAATAATAAAAGCTCAAATGTGTAACGTACAAGCCAAAGGAATGGTACTGACTACCAATGTTATAACAGCTCATAGAACTCAAATACCATGACCCAGTGGAAGAATCCACTCACACCTGGCTTATAAGCAAAAGTAGCACTCAGACAAGTACAGAGGAGAGCTGTACAGTAGATGGAATGATGTGATGTGAGCAAATACACAAAATCAGGAAAGGCTGGGAAGCAATCCATGAGTAGACAGACTTTACTTATGAAGGAGATGAGTTTTGTTCTCCTTTTTTAAAGACAAATCACATTTTAAGTTTAAACTGTACTTTAAAAGAAAACATAATTTCTTCTTTATATTTAATAATTATGCTAAAATGCTTCAAGGTCATATGAGCACACATAGGTATTTTTCTAGTAATAACAATCTCTATGGGTTATAATTTTATTATTAACATGACTTGTTTCTGATATATAGAAGCATTTAACATTGTGTTTATATGTAAAGTTAAAGAAGAATATTTATTCTGAAGATTAATACCTCATATTATAGAAAAAATAATTAAGTTCCCAAGGAATATGGCTTAAAATTTTTAGATACATTAATAGTATACTTTCTCAGAACACTAAAATTAATATTTTAAAGGATGATTTTAAGCATTTTTAGGTATAACAGTAAAACGAAGTATTTCTATGTTTTATTATCCAAAAATACTAAATATTTAAATTTTAATTTATTAATAATGATAATAATAATTAAGTGTATGTTTACTGTGTGCCAAACCCTATTCCAAGTGCTTTACATACACTTATCACAGAATTAACAATACAAAATGTAACAGTTTGCTTTTTTAAAGTTATTCTCTTAATAATTTTATGGTGCTTAGTTCTTACGTGTAATGTTTTATGTGCCATTATTTTGCTTTTACTGCAAAAGAAAGATCTGGCTCCCAAAGATAAAGGAGATTTTTGGTAAATGGTGAAGGTAAAGAAATAAATGACCCACTTGGCTAGTGTGTAATTACACTGCCTGAGATTGTAACAATCTATCACATGAAGGAGGATGACACCACACGAAGGGGTGAGTCAAAGGAGATAGCCTTTGACTAACTACGGAACCCCAACAATCGATACTCCACAGATAGTGTGCTCTCAAAAACAATTGAATTCTAAAAAAGTTTGAAAATAGATTTCCCCCTGCTGATATGGATCAGAGACCTATCTCGACCTTATTCTGGAAGAGCAATACTTTCTGAAAAAGGTATATGAAACATATAAATCCTTTCTATCTCTGGATTGTTCTTTCAAATGGATATTTAACACATTTCTATTATAATGACAGTACTACAAGGAAAAAACCTACTGAAATCCTTATTTCATTATTACATAAACAATTAGCTTTTACCAAGTTATCGTAATACTTAACACATGACAGGTACATATCCCAAGACAGAAAAAATAAAATCTATCGCAAAATTAAAATTTCCAAGAGAGATTTCAGTATACATACTGAACTAGATATTTAATAAATAGCAAGTGATTTGACTATATAATAAGCAAGCAGAAAGAAACTTTTAAAATAAAAGGAAATTTTAAGTCCACAAAATAGTTTACAAAATGATTTTACAGGATAATCACATTAGAATTATCTTAATGTGATGTATCATACTTTATTTTAAATCCTTAGACTGTATCTAAGAATAACTCTTATTACCTTAAAAAGTTTTAAAATTCATTAAAATGCGTCAAAAAGTATAGTTATTTCCCTTCATTTTCAAATTACATAATACAGAATGTCTGGGGTTTTTGGATACTGCATATAAAGTATCTGTAACTAAAAAGGCAAGTATCTAAAACATAAAACATACTTCAAAGCCTGTAAGAGATAATTAAGGGAAAAGCAAAATCTATTCTAAATTCTAATAAATTTTTCTTTTCACAGAGGCTTATGTTATTGCAAATAAAATCTATAAAATATCATAAACTACTATAATGTAAAAGATTATAAAATTAAACTTTATAGAAGTTTAGACTTTGTATTGATACTATAATATCACTATTGCAGACGATGAGAGTGAATACATGACAGTTAGTACAAAATGCCATTTTACAAAATGTCAGCATGAGAAGGGATACTACATGAAAACACAGTATATCACCTTTGTTCTACAGGGCTGTAGCAATCTGATCCCTCCCAGAGTACAGAGTTGTTAGGATAAAAGAATCACCTAGGGAGCTTAAAAATTTCAGATAAATAGCTAAGCCTCAAACCAATTAAATCTCTCCCAAATTCTGAAATGCAGACATGGTTGAGAACTACTGCTATATCTGTTTGAAAACGTGAAAAAGTTTGAAAGAAACAGACAAAAAGAAGCAATGCAAGATATGGAAATGGGAATACTGTTTGATAACAAAGGTGATTATATTTACTCCAAATTCTCCAAAGGATGAAGGCAGATGGATTAGAGGAAAGCTCCAACAAACTTTACAAATTAGCAACTTAATTAGATTAACAAATACTGTTAAAAATGCAAATACACTTGAATCAATTCATTGAATTGCTCGTATGTGCACCTTGACATAATGTATTTGTTCTTTCCTTCGTTTAGTGTCAAATACTGAATACTTAGTATATGCCACTTCAAGGACACAGCCATGTCCTTTAATAAGTCACACTCAGATAATGGAAATTTTGACAATCTAGAGGGAATTGGTGATTTTAGAAAATAAAGCAATCTAGGATGTAGATTTTGAATTTCTAGAGAAAACTTTGAAGGCGCTGTATACTTATGAAGGCAAACGAGTCTATGTAAGACCAGGGTACAATACGATAGCAAAAGCATGTCATATTGATGAGAGAAGGTATGCCAATGAGTATCATCTCCATTATTACCTACAAAAATTTGTTAGGATAGCAAATATGATGTAAAAATACAAGAACTATTTTGAGTATAATAAATGTCATCCCTCAATATGGAGTTTATTCCTGTGTTTCCCATTCAACTTAGGAATAGTTCCACCCAACTCTCTCCTGTTAAAAAAATAAGAATGTAAGAAGAAACATCCATACATTCTAATGTCAATGTTCTTTCCTTCATTTACTGTCAAATACTGAATATCTAGTATATGCCAAGTACTGGTCCAAGGATTGAGAATACAAAAATGAAGACATTATGGTCTTCCATTCTCTATAAATACCTTTTAGTATAGTGGGAAAAAGAGAAAATGTGTACGATAATATATAAATATGAAATGTGTACTAGTGCTTTTGGAGGAGGTCATCAAGAGGATGTGACTGCTGGTTGATGCACGAACTGGACCATGGCAATTGGAGGCTCTTTACTCCCTCCATGTCCTTGGAATGTAAGTTCTGCCCACTGTTCCCACACAGGAGCCACTTCAAGGGCACAGCCTTGAGAGTGTAACATGTTATTGCAACTATCTGCCCTGTATCAATAACATTAAGGCCTCTGAATAAACTCTTAAGATTCTCGGGGTGGGTGCAGAGATATACTCATCTAGCAGCTGCCCAAGCCAAGCCTCATGTGTAAGTTCCCTTGCTTACTTAAACTGCCACCTACCAATCTGGAGTGGTCTGCCTCTTCCTTGGTCTCTCCTTGCCCTCCGTGTACAGGGCCAGTTTTGAATGTCACCTGGGAATTCTGGAGGTCACGAACCAACAAATGCTTTGATAGATACATTTATCAAGTGCTATGGTAACATACATGAGCAAGGAAATAATCTATCAGGTAATGCTTCTGAGAAAAAGAAGAGACAAAGGCTGGTAAAGTGCATAGAGGCAGACACATTTCAGATGGATTTTGAAAGATAAATAGGAACTCACTAAGCAAATAAGATGGGAAGAGCACTGAAGACATAAAGAAGAACATGAGGGAAAAAAAGAAAAATGTGCCTGAAATGCAAGTTGCCTGGTGTGGCTAAAGACACATGGAAAAGATGAATGGCAAGGCAGATTTAAGGACTGGCACTAAGGCCTTGAATGTCATATCTTAAGTTTTTCCACAGAGAATGAGTTTACTAATAATACGTTGAAGCTGCAGTACTATTAAGAGAGACTGCAGGCAAGGAAATCACTTGGTAGGTTACCTGCAGACTTTTATAACCAAGAGTTTTTCAACAAGTCTAGGGTATAATCATAACCAATTATTAAAATGGGATACAGGTAAAGCTGATATGAACAGAAAGCTGTTCTGATTTTAGAACAGACCCTGGAGTTTTCTCTTTTCAACAAATGCCTAATTGTGACTTGACATTTTATCTAAAATGGATTAAAATATAAATGAATGCATTAGTTAATACAAGTATAGCCTAAAACATAATAGTTTGTCACTAACTTTTCACTTTTTTTCTACTTTAACACCATCTAATCACATGCAATCTAGAGTTCATGTTACAGGTCCACAGGATTTGATCTCTTGACATACATCTAATTTAAAAGACCCGTTCTTAAACTTTATCCCCATCAAGCTTTTCTATAACATTTCATACGCAAGACAGGAATTAACATTGCCATTTAAGAGCTGAGAAAACTGAGGCTTAGCAAAAAACAATCTTCTAAATAAAAGAGCTGATTTTCAAACCCAGAGCTATATGAGGCCAAATCCCATGATCATTTTTTTTTTTTTTTTAATTTTGGGCTGCATTAGGTCTTTGTTGCTGCATGTAGGCTTTCTCTAGTGGTGGTGAGTGGGGGCTACTCTTCAGCGCAGTGCGCGCGGGCTATGGGCTTCTCATTGCAGTGGCTTCTCTTGTTGCGGCACATGGGCTCTACGTGCATGGGCTTCAGTAGTTGTGGCACGTGGGCTCAGTAGTTGTGGCACATGGACTTAGTTGCTCCACAGCATGTGGGATCTTCCCGGACCAGGGTTTGAACCCATGTCCCCTGCATTGGTAGGCAGATTCTAAATCACTGCGCCACCAGGGAAGCCCCCATGTTCATTCTTCTAGGCCAAAATTACTTCATGAGTTAATTTCTTGTAGTCATGAATATATCACAACTTTAAGAAGCCTAACAACTTCGGGACCTTCGTCTTTTTTTTTTTTGCGGTACGCGGGCCTTTCACTGTTCTGGCCTCTCCCATTGCGGAGCACAGGCTCCAGACGCGCAGGCTCAGCGGCCATGGCTCACGGGCCTAGCCGCTCCGCGGCATGTGGGATCTTCCCGGACCAGGGCACGAACCCATGTCCCCCGCATTGGTAAGTGAACTCTCAACCACTGCACCACCAGGGAAGCCCCGACCTTTGTCTTTTTAAACACAATTAAAACATGATATAAGGGCTTTTTGAAGGCATAACTCATACACAATTTTATGAGTTTTGATAAGTGCATAGTTGCGTCAGGACCTCTAAGACTACCTTCAGATTCAGTGACTCACTAGGAGGACTCACAGGACTCATCATATAGTCATCCTCACGGCTATAATTTCTCATAGCAAAAGGATGCAAGTCAAAATCAGCAAAGGGAAAATGCACATGGAGTGAAGTCTGGAGGAAAACAGGCACAAGTTTCTAACCGTCCTCTCCCTGTGGAGTCACGTAGGATGTATTTAATCCCTGCAGCAATGAGTTGTCAGACCATGTGTGAAATGTTTGTTTAGGGAAGCTCATTAGAGCCTCAGCTCCCAAGGTTTTTATTTAGTGCTGGTTGTTAAGGTATCCTATACCTAGCATGTACCATAATTCCAGACTCCCAGAATAAAAACTGATGTTTAGCACAAACTACATTGTTTGTACAAACAGTCTAGGCAAACTGAGCTACTTTTATCATTTACAGAAAGTTTTATATTTTTATAAGGAACTATTTACCATTCAAGTTCCCATACGTCTTATAATCAGCTCTTTCTAAGGATATGAGTCTGCTATATTAACTTTTTTCTACACAGTTGTGTAACCACAAACAATCAACAACAATTCCATCACACACAAAAATATTCTGTACCCCTTTGTAGTTAACCTCTACAAACCCACGGATCTGACTTTTACCCCTAAGTTTGCCTATTCCAAAACGTCATACAAATGGAATCATAATGCAGAGCCTTTTGAGTCTCGCTTCTTCCAGCGCAATGCACTTAAAGAGTCATCCACACTGCTGCATGTCTCCGTAATTTGTTCTTTTTTATTGCTAAATAATATCTTCTGTACAGATATAGCACAGATATTTTTATCTGCTACAAACATTCAGAATAGTGGGGTTTTTTTTTTCTGTGAACTGTATTTTCACTTCACTTGAGTAAATATCTAACAGTAGGACTTTAGAGTTACATGATAACTTTATAAGAAGCTGCTAAATAGTTTTGCAAAGTGGCAATGGCATTTGCATTCTATTCTAGTTTGCATTCCCATCAGCAATGTGTAAAAGTTCCATAAAGGTTTGAAACAGAGATATACAGTGGTTTTCTCATAACTCTAGGCAGGCACTAAAGAAGAAATCTGATTGGTTGAGTGAGTAATCACATAACAAAAAGCATATACCAAAATGGTTTTCTACATAGCAAAATTCACTCATCTAACAAAATTCAGTTTAAATGTCATTGTTTCCCATATAAATTTAGAATTGATTACTCTTTACTGTTGTCATAGCACTTAGTTCATAACACTAGAGTTTGAATAGTATTTACTATCTGATGTCATGGTTATTTATATGTATCTGTTTCCCTGTTTGTTCTGAATTCCTTGATAATATTATGACTTATTCAGCTCTGAATTTTTATCATGTCAGATGGTACCACATACCAAGCAATGAACAATTTTTGCTAAAATAAAGTAAATAAGAGGAGAACTTCCACTCTGGCTAAGACAGAGTAACTACAATTTACCCTACAAAATAAAACAATGGAAAACACCAAATAAAATAAAAGAAACAACAGTTTTTAAGAGACTAGACCTCAGAAAACTAAAGAGAGAGATCCCTTAGAGATGGAAAAAAACAAGGAGTCCTACGTTTTCCCAGGCTCACTGTTTTAAGATTTCTAGCCCAAAACACAGGGAGGGGGAAGCTAAGCAAAGTCCAGTCCAGTTCAGTTCTCTGAGTTGAAGAGACAGACCTAAGTGTCTGAGAGAAGGTGGTGAGAGTTCTTCGGATCAAGTACTGAAGAGGAGAGGGCTGAAAAGAGAAGAACACCACAGATGTGAAGGAGGTTGCCCTCGAGTATTCTGTAGAGCACCACTCACTGCAAGCATGTAAGGAAACTACCCAAGGCCAGAGAAAGAACGACAATGGCAGAGTTCAATATCCCTCTCTCAATAGTTGATAGGACAAGTCGACAGAAAATCAGTAAGGTTATATAAGACGTGAACAACACTATCAACCAACTTGACCTAACTGACATTTACAGAACACTATACCCAATGGCAGCCCAATACACATTCTTTTCAAGTGTACTTGAAACATTCACCACAACAGATCATATTCTGGGGCATGAAACAAATTTCAAAAAATTAATATCAGTTACTTGCAAACTAAGTAACATCTTTCTAAATATCCCTGGCTCAAAGGAAAAGTCAAAAGAGAATTAGATTTTGAACAGAAACAAAATGAATATACAACCCATCAAAATATGTGAGATGCTGCCAAAGCTGTGCCTAGAGCTAAATTTATTGTACTAAAAGCCTATATTAGGAAAAAGTCTAAAAATCATTGACCTTAAGTAAAGCAATAGTAAATAAAACCCAAAGCAGAAGAAAGGAAATAATAAAAATCACAATGAAAATCAAAGAAATAGAAAAAAGAGAAAGAAAAATTCATGAAGCAAAAAAAGAGAGGACACAAATTACCAAGATCAGAAATAAGACAGGCAACCACATATTTTGCAAACATTAAAAGAATAATAAAGGAATATTATTAATAAGTTGATGCCACTAAATTGGACAACTTTGATAACAAATGAAAAGAGCTCTAAAGTATTAAAAAAAACTGACTTTGTAGTTTAAAAGTTCACCGAACAAAATTCCAGGCCTACTTGGCTTGGCTAACAAATTATATAAAACATTTAAGAAATAAATACTCATTTTACCTAAACTATTCAGATTATGATGTGGAGGAATGACTTCCCACTCATTTTGAGGCTGGCAATATCCTGATACCAAACTTGTCAAAGGTGTTAAAAGAAAACCATAGACCAATGTTAGTCATGAATGTAGATGTAAAAATTCTACACAAAATCACAAAATTTTATCAAATTAAATTCAATGATATATGAAAAGGATAATACTTCATGACCAAAATGAGTACATCATCAGCATGCAAGATTGGTTTAACATCCAAAAATTATTGTTTTAACATTAAACACCAAATTAAACTAATAAGAAAAAACCATTCCTGATAAATACTCTCAGCAAACTAGGAATAGAAGCTAGCTTCTTCAATCTGAAAAAAGGTATCCATGAAAAACCTACAGGAGCATCATATTTAATGATAAAGGACTGAATGTCTCCCCCACCCCTCAGATCAGGATAAGGACAAAGATTTATGCTCTCATCACTTCTATTCAACATTATGCTAGATAAACTGGCAAGGGAAAAGAACAACCCCCTCCTCAAAAAAATCCAAACTATAAAGAAATAAGTAGGGAATTCCCTGGTGGTCCAGTGGTTAGAACTCCAAGCTTTCACTGCTGAGGGCAAGGGTTCAATCCCTGGTAGGGGAACTAAGAGCCCACAAGCCCTGCAGTGTGGCAAAAAAAAAAAAAAAAAGGAAGAAGTAAGCTGTCTTTTTTTTGCTGATGATATAATTGCCTACATATAAAATCAGACAGAAACTACAGAAATCTACTAGAATAATTGAGTTAAATAAGGCTGCAGGATACAAGATCAATATCCAAAATATCCTGTATTTCTATCTGCCAGCAATGAACACTCAGAAACTGAAGTAAACATAATGTTTCCAATAGAAAATATGAAATACATAGGTATATATCTGAAAAGATGGGCAATATGTATATCCTGATAGCTACATAACAATGCTAGAAGAAATTAAAGACTATATAAATGTAGAGACATTCCTTTTTCATGGGTTAGTAGACTCAATATAATTATGATGTAAATTCCCCCCAAATTCATCAACAAAACCAAATCCAATCCCAGCAGGACAGAAACTGACAAGCTGATTCTAAACTACATTTGGAAATTCCAAAGACCTACACTATCCAAAATAATTCAAAAAAAGAAGAAAGCTGGAAGACTAATACAACCTGACTTTAAGACTTGTAAAGCCACAGTAATCAAAGACCATGTGGTCCTGGCAGAAGGATAGTCAGAGATGAGGAGAACAGAAGACAAAGTCCAGAAATAAACTGACATATAAATGGATAACAGATTTTAGACGAAGGTGCAAAGGTTATTCAGTGGATAAAGAACTGTCTTTTTAATGAATAGTGCTGGAACAAATGGATATTCACACGTAAAATATGACCTATGAATACATTCAACAGCATGGATGAATCTCAAAATAATTATGCTGAGTGAAAGGAACCAGGAAAAAAAAAGGAACACAAACTGGGTAAATCTATTGACAAGTTATTCTAGACAATATAAACTAGTCTATATTGATCAGTGGAAGCCTGGGTATAGGGAAGGTAGAAGAGAAGGAATCACAAAAGGGCAGGAGGAAATCTTTAGATTGTGGTGATGATTTGAAGGAGATACATACATATATATATATATATATATATATATATATATATATATATAAACATAAAAACTGTACACTTTAGGGAATTCCCTGGCGGACCAGTGATTAGGCACCCACACCTTCACTGACAAGGGCACGGATTCAATCCCTGGTCAGGGAACTAGGATCCAGTAAGCCATGTGGTGTGGCCAAAAAAAAAAAAAGAAAAATAACTAATAACCAAGTGCTCTGCCAATATTATATATCTAGTAAGAAAAGAGATGCAAACTAAATCACTAGCTATACAATATTAGTATATCATCTCAAAGAAAGAATTAAAAGAATAGGTGCTGCAACTGGCTAAATAAGGGCCCCCAAAGATGTCAACATACTAATCCCAGAATTGTGAATACATGGCCTTACATGGCAAAGGGATTTTATAGGTGTGATTAAATTAAAGGTGTAGAGATGAGGAAATTATCCTGGATTATCTGGGTAAGCTAATGTAATCACAAGGTCCTTCTAAGAGAGAGGTAGGAGGGTTAAAGTGAGGGAAGGCAAATGATTATAAAAACAAAGAAAAAGAAGGAGACAACAGAAGCAGAGTTGAAATTTTGGAGATCCTGTGCTGGGGAATTTGAAGCTGGAAGAAGGGGCCATGAATCAAGGAATGCAGGCATCCTTCAGAAGTTCAAAGAACTCAGGAAAATGTATTGCCTCCAGAGCCTCCAGAAGAAACACAGCACTGCTAACCAAGTTTAGGCTTCTGAACCTAAAAAACAACTGTTATTCAAGCCACTATATTTGTGGTAATTTTTACAGTACCAATGAGAGAATAATACAGGCTCTACAGTCAATGTGGTTCTTTGTTCCCAACAGTAAGTGCTCAGTCTAATTAGGCATATAGTAAAAGTTCCTGATATTGATGGAAACAACGGATTCTTTGGGAATGGGAGAACATATGAAAGACAACTCACTGGATATTATTCCTGTGGACCCTAGATATCTATGGGTAAAGTGCAAAATTCAGTCTGTGCCCAATCTTTAGAGCCTCCTTTGAAAACCCTGAAAGAAAACTCACATAAACTATGCCCTAGGCTGACTTTAAAACAATATAAATTCTTTGGTGGGTTTGGAGGGAGAGAGAGGTATCAAAAGACCTCAAGTGAATCTTGGGTTTGGGAATGATTTCGTGTTACCAAATCATGCTAAAGACAGGCTGGGACCAGACAAGCTACAGACAGTGTGCACAGAGCAGTCCACTGTTGTTTTTTGTTTGGCTTGGTTTTTAATTAGGCATGTGGCCTAGGTCTCATGAAAAAGATAGAATGATAAAACAAATTCCAAACCACAAACTTGATTTTCCAGTCCCTTTCTGTTTTTATCGTATGTTAAACTTTGAAACCTATACTTCCTTTTTTCAATCACTAAAAAGACACTTATTAACTGCCTAAAATATTCCAGGTAACATTCCCAGCACATTTTAATGAACAAAAATAAATATAATAATTTTCCTAATAGCATTTACAGGTTAAGAGTGTGGGGCGATTTCAAAAGCAATTACTATTCATTGTCACAAGGGCTGAAACATGGGAAGTAGAGGTTGTTACAGGAGACATGGCAGGACACCTAAACTAGAGAAGGAAACAGAATATATATGCAGAGGCCTAGAGACAAGATGGACAAACACTGAGAAGAGCATGAAGCACAAAGTGAAAGCATTCTAAACAGAAAATGCTATAAGACTGCTTTAACATGATACCAGCAGAGCCAGAAAATCCCAGGACATACTCACAATGAAGTAACAATCTCTTAAATTCTATACTCTATGAGGACAGTACCCATGTCTGTCTTTCCTATTGTTATAGCCTCAGCAATTAGCACAATGCCTGACACATAATAGGTGTTTAATAAATATTAGCTCCAAAATTAACCAATTCTGAAAACTTAATCAGAAAAACATCAATAAAAGGAAGGATGGAAGGAAGAAATAAGGAGAAAGAAAGAAAAAGACACTTGGAATGACTGACGAATGAGTAACTAAATGATTTCATGAAAGTAATTCAGTCAAGCTCAAAACGGTGAAGATTTTGAGTCTTGGTTTTGTCAGAGATCACTTGTACAATCTCCGACAAATTATTTAACCTCTCAACAACTGTTTCCTCACCTATAAAATGCGGTAAGGCATAGATTAGGTGCATCCTACCATACCTTACAGTGTTAAATATGACTATACCAGGTGTTTTCAAGGAAAGCACATAACACGTTAACCTACGTGTTGTTTCTAAGACATAGAAAGCATTTGGTAAGAATTTATTGAACTCTGAAAGTAAAGTAAAAAAAATTTCTAATTCTGAATATGCAACCAAAAAATTTTATTTTTAACATCAAGCTTTAATTCTCAATTATCCACAGCTAGAGGGAAACAATGTAAGGGAAACCCAAGAGACAATCTCTCGGTATTTCCTCAGAAGTATATTCTTCCCAGCAAAAGTTACAAACCTATGGAAAAGCAGCAAGAAGAATATCGAAAAAAATTACATACCTTTACCTAAACCACCTTGTTTACTTATCTTGCTATATTTGTTTTATCATGCTTCCACTCAATCTCTCTCCCCCATGTTTATTTATTTATTTATTTTTTGCTGGACCACTTGACAATTAGTTATAGACAGTATGACATTTCAACCCTTAACCAAACGTATCTCCTAAGAACAACGATATTTTCTTATAAAACAATACAATTATTATTTAGAAATAGTATTAATTATTCAGAAATTAACTATTAATACAATATTACATATAATATTGAATCTATATTCAAATTATTCCAGTAATATTTATAGCTGCTTATGTGGTGGTGTTTTGATCCAGGTCCAATCAAGCATCATTTTCTTTTTCTTTTTTTTAAAATTTACCTTTTTTTAAAATTAATTAATTTATTTATATATTTATGGTTGTGTTAGGTCTTAGTTTCTGTGCGAGGGCTTTCTCTAGTTGTGACAAGCGGGGGCCACTCTTCCTTGCGGTGCGCAGGCCGCTCACTATCGTGGCCTCTCTTGTTGCGGAGCACAGGCTCCAGACGCGCAGGCTCAGTAATTGTGGCTCACGGGTCCAGTTGCTCCGCGGCATGTGGGATCTTCCCAGACCTGGGCTCAAACCCATGTCCCCTGCATTGGCAGGCAGATTCTCAACCACTGCACCACCAGGGAAGCCCCAAAGCATCACTTCCATATGTAAGTAATATTTGAACACTGGTATGTATCATTTACTAAAAATTCAATACACTTAAAAAAAAATAACCCAATATAAGATGATGAGAGATATAGGGGGGCAGGGTAGAAAGCTAGAAAGAGTCCTAGATTATAAGTTAGGAGGTTAGGTTCCACTTTGATTTTATTCTAACAAGCTTCCATTGGACCAATATTCCCTTTGCAGGCTGCGGAGTGATTTTCACATCATGAGATGATTGTAGAGCAATGAGTAAGAAACCCATGATCTCTTGATGTCAACTAGGATGGGACCCTTCTTATCTATATTATATACTGGGTTCTAATTAAGAACAATATTTACAAGGCTTTTTATTGGTGGTTTGATTTTTGCATGAAAAAAAGTTTGGACACAAACAAGCTAAATAAGTAAAACTAAAAAATAAGTAAAACGTAGGTAGAAAGAGTGGAAAAAGAAAAGAAAAATCAAATTCCCCAAAAATAAGAGTGACACTCACACCTGTACTTCTTGAATCAAAACATCAAACATGGATAAACCTTTCAATGTTGACTGAAGTAGCAAACTATAAGGTGTAAAAACAGAAGCTTTATTATTTGAAAAGTCATGAATGTGTCTAAGCCTTAATTTACTCCAAGGCAAACTAGAAATAATAGTATCCACTTTACAGGGTTATTGTGAAGATCCAATGAAAGTTTTATAAAGGAATTAGCCAGTGCCTGGCAAATTGAAAGCACTCAGAAACCTAGTACCAACTACTAACATTAAGAAGTTACATAATGGTTATAAGTATAGACTCTGAGTCAGACTACCTGGGTTCAAATGTTAACTCAAAAGAGAGGGCCCAAATGAGTAATCGGAAATGAAAACAGAGAAGTTACAATTGACAACACAGAAACACAAAGGATCATAAGAGACTACTAAGAGAAACTATATGACAATAAAATGGACAACCTAGAAGAAATGGACAAATTCTTAGAAAGGTACAACCTCCCAAGACTGAACCAGGAAAAAAATAGAATATATGAACAGACCAATTACCAGAACTGAAATTGAATCAGTAATTTAAAAACTCCCACCAAGCAAAAGTGCAGGACCAGATGGCTTCACAGGTGAATTCTACCAAACATTTAGAGAAGAGTTAACACCTATCCTTCTGAAACTATTCCCCAAAATTGCAGAGGAAGGAACACCTCCAAATTCATTCTATGAGGCCACCATCACCCTAATATAAAAACCAGACAGGGCTTCCCTGGTGGCGCTGTGGTTGAGAGTCCGCCTGTCGATGCAGGGGACATGGGTTCGTGCCCCGGTCCAGGAAGATCCCACATGCCGCAGAGCGGCTGGGCCCGTGAGCCATGGCCACTGAGCCTGTGCTCTGCAATGGGAGAGGCCACAACAGTGAGAGGCCCACATACTGCAAAAACAAAAACAAACAAACAAACAAACAAACAAAAAAACAAAGATACCATACACACAAAAAAATTACAGGCCAATAACACTGATGAACATGGATGCAAAAATCCTCAACAAAATACTAGCAAACTGACTCCAACAATATATTAAAAGGATCATATACCATGGTCAAGTGGGATTTATTCCAGGGATGCAAGAATCTTTCAATATCCACAAATGAATCAGTGTGATACACCACATTAAAACACTGAAAAATAAAAACCATATAGTCATCTCAAGAGATGCATATAAAGCTTTTGATACAATTTAACATCCATTTATGATAAAAACTCTTCAGAGAGTGGGAATATATGGAACACACCTCAACATAATAAAGGCCATAGGGCTTCCCTGGTGGCGCAGTGGTTGAGAATCTGCCTGCTAATGCAGGGGACACAGGTTCGAGCCCTGGTCTGGGAAGATCCCACAGGCCACGGAGCAACTAGGCACGTGATCCACAACTACTGAGCCTGCAGGTCTGGAGCCTGTGCCCTGCTACAAGAGAGGCCGCGATAGTGAGAGGCCCGCGCACCGTGATGAAGAGTGGCCCCCGCTTGCCACAACAAGAGAAAGCCCTCACACAGAAACGAAGACCCAACACAGCAAATACAAAGTAATTAATTAATAAATTCCTACCGCCAACATCATCTTTAAAAAAATAAATAAATAAAAAATAAAGGCTATATATGACAAAACCAACAGCAAACATCACACTCAATGGTGAAAAGCTGAAAGCATTCCCTCTAAGATCAAGAACAAGACAAGGACGCCCGCTCTCACCACTTTTATTCAACATAGTTTAGGATGTCCTTGCCACAGCAATCAGACAAGAGAAAGAAATAAAAGGAATCCAGATTAGAAAGAAAGAAGTAAACGTGTCACTGTTTGCAGATAACATGATGCTATACATAGAAAATCCCAAAGACACTAGCAGAAAACTACTAGAGTTCATCAATGAATTCGGCAAAGTTGCTGTATACAGAATAACCAGAAATCTGTTGCATTTCTATACACTAGCAATTAAATATCAGAAAAAGAAAAAATGTTTAACATTTTTATTGGAGTATAATTGCTTTACAATGGTGTGTTAGTTTCTGCTGTATAACAAAGTGAGTTAGCTATAGGAATACATATATCCTCATATCCTCTCCCTCTTCCGTCTCCCTCCCACCCTCCCTATCCCACCCTCCCTATCCCACCCCTCTAGCTGGTCACAAAGCACAAAGCTGATCTCCCTGTGCTATGTGGCTGCTTCTCACTAGCTATCTATTTTACATTTAATCAACTTACTTTAATAGTAACATTTGCCATCTTTGCAATAATTTGTGTTAACATCTCCCTCCTCCTTTAAGCCTCAGGCTCTAATGCAAACCAACTATTGTTGCTTTCTTCTCACAGGTAATCTGTCTGAAATAAATAAAATGCATATGAAATAAGATTTTGTTAGTTTAACTTGTTCATTGTCACATAACCAGTTAGTGAAAGAGTCAGGAATAGAAATACAGATGTCACACTAGTGTTCCTTCCACGAAATCACACTGATCTTTTACCAAAGAAAGACTAAAGATGGATGAAAAACCAAGGCTTTTATTTCCTTATTTATGGTTATATACAGTGAGAAATTATCATCACTGCTTTTAAGCTACTTATAATTTTCTGTTCACTTTCCCATTGCCTCTCTTAGAAAGTTCTATGAGGGCAAGAGACATATCTGGTGTCCTCATAGTGGTTTTTGGAGTGCCTTACTGTGCACAGTAAATGATGCACAGCTGGTGTTAAATAAATACGAATAGAAAAAGTGCTCCAATAGGGAGGAGAAACAAAACTTGAAACAGCCAACTATCAGCTATAAGAATAGTCGACAGTAGTCTTAAGTGGGAAGGCAGCCCTGACAACAAATTGCAAGTTTGGCTAAACTACTGCTGTGGTTTTCAAGCGATTTTTGTACTGGGGTACTTGTTAAAAACACAGATTGTATGGTTCCTCTCCAGATCTATATGAAACCACTAAATTTTCTCAAATTCCTTAAATAATTTCATCTGCTTCCAACCCTTTAAGATACTTCTGAAAATTTTTGATTATACCAAAAATTATACCAGGGACTATTAAAGTTCAAGGACTCCCCACCCAAGTTACAACTTAAAATTACCTACTGAGCTTCACATTTTTCTAATCGAAATATTCAAAGTAAATTGTTACAGAAAAGTGCTCTTTACAAATAGAAACCAAAATTTCCAAGTCTGTAACTATTATCTACAGTACATCTCTTTTCAGATATATTCTATTTCTACATTTTTCTTAATTTCTGAATTAATATCATCCTTCATAAAATACCACCAGTTGTGATAAGAATATTTTTGAACTTTACTGGTTAAATTTCTTGCTGCTTTGGTAGAAAGAAATGTATCTGATTTAATACCTAGCATAATGATAAGTTTAAGATAAGTTATGAATGAAGACAAGTAGTCTGATTTTAAAAAAATTATTTAGGATATACTACAGGCTCATCACTAAGTTAGGAACTATGGCAATAACATAAGGTAAACATCTTATAATCTACACACAAAACAAACAGCACAGTATACTGTCAAGTACCAAATTCTGCAGCATATATTGTGCATAACTGTCAGAGAACTTAGGAGGAAAGACTATCAAGAAAAACAGGAAGAGACTTCACTGAATAATGAAACTGAAAGGGGATTGCAAAAATTTACACAAACTTTGTGGTGTCTTTAGTGAACATACGTGCAATAATTTGTATTTCTTTTTCAATGTGTTTTTTATGGTTGCAATTTATTAACTTTGAATTGTTGATACTTAATATCATAACTTATTTTATTGTTTATTTCTTTAAAATTACTTTGCACCAAAAATATTTTACCCAAAATTATTATAAGAACATATTCATTTTAAATACTGTAAAACATGTTAATTGCCTATAAAATTATGTATTTTTTGCCTTATATTATTAGAAAATATAGCTATTCAATTCTCATATATTCAGCATCACTGATTTAGAAAACATAACAGTCATACATTTCTAATAAGTCATTCAGTGTACTGTTAGATTTGACTAATAATAAAAGTTGTATCAGAAGCATGTATAACTATATAACACAACTACAACGTGGCCATAAAATATGAGGGAAAAAGAACTGCTCCTCAGTACTGACACATCAACATGTCTTCAAGATAGGTTGGTACCAGAAATTTCTTTGCAGCAACATGGATGCAACTAAAGATTATCATACGAAGTGAAGTAAGTCAGACAGAGAAAGGCAAATACCACATAATATCACTTATATGTGGAATCTAAAATACAGTATAAATGAACTTATATACGAAACAGAAACAGACTCACAGACATAGCGAACAGACTTGTGGTTGCCAAGGGGGAGAGGGAGTTGGGGTGGGGGGAGATGGATCGGGAGTTTGGGGTTAGCAGATGCAAACTATTATATATAGGATGGATAAACAACAAGGTCCTACTGTATAGCACAAGGAACTATATTCAGTATACTGTGATAAACCATAATGGAAAAGAATATAAAGAAGAATGTATATATATGGATAACTGAGTCACTTTTCT